>NC_067228.1:8231241-8910170 GCF_019924925.1 Ctenopharyngodon idella | reverse complement strand
GTTCATGCGGATGGTGTAGTCGATGTTCGGGGGCAGGCTGCTGGAGTTCTCCTTGGGAAGTTTGAAAATGATGCCTGTGAAGATGAGCAGAACTCGTGAGTATAAAAGGGAAGTTCAGCATGCGAGTGATCTGTTGTCATAGTAACCTCAGAGGCCTGCTGCTCCTCGATAACAGCGAAAATCTATATCTCAATGGAATTGAATCGAATTGCATTGAATTACAGGCTTTACAGCCCGATGGCTCTTCAGTGTCTGTGGTGTCCTCAACTGGGAGTATCACCAAATGCATGAGTGGAGTAGTCAGTTGAAGAGGAATCTCCTGATGAGAGTGTGTATACGTGTGTGTGCGTATGTGTGTGTGCGTGTACTCACTGGCATAGAGCTCACGGTTTTGAGCCAGTTTCTCCGCCTGTTTGTCGAGTTCATCGGTGGAGTTGAAGGCTCGGTAGCGGTCGAAGTTGACACAGGAGGAGAGGTTCATCATCAGCATAGAGAGGGTGGTGATCTGCTGCATGATAAACTTGTTTTTCTCTAAAAGGACTGTCATGTTTGCTGAAAATAGAGTTAGAAAAACTGTTCAAGCCACTGCAGATTTAGGATAAGACGCACTTGGGTGTATAGGAGTAATGCTTCTCTGGCTGTTGTCATGAGTTGTCAAGTGCTCGACTGTAAAACACTATTCAGACAGGGCTAGTTTTCCCTGAGGAGGTTTGGAAAATTTGTCTCTCACAGACTTAAAATTCGGAAAGCAATTATTTCTCAGGGAGTCATGATTTCAGCATTTATAAATGGTAGTCTGAAATTTAAAGGGATAGTTCACCCAAAAATGGAAATTCTGTGATCGTTTACCCTCAAGTTGTTCTAAACCTGTATTCATTTCTTTCCTCTGCTGAACACAAAAGAAGATATTTTGAAGAATATTGTTAACCAAAGAGTTGATGAACCCCATTGACTTCTATAGTATCAGTCAGTAGGGCCCTGGGCCTGTTTTCAGCAGAAGAAAGAAATTCATACAGGTTTGGAACAACTTGAGGGTGAGTAAAAGATGATAGAACTTTCATTTTTAGGTGAACTATCCCTTTAATTGATGCTTGAATGGTTTTTTCACAGCTTACGGTTTATAGACAAACTCCAGGGTCTTTGAGTTTACAAGGGAGAATTGACAGAAAACAAAATCTATTGCGTTGTATATTTTATATATATATATATATATATATATATATATATATATATATATATATATATATATATATATATATAATACACACATATATATATATATACACACATATATATATATATATATATATACACACATACATACATATATATACACACACACACACACACACATATATACAATACTACTCAAAAAATTTGTTCTCGTCATAATAATGAGTAACTTTCTTATAATTGTGGGTTAATATCTTAAATTATTTATTAAAAAAACCACCTCATTATTATAACTTCTCATTATAACACAAAAAAATTCTCATAATAATGACCTAGAAACTCATAATAATGAGAACCTTCCAGAAATAACTTTGTTTTTCATAAAAATGAGAAACACTGTTGTTATATTGACTTGTCATCTCATAATAATTAAAAACTTTTTGTAATAGTAATGATGCATCACCATGATGCAAGCACTGCATTTATCAAACTCTTGAGAACTTACAGAATTGGTTGAGAGTTGAGCTCATTTGTGCAACATCAATACCAGTCTGAGTCTGAATGAAGTTTTGGACGAAGGGATTGCGCAGAGAATTCTGTGAAGAGTTGTTTAATAAGGAAACAGTTAATAGAGTGAAGGGGAATAATAAATAAATAAAATAAAAAGTGTTTATTTGATTTTCTTCTTGACTCATAGTATACCTGAAGTATTGGCAAGGTTTTTGTCAGAATGTTAGCAGACTGCATCACATAGGACGATGACTCTATCCACTCAGACGCATAAAGCTTTAGATCACCAAACTGGTGCAGTGAAGAATTTGACTGCAGGAAAGAAAAGAAAAAAAATTGTTACAGTCAAACACAAGATGTTAAAAGAAAACACAATACTTTCTCTTTGTGACCAGACTTGGTCTATATCTTAAGAGGAGAATCCAACATGACTGTTTAGATGAAGGTCAGATGACCTTGTGTAAAAATGCAGGATTTATGCTGCAGTCCATCCCAAATCAGAAGTGGGATATTCCTATGTACTTTACTTTGTAGGTATCTGATTCTCATCAAAGACATATCCTAGCAACCAAACTGTGGAGGATAGATGACGCTATGCATTGCTATCAATACAATTACCAACAGAAAGGGTCATTTACTGTGTTTCAACATCATGATTAACTCTTCTTTGATATACTTATTTGAGCATAATTCTCCCCAGGTGCTGATGTGTTAGCATGATGTCATGCATTCACAGTTTTAAGTTATATCACATTTTTCAATGGAGACAATCCGAAAATTCCACCTTGAGAGCATAAAACGCATTTAAAAAGGAATTCAGTGTTTTTTCTTTTTACATGCATGCAAAAAAATCTGTCAATTATCATTAGTGTATTTTATTATATTGGAAGATTCAGTTTTAAAGTAGCACCTTTGTCATGATCTCTCTCGTCAGCGGTGTGTCTGGTGAGTAGAGGACCTGGCCTAACAGCATGGGCTTGAGGAAGGCCCAGGCCACCGCACCGCCTGTAGTGTTCACCATATCCAAATAGAGGTTCATACAGAAGGGACCTGGAGACCAAGACATAAGCAGTATATTAATTAAGCCTGACCACAGCACTTCATCAATCTGAACTCAATATGCTGTAAGCAGATTCTTGACAGGTCATTATCATAATGCTTTATTGCACATTTAGCTGTGTGCTGAGATTATGCGTTCATACTAGCATCGTGTGGGATTTTGAACTTCTCGATGAGCTCTTCTCTCTTGTGGTCCACCTGGACAGAAGGATCCGTATCCGTTACGATAGGAACATTCGTCAGGGCGAAAAGCGTCAGAATGCCGTTTTTGCACAAGGCACGGGAGATGGTGTTAAAGGTGGCCTTGCTAGACATGGTGGACCGCTTTCCCCTCACCAGCTGTGAGAAAGAGAATACAAAGACACATTAATAAAATAAATAAATAAAATAAATAAATAAAATAAAATAAATAAATAAATAAATTAAATTAATTTGGAAGAACTTACACTGTGGAACTCTTGATTGGCCACCAGGTTTAGTTCTCCTATGTTTGTGAGGTATTCCTGCAGTTTGTTAATGGCAGGTACCAGTTTCTGCATTATGTCCGTCAAAAACTTGACCATCTCTAGCATGATTGCCACCAAATCCTGAATTTCTTTGGACAACATCAGCTGCAACAAAATGTCACAGGGTTATGACAGGCAGCACCACTGGGTGTATTATTATTTATAATAAAAAGCTTTTCATTATAAATGAACGGTATAGCAAAATGTTGACCAGCTATCAGCAAGGTCAGGCTGACCCAGCCTTAATCTAGTAAAGTAAATAAGAATAATCCATAATAATGAATGTATAAGAAAAAAGCAACTATTATTTTAGTTTCATGGTAATCATATGCGAAAAAGTTGAATTTAATTAACTACAATACAGAGAAGCAGCCTTTGTATTTCATTGGATGTACAGTATAATCAATACATTCTTTACCCTGAACAAAGCAGCCTTTGTGTCCACATGACGAAGAAAGAGAACCGTGATGCTGTACCAATCATCTGACAGCTGACAGAAGGCGCTGAAGATCGCCTGGCCCATAGGGTCCAGTTGCAAAGACGAGGGGTCTGAGCACTGGTGTAGGTTTGCCAACCATGTCAAGATCTGTGATGAGAGGAAAGAGGACAAAAGAGACCATTGCAATCATTTGGTACTCTAAAAGACTTCACACTAGTGATGGGCCGATATATCAGCTGATATTTGGTTATTTTAAAGGTTGTTTGCAATAACTCTACATGCTTTGCCAATTAACAGTAGTGTTCTACTAAAATAATCTACCAATATATACATTTTTATATGCTTTTTTTTTTTTTTTTTTCATATTTATTTTTCTAATTTTAGCTTTTGGTTAGAACACAACTACTTTAAAGAATTTCAAACAAATTGTTAAGATTTTCAATTTCATTTCTTTATTCACATACTGGTTTTACTAAAGGGTATTGCTCAAAAGCAGCTTTATCAAGAATAAAGCCCTACATCCCTCCATGAAAAAGTCAAAGGCAAAAATGGCAATGAAAACGATGTTTAGGTAGGATGAAGAGAGTGGCGAAAAAATCCTTGGGAGAAACCAAGACTCAGCAAGGGGAGCTTTCTCAGAATAAAGCGTGATTTCATTTTTTTATTTTTTTGTTGTGTGATTTTTGGACACCTCTTTTGAGCCCCTCAGATGTATGCATGAGTTGTGATGTACCTGCATGTTGCTGTTGGGTAGAGGGTAATCTAGCAGAGCCTGAAGAACATCAGGGGTAAAGTTGGTATACCGCTCGACATCCTGAACAAACTGAGTTGTATTTTTAAGCAGCTCTGAAACTTTCACTTCAGCTGTCAAAATGCAAGACAAAAGACAAGTGAGAGAGCTGACATGCATGCATGGAAAAGTTGAAAAAGACTGATTGAACCACCCTCTGATAGCTAAGGAACACTGGTGCTTCTGCAGTTCTTTTGCTGGAAGCGACAGCGGTACACACCTGGAGATGTAGTACTGATATTAAGAGTTTTCAGAGTGGAGATGTTGAAGCCCACAATTTGAGAGAGAGTTGAGGTCCTTTAAAAAGAGAGAGAGAGATGAGTATTATTCCTGTAGACAAACCGTTCAAAATGTTGTAAATTGTATTATATAAATAATTATATAAAAATAGAAAATATTGTTTTTTAATATTATTATATTAATATTATTATTGACAAATAGAATACTATTATTTTAAATGGAAAACAGTGTTAAAGAGCAAGACTTTTTTTATAAAAAAAAAAAAAAAAAAAGATGTGTAAACATCTGATGAATTGGTGAAACGGGTGAATTTAACCTATTCATTGGAATTTGGGGTCTGAACAAACTGATTCACTAAAATAAATCAGACTTGCCAATGCTTCATATGAAAAAGTGGACATTTTAGGCAAGTGAGTTTAATCATGTTGGTTGAACCACTGTAGTCACATGAACTGTTTTAAATACGTCTTTAGTAGCTTTCTGGGCGTTGAAAGTGTTAATTGTCTTGCTGGTAATGCAGGCCTCACTGAGCCATCAGATTTTATCAAAAATATCTTAATTTGTGTTCCGAAGATGAACAAAGGACTTACGGGTGTGGAACGGCATGAGGGTGAGTAATTAATGACATAATTTTCATTTTTTGGGTGAACTAACCCTTTAAGCTGTGCATGCTAGAGAACGTGACACTAATAACAAATGTAGTGCAAATTGTTGACAAAGTAGCTTGTTACTGATTTCACTCTACTAAAAATGTTAGTCCCAACACTGGTAACATGCATAATACAAGCTACGACAACAACGTTGAAAGTCATTATAGAATGCAGTACCAGTCCACTTCAGTGTTGTAAGTGCTAGGGTCTCCAACAAATGTCTGGAAAAACAGATCATAGATGTCGCTGCTTTGGTTCACCAGGCTGGTTGAGAGCACATGTAAGGCCTGGATTGTGGGAACAACGGTGTCACACAGCAGTCTAGGGCCCAGTGGCAGAACCTGGCTGATCAGCTGCACAGAGGTCATGTTTTCCAGAGCACACACCTACATTATCAAGAAAGAAAGTTACAGTTAAACCAGCACTACACAGAAATCCACTAATGTGCTACTGTATAATGACATAAATCTATATGTATGTCTTCAGAATACTTGAAATAAAGCATATGAGTTAAATGGACTAAAAATTGTTACAAAAAATCTTAACCATCAAAAATCTTACCTGAGTTAACAAGTGGTCCAGTATCAGGCCTGAACTCTCATTTGTCCAGTTTCCTGAGCCAAATTCAAAGGCAGTGTTTAGCACTTGCAGTAGAAGTTGCAGATTTTCTGGAAAATGGAAGAGAGAAAACAAAGGATCAAGCTTTTGTAAAGCTAAAGTAACTTGAATTCCCTACAGGCATCATTACTTGCACCTAACTCCACTTTCAGGCCAACCTCACAGTGCAGCAAGCAGCAAATGATCTAGCAAAGAAACCCCCCTTAGAAAAGAGACATTGAAAAGCTTTATGGTGCTGTGTGCTGATTTAGATCTGACAGCTTTAACGTGTACAACACCTCAAGCGATATAAAAGATCAGACACTTATGAGGGAAATTAAATGCTCAAGAAGACATCAGCTTTATTAAAGAAAATATAACGCAAACAGAGCGACTTATCAATGAAAATGAGGGAGTGCTGCAGACAAAGAAAGTGGGGAAAAACTGTGGATCTCCAGAGGGGGAAAAATGGTGCACTGAAGTACAGCATGATGATATATTTTGAAAGTTAACTCTTAAAAGGAAATTATTTACTTGCACTGAGATCTACTAATCTAAATTTGTCTCGTTCTCTGGTAAAAATATCTAAACATCTGTAGAACAAGATAAACTTATTTCAGAAGTGAAAAAAATATTATTTTAAGATATATTCTCAGAAAATGTACAGTTTTATAGAAAAAAAAAAATTTGGAATGACACAAGAATGAGTAAATTTAAAGCAGCTGGGCTGATAAGAAAATAAGAGAGTAGTGAGGAAGAAAACAGAAATATTTGCTATTTTAAAAAGCACAGGCACTGTAAAAGCCTTTCTCATATACTCTGTCTATCCACATGCCTCCTGGCTGAATATTGCAGAAAGCTGACTTCAAACCTGCCGTTTACTGCATTGCTATGAAAACCAAAAAATGTTTGCAATGACACAAACTTAAAGCAGCATACATTGTTTAATGTCTATGGAGATTACTAAGAGTAATTTATTCAGTGGTAGAATATGGAGTCTGCAACATTTATTGCGCACATACATCTTGTTCTTGAGCTAAACAAATGTAAATTATGCAGAAAAATAATTATGTATTCACACGGCTGAATGCAAAATACTTATATGCGCTATATGCAACTGTGGATATCTAGTCAGCATATAGGATTGTGGAAATAAAACCCCTGAACGAACAGTGTTAGACATCAGTAGATCTTGCAAGATGATTTATGTACCTTGGGATTCGTTGGCCAGACTCCTCATGATGGACTTAATAAGAGAAGAATACTGCAGGTCATCTGGAAGGCTATTAGCAAGGTTTGTCAGCAGCACAGGCAGCCTATGTAAACATAGAAAAGTTTCATTAACTAACAAAATCTTTTTGCTGGGTTAACTTAATCATAAAGCACTATGCTATGGATTATGATCATTTATATTCATGACCTCAAGAATGTGTTCTTTCTAGGGCTGCCCCCTAATAGTTGACTAACAGTTCGTCGGCGAGAAGAGGCTTAGTCAACCAAAATTGGTATTAGTCAGTTAGTCGTAGAAAAAAAAAAAACTCCACAGGAAGTGGCGAAATCACGCAGTCTGTGACTGATCATTAACGGCAGGAAATCCAAACATTCGTCTATCATTCATCGACCTCATATATGGCTTATCACTTGAAAAATGTAAGTAGTAGCAACTTTACAAGTTCGCTCGCTCTAACGTTAACCTACATAAATGTGGGCTATTATTTGCCACATATCCAAGTGTTTGTGTGGAGAGCGCACTTACAGCATGACATGGCAGCGCCGGTGCGATCACCAACTTAAAATACTCTGTCATTTTTGGTCATACAGATAAGAATAATCCAACATTCGAAACTGTAAAAGGTTTGCTCTTATTGCTGTAAACTCACAATAACAACAAGACGCTGTGCTTTTGTAAAATAATAAACAAACAGGATGCGCTTTCTGTCGTCTCAGTCTTAAGTGAACTTGAGCGCGTCACAAAAATGAACCAAAACTCAGTATATACTTGCCTCACAGACATTAGATTTATATCTATGGAAAGCTTGAAATGTTTACTTTTAAATGAACAGATTTAAATCTAAAATGAAAATTCTCAGATTTGGCTATGTAATCTGTATGAAACGTGCATATAGGTGTGTCCACTACTACGGAGATGGCGAGTCAACATCATCGACCTTCATCTCTGCAGCCAAAAACACACAAAACACTAGTTTATCAGTAAATTATTAAAATGTTCAGACGGTCTCCTGTTTTTTCACGCCACATTTTTAATCATTACGTTTGCCGGTGTGCTACTGCAAGCTTTATTTGTGCATTTAAGCACTGATTAGGCCATGTATTACAGTATATATAAGTGATTAAAGCCTCATTATTATGATTTATGTGGTTTATTAATATAAACAAGCGATTAGTTGACTAATCTCTTGAATGACTACTAGTCGACTAGAAAAATCTTTAGTCGAAGGCAGCCCTAGTTCTTTCTTAAGAAGTAAGCAATTATGCAGGGTAAATGCCATGGTGGCTGAAAATATGAGAACAAAGCAATAGCCTTGCAATGAACAAGAAAAAGAAATGAAAAACTGGGCCTTGTTATGAGCTCATAACCAGAAACCAGCCTTGAGAGCAGAACCTCAAAGAAACTCACTTGTCGGTCCAGTTAGTGTCATTCATCCCCAGCAGATGGCCAATATTCATGCTAGAAGCCCCCAGCACTATTTTGGCGAGTTCAGACTCCACACTGCTACTATTGCCCAGTGAGATGAGATTTTGGATGGTATGCAGCAGCTGCTGGGTAATATCAGCTGTTTTGGTGAGAGGGCTTTGGCCTGCTTGGATGATCATTAAGATTGTCTTCAGGGTGTGCTCCAGGTCACCTATAATGCTGCTGAAAGAGTCTGTGTTCATGTCGGGCACCATGGCCAGAAGGTTGTTGACAGAATTGACAACTTGAGATACAGCCTCATTGACATCCCCAAAGGCACTGGTGTCATTAAGAACAAAATACATTGTCTCCATGAGTTTGAGCGTGATATTGATGTACTGCTGTCCCTCAACAGGCATTATCGAGTATATGGAAGATGCAACCTCACTTAAAGAGTTCACAACTTGTAAGATTTGGATAGGGGAACCGGATAACATAAGGCCCTCGTAGAGACTCATGGACACTTGATTAGACACGGTCATCAAGATGTAAATAAGGCCATCTGGAGTCATATGCGTCGATGTTGAATCATAAGTAATGTTTAGAGAGTTAAGGAGAGACTGTGTAACTGACTGAGAGATTTCTGGGAAGTGGGATGTGATGTCTGCAGTGCTGGATACTTTTGAGAGTGCAGTGAAAAGAGCCGATTTGATAGCAAAGAGGTACGAGTGTGTTTCCTTGGGGAGAATGACAACCATCTGACTGAACGTCTGGTTCAAAAGCATTTCCCTCTCAGCATCACTGTTCAGGCTGTAGTTTGACATGGAGAGGTTGAACAGGATGTGGGTGGCCGTGGCACTGCTAAAAATGTGGGGATGGGTGACCTCTTGAATGGATTGTCCATTTGGAAGAGTTGTGATATTTGAGAGGGCAAGGACGTGGTTTAGGGAGTTAGAAATCATGCTGGTGGACATCATGACTTTTTCTATGTCTCCAGGATATGCCTCGAGCAATGCAAAGGCTCGGAGCATTTGTCCAGATATGTTGAAATACACCGCTACCTCTCCAGAGAGGAGTGAAGCAAAGGCTTCAGCAGTTTGATCCACGGCTGCAAAATAGGATGCTATGCTCATCTGCGACCCTGGACTGGAAAATGAGCCAATTATGTTTTGGAGAATGCCAGTAACCTGAGGGCTGATGTCCTTGATCTCCTCAAAGTTCTCGTTAAGGATGCTGTTGAGCGTCGTGAGGAACTGGATTGCAGTGTCAGTGCCATTTCCTTCCTGTGAGACGATGTTCGACACCGAAGCTTGAAGTTGTTGGGCCATGTGCTCGATTCTTTGTGCGATGTTCAGAGGTGGCTGGTCAGATAGCACCATGGCCACATCAATCATTTTTCCTAGGCTTTGTGCCAGCTTTTCCACTTTATCAATGTCCTGCAAACTCCATCCTTCACTAGCGATGTCCATGAATATCTCTAGGAACTGTTGTCCATTACTAGGGAGAGTCAAGTAAGATAGCACGTTCAGAGCTGTGTCAATGGTTTCCTCCTGACTCGTGTTTCCAGCCATTTCTTTCGAAAGACCCTTCAGGATGACACCCAAGTCTGGATTTGCAAAGAAAACATGGATAGTCTCGAAAATTTCAGTCGAGGTTGGTGGAATGGAGAGAACTTCAAGCAAGGCTTGATAGTTAATGTCAAGAAGGTCAAGGAAGTCATCCACCGGCTCCCTCTGTACTTCACGTGCACCATTTCTGGTGTTTCTTGTGTTGGACACAAGACCTTGTAGGTTCTGTCCATGAGTAATTTGCATTTTAAGTGGACTTAGATATTGTTCCACAGGGGCGAAGAGGTCACTGGTTAGCCTGATCTGCTTGAGCAGGTACAAAACATTCCCAGCAAGGTCGATAAAAGTGTCTGACCAGAACGACAGTGGAGTTGGCATGTTGGTTAGGGAATCCCTTATTATCTCGTACAACTTGCGCAGGATCTCCAAGACAAAATTTAGTCCAGTATCTTCAGTAGTGTACAGCCAGTTGAAAAACTCAACAGATTTCCATAGGGTGCTACTTGTATCTTCCAAATACAGAACCTGCTGCATTACTCCATAAAGCGTGGGCCACTCTACCAACAATCCCGTTCCAATGATTTGCTGGATCACCTCTTTTATTATATTGTCAACCATGCTTCCATTGGGGTTCATAAATATGTCTCCACTTATAATATAATTAATGATTTCCTCTGTGAAATTCATTCCGGTGAGTGTGATCTCCAAAGCCTGCATGACGATCAGAGGGCTTGCAGTTGAGTTCTGGAAGAGATTGCCATTCTGTAGGATGACCTCAATGGTTTTTCCAATTGCCTCGATGTATGGCGTCATCCAGGGAGCTTCTGTCTTAATTTGCTCCAGACCCATTTGTACTGTGGAGAGGCTGATGAGAGAGAAATTAGTATTGCATGTTCACAAAAAAAAAAAAAGAGTTACAAATAAAAATGGCTCTTTAAGGATCCATTCACTAGCTAGATTAGATGATGTACTGTTATGCATATATGCGAGAGATTATGAACTATTCCAGCCCAAGATATTTAAATCGATCTTTATAAATCAGCCATACAAACATAAAATGTCTACAATTTTTAAATTAGATTATTTATATTTAAATGCTGCAAAACAGTTTAGAATTAATCTTGATTTTGCTCTCCATTTCAGTGGGCACTCACATTATATTAATAGAACTGTATAGTTATAATAGAGACGATTTCTATCATGTTTAATGATCTACACTGGGTGCATAAATGTTCCTGCAGTCTTAAGTGACTGATTTGCCCAGATATGCACAAATGCATAATTTGATTCCTATCAGTAGTCAGTTCATTACAGGGATGAGCACATAAAGCAGAATCAATTTAAGAGCAGGGAGATAGAGATAGCAAAATAATAGAAACTACTTTATCTGCTCAAACCTGTTTGGAAGCAAAGGAGTCAAACTGAATAAATCAACCTTAATGCAAATTTAATTACTCTTACTTAGTTTGTTTGCATGATTCCAACCCTTGGTCCTTATGGGTAATAACTGCAAATCTCTCTGCAAATTTGAGGAGGTATTGCGGTAATATAATCGGGCTCATGATAATGTCGAGGTATAATGGGAGTATGAGTGCGTGTGGAATTGCTGCATGCTTTTGTTGTCTGCGATTTATTCAAGCTATACAGTTTGAAAAATAATGGTGAAAAGCTCAATACACACTGAAGTACAGAGTGTGTATCTTTGTAAAAGATCTTTCTCTGTTATAAGACTGCCATTTGTTTTCTGTCATTTAATATGACTCAGGTCATGTATCACGGTGAGAATATATGTTCCAGTAAAAATAACTCCAGTGCATTAATACCTTTGGTGCAGCTGCATCTGGAAGAGCTGGGCATTCCAGTCAGCCTGGTTTGCTAATTCTGACACTGAGAGGTTGGATAGCATTGATGTGTAATACAACAGGACTTCAGTTAGGTGAATGCTAGCAAAGGTATTGTTCAGGATCACCCCGTAGAAGGTCTCCAGTGATCCGGCCATCATTCCTGCAGTGACGTTTATCCAAAGAGGGTTCATCTCCATTCCCTGTTTAGAAACATAGAGGGACATAGTCTAAATCAGTCTTTAGTGCACACTACCATCTAGTGGTGACATATGACAGTTGCATTAAAGAGCAATCAAAAATAACTGCTATTACCAAACTACTAACAGAAAAACTGTAAATTGTTCATAAAAATGTAACTTGTCTTACTGTCATGTTGAAGGCTGGAGTTGCAACTCCTGGCTTATTGAAGGATGCTATGACTGGCAGTAGGCTGATGTTACACCACAAAGTGACACGGTCTTCACTTATTCCAGTCACAGCTTTGACATCCTGCCATATCTGCTGCACGTAGCTGCAGTTCAGGCTCTGACCCCCCAAACCAGCCTGAGGGGTGAGCATTGGAAATAAAATAATTATCAGAGAAGGCTAACACACTGCAGTGTAATAGTGAGATTGCAAGAGATACAGGATGACAATGAACCTTTTTTTGGTTCTGTTTTTTTTTTTAGCAATTTTGTATTTAATACTGAAGACAAAATGTTAACAGAGACAGCACAACAATATATATTATATATATATATATATATATATATATATATATATATATATATATATATATATATATATATATATATATATATATATATATATATATATATAATATCGATATATAGATATATATACACACACATTTTTACAATTTAAAATAACTGTTTTCTATTTGAATATATTTTAAAATACAATTTATTTCTGTCTATGTTTGCAAAGCTGAATTTTCAGCATCATTACTCCAGTCTTCAGTGTCACATGATCCTTCAGAAATCATTCTAATATGCTGATTTGCTGCTCAAGAAACATTTATTAATATTATCAATGTTGAAAACAGTTGTGTACAATTTTTTTCAGGATTATTATGCCTTGGTGAGCAGAAGAGACTACTTTTTAAAACATTAAAAAAAATCTTACCATTCAAAAACTTTTGACCTGTAGTATAATGTATAATGTATAATATATATATATATATATATATATATATATATATACACACACACACACACACACACACACACAGGTGCTGGTCATATAATTAGAATATCATCAAAAAGTAGATTTTTTCACTAATTCCATTCAAAAAGTGAAACTTGTATATTATATTCATTCATTACACACAGACTGATATATTTCAAATGTTTCAAATGTGAAAAGGTTCAATATTGAAGACACCTGGTGCCACACTCTAATCAGCTAATTAACTCAAAACACCTGCAAAGGCCTTTAAATGGTCTCTCAGTCTAGTTATGTAGGCTACACAATCATGGGGAAGACTGCTGACTTGACAGTTGTCCAAAAGATGACCATTGACACCTTGCACAAGGAGGGCAAGACACAAAAGGTCATTGCAAAAGAGGCTGGCTGTTCACAGAGCTCTGTGTCCAAGCACATTAATAGAGAGGCGAAGGGAAGGAAAAGATGTGGTAGAAAAAAAGTGTACAAGCCATAGGGATAACCGCACCCTGGAGAGGATTGTGAAACAAAACCCATTCAAAAATGTGGGGGAGATTCACAAAGAGTGGACTGCAGCTGAAGTCAGTGCTTCAAGAACCACTACGCACAGACGTATGCAAAACATGGGTTTCAGCTGTCGCATTCCTTGTGTCAAGCCACTCTTGAACAACAGACAGCGTCAGAAGCGTCTCGCCTGGGCTAAAGACAAAAAGGACTGGACTGCTGCTGAGTGGTCCAAAGTTATGTTCTCTGATGAAAGTAAAATTTGCATTTCCTTTGGAAATCAGGGTCCCAGAGTCTGGAGGAAGAGAGGAGAGGCACACAATCCACATTGCTTGAGGTCCAGTGTAAAGTTTCCACAGTCAGTGATGGTTTGGGGTGCCATGTCATCTGCTGGTGTTGGTCCACTGTGTTTTCTGAGGTCCAAGGCCGTATACCAGGAAGTTTTAGAGCACTTCATGCTTCCTGCTGCTGACCAACTTTATGGAGATGCAGATTTCATTTTCCAACAGGACTTGGCACCTGCACACAGTGCCAAAGCTACCAGTACCTGGTTTAAGGACCATTGTATCCCTGTTCTTAATTGGCCAGCAAACTCGCCTGACCTTAACCCCATAGAAAATCTAAGGAGTTTTGTGAAGAGGAAGATGCGATATGCCAGACCCAACAATGCAGAAGGGCTGAAGGCCACTATCAGAGCAACCTGGGCTCTTATAACACCTGAGCAGTGCCACAGACTGATCGACTCCATGCAACGCAGCATTGCTGCAGTAATTCAGGCAAAAGGAGCCCCAACTAAGTATTGAGTGCTGGACATGCTCATACTTTTCATGTTCATACTTTTCAGTTGGCCAAGATTTCTAAAAATCCTTTCTTTGTATTGGTCTTAAGTAATATTCTAATTTTCTGAGATACTGAATTTGGGATTTTCCTTAGTTGTCAGTTATAATCATCAAAATGAAAAGAAATAAACTTTGAAATATATCAGTCTGTATGTAATGAATGAATATAATATACAAATTTCACTTTTTAAATGGAATTAGAGAAATAAATCAACTTTTTGATGATATTCTAATTATATGACCAGCACCTGTATATATATATATGTATATGTATATATATATATATATATATAAAAAAGTGACACATCAGTAGGATTTCAGTACAATAAACATTCAGACTTTTTTTTTTTAATTTATTCCTTGAATCTTTTTAGATAACTGGTATCAATCTCAGACAGGTTTGTTAAGTAGTTTTCCAGATCTTCTTAGGTAATGGAAACCCTACTTAAATAGGTTGTTCCACATTACTAAGCAAGTCACAGTTCTCATGCAATATGGGGAGGAAGAAAGATCTTTCTGAAGATGAACAGCATGAAATGGTGCAATGTCTTGCAAAAGGCACGAAAACAACTAATATTTTGCAAAAACTGAATGGAGACTGCCAAACTATCAAAAGATTTGTCAGTGATTTAGAGCACAGAAGAACTCAGTCGGATAAAGCAAATTAAATCTTATTAAGGAAAGTTTCATAGTATTCTTTTCTTCAGGGACTTGTCACATTTTTAACAAAATAAAAAATATACCAGCTAAATAAATACATAAATACATACATAAACACATTTTCTCAGTTTGTCAGGATGGCAAAATGTTTTGACCTTAATTCATACATTGGGCCCAAGGGAAGGGGAGGGGGACCCCTCCACGATCTTGTTTTATGCCTTGCGAATTCAAATGACGTGATCATTGATACTCTAATAGACAAAGCATTCACTGAACGAGTAGCAGGAAAGTAGGGATATATAACTCCTGCCAGAATTTGAGCATCTATTGTGAAAGGAAACCAAATTCTCTCTAGGGATGAAAAGCAGCATCTAATGTAGGCTGGCTGTTTATCTGTGATTAATACACTTCTTGGCACACTGAGTGGGCCTTTTGGGCCAAGGATGTTGTATTCATTTCTAAAAATTTACTTAATAGTGCCTATAGCTGTTTGTAAACACACAACAAGCTAATTAACTAATAATGACATGGGTTGTGCAAGATCTTATCTCCTCAACACCTGATCAAAAACATAGAACATTACTGTGATATTGTGTTCTTACTAATAAAAAGAGATCTTAATCTGTTAGCTCTAAGCCAACCTTTCAAATTCCCCTTCTTTGTGGTTTCAGTTGGCATGATAGGGAGCCATTTCTCTCACTTCTAATCAGGAACCTAATAGAGTACTCACAAAATGTTGTCTTAGCCAAAATGTTGGATTCAAGATCAAAATCATGTCATTTGAATTGGCTAGTGGGACGGCACCTTAAGGGGAACCACTGTATAACAACTGATCGTAGATAGAACTCTCCATTTTGATTTTACACTTGTCATGCTTATATAATTCTTTCTTTCTACTGTCACTAAGGACTGTTTTAAGCTGGAACCGCAACAAACACATTGTAGGAATCTGAGAACACAGTATCATGCACATGACTTTGTTATTGATGCAGTACGTGTCATAAATGAGAAGGTCAATCATTCCTTGCCAAGCTTAAGTGAGATTAAATAGAAATTCCAGTTCACCAACCCTCTTTTGTATGCTGAAAACCGTGCATTCTTTACATTCTGCATGTCTCTGAAACTTCTGTACAAGTGTCTTAACAGTCCAATACATCAGTAGATAGAAATGTTGTTCTAACCTGTAGAGCAGCTTCTACAGTCAACCCAATGGCCTGCGGCAATCCACCAACAAAAGATTGAGCAGTAAAATTGCTGGTGTTCATAACATGGAAAATGTCTGACAAAAGGCTGGACAATGGCTGCTGGAGAGCATAGAAGAGCTCTGTAGAAAAGAAAGCACTTGCATTATAGATGCATACATTTCAGATAAGGAAGAATCTGTTCGTAAACATGGGCACCTACCCTGCAACTCTTTTGCAGATGTATTCAACTATAGGCATGCTTTTCTCACCTGTTTGTGCCTGCATGTTGTGAGTACTGTTGACAATGGCTTCTTGAATTGTGAACACAATAGACGGCAATGAATCCCACATAGGAGTATCTCTGAAGTTTGAAAACAGAGCAGACAGCATCTCCTCCAACCTGTTGTTTAACAAGCACAGTCAGATTAGCACTCAAAAGCTGAGAGACAATGAAAATTGTTTTCTAATATAGTCTGTGATTAAGTATGCTCATGGGTTTGATTCCCAGAGAATGTAAAAAAAAATAGCTTGAATGCAATGTAAGTTGGTTTGGATAAAAGTCTGCCAAATCCATAAATGTAAATGTATGTGTGCTTTTTAATATATTAATGTTCTGAGATTATGAAGAATATTCTCCATCTTGACCAATATGGCAGTATTTCATCCGCTGATTTAATAGGAATCCTGTTAGAAGACTCAATTTTGGTAAAAACTGCCACACCTACTGATCGTTTATGCTGAAATTGTGATGTGACAGACTAAACAACTGCCTCTGACATTTCTACCTCCGCGTTCATAATTTTTTTTGTCATTTAAGATTAGAAAACCCGCATAGAAACATCAAAGATCAGCATATGCAATAAGTGGCTTTGCGCGGACAAAAAAATTTGGACCAAATCCAAAGTAAACAAATCAGATTCTTCAGTGTGAGAAAAACATTTATTTTTGTCAGAGCCACACTGACTCTCTTGACATTGTAAAAGAAGCTTTGTACTAAAAATCAAAAAGTGGGATGCAAGCCTTACTTGTCAAAGGTCTTCTGGTCAGCACTCCCAGAGAGGATCTGGACCAGAACGGCTACAGATTCTGTAAAAGTCTGGGCGGACTCATTCACAAACGGTGACACAGAGCCAAGGAAGACAGCAAGCTGTGGCACCACAAATCAAGTTAAAAGTTTGATACAAATATAAAATGACATTTATGTTTGTGTGTTTTTATTTATGCAATAAATCAACATCACAATATGGTGATATTTTCATGTCAAAAGATCTGTTGGCTGTGAAGGAGCTGTCAATAACGGGCCTTCGAGAAATAAAAGCAATTTACCTGTTCCGTTATTTCATTTAGGCTGCCAAGACTGAAGTTTCCTAAGTTGTCCCACATGTTTGTATATCCTGCAAAAAATATATGGTACATATATCTATAACAACTTGATTGAATAAAAAAAGAATGATGCCCACAGCCCCACACTAATAATCATCCAATGAAATCCATCAAACACCACACAGTAAACTTGCCTGCATTTGAGTTTAGAACATATTCTGTGACCTTAAGAATCACAGATATGATGGGCTGAGCTGTGCTGTTAGATGGGAGGGAATTCTGAAGCTCTCTCATCACATTTACAATGCTGAAAATGAGAAAGAAACATCACTAACTTTCATGACACATGCATACACAAATACACGTAATGCATATGCTCAAAAGTTTGGGGTCAGTATGATATTTTAATGTTTTTAAAAGAAGTCTTATGCTCACGAAGACAGCATTATTTGATAAAAAAAACACAGTAAAAACACAGTAAAAAAAAAAGCTGCTTTCTTTTTAATATATTTTAAAATGTAATTTATTCCTGTGATGGTAGAGTTACATTTTCAGCATCATTAATCCTGTCTTCAGTGTCACGTGATCCTTCAGAAATCATTCTAATATGCTGATGTGCTGCTCAAGACACATTTCTTATTATTATCAATGTTGAAAACAATTGTGCTGCTTAATATATTTGTGGAAACAATGATACATTTTTTCAGGTTCCTTTGATGAATAGAAAGTCAAAAGAACAGCATTTATTTGAAACAGAAATCTTTTTTACCATTATCAATGTATTTACTGTCACTTTTGATCAATTTAATCCATCCTTGCTGAATAAAAGTTTTAATTTATTAAAAAAATATTACTGACCCAAAACTTTTGAATGGTAGTGTATATATGAATAGATGGATGGATCTACTATATACAGGTGCTGGTCATATAATTAGAATATCATCAAAAAGTTGATTTATTTCACTAATTACATTCAAAAAGTGAAACTTGTATATTATATTCATTCATTACACACAGACTGATATATTTCAAATGTTTATTTCTTTTAATTTTGATGATTATAACTGACAACTAAGGAAAATCCCAAATTCAGTATCTCAGAAAATTAGAATATTACTAATGACCAATACAAAGAAAGTATTTTTAGAAATCTTGGCCAACTGAAAAGTATGAACATGAAAAGTATGAGCATGTACAGCACTCATTACTTAGTTGGGGCTCCTTTTGCCTAAATTAATGCAGCAATGTGGCGTGGCATGGAGTCGATCAGTCTGTGGCACTGCTCAGGTGTTATTAGAGCCCAGGTTGCTCTGATAGTGGCCTTCAGCTCTTCTGCATTGTTGGGTCTGGCATATCGCATCTTCCTCTTCACAATACCCCATAGATTTTCTATGGGGTTAAGGTCAGGCGAGTTTGCTGGCCAATTAAGAACAGGGATACCATGGTCCTTAAACCAGGTACTGGTAGCTTTGGCACTGTGTGCAGGTGCCAAGTCCTGTTGGAAAATGAAATCTGCATCTCCATAAAGTTGGTCAGCAGCAGGAAGCATGAAGTGCTCTAAAACTTCCTGGTATACGGCTACGTTGACCTTGGACCTCAGAAAACACAGTGGACCAACACCAGCAGATGACATGGCACCCCAAACCATCACTGACCGTGGAAACTTTACACTGGACCTCAAGCAATGTGGATTGTGTGCCTCTCCTCTCTTCCTCCAGACTCTGGGACCTTGATTTCCAAAGGAAATGCAAAATTTACTTTCATCAGAGAACATAACTTTGGACCACTCAGCAGCAGTCCAGTCCTTTTTGTCTTTAGCCCAGGCGAGACGCTTCTGACGCTGTCTGTTGTTCAAGAGTGGCTTGACACGACAGCTGAAACCCATGTCTTGCATACGTCTGTGCGTAGTGGTTCTTGAAGCACTGACTCCAGCTGCAGTCCACTCTTTGTGAATCTCCCCCACATTTTTGAATGGGTTTTGTTTCACAATCCTCTCCAGGGTGCGGTTATCCCTATTGCTTGTACACTTTTTTCTACCACATCTTTTCCTTCCCTTCGCCTCTCTATTAATGTGCTTGGACACAGAGCTCTGTGAACAGCCAGCCTCTTTTGCAATGACCTTTTGTGTCTTGCCCTCCTTGTGCAAGGTGTCAATGGTCGTCTTTTGGACAACTGTCAAGTCAGCAGTCTTCCCCATGATTGTGTAGCCTACAGAACTAGACTGAGAGACCATTTAAAGGCCTTTGCAGGTGTTTTGAGTTAATTAGCTGAATAGAGTGTGGCACCAGGTGTCTTCAAAGTTGAACCTTTTCACAATATTCTAATTTTCTGAGATACAGAATTTGGGATTTTCCTTAGTTGTCAGTTATAATCATCAAAATTAAAAGAAATAAACATTTGAAATATATCAGTCTGTGTGTAATGAATGAATATAATATACAAGTTTCACTTTTTGAATGGAATTAGTAAAATAAATCAACTTTTTGATGATATTCTAATTATATGACCAGCACCTGTATTTACAGATCTCCCTTCTAATGATATATTCTCTACACTTCATTCAATTTGTAGCTAGTAGGGGGCCTTGGAGATGCAAAGGCTAAGAATCACTGCTCTATACATATTTAAAGAACACAAGAGTGAAAGAGAGACACAGACACAATACTTTGGCAGTAATATAGTCTACACTTACACTTCATTCCATTTGTCAGGTCCAGAAGGTTGAGAGCTGGTCTGCAAATAGGTTAAAATGCTGTTTTTCATAGGAACCAACACCTCAGCCACCTCTGCTGGAAAAAGGGCATGAATCACTCCTTCTACCATCTGGAGAGTCTCCTGTGTAAGGTTGCTAGCTTTACTGTAGTCCATGTTAGGGTTCAGGATCAGCTGAAGTGAACCATGAATTGCACCGAGAATATTGTCAACCACATCCTGAGGTAGAGCTCCTGTCTCATTAGACATACTCTCCAGAAACACTCTGACAGCACTGATGATGGCTTCTGTAAAGTTTTCACTTTGGAGACCGCCATCAGTGCTGGCCACCTGTAGAGCATAGGTTAGTGTCTGAGACACTTTTTCAGTGACAGAGAGGAAGGCTCTGTCCTCAGGAGATAGCAAGGGGGCCAGTGCTTCCAAAAGCTGATTAAGATCATTCCCAGTTGTTACAAGATCTACAGTGCTGACATTCCCCTGGAATATTCCTGCAAGTGCCATTGTTAATTGTTGGTTAATAATCCAGTCCTTTGTCAAGTTGCCTTCATTTGAGCTCACAACAAATTCCATGAGGTTTAGCAACATAGATATGATGGGCTGAGCAGTGTTGTTTGATTGCCAGGAAACCTGAAGTTCTTTCAAGACATTTATAACTCTGAAAAAGAAAAAGAACACTGTCAAGTTTCTCATGACTCTTTCATAAGAGATCTGAGAAGAAAAATCAAATTTCCACAACAAATCAGTATTTAAAATTAATTATAGACTATTTATATTATAGGCTATTTAAGTGAAACAGTAAAAACATTCACAACTACAAAACCAATATTTTTCTGGCCTAAAAGTACCTTTTTGTAAAAATCTATTTTTATTGCTTCACACTAATAGCTATTACAAAAATATGAGGATTCATGAATGGCAGTAAAGTCACACAACAGATGCTGGTAGGTCTCATGACAATGACAACATGACGAATGTAGAACGTCTGGATTACACTACACACATTTATACTATATAGAACATACTTTTTTAGCAGTCACAAAGTAATTACTTATTCAAAAGAAGTACTTAATCAGAGTATGTGATTTTGGATGCAGCCCTAATGTGAAGTGCAAAGCGCACAGAAGAACAATGGTGCCTGCTACAATTTTACTGTTAAAAAGTGAGTCACAATATAATGCCATTGTACTGAGTTCCCCCAAATGGATTTTGATTACCTTATCAAAAGATTCTGCAGAAGAAAGCAAGTCTTATGGGTTTGGAATGACATGTGGTTGAGTAAATGATGACAGAATTTGCTTTTTGAGTGAACTATTCCTTTAACAATTACCAAGTGCAAGAGAAAGAAAATTATAACTTGTAGGTGGCTCTTGGAGCTACAAAGGCTGAGAAGTACTGTACTTCAGAGCATACTCACACAAGGCACGGTTGGAACTTTTTGTTTCGAGAAAACAGGAAGAAAAGCACTTTGGCTAACAGACTGTCTAATAGATTTATCACTTATGCACTTAATTGTACTGCACGTATCAGAAGATTATGATGGAGGCAACTGACATTGATGGAGGAATTTGCAGCTTTACTCGCAAACTACAATTCAAGCTCATGAATAAGGTGAGAACCAGACCCGTTATAAACCTAAATATACTCAAACTAATTGAAAAGTGTACTATCCAAGTAGTAAAAGAAGATGTTTGTTGTCATAATGATGAAAGTAGCGTAGGTACACAAGAGTAATAGCTGTTACGTGCTCCGGCACAGTTAGCGATCACACTAGTCAAATGAACCAGACTTTGGGTGTCAAACATGCACCAGCATGGTTCAGATCGCCTAGTGTGAGTACACCCTTACACATATTGAAAGACAGAGAGAGCCAGAATGATTTGGAAGAAATATATTGTCTTCACTTACACTTCATTCCATTTGTCAGGTCCACCAGGTTCTGAGATGGTCTTCAAATAAGTTAGAATACCACTTGTGATGGGAACCAACACTTTAGCTGCCTCTTCTGGCAAAAGGGCATGAATAGCTCCCTCTAGCATCTGGATAGTTTCCTGTGTAAGGTTGCTAGCTTGATTGTAGTTAATATTGGGGTTCAGGATCATCTGAAGTGAACCATTAAGAGCACCAAGAATATTGTCAACCACATCCTGAGGTAGAGCTCCAGTCTCATTAGACATACTCTCCAGAAACACTTTCACAGCACTGATGACGGCTTCTGTGAAGTTTTCACTTTGGAGACCACCTTCAGTGCTAGCCACCTGTAGAGCATAGTTTACTCTCTGAGACACCTGTTCAGTGACAGAAATTATGACTTTTTCCTCCGGGGAGAGTAAGGGGGACATGGCTAGCAAAAGTTGGTTAAGATCTACACCGGCTGTTCCAAGATCTACAGAACTAACATTCCCCTGGAAGATTGCAGCAAGTGCCATTGTCAGTTGTTGGTTAATGATCCAGTCCTTTGTCAGGTTGCCTTCATTTGGGCTCAGAAGTATTTCTGTGACTTTTATTATCATTGATATGATGGGCTGAGCTGTGTTGTTAGATGGCAGGGAATTCTGGAGTTCTGTTATCATGTTTATAATGCTGAAAAAGAAAAAGAATGCAAGTACAATTGTCATCTTTCCTCCAAATATACATACAGGTACATATATACAAACATAATTAGAAAGTGACAGTAAAACTGAGACCTAGAAAAATATGCAACAAATATATAGTCTCTGCACTTACAGTTCATTCCATTGATCAAATCCAGCAGGTTGGGAGATGTTATTCAGATAGGTTAAAATTATGTTTTTAATGGGAACCAACACCTCAGTTGCCTCCGCTGGTAAAAGGGCATGAATTGCTTCGGCTACTATTTGGATAGTCTCCTGTGTGAGGCTGTCAAGTTGAGCATAACTCATATTGGGGTTCAGGATCAGCTGTAGGGAACCGTTAAAAGCACCAAGGATATTGTCAACCACATCCTGAGGTAGAGCTCCAGTCTCATTAGACATACTCTCCAGAACCACTCTCACAGCACTGATGACGGCTTCTGTGAAGTTTTCACTTTGGAGACCACCATCAGTGCTGGCCACCTGCAGAGCGTAGGTTATTGTCTGAGACACCTGCTCGGCGACAGAAAGGAAGGCTCTTTCCTCCGGGGAGAGTAGGGGGGCAATGGCTTGCAAAAGCTGGTTAAGATCCACCTCAGTTGTTGCGAGATCTACAGAACTAACATTCCCCTGGAAGATTGTGGCAAGTGCCATTGTCAGTTGTTGGTTAATGATCCAGTCCTTTGTCAAGTTGCCTTCATTTGAGCTCAGAAAGATTTCTGTGGCATTGATTATCATTGATATGATGGGCTGAGCTGTGTTGTTAGATGGCAGGGAATTCTGAAGTTCTGTCATCACATTTATGATGCTGAAAAAGAAAAAGAACACCAGTACAATTGTCATCTCTCTTCCAAATATACATAACGTACATATTGTATACACAAATGTAAAAAGAAAATAAGAGCGAAAAAGTGAGAAAGAACAATATCCAACAAATACATAGTCTCTACACTTACAGTTCATTCCACTGATCAAATCCAGCAGGTTGGGAGATGTTATTCAGATAGGTTAAAATGCTGTTTTTGATGGGACCCAACACCTCAGCTGCCTCTGCTGGTAAAAGGGCATGAATCGCTCCTTCTACCATCTGGATAGTCTCCTGTGTGAGGTTGCCAAGTTGAGCATAACTCATATTGGGGTTCAGGATCAGCTGAAGTGAACCATTAAAAGCACCAAGGATATTGTCAACCACATCCTGAGGTAGAGCTCCAGTCTCATTAGACATACTCTCCAGAAACACTCTGACAGCACTGATGATGGCTTCTGTAAAGTTTTCACTTTTGAGACCACCTTCAGTGCTGGCCACCTGCAGAGCGTAGGTAATTGTCTGAGACACCTGCTCGGCGACAGAAAGGAAGGCTCTGTTCTCAGGGGAGAGTAGGGGGGCAATGGCTTGCAAAAGCTGGTCAAGATCCACCCCAGTTGTTGCGAGATTTACAGAACTAACATTCCCCTGGGAGATTCTGGCAAATGCCATTGTCAGTTGTTGGTTAATGATCCAGTCCTTTGTCAGGTTGCCTTCATTTGAGCTCAGAAGGATTTCTGTGACTTTTATTATCATTGATATGATGGGCTGAGCTGTGTTGTTAGATGGCAGGGAATTCTGGAGTTCTGTCATCACATTTGTAATGCTGAAAAAGAAAATCCATACAACTGTCATCTCTCCTCCAGATATGCATAAAGTACACATATACAAATGTAATTAGAAAGCGAGAGTGAAACAGAGAAAAAGAACAATATGCAACAAATGTATAGTCTCTACACTTACAGTTCATTCCATTGATCAAATCCAGCAGGTTGGGAGATGTTATTCAGATAGGTTAAAGTGATGTTTTTAATGGGAACCAACACCTCCGCTGCCTCTGCTGGTAAAAGGGCATGAATTGCCCCCTCTACCATCTGGATAGTCTCCTGTGTGAGGCTGCCAAGTTGAGTGTAACTCATATTGGGGTTTAGGATCAGATGAAGTAAACCATTAAGAGCACCAGAAATTCTGTCAACCACATCCTGAGGTAGAGCACCAGTCTCATTAGAAATACTCTCCAGAACCACTCTGACAACGCTATTGATGGCTTCTGTAAAGTTTTCACTTTGGAGACCACCACCAGTGCTGGCCACCTGCAGAGCGTAGGTTATTGTCTGAGACACCTGCTCGGCGACAGAAAGGAAGGCTCTTTCCTCCGGGGAGAGTAATGGGGCCATGGCTTGCAAAAGCTGATCAAGATCGACCCCAGTTGTTGTGAGATCTGCAGAACTAACATTTCCCTGGAAGATTCTGGCAAGTGCCATTGTCAGTTGTTGGTTAATGATCCAGTCCTTTGTCAAATTGCCTTCATTTGAGCTCAGAATGAATTCTGAGACCTTCATCAACATGGATACAATAGGCTGGGCTGTGTTGTTTGATGGCAAGAAATTCTGAAATTCTTTCATCACATTGATAATGCTGAAAAAAAAATCATCAAGTCTGTTATGGAATCTTCCTATTTCTTCATACATACATAGTCAATCGAAAAGAAAGTCACTTCATTCAAATAAATAATTAAATAACAGATAAACAATAATTTGGAAGTAATACAGTCTTTGACTTACACTTCATTCCATTTGTCAGGTCCACTAGGTTGGGAGATAGTCTGCAAATAGGTGAGAATGCTGTTTGTGACGGGAACCAACACCTCAGCTGCCTCTGCCGGCAAAAGTGCATGAATCACTCCTTCTACCATCTGGAGAGTCTCCTGTGTGAGGTTGTTAGCTTGAGCATAGCTCATATTGGTGTTCAGGATCAGCTGAAGGGAACCGTTAAAAGCACTAAGAATATTTTCAACCACCTCCCGAGGCAGAGCTCCAGTCTCATTATACATACTCTCCAGAACCACTCTGACAGCACTGATGATGGCTTCGGTGAAGTTTTCATTTTGGAGACCACCTTCAGTGCTAGCCACCTGCAGAGCATAATTTACTGCCTGAGAGACCTGGTCAACAACAGCGAGATACTCTCTCTCTTTAGGAGGGACTAGGGGAGTAATGGCTTGGAGGAGCTTCTCAAGATCCACCCCAGGTGTTGTGATATCTACAGAGCTAATTTCCCACTGGAAAATTGCATCAAGTGCCATTGTCACTTGTGGGTTAGTGATCCACTCCTTTGTCAAGCTAAGGTAGGTCATGATCTGAGCTTCAATTTCAGCAGGAATACTAACGTTCATTGGGAAGAATGCCTGTTGAAGCTCAAGGTTTCTTTTAATCAGTTCCAGCTCATCTTGCAGCATAGTCATAACTGAATTGGCAACTTGTACAAGATCTTTGCCTTCCAGAGGAAGCTGCACATGGGTGAAGTTCTTGATCTGATTCATCACCAGTGTTGCCATATCTGCCTCTGAATTGATAAGTGCCACCTGCATTTCTGCCATGTGTATCAGTTGATTGAGAATCTCCGCAAACATACTGCCACTGGTGGCATTTCCAAGCTTGTTTAGATACCACAGTATGATATCTCCATACACCTTCTGTGCATAATGCCCCTGTGCCATCAATGTTGAGTTAATGGTGTGGTATGGATACGGTTCTCTGATTACCTTTTTTAAGAGGTCTTCCAGAATGTTTAGCTCACTTGTAATATTAGATATGTTCTCTACACCGAGACCCTGAAGGTTCTGTCTGATTGCTGACAGTGTTGTTATCAGCACCTCTTCTGTCAATGCAAGTGGGTCAGATCCGGAACTAGACATGTTGCTTAGTTTCTGATACTCTACCACAGTGATGTTAAGCCAATCTTTAAGACTCATCTGAGTGTTCTCTGCCACTGGTATTACTTCAAGTAAAGCAGAAGCACTCTGAATGATCTGAAGGACACATTTGGCTTCTCCACTGGCAGAATGCCATTGGAGAGATTCTGTGGTTTGAGTGTTCAAGCATTGTGGGATTTTAACGGCCATATTCAGAGTCTGCAGTATTGACGGTGACCATCTATAAAGAATTGTAGAATTGATGTGTGCTAATTCAAAAATTGTGAGATTGGAGGCTTGTAGTCCTTGACTGATGTTGAAAACATGAGATGCATAAGCCTGCTCGAGAAGATGTTGAACCTTCCTCACAATTTCCATGGAGTCTTCTGATGGCCAGGACATGTTCCATGGCAGGAACAGAGTGAGCACATCAACTACAACAGGGAGAGTCATGTTACCCTGAAGAGGTGTTATTAGGACGGTGATGTTATTTTCAAATGCAAGCATTGCACCAAGAAATTCAAATACATTCTGGACATCAGCTACACAGTCCTGGCCAAGAGCTGAACAGATCTCCAGATCTCGAATGAGGGCATGAGTCTTATTTAGGCCTGCTTCTAACTGATACTGCTGCTCTGGAGGCAAAATGGCTCCAAGTTGGCTCAAAATTGTCTGAAGAATTGCAAAACCCTCCTCACTGTTTAACATCTGGATGGACCTGTTGTTCAAGACCTGAAGAATGTCCATGATCACTGGGTGCACTATGGTTGTCTGGGATCCTCCTGACAACAGGTTCTCTAACTGCCCCAGTCCAAGAGCCTCCATGATGTCATTTAACAAATTGAGTGAGAGTTGAGTGTCAAACTGCTGTGTGGACTCAATGTTGGAGAGGAGCTGAATTTCTTTTTCAACTGTCTTAATGAGGTTCAGCAACAAGTCTTGTAGTGAAATGTCACTGCCAAGCAGTTGACTAGGTATGCTATTGACAAGGACTTGCTGCAAAAGTGCCATGTAACTGTTTTGGAGGAGAGCCACTGTTCCCTGTATAGGTCTAAAATCAGAAGAAATCAATATTCAGTCTATAATGAAATCATCTATATTTACTTGTTGTATCACCCAAAGCAATCTAAAAAAATGTTGAATATCAAGAATGCACATAGTAGTACTGAAGATAAATATATACAAAATTACTTTAGCAGGCTGTCAGGTTCAGAGATCACTTCAGAGATCAAAGAATGAATCAGTGGAACAGCTGTTTCCCAGGTAAAGCTGGTCTGACAGGTGAAAGCCAATGAAGTAAGAGTGCCTGCAAAAAGGTGAGCATTATTCACAGCATATTATTTATAATTTTGTGTATATTAATTATAATTTTGTTGAAATAAATAAAATGACAATCATGCAATAACTTCAGTAATTCCACTATGATGTAAAGTGATAGGATAATTGGAAATTATAACACTTTGCAGTACATTGTCAAAGTTATATTTATGTCATATTAATGAAATCAGCAACACTTTAAAATAAGGTTGAATTTGTTAGCATTAGTTAATGTACTAGGTCTCGTGAACAATTATACAATATACAATGATTTTACAGCATTTATTAATCTATGTTAAATGTTAATTTATAAATATACTATTGTTCATTGTTATTTCATGTCTGTTCATAATATATTAATTTTAATTTATACAGCTTATATAAAGTATATTTACATTAAGAAAAATATATAAAAACTGATTTAAAAAACAGATTAAAAAATAGATTAATAAATGCTGTACAAAGATTACTCATTGTTATAAAATTAATAACAATAACTATGTGAAATCATAAAATACCACAACATAATCAAATATTAAGAACAAAGTCTACTGATTTATCACAGATTCATAATTTTTTAACACTTACAGTTTGGTGATACAGTGGCATTTGGTTGGTAGGTCAAAATCCAATAAGCCATATGGAAATATGGTTCCATGGAGGGCCACAGAGAGTTCTGCTCTAGCAGGGAACCCATGGTCTCAAATGTTTCAATACCTCTGTTTAAAGAGAAATTAAAATGCAAATAAACATTTTAAATGCCCTGAAACATGTTTCTATGGGGACTGTAATAGTTTGGTTCACTATTTGATGTAATTCTTAACAAGCAACATCCTGATCACATAGTAGCAATTGAACAATTAGTAGGTTTCTGACCTGGTCAACAGAATCTGAGGCAAACCAACTGAAATGTTCCCTGGGATCAAAGCTGCAAAATATTCCTCATTAAGCTCAGTTTGCAAGTTCTGGAGGGCAGAGCCATACCGCAGGGAGGTTGTGTATAGACTGTGCCACTCTGCCATAAGAATGGAGGGTGTGACATTGTACATTACAGTTCCATTCACGACACCAACCAACTGTTGGACCTGTGAAAACATTTTGATTAGGCTGTAATAATCATTCATTTCCATTTTTTGTCAAATAGTAACAAAGCTTGAAGTCTGCGAATCGCTTCAAAACACATCCCTTTACCTTCTCGATTACAGGCAAAAATGGTGTTAACAGCATTTGCTCAAGACTTGTGTCATTCCCAGAGCAAACTAGAGTGCCCCACAACTGAGGGTTTATAGAGCTGTATGTTGACATCCAATCCCAGGGAGCAGAAAGTTCTCTGCAGCTAGTGTGACCTTCTAGAACCTGTATGAAAACATTAGAGGACATCCAATGTGGCAAATTAAGTCCTTGATGCAAACTACATGAAGCCCACATGCACTGTCTTTTTTTTTTTTTTTTTTTTTTACTTTTTACCCACCTTAGCCACTGTTTGAACAATAGAGTCCATGCCATGGTCAGCCCAGGCATTAGAAAATGTCTCATTCTGCATTAGAGAAAGGAGGACCTCCTGTACATACTTGGCATCCCTCAGAACCACGTTAATGAATGCTGTGAAACAGACAGTGATAATTCAGATCAACTACTGTATGTGGTTAGCATTGGAATAGCAATTGTTTGCATAGCATAATTCTCTGCGCATGCTGATACATACACAGCTGTGATTCCATTGCAACCCTTGCCACCTGCATGGATGAATGGCCACCCATCATGAAAGTCTGAATGTATTCCCAGCCTGGCATCCCTTGTAGAAAATCAAATGCTGTATTGCTTAATCCGAAGATTCTGTAAGAGGGTGGGGGGGAATGATAAATAGGTTGGATTTTAGATTAAACTAGGGATGCACAGATAAGAACTTTTTGGCCGATACCGATAATTTTTTATATTTGAAAGCCGATAACCGATATATTGGCCGATAAATCTAAATCCAAATTTGTATATAATTTTTGAGAGCCTGATTACAAAAACAAAAGTTTAACCATTTAAAAGCCATGTCCCACGCACACAAATATAATGTTCTCATTATAATTTTATGTAGCCTATATGATAGACTTGCGCTGCACGTTGCACTTAACTGTATTTTCCTTCTTGAAGTGACTCTAATCATATTTCAAGCAATTCAAAACCATCAGGAAATAAGGAAATAATCCATTATTTATCGGCTTTAATATATTGGCCAAATTTTCTTATTGGCCCGATGACAAAACATTAAAATTGAACATATATATCGGCCGATACCGATATGGTGGCCGATATATAGTGCAAAATAAACAAAAGGTGTACAAGAACCTGGTTTCGTTTTTATTTGTTTTTATGACAAGTACCTATAGGATATAAATTCTCTTGTTAAACGAGCAGTAACATGCAACTGCACCGTGTTTGTTTGTTTGTTTTTTAATGCCATGCCAGCTTCTGTTGCTATTTTTGAAAAACATATGGTAAAACATATCAGGTTTTTAAAATCAAATTTTGCTAAAAATTCTAAATAATAGCTCCAATTAGGTGTTCTATGGTATTCAAGTCATTCACAAAGTCACCTGTCACTTCACCAAACCAGATCCGGCAGATGCCACTATAACCAGATTGCGTAATATACACTCATCCTCAAAAAACAACCAAAACTATGTAAGGTAAGAGAAAAATACAACCCACAGCTACAGTAATACTGGTTAGATACTTTGATGGGTCATCACTTGACTCCCACCCACATGAAATATGGATCCTCAAGTAAAACCGACTATTTGTTACAGAAAAACAGATCAGTTTCTCATTTCACTACTGCATCGAACTCAATCTAAAAACACACAAAGTATTCTAGGTTGACATACAATTGTTCCCCCAGATTCTGTGGTTGGGCGTCACTGCTGCGACGCGACCTGCTGTTTTTGAGAACAGCATCCATGCTCGATGGAGAGACTAGGCCCAGCAAGCTGCTGAAAACCTCCTTAGTGAACACTAGGTCTGCTGAGGCAGAGGTCTGACTCCAGGACAAAAGCACCTGAGGGGAGCACATGCAGGCATGAGACATGAAAATGTTACTGGTCTGGTCATTTACAATGTTAAAACATCATGCATAATTGAAATGTAATGCAAAATATGTATGCAAGTGGGTTTGTTCCAAATATATTTATTTGTATAGTGCTTTTTACAATACACATTGTTCAAGCAACTTTACAGGAATTTATTCGGTTAACAGACAACAAAAGTACGTCAACTTGCATCAAAACGTGCCTGCATTATTTTTTTTAATCACCCTAAATTAACATGAATAATTGACAGTCCTACTAAAAACTCAGCATGACATTTGTCATATGAACATGCCACATGCCTTTTGAATGCAAAATCATGGTGATTGGATATTGTTGTGGAGTCCCGTCTGTGGTGAGGGGGAATATCTAATTGGGGCTCCCTGGAGGCTTGCTCCATATACATGCTTTTTATGCAATCAGTCTCAGCGCGGCTAGCGTGCTGTTTTGTGTTTAGACTGAGCTGGTTTCCTAGGTAACAATGCGCAGCTGATGTTTGTGTGTTTTCCCACAAGATAGCAGGTAAGGAGGAGGAACCACAATTAAGAATTTCTCACCCTACAACAGGTTAGTAAAGTCCAAGAAGGAAGTGTAATTTTAAAATGGCTGATTTCTAAAAATAGAAAAGCAAACGTTAGTAAATAAATTTACCTGTTCAACAGCCTTCCATGTATTTATCTCTTGAAATATCTGGCCCACTTCCCAACTCCAACAATAGGAGGCTGTGATGTTATGGTCACACAAAAAGGTGCGAAAGTCTTCCTCGTTGAACAGCACTGAAATCTGAGAAGGTCAAAATATGTGTGAGTGTGAATGATTGTGTAGTTATTTTTGTGTGTTTATATAAACTCTTAATCTTCAAACAAAGTAAAACAGTTGGTCTCTCCCGAAACCTAGCCAACATGAGGGAATTGTAAGCATCCTCCCAACGTGAAAGATGTTCCAAAAATAGACAGCATACAGTATATTTACTTAGCTTTCTTTTGTACAAATTCCAAGGCAGCATTTTATTTATCCTTCGTAAAGCAGGTACACCCATTAATGCAATGCGACATACTTAGTGAAAAAAGCATAATGAAATCAGAATAATTACAATTAGTGTATAAAGTCATAAAATACCTAAATGTATGGATTAAAACAGTTTCAAGTTAAGGTGAGGTCTCATTTACTGTTGTTTGGTGAATTGGAATCCATGCAATAGGAAATTTCTCGTGAGGGCAAAAGATTTCGCAAAAGGTTTAAGTTGGATCGCTCGAATTTGCCTGCGTTGACCAACAGAAAGCTGCTTGGTTTGAAAGTTACTTCTGTGTTAGCTGTGCTTCATAAGTCACTACTTATTGACATTGAACAAAAGACCTTTTCTGCATGCAAAATTTTGCAGAAATTTTGCTAATATGACAGCACCTTTAGAGTATCATGCTGTTGCTAGTCTAACAACATGTTAACCACAAACTAAACAAATTTAAATAAATAAAATAAAAAAGTGAAAAATCCATGAAATGTTGAGAATAAATACTAAAAAGTCACACAATAACTAAATGTATGAATCAAGTTTCATGTTAGAGTATCAAGTTGTTGTTAAATTAGCAACATGCTAAAACCAAACTACTGAAATCAAGGTAAATATCACTTGTGAACAGAATATTTGCATTGTGCAACAGTAGTTTCTGTGCATTATTTTTCAATATAAGAATACAGTGTGGAAAAAATGTTTTATATTTAATGAATATAAAATGCTAACTAAGAAATTAGCCTTACCAAGACAAAGGAGTTATTTTTATTCCAAAAAATGTTTAAAATTGTTATTTCCAATTGTAATTTGTGTTAGTGGACAAATTAAACATTAGTAAGAGTGTGAAAAAGTGTTCTATAGGAATTTATTTTTTTAAAAGTCCACAAGGATCTATGCCCATAGTTGAATAAACACTCATATTTTGAACAAAGAACCTGCATTGAGAAACCAAGAGAGGCCTACCTTGTCAAGAGGAATCTGGATTTGGTTGATAAGGTCCTTTACGTCTGAGCTGAATACATCAATGCTGCTTGGGCTCATAACATCACTCAGTTTGAAATACGCATCTATATAAGACAAGAGAAATATGTGATAGCACTTTTGACTAACACATGAGAGTTCTTGTGCGAGCATACAGGCAGACAGCTTTCTAAAGCACTAGGAAGTTGAACGTTAATCCACATTTTGGGGAATATGCTGGTTCAAACACAAGAGTCTTTGTAAAAGATTTGTAAAAAAAAAAAAAAAGAAGAGGAAGAAGAAAAAGAAAGAAAACAAACTCATACTATTGGTTGATATCAACCTATAAATGGCTCTCATATGCATATCTGTGCATATTAAACAAGGATCAAAATAATAAGCTCTCAAAATAATAAAATCCATTAAAAGGTCCACTTGGGTTTTCTTCTATGACAACCATAATTGTGATGTGATAATTTTTCACAATGCCAAGTAGGATGTTCACCTTTATTTAAGACAGGGTGTGAAGCACATAGAACAAGCAGTCCAAACAGGTTTTGACAATAGGCCATTGGTCTCTAAATACCATAATAATCAACATTTCCCCCAAGATAGTAAGGAATGGCAGCCAGCAACCTTGGGTTACGTACCTTACTCAATGACACAATGGTAGTAATCTTGCAATGGTTCAAACTAGCAATGTTCTGTTTAACAACCTTTTCTGTTTATCCTTACCCTTATGAAAAAAAAAAAAACATCTTCAACATACCTCTCCCTTGCCAAGCACCCATGTAGTTGAGAAAGCCAATGCCTTTATTGATGACTGGGTCTGTGACCGCAGTAGAGATGTTGGCCTGTGGGAAAGTCTTCTGGAGGAATGTCAAGGCACTAAATGAAAACAAGTAAAGAGAGGCTGAGATTCTTTGAATCAAGTCAAAACAACAAACATTACATGCACATAAGATGCACATAATGGGAACGTGCAGTGTTGTGGATATACACATCAGACTGAATTTCAAAATCCAAGCAGAGCACCTACGTATCAATGTAGATACATGCGCAAGAAGAAAATCGTCACTAAAATGGCTGAACTTTGGCCTTGTATATACAGGCAACTTCAAAACATACACAACTATGTCTGAATTCACTCATTTACTCTCACGTGTGGCATTGATAATGTAAAGTGTTTAATATCATATAGTGTCTGAACTAACATTTTATTGCTTGCAAAATGACAGCAAGTCTTAATTTACACAATTGTTTAAAAGTTTGGGGTTGGTAAGAGTGTTAAATGTTTCTGAAAAAAGTCCCTTATGCTCACCAAAGCTGCATTTATATGATCAAAAATACAGAAAAGTGTCTTCAGTGTCGCATTCTGATTGATCCTTCTAATATGCTGATTTGATTATCAAGAAACATTTCTTATTATTATCAATGTTGAAAACAGTTGTGAATTTTTGTTTCAGGATTATCTGGTGAATAGAAAGTTCTCCTTGCTGAATAAAAGTATTAATTTCTTTCAAAAAAAGAGTCTTACTAACCCCAAACCTTTGAATGAACTTATGTGCGATGTGAATTTTATTCGAACACTAATTTCCTCAAAACTCACTTCTTAAGATTCTCCAATTCCCCTGCCCCAGATTTTAGTTTCTCTTCAGCTGTGAGCTTCAGGAAAGGATCAGGCAGGCCAAGCATGAAGTCCCACACTGACGGCTCCTGTTGAAGACTATCTAGAACCACCACAGTCCCTCCAATCAATTCAAACACTTCTGCCGGGTTACTGAGCAGCATTTCTGTCAGTACCTGGTGACCCACACAAGTAAATCAGATAAACATAAAAGCCATGATGATGTCTAATGATTCATTTAATGACTCTTTCATTTGACATTCGTGGGCATAATGTGAGTGAAAGATTATGAATAGTGTGGGAGGTCTGACCCCACCTGGTTCAGGGTTAGTAAGGACGCTTCTAGTACTGTGTCATTAGAGCTGCAGAAGTTTATCAAGCCTTGTGTGAAGAAATCCTGGGTACCAGCTGATGTGTTGATGGCAGTCATGGAGAAGCTGCATAAGGATTTTTTCAGGATGTTCACTGACTCCCAAACAGACTCCATTGTCTACAACACAGAATGAAAAAAGAAAAAACAAACAAACAAACAAACAACGAATTAAGCTACTGACCATATCCCTGGTTGCTGGTGTTGTATTACCCAACCAAGATATTCAAGTAACCATAGTGCCCCCAAGTCCCCCCCACCTCAATAATTAAAAATGGCCAAATGGCCCCCCACAATATTTGATATTATTGATGCTGCTCTGCTGTACTCCATTATGCACCACTCTGTTTGTTGTTAGGATGAAAAAAAAAAAAAAAAAGTTTTAAGTTACATTTTTAGGCTGGTCTGCCTCAGCGGTCTAACAGCGCTTATCACTATCAGAATGAGTGAGCTGGCCAATCAAATCAAAGAAGACGTGGGCTTGTTGTTCACAGAAGACAAGTGCGAGTTCCAATGTGACGCTCTCGTTTTAGCAGTGAAAGAGTATGCGGCGAGCAAGTAGGCTAGCTAAACATTTAATATTTGGCGACTGTTTTATGATTGAAATATTCAGCGACAGTAATATCCAGTGATGCAAACATTTTTATGAAATTTTGCCATTTTTAATTGAAAATATGCTATTATTTGATTAATATGATATTATTATTGTGACGAGACAAGAAACATTTTGCGTTTTTGACATATTAGGCATACAAATAAGAGTGAATATAGAGTATTTAAAAAAATATTATTTGCAAATAGTTTCAATTGATTACTTTATAACCACAATAATAGACCTGGAACTTTTACCATTCTTATTTATTTTTTGTTATTCCCTTAAATCCCTTTTAAACTTTTAATTATTTAATTCCTTTTAATAAAAAAAAAAATTACCCAATGACACCCCCAATCATGGTCCCCCAATGTTCAAGACATGGTTACGGCCTTGATGAGCCGTCACATAAAATTGCAAAAAGGCAGGCTCAATTTAGCTTTATTTTGAGGCTTTCAGGTTGTGAATAACATAACAACCATTGATTATTACTATTACAAAAAAATGTGAGTATTTGTATTTTTTGAATACAATACATTGAATAAAATGAGTATTTGTATTTTTGAAAACTGTATAACTATAAAATAATACAAAATAATTAACCTTTTACATAATTCTCTCTAAAAAAAAAAGAAAAAAAGTAAAGTAAAATAAAATAAAATAAAATAAAACGGAAGTGAGGAATTTGGATAATGCGGTATATGTAAGCAAAATATATGGATATGTCAAGAATACGAAAAACACTAACCTGATCAGCCAGCACAGTGTTGTTAAAAGCTTGCATGACTGAAGTCACATTTGGAATGTTTTGAAGGCTGGAATCTTTAAAAAAAAATGTAAACAACATAGTTAAAAAACACATAGAAACTTATTAATTACCTTTTTTTTCTTCTTTTTTTTTTTTCTTTTTTTTACTTTTTAACTTTTTTTTAACTGAAGATAATGCACATACTGAGCATTCTGTCCCATATCTCTAGGAGCTCTGGATGATCTGATGTATCCCTTTTCAGGATTGAGTGAACCAGTCCTCCCGTCTGTAGATGGGCCAGTGGAGGTAAACCATGGAGCAGTGCTGATAGACTGAAATAAATAGAGGACAATCGATATAAACAAGAACTATAATTATTTTTTTAAAAGGACAACCTATAGTCTTGTTACTAAAAGTTTAGCAAATGGTCATATTATACTATCGTAAATGGTTATATAACATATGGATATGTACACAACAAAGACATATGGTTATGTAAATGCGGACATTTTTGCCCAAGCCTACACATAAAAGAAACCGGATAGACAGATTTTTAAAAGAGCACGTCACAGTGAAAGATAGAGCATTACTTAAAGATAAGCACTAGGTGAAGGATTACACAAATAAGTCATGTGATAGTGGGTTTGTTGAGAGTACACAAAGAAATGTAATTAATAAAAGAAGTAAAAAAAAAAACAAGAGGAATGCCACCATGGGAGTTTCTGCCCTACCTCAATCTAGATGGATTTTTTTTTAATTCACTCATGAAATCTTCTGTGGTTCATGTTAAAGCAAAGTAATGTCTTAAAGCCTTTTCTACATTTCTTCAACGGAACTAGCTAAACTAACAAAATTGAAGACTATTCTTTTTTTACTTTGTTGAGCAGTTTTTTTTTCTTTTTCATTCTTTAACTTAATTAATACTTTAATTCAGTTCACTGACATGTTAGTAGAATATTAAAGTTTTTGATCAGGAGGCAAGAAGACCAAATGTTAACCTAAATGTATTGACTTTTACTCTTTTTGTGTTTCACAGAAAAAAAGTAATACAAGTTTCAAGCAATATGAAAATATGTAGATGATGACAGAATTAAATTTACAGTAAAGCAAATAATCTTGACTGAGCTGATTGAATTTTAACAAAAAATGTGTGATTTCTACTACAATTCTTTAGACATTAGATATATATAATTTTTTATGATTATAGGTAAAATGGACTTGAAAACCATTTGGCTTAAAAATCTAAAGAGGCACATGACTTTTCTTAACAGTGTCTTTTGTGTTAAAAGCACACAAAAAAAAAACATTTTCAGTTCACTAAACATTCTTTTATAACAATGACTCAACTGCCTACAAAGATTTTGACTGTTGACTCAACCTGTACATTATACACACTACAGTAAAAGAACTGACGTGGAACAATGGGTTTAGTAAACATTCCTCCATTAAACAACCAAACACTTTTGCTAATCAACTGACCAAACAAGGGTATTCTTAGCTTTATGAATACTGAATACTGAGGCAAAGGGGACAGCAATGTCACAGGAGGTGCAGTATTTTGCCATGAGACCCATTGTCATCTCATCAGTGACGCATTGAAATACAGGTGAGCTGAGCTATATCTATATCAGACATCTAAGGCATCTATGGCATTAAGGTGCTGGGTCAAAAATATCACTATTAATGTCCACATCCGATCAGCATGACACGCACAAACTGGAAATCAAAACAAAAACTGGCGTCAGAATATGGTGCTACATGAAACAACTTTTTGGGTGGGGGAAAAAAAGTGTTTCTGGAAATGTTATTTTACACAGAAATGCCATGCTTTACCTGTGAGATTCAACATCCCTGCGGTGACGATGACCTGCGTACGAGCGTGATTTGGACTGTCCTTCTGTTAGGTAGGATTTGCCAGTGCATGAACTGTCGGTGCTACACATGAGTGTCTGCAGGAAAGGGAAGAATCCGGTGCTCGGAAGGTTTTTCGGCGCCACATAGCCTGAAAGAAACAAAGCAGAGTTCAATTTCATTGCTCAAAGGTTTGGTTTTTCCATTGTTAAGGAAACCTCATGACATGTCCTGTTGAGCACAGTTTTACTTTTTGTGTTGACATATTTCCTACTTAAAACAGGACATATCAAATTCAAAATTAGAAACAATTGCTAATCAATGGCAGGTGGTATAAGTGGGGACATTCCCATTCTAGAGACATTTAATTGGACAATAATGTGTATACGTCACTGTAGGCAAGATGAGTCATCAATATTTTTGGTCTGCTTTCCAGGAAGAGAAAGATTGTTTCTCTCTATCCCACCCTATTGTAGCTTATACTACTCAAAGCAATGTCTGAACTTTGTATTGTGAGCACTTCTTGTTTCTATTTGCATCTTCACAATGAATCGCTTGCTTGTATGTAGTCGCTTTGGATAAAAGCGTCTTCAAAATGAATAAATGTAGATTGTACATTTTAAATGCATATATATATATATATATATATATATATATATATATATAGGCACACTAGTACACTAGTCAAATTTGGACTAAAAGATGCAAATGTTTCTCTTAAAATTCCTTAGGAGAAATAAAAATGTGATGAGACATTGACATTTGTAAGAAAGCAGACAATAAAATAAGTGAATGCGGATAGCATCCACCTTTGCCCCATGATGCTTTGCAAAACTATGGGAGTAACTTCCATTAAAATTTTAACAATCGGCAACTACTAATAAACCTGTTTAAAGGTTTGTTTGATCTATGAATGCAATAATAAGCACTGGCAAAAACTTTATGGTGAGGTGACATTATTCTCCGCACTCCTCAACCATAAATCATCAAAATAAAACTTAAAAGTGTGAAAGTATTAACAAATTACTATCAGCAGACCGTGAATAACCCCAAAAGCTCAAATGAGTCTTTCTGTAGCAATGTTACAGATATTCAGATAACACAGATTATGGAAAATATATATTGTGTTAGCAAGTCTATATTACATAACATACATGTTTGTTGACTGAATGAAAAATAATCCACTATTAACTAGAACACTAATGGATACTTCAAAGTGCTTTCCATCATTTTGACATAAAACAAATATTGGGCTGCACTTTATTTTACAGTGCCGTAGTTACATTGTAATTACTCAAATAAGTACTGAGTACTAATAATTAACTACATGTACTTACTATAGAGTTACAGTTGGGGTTACGGTTTAGTTTAGGGTTAGTTACTTGTAATTATGCATAATTTACTGTTATTACTATAGTAAGTACATGTAGTAACGTGTAGCTACGGCACTGTAAAATAAAGTGTTACCAAATATTGTATTTCTTTGCTTCAGAAATATTCTAGATAACACTGCTAAAAGGGATTCGTGGAAGTAAAAAGGAATAGACTCATTCGAAAAAAGGTTGATAGTGTAATATTTGACTGTTCTCAGGGGTTCGATCCTAAGAAAACTTTAGGAATAAAACCCTCGGACGCTGACGGGTTCTTCTTTTTTTAACTTCTTTCTACTTTTTTCTCTCATAACACTCTCCTCTCTGCATAACCCCATCATCATAAGTCCTCACAACAACATCCATTATATAACACAGAATAGAAACTGCTACATCAACATCAAATATTCAAATATAACATTAGCTTTCATCTTTTAACATAATGTGCTAAACTTTTAACTCAATTACAATAGCCTACATAATTTTGTCTTGAAGTAAAGCTCATACTGAAATCTTAGATACAGTGCCCTCCACTAATATTGGCACTCTTGGTAAATATGAGAAAAGGTGGTGAAAATAAATCTGCATTGTTTATCCTTTTTAATCTTTCATTCAAAAAAATTCACAAGGAAAATGCTATTATTTGATTCAAGAAAAATCCTCTTGTCTCATCCAGAAACATTCTCCAGCATATTCAGTTGTCAGACAAGACTGGAACTTCAAACGGGACCGGCTTCTATGGTCAGAAGAAACTAAAAAAGCTTTCTGGCAGCAAACCCACCAGATGGGTTTGGTGCACACAGGGATAAAAAGTACCCCATGCCCACGGTTAAATATACTGCTGGATCTTTAATGTTGTTGGCCTATTTTTTTGCTGGAGGTCCTGGACATCATGTTCAGATACATTTCATCATGGATTCTAGCAAATACCAACAGATAAAAAAAAAAATCAAAACCTGACCGCTTCTGCTAGAAATCTTATAATGGGCTGTGGATCTTCCATCAGGACAATGATCCAAAACAAACATCAAAATCAACACAAAAATGTGTCACTGAACACAAAATGAAGCTTCTGCCATGGTCGTCCCAGTCCCCTGACCTGAACCCTAAAGAAAATGAGTGGAGTGAACTGAAGAGAAGCACCACCAACATGGAGCTGGGAATCTGAAGTATCTGGAAAGATTCTGTATGAAGGAATGGTCTCTGATCTCTTGTCAGGTGTTCTCCAAACTCATCAGGCATTATAGGTGAAGACTCAGAGCTGTTATCTTGGGAAAAGGACGTTGCAATAATTGGGTGCCAATAATTGCGGCCAATGTGAACCAGAGAATTAGAGAACTAGAGAACGAGTTTACCCCCACTTTCCATTGTTTTACTTCAATGATAGGTTAGAATTTTGTGATTTTTTTTTAATGAAAGATCAAAAGGATAAACAATGTAGATTTATTTTCACAGCCACCTTTGCTCATATTTACCAAGGGTGCCAATATTAGTGGAGGGCACTGTATCTGATTACCGACTACGGTCTCTTGGCAAATCTGAGCAGAGTTTGTGGCACTGTTTGTCCTCTGAAACTCTAAGACACATTAATGGGTAAGTTTTTCTCAGGAGAAAAATCTGAGAAGCAGACCAGCAAATGTCTATGTTCATTCTCCATTTAATCGCATTGCTGTCTGGGAAGAAAAAAAACCCAGACAACCCAGTTTCTCAACCTGGGTTGGTTTTTCTTTTCCAGGGGAGGGAGAATGTTTGATTTTCCTGTTTGGTTTTATGGTATAGAACTTTCAATGGCAAAATACCATGTTTGATTTCATCGGTTCTTAGAAACAAACACAATGCCATGAGTCAAAACATACATTACTATAGACTGAGAGTGACCACTTAAAAGGATTCATACTGTAGGATTACTGACCTTGTGCAATGTTTGTCCAGCAAATACTGTTTGAATGAACCAAAACCATAGAGAAACCAAAGATTGATATAAAATAAACATGACATTATCTACTTGGGGTGTGACAAGCAAACAAATGATTTGATCACTGCAACTTCCTTAAAAATACAGAGAAAGTATTATTAATATTCATTATTTCAATTAAATTAATGTAATATATTTTAGTTCGATAATATTTTTTATTTAATATTTTGTATTTTTAGGGGATTTTATGGCACTAAATTTATTTATGGAATAGTTATGATCCATTTTTAGGGGATTTTATGGTACTAAATGTATTTATGGAATAGTTATGATCCATTTATTACCTTTTAATCACTTTTTGAGCATAGACATGAAAATTAAATTTCCAACTTAAACTGTCGTAAATCTTGAATGCTTTGGAGCACAGACTTAAGTTTGGTCTCTTTTTAAATATGACACTTGCAGATTATTGCTGAAGTGAAAAAAGTTACATTTTTAAGAAATATATATTTTCCAAAACATATTTTACTCTAAAACTGTGAGAAAATCTAATCTAAACAAGTTGTGTTTCAAATTTGATGTTGATATCTCAAAAAAATGCAGTGAACACGACTAGTGTAACTATTTTTTCAGGACCATTTAACCTTTTCGAATCCTGTTCATGATTTTGTGTGTGTGTGTGTGTGTGTGTGTGTTCACATAGCAAGTGCCAAAACTTTTACCAAGTTTCGTACTATTCTGATGAATTAAAAAATTCTAAAAAAAAAAAAAAAAAAATTTCAGTCAAATATGACTGAACAGCACCAGAGGTTTAATTTAGTCATTAATCACTTTAAAAACAGATGCTATATTACCATATCCAAATTTTATTAAAGTTTATTCAGCCATTACAGATTTTTTACAGGAAGGCTATGCCTTGGCCAAAAATAGATGACATGACAATGAAAAATATTTCATTCAATTAATTCTTTATACGGAAAAAGATTGGCCAGGATATTCAACTAAATATTCACCTTATATTCAGACAGAATATTAGTTTTTCTTCTAACAATAAAAATAGCACCTAAATAAAATTTATATATTATTTTGTTTAAGTATATACATCTCTCCTCTAAGCAAATATCAAGGAAAACCCACCGACTAGAATTAGTGGAGGTCAGAATGCTTTACCACTGAGGTTAAGCACTTGTTTTCTCACATTATCAAATGAGTTTTGAGTTTCTTATAGATGCACATACAATTAGACAAACACTGAGTCTGCCTGAGCAGAATGTTGCAAGGCATAAGGGAGCTACTTACGGGAAAGACCAGGCCTAACAACCCAATCCTCAAAAGAGAGATGTGAAATAACAGAAAACTCCCAAAGGACAGTCAGCTTAAGGGGAAGGAACATAAAAATCAGAATATATATCTTTTTACTACTTAATCCCATATCGTATTTAAAGAAACCTGGAGGCAAATAGATAATGTATAACATTAAACAAGAATAATGTCGATTTGGGGATTAGCTGCTGGGCATCCATTATGTAGAAATAAGACACTATAGTCTAGAATATTCCCAAGCAAGACATGTTGGATAACGTCAAATGTTCTCAAGAGATCTGTGGCATCAGCCTGCTTAAGATCTGCACCATATTACACATATTTAAATACAAAGTAAAATATGTTCAGCTGCGTATCTCCATCAAACCATGAATCAAACCACCAACAATGTTACCGTTCCTTACAGAGAAGCAGACATGCTTCAGATTATGTAAGTTACAGTACACTAAGTGCAATGACAATGCCCATGGGCTAACCTAAGCATAAATGTTTTCCTCAAGGGCATAGTAATAAAGCAGGATTGTGACCTCAGTAACTCCACAGCTTCACACCTTCTCGGGATTGAACCTGCAACCCTTTATTTAGAAGCCCAGTACCTAAACCATCTTTAACCAACCCGAGAATGCCTTCAGTCACTGTCATGTCACTGTGATCACAACAAACTACATTTAGTTGACTTCCTTTTGCAGTCTACATATGTAAATGATGTGTAATAGAGGTACATACAGGTGTCTTTGAGTTTTGGAGGGAACTGTGAACGGGTGACCGCCAAGATGATAAAGATCACAAGTGGCCAGACAAGGAGAGCCAGTGACCAGCCCTGAAAACATCAACAAACAAATGTCCCATCAGATATACTGTTGGTATTATTGTACTGAAGACATGCATATGTATATTAAAGTCTTCTGAAACATTTCAACAAATATATGTTTTAATGATACAAACAATATTAAAACAATAAAGCTCAGTTAATCTAATAACTGCTGTCCTATTGTACAACACAAGTAATTTCTCTGATAGATATCACTCAATAGTACAGTATCACATTGCAGTGTTAACTTAATTTTATCATAGCAATAATGCAAACAAATCAGCTAACAAAAAGACAAAAGGTATGTAGAACTTACTCTTACATTTTAATATTCAATATGCAAAGTCTGTATATTATATTTGGGCAGAAACCCACAAAACTCCATAGAATCATCATTATTTTAATCAGGGCATCAAGCTTTTTTTTTTTTTTTTTTTTGGAAATTATAGAAATAATTCAATAGAATTTACTCCTCTATACATAAGTAAAGAATGATAATCTCCAATTGTAAAATTTGTGTTTACTCACTGGCTGTCGGATGACACTGAGGCCATTTTTCCAGAGAAGAAGTCTTAACTGTTTTAAGAAGGAGGCCATCAGACGAGAAGTTCTGATAGAAATAAAAGACAAAAGAAAAATGCAGGTTAAAGATATTCAGTAATTCCAGCACTGATTCAAACGCAAAGTATTTATGGGGAAAAAAATTAATGGAGTATAAACATATTATGTTATGTTATGTTATGTTATGGCATGTTAAGCAAAAGTGAGACATCATGTAAAGAGGTACAGATACTGAGTGTTTCAAGATAAGTTCACTTTAATATCAAGAAACAATCAAACATAAAAGTCATTAATAATTACCACAAGGTAATTATTTAATAAAATAATAAACAAATATACATAATTTGTTTATTACAAAATATACATATTTTTTAAAACCTAGTCCCTCCTGGCCCCTTTACTACTTGTCTTTATGCACTTCTGACTAAAACTGTTGAAAATCATGGAGTTTTTCCTAACTAATCCCCACTGAATTCCATTTCTATACCTTATATTTATTTAATATTTCATTGTTAATATTTCATTGTTAACATGAATCTCAGTTACTCACATTATTATCGCACCTACATAAGTAATAAATCTCTACCAGGTAAACTTCACTAGATATCAAAACTCTATACTTATTAGACCACTAAAAGAATATAAATGGATGAAGTTATATTTACCTGGTTTAGCCTGGGTTGAATTTAGTGTATCGTTATTGAGTCCGATGCGTTTGATATAATGAAGACATTTTGCTAGGTTATTCCTAGCAAAGAGCTCTTTCCATGTGATATTCAACCAACTTACGAAAAAATAATATTAAAACGAATAAACTGCTGTTAATGAAGTGCCGTAGAAGAGCAGTTTTTTCCTCTCGTCAGGTGTTCGCACCGGTGTCAGTGATTTCCAGTATACACTTCTCTCTGTTATGCTCATGACTCTACAGGTGAGAGGCGGGTGTTTCACACACAGCTTGTATGACCGGTTTGAGGATTCCGTGCGTCTCTATAGTGTGTGTATGTTACAGAGCACAAATATGCAATCATGGAAAATTATTATTGTGATCATATTTGAGACTACAAGTAGGCCTAGACTGAAGATGTCTGAACGGATAACTACACTAATATATATATATGTATTTATATCAAAACTATTATTAAATGTCTTAGTGTCAAGGTAGCGTCGCTTGTCTTTAAATGTTTAGTAACTAAGCGTTTAGTTTACCTATATTTCGCGAATTGCAATGGCACGGTGGTAGCGCTATTTTTAAATTATGCGGCTAACGTTATGTTTTTAGTTGCGAGGCGGTCACTGTTTCGTTAATCATGTATTTTTAAGGTAACGAAAGTACTCCACTTTTCGCAGTAGCGAAGTGGTGGTGAAGTTAGTTTTTAAATCACGTGACTTTTCAGCAGCGTACGGAGCCCCGGACATGACATGCAGGGAAAAAATAGTAGGCTAAATCGTGCGCACGATTTATTAATTCGTTCCCTCGATTTATAAATCATGCGAACTCGAGGGAACGGATTAGTAAATCGTAAATCGTGCGCACGATTTAATTTGACTTGAAGCAGTGCATGCCGATAAGAAATTTTGTCCGACTTGGACTGCTTGCCCAAAGCCACTGGAAGGAAAGCCTGCAACCTTTAGCCAAAAAAGCGTAACGGCTAATGCTAACTGGCGGTACGCAGGGAGGAGTTTTGAACGGCGACACTATAGGCTGAGAGGTGCCGCACGTGATTAAGTTAGCCGTTACGCTTTCTCCAATGGTAAGAGATACAGTCCCTCTTATCTCCCTATAATACGATCTCTGGCTTGCCGACTTGAGACAGCGCCGACGCCATGTGATTGTGACGTATGGCTTCAAAGTATCGCGAGAGCGATTCGAGAGTAGCCGGCTGAGTCAGCCAGAGCAGTTTCTCAAGAGCAGCTGCACGAGCTCTGATGACGACACGTTCCGCGATTGGCCGGATTCACCGCATGACAACGATCACTTGTGTTTCGTGTTTATTCTCACACCTTCAGTTCCACTGATGCTCAAAAATCTGTATTTTTATAACAGTAAAAACTCTTTTCATGAAGTTGCGATGTTGTATTGTGTCATGTTTATCAAAATAAAACTGAAAAAAAAAAAATGTAGACCCCACTACATTGGTATTTAAATAATATGCTAATGCTGAACTTTAAAAACAGACGCTGTAAGCAGTACATAAAGTATTGAATGAAAATGTCTCTGAAACATCAGTGTATTCATCAAATATTGCATTTATTTCACTCCAGCTGTGATAAAGTATGCAAACGCAGCGCGAGCATCACTACGAGAAGCAGAAAGTGTCCAACCTCACGTCTCCGTTTTCAGCTCCTCCCCGCCTGCACGCGGGTACTCTCGCCGATAGGTTGCATCTAGCCGCGTCCGATGTCGAACACACCTTTTGCCAGGTGGTGTCGTTACTTTTTAAATCATGTGACATGTTGGTTTAACTACATTGCTGTGGCCAGTTATAGTAATGCTGGCTAATCAGCTTTTAGCATCAACGCTTTTTCAGTAAATAGTGCTATTTAAGCAATATTTAAGAACTAGCCTAACCATTAAAGGGATAGTTCACCCAAAAATGAAAATTTTGTCATCATTTACTCACTCTCAAGTTGTTCCAAACCTGTATACATTCTGCTGTACACAAAGGAAGATATTAGGAAGAATGTTTGATTGGTTGATTACTGACATTCTTCCAAATATCTTCCTTTGTGTTCAGCAGAACAAAGAAATTTATACAGGTTTGGAACAACTTGAAGGTGAGTAAATAATGACAGAATTTTCATTTTTGGGTGAACTATCCCTTTAAGACACCACGAATGAATCACAATCCGAATTGGTTCTTTTCAGTGAATCAGTCAAACGGGTTTACAAATCAGTCTGAATCAGGTCTGAATCGGTTCTCGATTCAGTTCGAAAACGCTTGGAACCATTTCTCTCTCTCTCTCTCTACAACAGTAACAGGATATGTAGGAGCAGAGAACAAAAACATAATTGGATCAAGGGGAAAAGTAGACCTACCTACAGTGAATTGAAAGAAGATATGAGTATTATTTCTATCGTTTGCCAGTGATAGGAAGCTCTTTTTAAGGTTCAACACCTGTACAGCACCATGTATACTGCAGGTCAAGACATTTTCCAAACAAAAGAGAAGTCAACACACTAACAATTCACTAAAGCAAATAAAGAACTATCATGTTTTGGATAGTTTTTGAAGTAGGTCTACTCTTCCATAAATAACTTACATGAATAGGCCTTTGGTAAGCCTATATCAAATATAATGATATAAATATGTTTCCATTATTGCCATGGTAGGCTATGTTTTTGAATGGTACATTGGTGAAACTTATGTAGTCTAATACATGCTTTATAATAAACATATATCAGATTATCAAATTACAGCAGACTATATTTTATAATTATTATTTATTTAAAATTGAAGTTGCTTAAATTAACTGTAACTGAACATAAATGAACTTGAAGTAATTTAGTCCCATGTAAGCTTATAGTTTAACTAACTACTTCCTCAAATTGGTCGATTTCAGCTTAATTTAAATAGGCTACTTATTAATATTTCTGTAGAGTGGTTGGTAGCCTCTTTTGTTCTTTCCTTTGTTACTGTTGTGCCGAGTCAGAAATCAATGATGTATTTTGTCAAAAATGTCACCAAAATGAATACAAATGCATACAAAATTCAAGATATGCTTGCAAAAAAGTACTTGTATGAGATCTTGATTTTTATATTATAGCATGATATAATTAAGCAATATCACAAGAACAAAAGAGCTGTTTAATCAAACATGAGCATGACTACAACACTACTAATAGTACCTAGTCTGAGACGATATACCTAGCTAAAAATGTGACAATAAGAGTTGGTCTTAATTACACAAATCTGTCATCTCTCTTGTGCTGTTCACACGGCTATTGTTATTGAGGAAATTAATATTCATGTCAAGCTGGTAAGGTTTCATAAGAAGAGTGAAACCTAAAATTCCAAAATTATTTTTGCAGTTCGGGGTCAAAAAATATTAACTGCAGTATTTGCTTGTCAAAGCAGTTATATTTTTGCATGTTTGTGCTTTTTTTGTAGCCTACAAAAAAAAAAAAAAAAAAAAAAAACCTATCCTGAGAAAAATTCACTGAAGAAAGTGATCTTTACACAAGTTTGACGTTTTTTCCTCCCAGCCTACTCATGATTACATGAATGGAATGAAGGAAATAAAGGACTGGTCGGGAAAGGGAAAAAAAAAAAAAAATTCCAGTCAACCAATCAAACTGTCTTGATCTATCTGATTTTCTTTGAAATGGAGATCACATTTAGTTGTTTTTATGAAGTCATAATAGTTTTACAGATTATAAAGTTCATAAAGTTCCTTCTTTTTGTCTTTAGGTTAAATTCTAAGCACATATTATATTGAAATATAGTATATCACCTAGCATATGTTGTTCAGTTCTAAAGCTGATTGTGATAATAAACAGCTAAGATTAGGATCCACATAGCGTGCTATTGTTAAAATAAGAGACTTTGCTTAGAAAGTTCCAGAAGCATCAACAGAACAAAAGACTGAAAAACACTTCATGCTGCTCCTTTTCTGTGAGAATAAGTCACAAAGCATTGTCTCCACCCACAAGTTGAGGTAAAATGATCAGTAGAGCTTTGAGCAGGACAGATTGGCATCACATGAAACCAGATTCAACCCCCACGAGAGAGATTGCAAAAAAACTGTCATGTAAAAACGAACAAAACCTACAGAAAGTTTACTAATGTATCTGGCAGATTTACAATGGATTACTAGACATATGCTATGAGACCAAGGCACTAATTATAGTTTTAATCCTTATAAAAAAAAAACTAAAAAAAAAACGATTTTCACAGAAATGAAGCGAAAAACACTTGATCACACTTGTATCAACTGATGTGATTATTACAATTTCATATTAAAATAAAATAAAAAACAACTTCAACAAAACATTTATAGAAAGAGCACATATACAGTACATTTCTGAATGGTAATGGTAAACATTTACATTTCCAAACAACAAAAGAAATACACAAATCAAAACATACCAATGAAAATGTGATTGTCACCAAGTGATGAAAGCAAAACTAATGTTGCTATATCAGATGCTTATCTTTAATCGTTTTGATTTTGGCATTAATGTCACTTATAAATGAATACCTCCAGGCATCCTTCTTTATGAAAGTAAAAAGCACACTGTGGTATTCAAATGAGCAAATTAATTACAACATGAGAAAATTTCACTACTGTAGTGTAAAAATGCTGTATGGTCAAAGTCTATGAAAGCTAATTATATATATATATATATATATATATATGAAGAAAAAATATATATTTCAAATAGCAGGCAGGCACAATACTGATAGAAATATCAAATAAACACTAATACTGTATGTTTATACATCATTTGCCAAAAAGGCATAATATGTGGTGAGACAAAAAACAAATTGGCAAGTACCACATAAATAGACTTAAAATACTGGAGCAGTGGTGAAAAATCATGTTGGCCATTTTCAAACAGGTTTGATCACAGTGCTTAAACACAGTTCATCTTGAGTATCAACAATACGAATGAAAGAACTGTGAGAACAGAGCAGCAGTATTCACAAATTCCATATCTGACACGATATCTAAGATGAAAGCCATTTGATAATTCCTCTTATGGCTCCCCTTATCTAACCCTTCTTTTTACGCAATCGGAATTCATTGGCTCTGCCTTTAAAAATGTGTATTTTCAACATTGTCAGCAAAAACATTAAAAAATATAGAGAATCATCTTAAATCTGAGAAATCAATTGCAGTCTGTGTGACCAGCATCATGTTTTCTGTTGTTTCTGTGTTATTAGTAGACAATTTTCCAGTGTGTTGGCTGTTCACATTCGTTCTCATCGTCACCACAGAATCGGTTATAAGTGGTTTTAGGATCGAAACCTAGGATTTCTCTTTCCTCGTGTATTCTGAAAGAGAAGGTTGAAACTGATGTCCCAATGAAATACCTGATGAAAAAGACAACAGATGTGAGTGGGTGATGCACTGTTGTTTTACAAAAGATATGCTGATAGGTTGGATCAAAGGTTGTCATATAGAACAATGAGCATTTTTTTCCAGTAATGCAAGTGCATGAGTTGATTGAAAGGATTGTGGTGCAAGCCATTACGTCATGTGTCATGCTTTTCGTTTTTAATGGAAATAATCTTTCAGAGTCACACCCAATTCAATGAAACAGCAAGAATCATATTTATAATGATCCTTCCTACTAATTAAACTTTGAAAAATGAATCTTTTATTTAAAAGTTGTGATTATATACTCATTTGTTTAAAACAATCAACTTAATCCTCTAGGGACAGATTTAAAATGAAGCTAGACAAAGAAAAATTATAGTCAAAGAAAAGCATAAAGGAAAAAAGAACTAAAGCCTAAAAGAAATAATCTTAACTACAGTACCCTCCACAAATCTTGGCACCCTCAGTAAATATGAGCAAAAAATTGTGCTAAAAAAAAAAAAAATGTAAATACGAATGGGAATATACTTCAGAGATATTTTACTCATAAGAATTTCTAGGGGTGCCAATAATTGTGGCCAACATGTATTGGAGAAAAACATTTATTTCATAATGTGAGTTTCCCCCCACTTTCAGTTGTTTTCCTTCAATGAAAGATTAGAATTTTGTGAATTTTTTGAATGAAAGATCAAAGGGATAAACAATGCAGATTTATTTTCACAGCCGCCTTTACTCATATTTACTAAGGGTGCCAATATTTGTGGAGGGCACTGTAGCTTGAACAGCAACTAACTCTGACTAAAACCGGAGTAGATGATTATTTCACAGTTGATAAAGCAGGTTTTGTACACCTATGGCATAAAAATGCAATGTCATTCCATAACCTCTTTGTTGCGACAGAAAAAAGCACAGCAGAGGGTGTGGTTCAATACCTTGCATGGGCACAGATCCACTGGTCTATGATGGCCACCCCTCCATCTTTCAGGAGCTCGAGGTCCTCCCAGGTGGGCTCGTATCGAACCATCTCAGGAAGCATCCTTTTCAGTTTAGCAAGGTCTAAAAGAAGAAAAAGCCTGATGTCACATACGTATATATACATACATACATAACACATATATACTGTATGTTTGTCTGTATATACTCTATACAACACTGCTCAAAAGGTCGGTAAGATTTTTAATGTTTTTGAAAGAAGTCTCTTATGCTCACCAAGGCTGCATTTATTTGATCAAAAATTAAGTAAAAATAGTAATATTGTGATATTTTATGACAATTTAGAATAACTTTGCTTAATTTAAAAATATTTTAAACTGTAATTTATTCCTGTGATGACAAAGCTAATTTTCAGCATCATTACTCCAGTCTTCAGTGTCACATGATCCTTTCAAAATTATTCTAATATGCTGATTTGGTGCTCAAGAAACATTTCTTATTATTATCAATGCTGAAAACAGATGTGCTGCTTAATATTTTTTGTGGAAAGTGTGATACTTTTTGTATCATTATTTTATAAATATAAAGTTCAAAAGCATTTATTAAAATTTTATTAAGATGTCTTTACTGTCACTTTTAATGAATTATTGTGTCTTTGCTGAATAAAAGTATTAATTTCTTTAAAAAAAAAAAAAATAAATACTGACCCCAAACATTACATTAGAGTATAGGATGAGAAGTACGGAGCCCCTAAAGGGACATGATGAAGTAAAAATATGAGATGGGAGGAAAAATTATATTTCAATGCTTTTGCGTTCACAAAAGTTTTTGTCCTTTTTGAAGCTTGACAGTCATGCGTGAATATTCTTTAAAATCCTTTATTGTGCTGAACAGAAAAATATATCAGCACAAGGTTTTGGAATGACATGAAGTTGAGTAAACAATAACAAATATATGAATTTTTGAGTGAATATTCCTTAAAACATCACAATATCTTGTATGTGGCTGATTGGCAGGAAGTATGGCGTCTACCTCTATTCAGTGAAAGTTGTGTAAAAAAGAAAACATGTCTGAGTGAATAAATCCTTACTTAAATCCTTCATACATTATTGATGTTTTACTTTTTTTTTTTTTTTGGTCTGTACCTTCTTCGTCTGCATCGGTGGCAACAAAGACTTGCTGAAGCTTGTGCTTCTTCATGAGGCTACGGATCTTCTTCACTGCACCTTTAAGGCTAGGCACATCATCTCTGTGACCCCAGATAAAGTCCTTCCTACGCAAGTGGACTCCCAGGTAAGGGCCTCCCTTAGCACTGCCCAACCTGTTCTGGGTCCAAGAGTTTACAAAAGTTCACGAAACAAATATGATTGCTGTCAGAATGAAATGAGTGTGGGTGTAAAGCACATTGCAAACATTCCAGAAACACACTGTCTTGACATTTGAACTAAACTTGTTGCATAAACACACTCTATCTATCATGCAGACAGCACTGACAGCAGCACTTCTTATATTTCAACAATGAGAAGGGAGCATTAAAGGGTTAGTTCACCCAAAAATGAAAATTCTGTTATTAATTACTCACCCTCATGTCATTTCAAACCCGTAAGACTTTCGTTCATCTTCAGAACACAACTGAGGATATTTTTGATGAAATCTGAGAGCTTTATGTCACTTCATAGACAGCCTACGCAACTGAAACTTTGAATTTATGCTTTTATTCACATATAAACATTGATCAGCGAACATAAACAGAAGCCCAACCAAACCTGCTTGACGAGCGAGAACAAACCTCTTGCGCAAGCTCAATTGTGCTGCGTAACACACAAGAATGATCCTCATTGGTTCTCACACATCAAGCAAACATGCTTGAACTTCCGTTTACCACAACTGCTGTGGAGGTTGATGAATGTTTATATGTAAATAAAAGCCTAAATTCAATCAGTTCATCATGTACAGCAATCAAGTCTCTTTAGATAATTTGGACTAAACCACTCAATTCATATGGATTAGTTTTACGATCTCTTTATGAACTTTTTGAAGCGTCAAATTTTCAGTTGCGTAGACTGTTTATGGAGGGACAGAAATCTCTCTGATTTTATCAAAAATATCTTAATTTGTGTTCCGAAGATGAACAAAAGTCTTATGGGTTTGAAACAACATGAGGATGAGTAATTAATGACAGAATTTTATTTTTGGGTGAAATAACCCTTTAATGAAAGTAAAACGTACTTTGATTCGGGTCCAGTCCTCGTTGTATGGTGTCTGGTCCTGTTTATCTGTGGAGTTGAGATACTTGGCCCTAAACTCGTCTCCTATAATACGCAAGTGTTTGGCAAACACCATACTTCGCCGTGTCTGTAGAGCAGTATAATCAAATGTTTAGTTCTATTTCAAACAATCAGGTGAGAAATATTTCAAAAATCTTAATTACTACTATATTTTAGCTAAATTATCTCTAAAACATGAAAATATTTGTTGATGGACTTACATCCCAGTAGTCCTTCCCAGCATAGTGATCATGAAGGACAGTCTCAGCTCTGTCCAGCATTACTGACCTGTGGTTCAATGACAACAAATGTACAACACCCCCATTTGCACTTAAAAGCTATTTTATTGCAAACCTATTTACAAAGTGACTTACGTGGCTGTTAAGTTGTTTAGAAGGACAGGGGCCAAAATAGAGGCATGCCCCTGAGCAGATAAACAGGTGACATTCAATGCTCTGGTCTCCTCATAACCCCAAAACCAACCTCTGGAGAAAGACAAACAAGATTTAATAAAAGAAATATTATCAAAATGGAAATTCTGGCATTATTTACTTTGTTCCAATCCTATGCATTTCTTTCTTCTGTGGAACAAAAAAAGAAGGTCCAGTGTTGTTTTGTTACTTGTCAGACTTGTTGGAATTGTATGGACAACAAAATAAAAAAAAAATATATATATAATCTAATCATTAAACAGAACAAAGAAAATCATACACTGGCACAGCATGAGGGTGAGTAAATGATGACAAACTATCCCTTTTTTTTCCAGTTTGTTCCTCACACAAACCCATTGTATGGCTTCAGAAGACGGAGTATAGTACACAAGTTGTATGGACATGCTTAACCATGCAAAAGAATTAATAATTTAAAAAAAATGAATACTTTTATTCAGCAAGGATGCATTAAATTAATAATAAAAAAAATGACTGTAAAGACTTTTATAATGTTAAAAAAATCTATTAAGCATTACAACTGTTTTTAACAATTAATAATAATGTTGAAGAAGAAATGTTTTCTGAGCACCAAATCAACATGTTAGATTGAATTCTGAAGGATCATGTGACACTGAAGACTGGAGCAATGATGCTGAAAATTCAGCTTCGTCATCACAGGAATAAATTACACTTTAAAATATATTAAAATACAGAACAGTATATAATATTTCACAATATTACTGTCTTTTGATCAAATAAATGCAGCTTGGGTCACCATACATTAAAAAAATCTTACCGACCTCAAACTTGAATGGTACTATAGCTTAACAGATATGGTGAAATGTAGCTATATGGAAAAGAGCTGCATCAAATTTCTCCTTTTGTGTTCCACAGAAAAAACAGCATATGTGTTTAAAGGATTAGTTCACTTCTGAATGAAAATTTCCTGATAATTTACTCACCCCCATGTCATCCAAGATGTTTATGTCTTTCTTTCTTCAGTCGAAAAGAAAGGTTTTTTTAAGGAAAACATTCCAGGATTTTTCTCCATATAGTGGACTTCAGTGGGGTTCACCAGGGTTGCAGTTTCAGTGCAGCTTCAAAGCGCTCTACGCGATCCCAGATGAAGAATCTAGTGAAACGATCAGTCATTTTCTAAAAAAAAATAAAAATGTGTATACTTTTTAACCACAAATGCTCGTCTTGCACTGCTCTGCGATCCACACGCATGACGTAATCACGTTAAAAAGGTGATGCGTGACATAGGCGGAAGTACCGATCCAGTGTCTACAAAGCGAACGTGCAAAGATTAAGCTAAACGGCCTTTACAAAAAAAAAAAAAGGTAAAACAGCGATATCGGACAATTTTAAAGTTGAAGAAGAAAATTAGATTAAGTTTTTCACCCTACCGCGGTACTTCTGCCTACGTCACGCGCGACCTTTCAACTTAATGCGTCGCAGAGCAGTGCAAGATGAGCATTTGTGGTTAAAAAGTATATACATTTATATTATAAAAAAAAAAAAAAAAGACCGATTGTTTCACTAGATAAGACCCTTATTCCTCGTCTAAGATCATGTAGAGCCCTTTGAAGCTGCACTGAAACTGCAATTTGGACCTTCAACCCGTTGAACCCCACTGAAGTCCACTAAATGGAGAAAAATCCTGGAATGTTTTCCTCAAAAACCTTAATTTCCTTTCGATTGAAGACAGAAAGACGTGAACATCTTGGATGACATGGGGTGAGTAAATTATCAGGAACTTTTAGCTCAGAAGTGAACAAATCCTTTTAATGGGGGTCTAAAAATTGCCTTTTTTTATTAAAAATTAATAAATGTACAGTATATTAAATATAAAATATATGTATAATTTATATTATATATTTTTAACAACTATTCATGTATGGCTTTAAAAGTTGCATAAACATTCCGTTCAGCCTCTGTTATTGTCAAGAGCACCTAAACCGGATGAACCTCTGATTCTAAAGCAGTACCTGTAATAGCCTTGTTTGTCTTTTGAGTACATCAGTCTTTCAATGCACGGTCGTTCATCCACCTTCTCCTCCCATTTCCCATCTGTCCAGCCCTCTGCATAGCTTTGCAGCACAAGGATCTGGTCAATGAAGGGACCTCCAGACTCTGAGATCAATAATAAAGACACAGAATGTGGGAATCATAATTGAGTCTCGGCTTTTATTGTTTATAAATGCAATGTTCCTACATATATTTAAATACAATATGACTAACTAGACAGTCACGCAAGACTGTCCTTGTAGGTGAAGTGTGTATTTTCTGCAACTACTGCCACCATGTGGAATTGCAAAATATTTTTAACATTCCCCCTGTCTGAACAAATGAATGTCAGTTATAATTAAGCTAAATAATCACATGTATTTCCAGTCTCTCTCAAAAAAACAAAAAAACGTAATAGCTCACCAGCAATAAATTCCTCATACTCAATGACTGGTATGTTACCCTGCAGGCTGGTCACACTGAAGAATTCCCCCCAGGGGATGCGAACCTGATGTATATCAGGGCTCTGCCAGTGATACAGACGACCCCATGGAGGCAACACTAGCACCCAGTCGCCCTCTTTTCTCAATGTCTTCAGCAAAGAGGCCATGCGAATGTACACATCCCGGCGCAGATTGAAACCCTCAGGTGGATTCACATCATACAGGAGATATCTGAGCATTACATAAAAACAGGGTCATTCCTACAGTGCAGTACAGTTTCAGGTTCCCATTTTTATGTGTTGGTTAAAATGCTATGTTCACATTATTAAAAGATTATTTTTCTCATAAAGTATTTAATCAATCAATTAATTTTGATTGATTAATTAATCAAACTTTCAATACTTTGGTTTGAGCATTTTTTTGCCTAAATTAAAAACTATTTTTAATCAAATTCAGTGTGAAATATTCCATGTGATTTTTCTTTTTGTCCTCTCTCCATTTTAAATGTTTCAAACAAGACATGTTTTATTGTACAATTGTAATTATTTTTCCAACTTCTGTCTCATTGAAAATCAAATCAATTACCAAACTAAATACATTATAAAATAACAGATTTTTCAGACTGCTATCACAAAGGAGTTAATAAAAATGAATGATTTGAACTCTCAGTAAATTAGTTTGAGCATTTTTGAGCAATTTAATTTTTCATTATATTTGTTGCGAAATATTCTAAGTGATTTTTCAGTGTTGTCCTCTCTCCAATTAAAGTGTTTCAAACAAAACTTGTTTTTATTATTAAATGTTATTTATTTCCCCCTACTTCTATCTCAGAGCAATTTAATTTTTCATTCAATTTGGTGTGAAATATTCCAGGTGATTTTTCATTTTTGTCCTTTCTCTGATCAAAATGTTTAAAATAAAACCTGTTTTTATTGTGAAATTATCTGTAATTATTTGTGTAAAATTCAATTATTTTTCCCTACTTCAGTCTCATTGGAAATCAAATCAATACCAGACTAAATGCGTTTATAAAATGCTTTCGTTTGAGAGAATTTTACTTTTCGGTTTCTCACAATGGGCTAATGTTTCTTTTTATTTAACATGAATCATTGTAATAATGGCCATTTTAATAATATAATGGTAATATATTATAATGGTGATATCCAGTGTAATATTATTCAATATAAAAACATTTCTTGTTGGGTGTTAATAATAAGGTTCTTGATAGTGCTGGAGGTACACAAGACAAAAAGGAGAAGCCTAATGTTTTAAGTCTCTTATAACCTCATAAACATACTCACTTATTTTAAAATGAGTTTAAAGTGTACCACACAACATGAATAAACCAACAAACGTGAATTTAACAGCTGTGGACATTAGCCATGTAAAAGCAGGAAGCATCTTTTCCAGCATATGAATCCTACCGAACATCCCGTGATGCTGCAGCCACCGGAGACAGCATCGACTGCCCGGCACGAAATGCATCTTCATCTGAGGCCGATGTTAATTTATAGGATAAAACAGTGAGGATTAATACTGAAAAATATCGTAAAATACGATGGGAGAGGACAGGCACAGCTGTTCCCCTCTTGTTCGCCATGTCTCTCACAGCCACGCACTTCCGGCGTCAGTACAGTTGCCTAGCAACTCGGGCTAGCGACGGGCGCTTCGTGAAGCTTCGAAACCTTTGTGAATCATTTGATTCGAACCAGTGATTCAGAGCGTTTATCAAACTGCCAAAGTCACGTGATTTTAAAAAACGAGGCTTCGTTAGGTCATAATAACTGTTTCGAAATTTCGCTGCTAGGGGGCAATGATTTCTGTGGAATCCATGAACAACATTTGTAAATATTTATAATGACTCATTTGTATAACAAAAAGGAAATGTTTTAGTTAATAGTATCATATTGGCGCGATTAATTAAGTCCCACAATTAAAAAACACACATATTATACAGACACTTCATATTTAATGGTATTAGATGATTTGTTAATTGCATTTAATAGATAGACTGTCATTAAAACATTTGCAATGGTTTGTAAAAGGTTTTTATATTCAAGTTTTCCACCGTTGCGACCAGTAGACGGCAACAGCGGGTGGCGTTTTGAGAGCTTCGAAACAGTGAATCATTTTGCGAAGCAATTGGTTCAATTGATTCGAAGTTTCGAAAAGCTTCGTTTCTCCCAGCTCTGGCACCTGTACAGAACTGGTTTATATCGGTGTTTACTCCTTTTCGTTGTTATCAAAACCAGCCGTTTAAATGAATTATAATCTTATAGATAAGATAGACAATTAACTGACAACTTCTAAGAAAAAAGGAACATAAGGTGTGCTGTTGATCAACACGGATGAAACTGTAGTGGGCAGTGTCGGACCTTTGACACGTCGCGAGATTTCTTCGATGGTGTCGCGCCACCATGACATCATGAAGGAGGGCCAATGAGCAGTGGCGACAGGGTGAAAGCTCTCTGTATACAGTGATCCAGAACATCAGCTGAACTCAAGAGTTATAGCCATGTCATTAATAATCTTAACATCAGCACACAGGTGAGTGTTTCTGAAGTGTCACATGTTTTATGCTTTCAGGGATTTTTCCCCCGTATTGACTCCAGAGGTGAAATATTGCATGCAATTTGATATGTAGGACATCTGCAGCCAGTGCAGTACTATAGGTCTCTTTTCCAAAAACAATGAATGAGAAAAAGTTTGGACGTTGTCTAATAATGTGTGGAAAGTAACATTTAAATGAGTGCATAGATATTTATTGCAAACATTTTAAAAGGTTTTTGAAACGTATAGAAACAAAGTAAACTTTTCCTAATGCATCTGCACTTGTATGTCTTTGGGGACAGTCCATTTATTTAATAATAATATATATTACAAATGACTAGTTAGTAATACTATATATTAGTTATAATTGTGAATTTTTGGGTATAATATGTCACAGTTTACTTTATTTTGCTATCCTCACTCACATAAATGAACTATAGTGTCCTGCACCCACTAGTAAAAATATATCAAAAATTATAACTAGTGTCTGAATAGTTTTTGTTTTTTTTGAGTGTGTGTGTGTGTTGTTGTTACATTATCTTGTCAATAATGAAAAAGACCTACACATAAATAAACATAACTGAGGTTTCAGTTTCAAAATGTTCTGTTGCCTTTATTTTTAAGAGAATCATTTTAATAACAATACCCAACAATATGTATAACAATTAGATGTTGCAAAATAACACAAATATTGATTTTATCCCATACAGACTACGATCAATCTTTAGATTGCAGAGAATACAAGGACACATGGTAAGTTTGATCTCTAAGGAGGGATGATGAATAATCATATTAAAAATTCATATATATTTGTGTTATTCAGCTAGTCAAGAGTATGGACACTTAATGAAATGTATGCTCCTTTTTACTGATTTTTATGACCACAAAAACCTTTTAATCTTATGTTTTATGCTTAAATGTCTGAAATTAGTTTGGCTGACAAATATAAATTGTGCTTTTTTTAAAAAAAAAATGAAATGAATGAGCTGGACTTGGGAGAAAAAAACAGGCAACAAGTGTCCTGCATACACGTAAAATGATTCAGTTATAATAAATAAAAAGTCTATGTTTGCAAACATTGACTGGTAATGTACATGTTTTAGTGTAATAACATTTTCCTCTGGGTATTTCTTCCGTGAAATATTGTTTTATTACTGTATGTCTCATTTCAGATGTCCAGTCAAGCTGGGTCTGAAGTTCTGTTTGAGAAAGTAGGGAATGCTGGTGTCATCACACTAAACAGACCCAAAGCTCTCAATGCTCTGAATCTCACCATGATCAGACACATCTACCCTCAGCTCAAGGTTAGGGGAGACCTTCCTCACTTCATCACTAACAACTCTGTATGATTGTCACCAAATCTAACTCTATATGATCATGTCTGATCATTGACCTGTTTTCGTCATTGTGTTTTTTGTAGAAATGGGACAAAGACTCAGAAACAGATATTGTGATCATTAAAGGAGCAGGAGAGAAAGCTTTCTGTGCTGGTGGGGATATCAGAGGTAATTATGTAAGACAAGCATTTTGTTTTTTTCATTCACTCTTTTATGAATCCGTGCATAGATAATGCAGTAAAACAGATCTGCCGTTCACACTAAAATGCTAAAATTATTTTCCCAGCTGTCGCAGAGGCTGCAAAAGCAGACAATTCCTTTGCTCAAGCCTTTTTCCGTGAGGAATACATTCTGAACAACACTATTGGTATGTTTTCACACTTTTGTTGCCAGTTTTTTTGGTTTGATGAACAGATTTATCTATTTATTATTTATTTAAATTTTTTTAGGTACATATCAGAAACCTTATGTGGCCTTAATTGATGGAATTACAATGGGAGGAGTAAGTATTTATCTAAAGTTGTCATCTTGCTGCACAAGTACACCAGCAGATGGTGCTGTCTGTTCTGATTTAGCAGAATATGGCATTGAAGGAACTAAGTCCAGAGGCAATGTGGGCCAACTTGTCTTTGTGTTTACAAAATAAAAAAAAGTAATGGAGGACAAAGTGTCCTGCTTTATATAAAGCAAAACATATAGCTTTACCATTCACAGTGTCACTATGAATTTGTTCAAAACAGCAGGATTCACATTGCCATTGGTTCCTTGCATAATGCACAGTCTAGTGTTGAATTCAGAACCGCATACTACTGTAGCATACTACTCCTACTATTTCTGCCATAGAAAAACATGGTAAGAGTACAATTAGTATGCATTTCTGAATTCAGCATAAGTGTTCTCAGATGTATAAAAATACTAATTATAATCACAAACATATGAGCTATTATTATATGTATTTTTAGTGCAATTTTCAATATCTTGCAGTCATGTTTGACTATATGAGCTGCAGTGCTGCTGTGACGCACTATGAGTCATAAATCCCTCTTTTAATCCTCTTAATTTCTATCCTGCACTGTGTATTTTATCCAGTAGGTGTCAGCAATGAGTTGCTCTTGCAAACAAATCTTAGGGCTTCTTGTGAATCAGTTCTCAAGTGTCTTTCCCATTGGTAGCTTGGCTATTGATTAGTTTTGGATTGAGTAACACTTTATATCATTGTGTCCATGTTGCACATATCACATGTAGGGTAAATGTCATTAATTTAATCAGTTAGTAATTAGCAATGGATCACAAATTATTCTGGATCAATCCACAAAAATTCATACTCAAAATTTTAAATTAATTTCTAAAAAAAAAAAAAAAAAAATCTAAAGGTGCATAAAATTTCCTTTAATGAATAATCTGCTGAATATGGTGCATAGTTAGATGTTTAGGAAAGTTCACATACTTGTTTCTCTCATACAGTAGTCACGTGGTACAAGTATGAGCTCGCAGAAAGCTCCCCACTTAAAAATTGTAATTAAAAGTTATACGTGGACATGAATGCTTTTTACAAGTTGGAATGTCTGTTGATCCCGCCCACTGGCAATTTACATTTACCTAATAGAATTTCGACAACCAAGTTGCCAGTTGGCAGAAAACACAGTATATTGTAGTCATGGAAGACAGCAAACAAACTGGGTCAGAGATCGCAGATTCTACCCAACCTGAAAAGCCTCGGCATCCATCTAAAAATATTGACGACCAGAGGCATACTGAATCGCGGATAAATAAACTTACAATATAAGGCTTGTCGCCATCCATTGTCAATTGCGCTCGTTCCTGTTGTGTGTCCTCAATCCGGCAACCTGTCAGTCTGAGGAGGAGGAGGCGGGGGAAACGACTCTCTTCAACATTTTGAATTTGGACTGCACTACCCATTTCAATATTACACACTGCACCTTTAACCCTCTGGTGCTGGCGTTTTTTTCAGTGAAATGAATATACTATATTTTAGTTTGATACTGTTTTTTATTCAACATTTTTAGGGGATTTTATGGTATTAAAGTATATTTATGCAGTAGCTGTAATCCATTTATTCACTTTTTGAGCATGACCTGAAAATGAAATTTCCAACTTAAACTGTCATAAATCTTGAATGCTTTGGAGCACAGACTTAAGTTTGGTCTCTTTTTAAAGACGACACTTGGCAGATAATTACTGAAGTGGAAAAAAAATAGCCTAGAATTTTACGTTTATTGTTATGAAAAATGCACAAAAATACTATTCAATTTTTATATGAAATATATATTTTCCAAAGTATAATATATATATATATATATATATATATATATATATATATATATTTACTCTAAAACTGTGAGAAAATTAAAGTTATAAATCTAAACAAGTTGTGTTCCAAATGTGAAGTTGATATCTCAAAAAATGAGCTTTCAGTAAGAATTTGTTTGGGTGCAGTACCAAAATTTTCCACTAGATGAAATTAATTTCCCATTCATTTCCAATGCGGTCAATTTTGACCATGAGAAGTACAAGTGTGACTTTTTTTCAGGACCATTTAAATTTTTCAAATTATGTCCATGATTTTTTTTTTTTTTTTTTTTTTTTTTTTTTCTTCACATAGCAAGTGCCAAAACCTTTTTGACCAAGTTTCGTACCATTCCAATAAAGTTAAAAATTTGTAAGAAACAAAAACTTGAATTTTTTCAGTCAAAAATGTCCGAAGAGCATAATATTCAGTAGATGTTGTATCGTAGAACTTTCACTACAACATGAATGAATTCATCTGTACTAACGTTTTAGTGCTTAACTGTAAACATATTTTACATTTTTTTTTTTTTTTACCATCATAATGGAGCATTTGAAATATTACTGTCTTCATAGTTTCATGGGGTTCTGGCAGTAGGAAAGCAATGTCACCTCCTGGTGTTTGATTGATCAGGGATTCCGTCAAGGTCGAGGTGCGGTGGGTTGACCTCAGTGCCGTACATTTTTTGGTTGTTTGATGCAGAGCTGTTGCGTGATGTGTGTCAGCTGAGGACTCTTATCTGAAGAACTGTTATTAAAGAATAGAATGACCAAGCAAGTTCGCTGAGCCCATGCTGACCTTGGATGTCTCTGAGGTTTAGAAATAGATTTTTCCATTTACTCAGATATCTGAGAAAAAGGAATGGGCAGTAGCTGCAAAATCACAGATAATGACATTATAGCGCTTGCAGGGCAGCCCTGTATTGATATTCCACAACCATTCTAGTTTTTTTTTTCTTCCTCGCCATCATTAAAGGGATAATTCACTCAGAAATGAAAAATAACTTTACTATGACTATAAATGACTACTATATATTTTTCTGTGGAACACAAATTTTAAATTTTTTAGCAGCAAAAGACTTTTATGTCTTTGTTTTCCTATGGAGCATAACAGACAGCTATAGCTTTTTATAATTTTGTTATTTTTGGATGATCCGTTTCTTTTATTTGCAGACTTCATTGTGTTCAATATTTGTAGCTTTTTAATAAATTTACTTTTTAATAAATTTAATATAAAATATTTACAATCTCCTGTTGACTTGGGTGGATAGAATGGTTTAACCACTAGCAAAAATGTAAACATAAAACTTTGTGATTGGTTCTCGGTTTTATTTTATTTTTTTCATACTAAGTTGTGTTTGTTGTTCTTGCATCTACACTACTGTTCAAAGGTTTGGGGTCTGCAAGATATTTGTTTGTTTTGAAAGAAACTGATACTTCCATTCAGCAAGGACATTACATTTATCAAAAGTGACAGTAAAGACATTTATATTAAAAAATATATATGTATATCATGGTTTTCACAAAAATATTAATCCGCACAACTGTTTTCAAACTTGATAAGATCAGCATAATAGAATAATTTCTGAAGGATCATGTGACACTGAAGACTAGAGTAATGGATGCTGAAAATTCAGCTTTGCCATCACAAGGATAAATTGCATTTTAAAATATATATAAAAATAGAAGAAAAAAAACCCAGCTACTTTAATTGATATAATCACAATAATACTGTATTTTTACTGTATTTTTGAACAAACATTCATTGAAAAAAATTCTTTCAAAACCATTTTAAAAATCTTACTGACTTCAAACTTTTGAATGGTGGTTTACATCCACCTAAACTTACCCAAACCTTTGGCACTGTCATTTCCTGGAATTTCAAATCTAGTTTTTAGTAGTTAATAAAGGTGCAATATGTGAAATTTTCTAGAGGCCTATTCAAAACAAAGGCGTAGCTTGATGATGCCAAGTTTGAGTGCGGAATCTTGGGACGTGTTCTTCACCTCAACGGCCGGTGGAAAAGAATTGGGATAGGACTCGGGAAGAAATCATTTTCATGGAGGTGATTATTAACGTTACTGTAGTATGATGTAGAGCAGGACCGAGTGTTGTGGGAGCTGAACGAGGCCGCTGGAGCGATTGCGCAACACACGCTGTGAGCAGCGGAACTTTTATTATGCCACAGATGCTGGCGCTTCCGCTTTTCCGGTCATGAGTATGAGGTAACACAGCTCTGTTTATCATATTAGATACATTTGAGTGTGTTGAAAATGATGTTATAACGTTACTCTGTGCGTTCGCTCGGTGGCTGCTGTGGGACACTTGTTACACACTGCAGTAAGCTAGATAGATATTAGAATATCATATTAAATGCTGGATGGCTTGTGTTGATAAATGGCATGCAATTAATTTTAAAACGTATTGTATGATGGAGAAAATTCTGTATTAGTGTTATTAAAAATAAAGCTACATCTGATCATGCTATGTTAGCTACTTCACAAAATAGTGTTTTCTCTGAGGCATGGTAAAAGCATGGTACTCGCAAAAAAATCAAGAAAATTAGATTTAAACAATAAGACTAAACGTGTTGAGCTATATAACAACAATTAATTTTCTGTCTATAAATGTAACCAAACAGTTGTTCCCTTGTTCTTTTAAAACATGTAATATATTAAAGCGTCTTTGGTGTTTCCATGGTTTCTACAAAATAAAACCGTAAACCGAGGGTAACGCAGGTATGACGCAATTGACAGGTGACTCCTCACAGCCTTGTTTAAAATTGCAATTTTCTCATGATTTACAAATAGTTGGAAACATTTGGGATATTGTAAGTACTCAAGTGAACAAAATATATAACACTGGCCTAGTGGTTTTTGGATATTTTACTGCAAGATTCTTACATATCGCACCTTTAAGTGTCTGTACACGATTTCCTCTCATACTTCGTCAGAAGCAGCCTTCCAGAATCCCTATTTAGAGTTGTACGGAAGACGACATATCATCCCATCAATATAAGTGGTAGTAGATTATCCAATGAATCATCATGAACATCAAAATGATGTTCTTCAGTGGTCCAGCTGAATGGAACACATTTAGTAATGGAACAAATAAGCAATCACTCTTGATGGGCGTAACATAGCTCACACCTGCAGTGTCTCAGTGTGATCTATGAGCATCTCTTTGATCCCACACACTGTCAGAGGGTGGTTGCGCCGCACCTTTAATACCTTCCTGACCATCGCTCCTTATCATTTATTCCTTGTATTTTTCTTCTACGTATTTCCAGCGTTTGTAAGAATGTTTTCATTTTGCTTTGATCATACAGTCAGCAGTTGTGGATCACTATAATGATGGTGTTAGACTTTTGGACCCCAGAGAATTCACATTCTGATTAACTTATGTCATTTACTTAGCTTGAGTTTGTGTCTAGGTTTAAAGCACTGCTTGTATTTGGGACAGAGTTACAGTCACAGCATGCAAACTTATTTTGGACCTGGCAACAAATATGGGCAGCAGGATGTGATGCCACACTTTTGGGCATCTGTTATGAATAAATTATACATTATAAGTGACTAATAATAATAAATTCAGTTTTACTGATGTTGGAAGAGCAGTTGGAAGTAGGTCAGATCAACTCAGATTCATTTAAAATTGTTAAATGACCTCTGTTTAGTTCATTTTGACCATCTCATTTATGTAATGAAAAATCACGCCTTTAGTACTTCTGTAGCTCGATGCTCACCATATGGTAAATGATAATTAAGCAGAGCCACTGGACAGATGCGGTAATACAGGACCGGAAAGAGAGGACAGCTGTTATGTAAAAAGACAGCTTGAATGCTTTCAGCTACACAGAATTTGTCCATTGTTGCATTCTGAAAAATGTAGAGCACAATTCATAATGTCGAAATGTTGAAAATAGTCGTGCTGCCTAATATTAAAACATTAATATAAAGCATTATGCTTAATGTTTTTATTTCATGATTATTTGATAAATAGAAAGTTCAAAAGAACAGCATTTGAAATAGCATTATTTTGAAATATATATATATATATATATATATATATATATATATATATATATATATATTATAGCTGCCTATGTTTAAGCATGACATTGCTCTATTAAGTTGAACTTTTTTTTCCGTCACTGGCGTTTTTAGATTCAGTGGTTTGCCAAGTACCTGATAAAGCTGTTTGCATTTTTTTGGGGGGGGTATCTGTGATGAAACGTTCCAGAGCGCTTTCATGTTAGAAAACTACCAGATTAAAGATGGTCTTTAAACATTTTTGGCTAAATTTATGTTCCATATCAGTATCCTAAAGAGGGGGTGATGCTGTTTTTGATAGGTACTGTTTTCCATTCTGGAGTTGATTCTTAAATTTAGATGCTGCCTACATTGTCTGCAAGTTTTCTGTCAGATTCCAGCCAAACATTTTGGAGAATGGATGAGAGTTTCCACCGCTTCTAGGTAATTGATTTGATGCCTCCAGCTAAGCCATGTGCTTCCCGTTTCTCTCAGAATACTTAAAAATTTGCCAAACGATTCAACAGTGTATTCCTACTGCTTCTTCTGCCCTGATTCTGTGATAGTTTGAGATGGTTTTTCTCACTTAATCGTAATCAACCTAATGAGTTTTCATGTAAGGGACATGTGCTGCTCAGATCACGACATGCTTCTCAAATCCCCCAGGAGAAGATCATTATTGTCTTTTAATGAGCAGCCCATTGAGAATGCAGTCCCCAGGTGGTTTTGTAATAACTGATTTCATCAGTCAGTCATGTGCTGTGATCTGATGAGTCACATTAGCTACAACTATTGAAGACAATGATGCTGATTTTTTGACAGAATCAGGTCGAGTTTTGGAGTGGCGACAATGAAAAGTTGTAGGCACAATTTTGGCCAGGTTGTTTTGTATAACAAGAAGGTTTCAATGTTTGCGTTTCTTGACATTCCAGAATATTTCCTTCATAAGCTGTTTCAAATTTTTTGAGGATGATTGATCACTAGTGTTAATTAGTGGAAAAAAACTTTAGATATGTGAAAATGGGAGATCATATGAATGGGAGAAAGTGCAACGCACAGTATGGTGGAATAAGTCCCGCCTTCTATATAAAAGAGCCAGTCACCAATTGGTAAAGTGTTTGCGTCACTGCAGCTGCCGTTAGAAGATCTGGTTGCTACAAAGTCTGTGTTCTGAGCATAGACTGTAAAAAAAATATGGACGCCGCACCGTTACTCTCTTCCATTGTAGTAAGTGAAGCCGCCAGTGTGTCTATATGGTGCTGACATCTTGAGTTTTGAGTCTCGAGTCTGCGATAGTGAACTTGAAACCCAAGTCTGCGCAGTAGTGATCACGAAGTGGAGTTGCAATATCAATGTCCCGCCCAAACTCAGAACAACTTACTATTTCGGTGTGAAATATACAGTTATGTAAATGTCGGAATTAAAGTTAAAGCTCCAGTCACCTCGCGAAAATCCAGAAAAAAGTCAGTTGGCGCCTCAGTGACTACTTCACTCAGAGAAGCAGTCAACATCAGCTGTCAATCATGACGTCAAACCCCCGTTTTTATAGCATCAAATAACTAACTAAAACCAAACTTATTTAAAGAACGAACACATGAACTAACACCAGTGTGATAAAAACTGGCTAATATGACAGAAATTGTCTTTGGAAAAAAAATATTTGAAGTGTAATTTAATTTAGTTTGTCTCACGTCCCACTGGAATACATGGAGAGGGCGGGGTTTATGACCTATACTGCTTCCAGCCACTTGGGGGTGACGGAGATGCTTTGGATTCACTTTTCAGGACTCGTGTGGCACGTTTGGTTCTGAGGCCCTGTCCCAAATTGCACCCTAAACCCTCACGGTCTTCCTCTGAGTCCGCACTTTCACGACGTAATGCCGCTTTGACTGCCGGTAAAGTCCTCCGCGTGGCTCACAGTCTTGCGGGCTCAGCAGAAGTACGCATAGCAGCCGCAAAGGGGGCGCTCACGAGCACCCTACTTTAAGCTTAAATGACGAATGGGACACCCTACGGTCTTGTGGACCTAACGGACACGCGCACGCAGCGGCCATTGTAAGTCCGCAAGCCCGAAAGTGCACATGAAGTGTGCCATTTGGGACAGGGCCTGAAATGTACACTTAGGACTCCACATGTGCATTGGTGGATCTAGCCTGAAAAAATAAGCTTTTTAGCTAGTGCTGTCAAATTGATTAATTGCATTTAACATAAATGTTTGTAAATATAACTTATAAGCTATATTATATATGTGTGTGTGTGTGTGTGTGTGTGTGTATATATATATATATATATATACATACACACACACAAATATAATATATATTTACAAACTTTTATGTTAGATGCGATTAATCACGATTAATCGATTTGACAGCACTATTTTTAACTCTGTTTAAGCATAAGAAACAATATTTAATTGGAGATTTCAAATATGAAATTTAATTGTAAGCTTGGTGAACAGCTTTGGAGAATTTGATGTTTCCCCATTCAAAGAGATAGGAGCTGCACTTGCATGACTGAAATAGCTGCCCTAGAGGTGTTTCAAAGATGGCTGCCGAGTGAAATGACTTGCCTTAAAAGCACTTTGTTTGTGGCCAACTAGTATATTCTTTTTTCTGTGGTGATGCCATTATTTAAAGCAAAACGGTTTATGGTTGATATAATGCTAATATACACTATCGTTCAAAAATTTGGGGTCAGGTTTTTTTTTTTTTTTTTGAAAGAAATGAATACTTTTATCTATCCACAAGGCTGTCTAGTGATTTGGAACTGATAGACTGACAGAAAGATATTCGGCCAGTATCGTTATTCTAAAAATATCGGCTGATTAATCGGCCTGTCATTACTGTTAAAAGACCTGTAATCATTTAGTTGTGTCTGTAATGCACCAAGAATATCATCCGTGTGCTAGGGTTGCTGTGTTGTACCATTTGTTTCTAATCCTACGCGGTGTGTGAACAAGCTGTGGAGTTTCAGAGCACATAAAGATACGGTGTGCCGTACATCAATGGACTGTTTGTTATTCCGTTCCTGCGTCTGCTGCTTAGGAGATGCAGTCATGATGCAGGGTCTCAAACACTACTAAATCACCAAACATGTTGTTGGTGCTTCACTATAGCAACAGTGCTTACAGAGAGGCTTACGTTCTGACACTGTGCATATGGTGCACAATGTTCCACAAATTGATTGTTCACTCTTTTTATACTGCTTTTTTTTTTTTTTTTTTTTTTTTTACAGGACAAGTTCAGGAGTAGTTGCTCATTTTTGTTGTTGCAAACCTGTTTTTTTCATCATTTTTTTTACTTCACAGATCTTTTCCAGAAAATGACAGTTTATAGTAACCATGGGCTACCAGTCTTAAAAAAACACTAAAATGAGTCTGTATGAATTGTGCACTACATACACTACCATTAACATGTTGGGAAACCGGCTCTGCAGACTGCAGATACACACACCATGCAGCGCATGCTTACCGTTTTGAATATCAGTCATGCTGATCACTTTCATTATTCCACTCCGCTCATGCTCATCAGATAAATTTAAGGTCATAAAAAGTCTTCAGTACCTTAAATGGTATAACAAGAGTATTAATGATCATTTTAAGGCGTCTTATATTTTGTGGATGGAAAAACAAATCGCGATAGTCCTTTATGTGATTTATTTCCTTAAAAATAAATGTGAGCGCTGCATTTTTTTAAAGTCAAAAGATGGCGCTGTTGTGCGTTCTTCAGGCTCTCGCAACAGAGCTTCAGAGCAGCTCGCAATCAATCATTAGCACACATTTGTCAACCGATTGCTTAAAATGAACTAATGCTGATCAATTATGACAAAGTTTACTTTATATTATTTATATTGTAATGTGTTTTAAACGGTTGTAACAGCGTAATCTTTTTTATCTTCCTCATCTGAACTTGAATGAGCAGCAAAAGTAAAGCACAGACATTTCAAAATAAGAATAATAAGAGTATTTCAGCCTGTTCATTAATCAAAGTCAAGCAGTATGTATATCAGTTTCCCCGGTTTGTTATTTGGTTACACAAACCAAATTTTATATATTTATATATTTATTTCCATATATTTATATTTATTTTCATTTGATTTAAAGTAAACTGTTGTAGCTTCAGGAAGGAAAGACTAAGAACATTATTTGACATATTATTCAATATAAAAATGTACTAGCATCAGGGTTATTATAGTTAACTAAAACCATTAAAAAACATTTTTCATTGCTTGAAATAAATGTTAATACTGAAATAAAAAATTATACAACCTAAAAAGACATGCTTAAAAACAAAAAACAAAAATAAAACTAAAAACAAAAAAATATTAAAACTTAACGAAAAATGAAAGCAGAAAATATAAAAATCTAATCGGATTAACAAAAACTATAATAGTATTAAGTGAAAAATAGTGAAATTCATTTCCCAGAAAAATCACAATATGAAAATGCTAAAACGGCTCCTTAATGAATTTTTTTTTGTCTGGAGCCCTGCTATTATACTTTATCTGATGCAATTCATGTCACCATGAACTGAGCTGTCCACAATTGTCCACAAACTTTTGAACGGAAGTTTCTTTTCTGTGTTTCTCACACAAAGGTAATTTTTTTTTGTAATATAGCACACAAATCATAAATCATAAATTTTTGAGTGAACTATTTCTATAGTGTCTTACAGTAGATGAGTATGGAGACTTTACCTCTCATTTTACAGCTCTTTCCATCTGGTCTGTGAACATGCTACCCAATTATTGATCTGTACTGTTTTCTTTGTCTCTGCAGGGCGTGGGTCTTTCAGTTCATGGACAGTTTCGTGTGGCCACTGAGAAGACACTGTTTGCCATGCCAGAGACGGGCATCGGTAAGAGCCAGCCTGTGTTCCTCTCTCTCCCTGTGGGCTGTAACTGGGTTATAATCTGAGTTTTCATTAATAATGCAAGATGGCTTTAGTTTCACAGGAATCAATAGTACTTCATCCCAAAAAATGAATGTAAAAAGTGAATGTGAAGCAGCATTTGCCAAAAAAGAAACATCTATTTAAATAGCATTTATTTCCCTGGAGTTCACTTATAATTAGAGAAGTTTTGTTGTTGTTGTTGTTGTTGTTGTTTTTTCCTTCAAAATTGTACACACTTAAATATTACTTTGCATTTTTACTCTTAAATCATGTCCTAACCAGTCGTGATGTGATGCGATAAAAGGTATTTTTCCCATGTTAATCAGAGTTTTTGTTCTAACCAGTCATGACGTGATTCTATTATAAAAACGGTTTCTATTTCTGTGACATTGCGGTTCAAATAACATGCAAACTATGACAATGATAATGTCAGATAATGATTATGTGCTTTATTTAATACTATATACCAGGGGTGGTTGACGTCGATCCTGGAAATCCACAGTCCTACAGAGTTCAGCTTCAACCCTAATCAAACCCACCTGAACCAGCTAATCAAGGTCTGAAGGGTTACTAGAAAGCTACAGGCAGGTGAGTTTTTATCAGGGTTGGAGCTAAACTCTGCAGGACTGAGGCTGTCCAGGACCGGAGTTTGCCACCCCTACGATATAGCATACTGAAAGCGATAATCAGTGGATTAGTGAATAGTGGATAATTCACCTCAGATCTTGAAAACAAATTAAAAGAAACAAGAACGTTCAAACTGTGAACTCAATGTAAAGTGTATTCTGGGACAAAGATTTTCAGTGTGTTTCTTCAAGTGTCTTGGAGATGTTGCCACAGTCCTAGATTTAGTTTCAGTTTTTTCTGTTTCTTCATGTAATCCCAGATAGACTCAATGATGGTGAGATCAGATCTCCGTGTGTGGAGCATACAGTCTGTTGTCAGACTCCTTGTGCATACAAAAATCTCACTGGATTATTACAATTAATGGTAGAATGAATGTAAACTGTTTTTCCTACAGACACACTACAGCAAAAGATATAAATAACTGGCTTAAAACCATTTTTTTGGTGAAAATACTAACATGCCTAAGACTTCTGCACAATACTGTATTTCGTTGCGAGCGTGCCGAGAGAGCTCTGCACACGCTCTTCTGATTGGCTGTGTGATATTTGATTTGTCTATCTAAGACAGGGTGTTAGATATACTATATAAATCTTTCAACTCATGACCAGCCAAATTACCAGCAGACTAACGTGAGCTAAAGTCTGCCTTTGAAACGACACAGCACTCACCTTTTGTAACTAAAAAACCCTTTAGGCCAAAGACTTCTCAAAGTAGTCCTTCACAGCAAATTGTTCAGGGTAGTATTATGTGGAAACTGCATTGAGAGATGGTGTGAAGTGGAGCACCTGTCTGATGCTTGTGCTCTTTGAATGAGCGGCATGCTGAAATGCTTCACAGACAGCGTGAATCTCCGTTTCGCTCATGGAAGGAATTCTGGCGATGCAGACGGCATCCGATCAATCTGCCGCTGATATGTAAGTGAGTGGGTCTTGTTCCAGTCGTGGAGCCAACAGATGATTCTTGCGCTGCAGCATGCAGATTTCATTCCCTAACCTCTCATCTGGTCTAGGTTTGGTGGAACTCATGTGGACAGCTCAGTTCATGGTGACATTAATTGCATTAGATAACAAAGTATAAAAGCCAGTTTGCCAAGTTATAAAAGCCAAGTTATACTAAATTTCAAACATGTGGGGTCAGTAAGATTTTTTTATGTCATTGAAATAAGTCTCTTGTGTACGGAAGCTTGTTTCCACCACTAAATAAAAAATAAAAAAGGTAATTGCGACTTTTTATCTCACAATTTGGACTTTTTTCTCACAATTGCAAGTTTACATCTCGAGACAGTTGTGAGTTTATATCTCGCAATATGAGTTATAATGTCAGAATTGCGAAATAAACTCACAAGTACGCGTTATAAACTCGCAATTGTGAGATATATAAACTCGCAATTCTGAGTTTATAACTCAAAATTCTGGCTTTATAACTCACATTTCTGGCTTTATAACTCCCAATTCTGACTATAACTCACATTTCTGGCTTTGTAACTCACATTTCTGACTATAACTCACAATTCTGACTTTAACTCACAATTCTGGCTTTATAACTCACATTTCTGACTTTATAACTCACAATTCTGGCTTTATAACTCCCAATTCTGGCTTTATAACTCACAATTCTGACTATAACTCACAATTCTGACTTTATAACTCACAATTCTGACTTTAACTCACAATTCTGGCTTTATAACTCACAATTCTGACTATAACTCACAATTCTGACTTTATAACTCACAATTCTGACTTTAACTCACAATTCTGGCTTTATAACTCACAATTCTGACTTTATAACTCACAATTCTGACTATAACTCACATTTCTGGCTTTATAACTCACAATTCTGACTTTATAACTCACAATTCTGACTATAACCCACAATTCTGGCTTTATAACTCACAATTCTGGCTTTATAACTCACATTTCTGGCTTTATAACTCCCAATTCTGGCTTTATAACTCACAATTCTGACTATAACTCACATTTCTGGCTTTATAACTCACAATTCTGACTTTAACTCACAATTCTGGCTTTATAACTCACATTTCTGGCTTTATAACTCACAATTCTGGCTTTATAACTCACAATTCTGACTATAACTCACAATTCTGGCTTTATAACTCACATTTCTGACTATAACTCACAATTCTGACTTTAACTCACAATTCTGGCTTTATAACTCACAATTCTGACTTTAACTCACAATTCTGGCTTTATAACTCACATTTCTGACTATAACTCACAATTCTGACTTTAACTCACAATTCTGGCTTTATAACTCACAATTCTGACTATAACTCACATTTCTGGCTTTATAACTCACAATTCTGACTTTAACTCATAATTCTGGCTTTATAACTCACATTTCTGACTATAACTCACAATTCTGGCTTTATAACTCACAATTCTGACTTTATAACTCACAATTCTGACTATAACTCACATTTCTGGCTTTATAACTCACAATTCTGACTTTATAACTCACAATTCTGACTATAACCCACAATTCTGGCTTTATAACTCACAATTCTGACTATAACTCACAATTCTGGCTTTATAACTCACAATTCTGACTTTATAACTCACAATTCTGACTATAACTCACATTTCTGGCTTTATAACTCACAATTCTGACTATAACTCACAATTCTGGCTTTATAACTCACAATTCTGACTTTATAACTCACAATTCTGACTATAACTCACAATTCTGGCTTTATAACTCACATTTCTGGCTTTATAACTCCCAATTCTGGCTTTATAACTCCCAATTCTGGCTTTATAACTCACAATTCTGACTATAACTCACATTTCTGGCTTTATAACTCACAATTCTGACTTTATAACTCACAATTCTGGCTTTATAACTCACAATTCTGACTATAACTCACATTTCTGGCTCTATAACTCACAATTCTGGCTTTATAACTCACAATTCTGACTTTATAACTCACAATTCTGACTATAACTCACAGTTCTGACTTTAACTCACAATTCTGGCTTTATAACTCACATTTCTGGCTTTATAACTCACAATTCTGACTTTATAACTCACATTTCTGACTTTATAACTCACAATTCTGACTTTATAACTCACAATTCTGACTTTATAACCCACAATTCTGACTTTATAACTCACAATTCTGGCTTTATAACTCACATTTCTGACTTTATAACCCACAATTCTGACTTTATAACTCACATTTCTGGCTTTATAACTCACAATTCTGGCTTTATAACTCAAAATTGCAACTTTATCTTGCAATTCTGACTTTATAACATGCAATTGCGAGTTTATATCATGCAATTGTGAGGAAAAAAGTCAGAATTGTGAGATAAAAAGTCACAATTACCTTTTTATTTTTTATTTCGTGGTGGAAACAAACTTCCATACTTATGCTCATCATTTGATTGTTTATTTGCATTTATTTAAATACATTAAAAACAGTAATATTGTGAAATATTTAATTTACAGGAATTGCATTTATTCCTGAATTTCAGCAGCCATCCTGTCTTGATCCTCCAGAAATCATTCTAATATGCTGATTATATTCAATGTTGAAAAATTCTGCTACTTAATATTTTTGTGGAAACCGTGATAGTTTTTTCCAAAATATTTTGATGAATTAAAAGTTCAAAAGAACAGCATTTATTTGAAACAGAAATATTTTGCAACATTTTAAATGTCTTTACTGTCATTTTTGATCAATTTAATGTATCATTGCTTAATAAAATTAATTTCTTTAAAAAAAAATCTTACTGACCCCAAATTTTCCAACTGTAGTGTAAGTGTCCAAATACTCCTGGGGGACGTTGTAGTGTTACACCAAGAAAAACTGACCTTGCTGTAACAAAGTTTACATCTTAAATTCTGTCATCACTTACTCACAATACAGGGTTAGAAGAACACGAGGGTGAGAAAATGAAGACAAAATGTTCATTTTTGGGTCCAAAGTGAATGTTTCCACATCCATCTTTCATAACCATTCCCTCAGAATATATCCATGTGTGCTGCTGTCTCACTTTTATTGCACATGCTTTCGATTTTTCGTGCCTCTTTTCATTCCACGTTCTAATCACACCCTGTGAATGGTATGTTGGGAGCCTTGATGCGGTATAAATCAGATTGTCTGTGATGAATACCCTGACCTTGTTCCTATCACATGCTCCTACACATGTAGGCAGAAGTATGCCTTGGCTATTGTAAATCATTCTGGACTCTTAATGAGAGCGCTTTACAGCATTTCCTCCCGGGCTGCACAGTGTCCTTCACTCTTGCAAGCCTTGGGCAAAGACTCCCTGCAGAACTGTTAGAGTGGCAGGAAGTAGTGCTAATCACGGTCTGTGACACATCTGTTAAGCGTCTGTGCAATTGCGTGTGTGTGTGTGTGTGTGTATTTGATTGAGTGAATGCACAGCATCTCTGTGCCATCACCCGCTAATTCCATTAAGAGCCTGTGTTTCTCAACCCCAGATGAATGAATAATCCTCTTTGGGTTAGCACTTGTCTTAATGGTTTATTCTGCGGTAAGGCAGCCAGCTTCATCTGTCTTGTAATTGGTACTTCCTTATAGTTCTTCCTCCTTGACATGAGGAGATTAAACAAGTACTACATCATCATGTGCGCGTGGGATTCATGTGGATGTTTCCTTTGCACCTCTGGTTTTAAGAATGCTGTCAAATCCTGATCAATTTGAAGTGTTACCCAGTTATACTGGTGTATCCCCCTGGCAAACAAGGTGATTGGCCTTGCTGACATGCATCTCCCCCTTCTTGGCTCTGGTCCCACTCCCACCCCATCATGCATGCACAGGGAGAGGATTTGGATAATCTCCAATTATCCTGAATGAGGTACAAAAACCCACACTGTATTTACAGACTTTTCTGGGGGATTTTTTTTTTTTTTTTTTTTTTTTTTTTGCATGCCGATTTTGAAAAAAAAATGTGCAGAATTTTTCATTTAAAAATGCACTCATTAATTTTCCCCTCATTATTTATTTTTAATATTTAGTTTTACACTTAAATGAGTAGTACTTTTTGAAAAATATTTAGAATGATGTGTCTCACAAACTAGAAGCTATTAATAAAAAAAATACTTTTTTTTTCCCCCCTGTGTAAATATGCATAAATAATAATTATTTTAAACTGGTTTACCTAACAGGTTTCAAATATGTTTGCCTTGTACCTATAGGTTAGACAAACACATAGTACCACCTCTGACTCATGCCAGTGTTATTTTAGTATCATTAATATACTATTTTTGTTGTTGTTTGTTTTTTATATTTTGAATTAAATTATTTTTATTTATTTTATGTTTTTGTCATTTTTATTAGTTTTATCTGTCTATAGTTATTAATTTTTATTTATTAGTTTTAGTTATTTTAGTACTTCAACTTTACACTAAAGGAAAATGAGAAATGTTGCCTTGGCACCTAGCTGGAATTTGTTTTTTTATTTATATTATATTTCAGTTAAAGTTTATATTCTTTTAAGTAACAAAAATGTTTGTTTATTTATTTATTCATTTATTTATTTTTATGGTTTTATCTCTTTCCTGTCATGAATATAGCTGACATGGCATTAAACTATAAACAAACAAACAAATTTTATGGTTTTAGTTTTAGTTACTGATAATAACCCTGACTCACGTCATTGGTTGAGATAGTTTTTCTATGTAGTGTCACTCAAACAATATTTTGGTAGTTCTGCGGTGTATACTTTTTTTGGGAACGTTTCACACATAAAGTAGTACTTTTGAAAAATGTTTAAAATAAGTCAAGTTACTCTTACTCTTTTGAAAAAGTACCTAAACTACAAGCCATTAATAGCGAATTACATACATACACACATATAGTACATACATATTTGGGTCAATGACATGACGGATCATTTTTCTGTCCAAAGTCCTTAATAATAATAAAAAAAAAACAAAGATATGACATCCAAAGTATGTAAGGTAGTACAACTAGGTCTCTTTTATTGAATCCAAAAGGTTTTAATTATATTTTGCTACATATAAAGGTATTTTAAAGATTTTGAAGTGTCAAAAGGTCATTCGGTTTAACCGTCCAAAGTCAAATACAGCCATTTCATTTGTGATTAAAATATCTTAAAATATAATAAATGTATATATTTTTTTTCTGGCATGATTTTATAACATCATATATCAACATAGTGCAAAATGGTATTAAAATGATGTGCAGAAGTCGTTGCTTTGTTATGAGAAAGAATGTCTCGAAAAATTAATTTCGTTGATGTCATGCGGAGTAACCAATGTAAAGGGACCATTTTGGATCAAGTCATGCGGTCAATATCATGTGACAGGATGTGACATCATTAAGTAGAGTAAGTAGAGTAAGATTAAGTAAAGGACCACACTGTCGTGAAGCAAAGTAACTAACTCTCTCTTAACTATTTGAAAAATTCATGTTTTCATTTGCTCATATGCATGTCCTGAACTATCAGGTCATTCGGTACAACCGCTATAAAACATGGAAAGTGTTATAATATTTTAAAAACTTGTACTAAATATAAAATGTTTGATTTGTCCTTTAGCTAGGTATCAGTCTGTTAGCATTGTTCAAAAATATCGTCATTTGGACTTTTTTGGTGATAAATTATGTCCATCTTGTAAAAAATGACAAAAGCAGTGTTAGTTGATTGTAAAAACCACATAATCTCATTGCTAACACTTAATAAAACTTTAATTAATTAATTATGTAAATTATGTATAAATTATGTATAAATTTTACACTTTTAAAAACCTTATTCATCAATGACCCATTTATTTATCTATTTATTACGATACTCCAGTCATATCAGCAGAAATCGGCATAAATATTGATCCATTTGAATGAATGTTTTAAGCAGATTTACCCATTTGCCGTAGCTTGCACAAACACATAGCCGACACCCGACTCACGCCATTGGTTGAGCCACTGCTACTACATGGGGGTGCTCATACAAACAACATTTTGTATTTTAAAAAACTTTTTTTCCCTGATTTTTTTTATTTATTTTTTTTTTTTTTTTTTTGTCATGGTATGCTTTAAATGCTCCAGGCAAAGTGGGATTCCAGAAAGAAAGCACCAAAGAACAGCATGGTGGCAGTTGCCTTGAGCCATTTGTGCTGAGCTGTGCCATTCACCCATGGCGGCACCTTCTCTGACAATGTGCCAGCCATCTGTGCGCCGAAAATGCAACCCCCAACCAGCCATGCGACCTGAACCCCTCCTCTTCACCCCCTTCTGCTTATGGATTAAGGGGCTATTTGAGTCTTAAAACTATGCCGGTCATGAGACAAAGCGACTGGGTGAACGGCAAACGTAATCTGCATTTATGATATTACATTTGCCTCCTGGAATCAGGTCAGGGGACTTAATCCTGTCGCGCCTTATTCAGAATTGTACCTCATGTTGAGTGTGTATGAGGGAAGTGATGTCATTTTCTCAGCCCTTGGCTTGCTACTAAAAAAAAGCGCATCAGGTTAATAAGATTGTAGTGCAGCATTATGACATTTCATAACCACATCCTGCAGACCGAACAGCACATTTGATAACTGGACGGTTATGGCATAATTAGCAACTCTTTATGCTAGGGTTTTATAAACTAGAGACCAGGGACCCTCTTGCAGATTATTTTATTATTTTTACGATTGTTTCTTTTCAGGTTTATACAACTCTAATAATGGGTAAAGATATGCTGTCAACTTAATTCTTAATATATAATTAAATATTTTCCAGGTTTTTTTTTTTAATCACATCTTTTGGTTTTAGTGTAATGACAATATAAAATCCAATTATTTAATTTTGGAAACATTTTGTCTTTATACTTTACTATTTTTCTTACACACTATAAATTGGTCTTTTTACATAGAAATATACAGCTCCCTTTATATTTTAGGAAGGGGGTCCCTTGGCATTATCATATTTGTTGGGTCATTGGCATCTAAAATTTGTACAGCCCCTGTTTTATGTGACTCTTACCATGAAATAGTTCACATAATCAAAGTCATTTTGTTTATTCAAGTATTTCCTAAGTCACAGTTCTGACATTATTACTTATGAAATCACTTGAGCATTTGTAATAATTCCCTAACAAATCCCTTACTCCTGTGGCCTGAAATTAATTTTGAAAATAATTTTTTCTTGTGTAAAGACCATTGAAAGTCATGTCTCATTGCTCATGTCTCATAGCAGATTTTTACTTCAGCTCATGCTCTAAATGGCTTTTGTTTTGTGTTTTTTCATTCTGTAGGTCTGTTCCCTGATGTTGGTGGTGGCTACTTTCTGCCTAGACTTCAAGGCAAGCTGGGCCTTTTTCTCGCCCTGACAGGGTTTCGCCTCAAAGGAAGAGATGTTCAAAAAGTTGGAGTGGCTACTCACTTTGTGCAGTCTGAGAAGGTACTGTAATTGGCCGATACATATTGGCTACTTCATATGATAATATTTGGCATTAATACTGTATATCATGTGTCAATTTGTCATAGTCTACTGATGGCCTTTTAAAAAGATGTTGCACATTTAAGATTTTTGTGAATTGAGTAAATATTCTAAAATATTAGTGTTAATTTCATTTTAGCAATGTTGTGCATGTCTGATTTGCTTTCATTAATTTTACATATTATTTTATATATATATTATATTATAAAATATAAATTATATATATATATATATAAACATGTATTTTATAATTTAGTATATAAATGTATTATATAGTATAAAATATAGTACATATATGTAGTTTATAAATTAGCATATAAATTATTTATTATGGTTTTTATTAATATAAAACATTATATATAATATATATATTATTTTATTTCATTATGTCATTAATTTTTATCAATTTTACTGGTAGTCCACTGTATGTAGAATTTTTGGGTATAATATGTCACCGTTTACTTTATTTTGCTATCCTCACTTGAGGCAACCATAGTTGTAGTAATATATGTGGCATATGCAATTTTAATTGCAATAATTAAATAAGTGCAATAATTAAATAATTGCATATGATTTTAATTGCAATAAACAGGCATGTAAACACTTCAATTGCATCTATTCCACTCTGATCAAAGTGTGCTTGTGTTTGTGACGTACACGGATGACGTTGTCATGTGCAGATTCGTAAACTTAGCAGTAAAGATGTGAGTATGTGAGTCCATCATTTATGCTGTGCATTGGGGTATGTGAATAATGGCAGTAAAAACAACCTCAATTCATAGGGAAAAATCTGAATAATTAAAATTGCATGTAAATGGGAGTGAAGAGTCTGAGTGTCATGTAAACATCTTACTGCCATTAAAAAATAATCACATTATTGGAGCACATGTAAACGTAGTCATTGACAAAACCATGCAGCATTTTAACATTTAGCCCCTGGTTGGGACACAGTAGTAAGAAGAAGAAACTAGGGACAGTTTTAATACAGTTTTGAGAGGATGAAACTCAAATTCAAGGTAATGATGACTGAGCTGTGCTGGTGCTGGCCTCCTGAGCTTTTGGGCTGCAGTTCTTGCATTTGATGGTGAAATGAGAGAAGGTACTGAAAGGAGAGGACTTAGTCAGCTTTTCTCAGGCTTGCCAGCGAACATTCGGCAGCAGGGGGCGACTGAGCACTGACACGACGCCCAGTTCATGTGTCAGAGGTGAAAATGAGTACCAGGGCTTGGCACTGCTGGAGAGAGAGGGGCATACTAGCCTACGCACACACACACATCCTCTGGCCAAGGACAGACGACCAGCAGGATCTGACATACACGCTACTCACAGAAGTGACTTGTGATAAAAATAACCACAAAAGGGCTCTGAGGACAGGACGTTTGTTCGTACAGCAGAACTAGTTGTGAGCTGATTCACGTTGTTTTATGAACAATGTTATACAACGCTGAAAATAATACATTGAGTCAGGCTGTATTATCATTTAACCATGAGCAGTACAAGGAATTTTAAAAATGTGATTTTTCAGGCCTAGAAATCTTAAGGAAATAAAATATTAAAAAATCATGGGAAAAAAACATGAAATTTCTATAATGAAAATGCATTTTCTAGCCCTCTAAAATTGGCTATAAATCGCTCTTTCTGAGTCTAATCTCTGTAAATTATTTAATTAATTAAAAAATGATTTAATTAAATAACATGGTCCCTTTTATATCCTGGTGTAATACATTATATTCTCTTCAATTTGTTTGTATTTCACAGTGCATATTGTTCCAAAACAGCTTTAGAAAGAATAGTTACAGTACAATATATGCTTAATAGACTGTTTATTTTTTCTAATGGCTGGCATTAGGTCAGTAGGCGGAGAGTCTTTTGTAGCTGTTTGAACACATTCGACCACATGAGCGTCTACACTACGAAAGCAATCCGGCCTAATGCATTTTCAACTACCTCTGGAAGTGGTCGAAAGTGGACAAGCTCAAAACATTTTAGACCCCATTTACACCTGTATTTAGCGTTGTCCACTTCTGATCCGATCGACCAAAACACATCTTAAAGGATTAGTTCACTTTAAAATGAAAATTACCTCAAGCTTTACTCACCTTCAAGCCATCCTAGGTGTATATGACTGTAAATGTATAGCTTCCGCCAGACCGCCTTCCATATTCAACTTAGGAAGAAAGTGTAATGCCTCTCACAGTTCAAAATGCTTACGCTACATCCTACGCCTTCCCTATTCAACTTACGAAAAAAGTGTAACTGATGTCGTGTGTTGTGGGCTTTTTTCGTAAGTTGAATATGGAAGGTGGTCTGGCGGAAGCTAGATATTTTACTTTATAAATTGTTAAATATGGATATTTTTCTTACACAAACGCATCGCTTCGCTTCAGAAGGCCTTAATTAACCCCCCAGAGCCAGGAGTACGTTTATGATGGATGGATGTACTTTCTTCAGCTTCATACTCATTGGTCCCGTTCACTGCCATTATAAAGCTCGGATGCGTCAGAATTTTTAATAATATAACTCCGATTGTGTTCATCAGAAAGAAGAAAGTCATATGCACATAGGATGGTTTGAAGGTGAGTAAAGCTTGGGGTAATTTTCATTTTAAAGTGAACTAATTCTTTAATACCAGGTGTAAACAGGGCTTCTGAGATGTTGTCACTCTCTTGGTCTCTGTGTGTGTTTCTCTCTCCCAAGATGCATACTTATCCAAAAAGAAATGTGCACTTTAAATTCTTGGATGATGCACATATTTAACCAAACAAACGAAGTGTGGAATGTTGGACATGCACTAAACTGTCGCAGATTGCCTTATATAGTGGAAAGGGAAGGGCTATCTTACTCTGATGAAGGATGACAAAAAACCTCATACACTACATGGTAGAGTAGTCATAGTGTATAGTACATCATTTGGGACACAACTCCAGTTAGTTATAGGTTAGCTCTGTTCCAATACCTAGTGAACCTCATAAATGATCTATTTGGAACACTCTACATTGGGAGCAACTCATCACAAAAATAGCGCTCCTGAAGTGCACTAGAGACTAGAGTTATAGTCCATTTTTAATTAGACAGAATTTAGTGTATTGTTATGTGGCTCATTAACCAATACACCACATTTACACATTTTTTTAACTGATACTCTCCGTTACTGAATGAAAGACAGGTCAACATTTCTCTTTGCTTGTTCGCCATATTGGATGAGATTTTTCACAAACCTTGTTGCAGTGCATTACCTTAATGTGCGGTCGCATTTACTGTTGATTTACTGTTAAAATTTTGTGCACAAAGTCATTCCATCAGAAATCCGTTTGAACTGGAATTTCGCATGAGGGCAAAACATTTTGACTTAGAATTTGACCAGAAAGTGTTATCCTCATGTTAAGAGCTCACTTGTGTTGCCTTAAAAGGCTGATTTTGGAGGTTTTGGATCAGAGCTATTTTTTTATGTTGTTTCACTGTGCCCCTGCAGTTACCATCAGGAAACACCTTGTAAAAAAGTCCTGTTGTAAACAACATATTCCCTTCTCTGCTCTTCAGTATCTGATCTAGACCCACTAGATTTTTTCTACCTTTGAGTTTGAGAATTTTCCCATTTTTCTCTCCTGTCAGATTGCGTCTCTTGAGAAAGATCTTGTTGACTTGAAGTCCCCATCTATCAGCGACGTGGCCCAACTACTGGATTCTTATCAAGAACAGGTATGTGGCAGAGACAGACGTGACTTTTTAAAACGGTCTGTGCAGACTTTTACAGCCTCAGTGCTTGCAGTTACTCTACACAGTGGTAGACTTGTATAATCTGTTACCATAGCCACAGTATACAACACTGATGGATCTGCTTTCAGTGCTTCTTTATATGGTTAAAATTAAATGCCATGTGGCAACACAAATGTGGAAGATTTTCTCTCATTAAATGGATAGTTCACCAAAAAAATGAACAGCCTTGTGTAGTTCCAAACCGGTATCACTTTCTGTCTTCTGTGAAACACAAAAGAAGATATTTTTAAAAATGTTGACCATTTTAAACAACATTGAAACCCATTGAATTACACAGTATGTACTGTACAATAAACAAAAAATAAAAGTTTTTCAAAACATCTTCTTTTGTATTCCACAGAAGTCATGCGATTATATTAATAATTATTACAATAATACAATTATACAGCTATAATATAATATATAGGAAATTTGTTCTGTGAGACTAGGCCTGTTGCAATTATTGATTAATCGTCTGGCTATTAGGCTTACACTGTAAGTGAAATGAACAAAACGGAATTGAATCGTAAGTCGCAATTATTTGTATGACATTTAATCGTCAGCACAAAATTCATGATCATGACAGGCCTATGTGAGAGTATTCCTGAGCCTCTCCAAAAGCTCAAAGTCCCCTGCTGTGTTTTACTATACTCATTACACCCATAATGGCTTGGTGGTATGGATTTATAGCCATCTGTGGTTAATGCTGTGAAGTTGTGTGTGCTAAACAGGAGTGTCTAAGTGAGAATTATTATGACTCATGCAGTCTTTACATCACAATGCTTTCCAGAGATTCTCGGGAGGGAGGGACAGATAACACGTGGCTTTCATACTCCGGACAAATATATTACCTTCCACAGACCCTTCTGATCATTTCTTTTATTTTACTCTCTTCTGTTATCAATCTTGATAGTAGCCTAATTAAATATCCAGACGTTGTGAATTATTTACAGTTAGTCCTTGCATTTTGGTATTGCAATAATGGGTCAGACTCTGGATGTTATTTACATCTGGCAGTGCTCCTGCTTCAAAGAGAGTTTTATCTACAGCAGCTGTCACTAAACCATAAAACCATACACTTATATCAACTTTGTTCATCAAGGTTGCACTTTAAAGCCTGTAGATTGTTTGATACTAAAGATTAGTTAGGGTGTATCCAGACCTGAGCAGATAAGAGAGGAATATAGACACTTCCATTCTGTATTCAGATTGTGATAATGGTGAATTTTGATTCCATGTCATGGATTCTGTGAGAATGTATTGAAATAGAGATGTCTATGTGTGTGTATCTCTAGAGCAAGCGTAAAATGAAATGTCACTAATTTGGGAGTAAATTAGTTTGACCATCCGTACACACCTACACAGAAGACAAAATGATAAATGTGCTGGATCTGAAACTGTCTGTAAACAGTGTGTTAGTTTGTAGTGTTTATATTTAATCCCACTCTGAGCAGTGCGAGTAGGACCAGTTACATGGTGCCATGACCCAGACGGGAGTGAGGTTTGGGGGGGGTGTAATGGAGGCCAGCTGATGAACAGCTGTGTAAGTAAACCTCATTGCCCTGACCTCAAGAGGTGCACTAGCTACTGATGCTAGAGGCTGCAGTCTTTAGTGTCCTTGTTAGTGCACCTGCCTCCCATGCCGGTGCGAATCCCGCTCTGAGCAGTGCGAGTAGGACCAGTTACATGGTGCCGTGACCCAGATAGGAGTGAGGTTTGGGGGGGGCTGTAATAGAGGCCAGCTAGTAAAGAGCTTTGTAAGTAAACCTCATTGCCCTGGCCTCAAAAGTCACACTAGCGGCTGATGCTAGAGGCTGCGGTCTTTAGTGTCCTTGTTAGTGCGCCTGCCTCCCATGCCGGTGCGAATCCCGCTCTGAGCAGTGCGAGTAGGACCAGTTACATTGGTGCCGTGACCCAGATGGGAGTGAGACTTGGGGGAGGGGTGTAACGGAGGCCAGCTAGTAAAGAGCTGTGTGAGTAAACCTCACTCCCCTAGCGACTGATGCTAGAGGCTATATTACTTCTTTAAAGTACCATTTCTATGGATATTGTAAGCATCTATCTTGCGCATAAATCATCAAAATATGATCAGATGAAGGCATTTTAGTAGTCTGGATGTGATGCATACACTGAATTCAGATTTGCCTTGATGCCTTCCATCTCTGTAAACTGCCTGATGAGCATTTTTCAGCTTTCAGACAGCCACGGTTTCTGGCAGGACAAAAACGGCGTCAAACATACTGTACTCACACACAGACAGTTGAGGATTTCAGTTGTCTAGGTTGAAATACAGCACTGTTAATGTGTTTTAGCTAGTGTCTAAACACAGGCTGCTGTTATGTCTCCTCAGAGCAGTCTGGATGCCGAGAAACCTTTTGTGCTGCAAGAACAGACAGAGGCCATCAACAGGTAAATTAAAACCTAAAACAAACCATTTACTTTAATGTCATATACCTAACCCAGAATAGAATGGAACTAAAGCTCCCCCTCTGAATGGAAAACTAATTTTTTTTTTTTTTAAGGGACAAGAGTGTTAGGTTTTAAGTATATTTTTCAGCCTGATATTGTTTTGAATTGGACATGTATGGTTATTAGTGATGTCTGTTAAAGTCAACTGACTATTAAAATTGGGGACTAGGGGGTGGATTCTTTTGACTTGGTCCTGTAAACAATTACTGTACCTAGCAACACCCTAGCAACCACCCACAATACTCTAGTGTCATGCCAGCATGGGCAAGCACCTAAAAAAATATATAAATGTGAAAATTGGTAAAAAGTAATTTGTAAGTATTGTATGAATATTTATTTTTGGGAATTATCTTTTATTATAAGAATATTCTCTGTTGAATACAACTTTAACTCTGTTCAAATGTGCACGTATTTGATCAAAATATACAGTAAAAACAGTAATATTGTGAAATACTATTACAATTTAAAACAATTGTTTACTATTTTAATATATTTTAAAATGTAATTTATCCCTGTGATGCCAAAGCTGAATTTTCAGCATCATTACTCCAGTCTTCAGTGTCACATGATCCTTCAGAAATCATTCTAATATGCTGATTTGATCCTCAAGAAACATTTCTTATTATCAATGTCGGGATTCTTTGACGAATAGAAAGTTCAAAAGAACAGCATTCATTTGAAATATAAATCTTTTGTAACATTATAAATGTCTGTACTGTCACTTTTGATTAATTTATTATAAATCTATTAATTTCTTCAAAAAAATGTTTTACTGCCCTTTGAATGGTAGTGTATATTTTTAGCTATATCTCCCAGCCCTAGTATTAATCAGAATTGAATTTACCCTGTAATGTTTAAGTATGAATGGTGCAATAATTTAATAATTTATAGATGTATCGCACTGTTTTGCATACCGAGATGGTGACAGTGTGGTCACTGTAAGTCTAAATCACCTGCAGGAACTGTGCTGGCTTGACATCAGTAGACTTCACACTTTTGGAACCGATTAGTTATACTTCTGGGTTTGTGTCTGTTTCACTGGATAAGCTTTAGCCTTCAGGTGCTGGTAAAACTTTGAGGCTTCCAGACAATTTTTGCCACTCTGAAAGGCCCATAATTCTATGTGCAGGGGAAAAGTTGGGTATGTTGATCAAAGGCCTGAAATGATCAGACTGATAAACACTGGACACGCTCCAAAACTTAGTTTCCACCGTGACCGGAGCGTGTGCTGCATTGTCTTTGCGTCTTTTTTTCTTCCAGTGTTTAGTGGAACAAATTAACAAATTATTCATGAGCCTATAAACCCCTTGTTTACCTGTTTTTGTGGAGTTTGACTCTGCATTGCATATGAGCCTTATGTAACGTCATTTGATGCTGCACTAATCTGCTGTCCCAGGATTAAATCTGATGACTAATTTGGCATGCCTGTTTGAAAATGATGCAATAAAACTTTCACAGATTGTGTTTGCAGGGCTGACCTTGTATATTTCATTATTGTTCTATTGTTTCAGGCTCTTTTCAGCTGGAAGTGTGGAGGAGATCATGGAGAACCTTAAGAAAGATGGCTCTGCTTTTGCACTCAAACAGACTGAGGTGAATTTGGGGATGGTGGCTAAAAAAAAATTAGTTCACCCAAAAGTGAAAAACATCAAGTCTACATCAAGTAGAGGAATATAGTGCATACTGTCATTTAGACCACTTTTATGATACTTTTATGATGTTATTTGTTATTTGAAGTTTTACAGCCCCAGTCCTCATTCACTTATATTATATTTTATTGAAAAGAATGGCCAGGATATATATTTACAGAAAGAAAGAAAGGTTATACAGGTTTGAAATGACATGAGGTGAATAAATTGACAGAATTTTCACATTTTCTTTTTTTGGTTGAATTATTCCATTAATTAGCAGAGTAAATTAACATGCAGGCAAGACCCGTACCAAACTAACAGGGTTTTTTTTTTCTTTTGACAAACTCGCTTTTTTCAAGTGTCATAATTGTAATATTAACATCTGTTTTAATGAGCTGAAATGTTTAATATATATTCAACAATGATGCATTACATTGAACAAAAGCAATTCATATTTCATATAAATGCTGTTATTTTGAACTTTTTAATGTATGATGTTTTGATAAGTAGATATTTCATGAAAATATTAAGCAGCACAACTTTTTTTCAACATACTTGAGCACTAAAGAATCATGTGACACTTAAGACTAGAGTAATGGCTGCTGAAAATTCAGCAAATATGCCATCACAGAAATAAATGACATTTTAAAATAGAAAACAGTCAATTGTAATGATATTTCACAATATTACTGTTTTTACTGTATTAATGATCAAATAAATGCAGGATGAAAATAAGACATTTTTTTCAAACACATTAAAAATCTTACCTGTAAATGGGTGTGTATATAAGTGTATATACACAGTATATACAAATCAATATCAAATAGTTAGTATTTCAAATATAATTTTGCATTGTTTATAAAAAAAATCTATCATCTGAAATAATCCAAAACCACATTGTATATTAAGTACTACATTAGGTTTGAAACTTGCTTCACGACCATACTATATAGTAAAAATGTGTGTAGTATGAATGAAATTTGGATGTACTACTTCCGCCATGTTGTCATTGTCATGTGACCTACGGCATCAGTTGCGTCACTTCAATGCCGTTCGCAAATCCTCTCCCTTGAGGATGGGAGAGGCCTCATGGGAGAGTAAAGTGTCCATTGGATGTGCACTTCACAATCTTGCCGGAATTAGTATGTCATCCAGGCACTTCTTATCTACTGTTTTATGAATACTATGAACTCAGACATACTAGTTAGCTCACATACCATTTTACCTACTATATAAGATAGACGTATGCATATTCAGACACAGGGTATATCTCATACTTTTTCCCTGCATGAAGGCAAGCCATTTATTCATTCTACGTCCCAAGTGCAAGTGATGTTTTATGAACCTCATAAAATGACACTGCAATAGGCCGTGTCAGGGTTTGCCTTGTTGTTCTTCATACAGGAGTGTTTCCACATCCTGCTCCTGCATCTGGATTAAGAGTGTGATGGTTTCCGGGATATTTGGCGAGATAAACACAATGAGCGCGTATGGGTTCTCATTTGAGGTCTGCATGCTCTCTGCTGCATGCAAACCCTCTCTCTATTGCGTAATGGGCCCTGAATCATATTATACCTCATTAGTATTTCAAAGCCATTCTGTTTTTCCTCCCATAGCGCTATTTTGCCATGCATCACTTTTAGAGTGAGCTGTAGAAAGCAAATTGATGTTTGACATTGACATTTCGTTGTTGAAAATTTACATTTTCTGTTGCTCAGTAAATGTGTGGACTGCTATTTTTTGAAGTGAAATTCTGTTTCCTGTTTTTGTCCTATCATGACCTAAACAAAGTTACAATACAAATAACCACAATACTCTATTATGCTGTATTATACAAAGTGACATTGATATAAACAGAAGAACATGCCGTTTGCATTGAATGTGAGGTTTTATGTCAGAGCAAGGTTCATGTTCCTCTCTAACCATGAGGCTATTCATGGACTGGTCCTCTGCTCATATGGGGCCTCTTTTTATCAACAGTACGCTTGGCCATTACCCTTGTGCAAACTCCTTGTTTGTACCTTATGGTCTTGTGTGGACCATTTCATGTCCTCCCCCGCTCACACTATATTCCCTAGCATTAGTCCCGCTCATTTGCAGGGTCCGCTTCATCAGAATTATCCACGCACACACACATTGGATTTGGCACAGGTTTTATGCCGGATGCCCTTCCCGACACAACCCAGCACTGAGAGTGCTGGGACACACTCACACACACTCCTACAGCCAATTTGGCATATCCAATCGACCTGCATGTCTTTGGACTGTGTGGGGGAAACTGGACCACCTAGAGGAAACCCACGCTGACATGGGGAGAACATGCAAACTCCACACAGAAAGGACTAAATGGCTCAGCCGGGGCTCAAACCGTCTTTTTGGCTCACAGTATTTTTTTATTTTATTTTATTTTATTGTCCACTTCAGATTAACTTGCATTTATATAGCTATTTTAATTGCCATTTATTTATTTTTCATTATTGAAATTTGGGTTTTTGTATTGAATTTTACAGATTCTGGGCAAAATGTCACCAACCTCTCTGAAGTTAACTTTCAGGCAGATTCAGGAAGGAGCGAGAATGAGTTTGCAGGAGGTGCTGGTGATGGAGTATAGACTCAGTCAGGCCTGTATGGTATGTAATGCAATTTTATGTAAATGCAATGCTTTATCATTTCGTTACCTAAATCAAATCAGCTAAAGCCAATTTGGTGCTTTTTTCACAGTATGTCACTTATTAGTTTAGGGGAAGTATTTGTGTTATTCATGTCATGAGTTTTTACTCTTGCTTTGCAGAGAGGCCACGATTTTTATGAGGGAGTCAGAGCAGGTGAGATGCACATTTTCTTGAGAAATTCACATATTGGTAATTTTGTTTCTATGATAAACAGTATGTAAGGTGTACCAAATCAAAAGTTGGTATTAAAGGGTTAGACCAAATTTAATTTAGGAATTGACTCCCTTTCAAGTCATGGTTTGAAATTTGAATTGGCCACACCCACAGGATGTTGGACCAAATTTGGTCCCACTTTATATTAGGTGGCCTTAACTACTATGTACTTACATGAAAAATAAGTACAATGTACTTCTTGTGTTAATATTGTATTGCAAAACACTTTTCTTGCTATTGAGGTGGGATATGGGTATGGTTAGGGACAGGTTTGGTGGTATGGGTAGGTTTAAGGGTGGGTTAAGGTGTAAGGGATGGGTCAACAGTGTAATTATAAATGTAATAAAGAAATTAATTACAGATGTAATTACAAGTAGGTATTTTTTAAAATATAAGTACAATGTAAAAACATGAATGTACATAATAAGTGCATTTTATCAAATGATTAATTTAAATGTAAGGACATAGTAGTTAAGGCCACCTAATATAAAGTGGGACCTTAAAGCATTCTGGGAAATGGTGTTCTTCCACAGTAATCGATAATAATTAAAGTTTTGAAATTTACTAAATGTAACACACATTTATGTTACATATTTCTGGAAATGGAATTTCAATCATTCATCTAATTCCTTTCTGGAAATACCCCATGTGTCGATGATAGCATGTTTATCGGTAATTCATATTTTTGTTTTTTTAAAACTACACGAGTTTGTTTGTTTGTTTTTTAAAATTTCATTACATTTAACAATTTAAATTCAAATTACAATTCCACATCCTGTTTGCTTCCTCAATTCAATTTAAATTCAGGAACTGAATTGAAATTTCTGAATGAGTTCATATGAAAAAATAGAGCATTGTATAAGCATTATATAATCTAATATTGTCTGTTAATGGTAATAATAATAATAAAGTGCTCTTACTTGTATGACATTCATGGCCACCTCCACTCACCTGACTAATTTACAACCCCAGAATAAGGTCAATGCATAACTGACAGATTTGTTTTCCTGTCTACTCGCAGTTCTAATCGATAAAGACCAGAGTCCGAAGTGGAAACCTTCTACCCTGTCCGAGGTCTCAGAGCAGGCTGTAGAAGAATGCTTCAGCTCCCTGGGTGAAAAAGATCTCAAACTATAGAAACTCCCCTCAAAAATCCTGCAAGTTGCTTTCATAAACCTCTGAAATTTATCAAAGAAATCTGCATTGTTATATCTGTCAGCAGAACTGACGAATGCAAAAATAATTCTGCTGCTTATAGCTAAAGCAAACGTTCCTCTGAGACTTCTGCAAAGATCTGCTGATCCTTGTGTTGAAATGAACAATGCTGGTTTCTTGCGGAAATTCAGAGGTTTAGAGAGTTTTCTTTTCTCCACTGGGAAATGGCATTTAAAATAAGCTAACAATTGAGAGCAGCCTAGTCATATTTTAAAGGAAAAGTTCACCCAAAAATTCAAATCGTGTCATTATTTACGCAACCCCATTTCAGACATTTATGCTTTTACTTTTAATTTTTAATCTTAGAATTTTGAAGAATCTTCATGCAGGTTTTTATATAAAATGAACTAGAATAAGGTTCTACAAATATTCTAATTTTGTGTTCCACAGACAAAATACCAGCATACATATTTGAAATGACATGAGGGTGAGTAAATAATGACAGCATTTCCATTTTTGGGTGAACTATATGACAATATGAATTTACAGCAGACTTGTCAGGGTGAGGTGTTGGGAATCAGATCTTGCATACTTCATTCTTAGAGGTGTCATTTTCCTCCATACTGTGTAATCATTTGTGTAAATCCTGTGAAAAGAGAATGGCAGACAATTATTTTTGCACATTCTGCAATCCATGATTAACCTTGACAACCTTAACACATACCCTGGTCACGATTCAGTTTGGCGGGATTAAAGTATTGTCATGTGGTGCATGCAGTATGACTGCCATTAACCACAGTGTTTACTACACAAGCAGTTCCACTGGCCTAGACTATAAACGTATCTTGTTTAGAATAAATCTGAATGATGTCGAGACAACTGTGATGCCTTGAATTCAAATGATTCTCCTCTGCTTTGCTCATATATCTGTGGATGTTCATAAAATGTGTGTGACCTATATTTGTGCAAAAACAAAACATAAAAAGATTGTTTTTGATTTTGATAGCAGATGTCATAAAATTTTAACATGCCCACAGTACCTCTCAATAAAAAATAAAAAAATAATCTGATTTTCTGCATTCATTGAGCTAATTAGAAAATACTAGGGATAGAGTTCTGCCCTAACCCTAAGTAGTAAAGTTAGACACGCCGTTTGTATATATGAGGGGCTTTTGCACCGGAGGAACCTTTTCACAGTTCCTAGAACTATTGGCTGAAGTACCCGGATTTTCACTGCAGGAACTAGGAACGATTTTAGTTTTAGGAACTCCTTTTGGGGGAACTAAATTAGCTCCTACTTCAGAGTAGGGTCTAAACCAGGACTATAGGAACTATCAGTGATTGGTCAAACGCAGGTCAAACACCGGCACCCGGCATTTTTAAAAAGCTGTGTAAACATATTTACTTCACAAACATGGAAAACAGCAATGGCAGCATTTACCTGTTGTCTGCAGGGTTCTGTTCTTTTCTCTGCCTCGATGATATGTAATACTGAAAGTTGTCATAGGAGATTTCGTCTCTTAGCCCCACTTTTTACTGTTTCAGTCGCATAAATTCTGCATTTACATTCCATCTCCATTATCACGAAACCTACGACACACAACAAACACAGCTTTGATCACGGCATCCCCCATCCACCGTTTTTTAGCGTTTGTAAATGCCGCGCTTAAAGACGCCGCTGTCGGCCGCTTCAGAGTTCATATTCCCGGTGCGAATGCAACCAGGAACATGGCCCAGGGGAGAAATTAGTTCTCGGGGGAACTATCCTAGTGGCTAGTTCCTATAAGTGAGTTCCTAGAACTATTCGGTCCGAAAGCCCCTATGGTCATGAATGTTACCTCAAATCGTATGACATTTTGTGTAGAGGGTTAAAATTCCCATAGACTTGCACTGAAGGAGGGACCGAAGGACCATATGATAAAAGACATTTTTTAAAGTTGTTCTGTCATGTTACAAAGTTATGTGATAAATATGAAACAGAAGAAACTGAAAGAAGGTAACAGCTGAGGTATCGAGGAAGGCCGTTGTTTTATTTATTGGCATTGCAGTGTTTTTTCCCTTTTTTTTTTTTAGGTTACAGAACTGAGATTGCACAGATTACAGGTAAAACACTTCTGTCTGAAATATACACTGAAATATGAAAGACAACCATTTTGGTAAGAATCATCAGCACCTCATCAAACATTTATGAGATGGAGATCTCAGGAGAAATCAGCTTGACAGTACAAGCTGGTACAAATGTAGTCTGACTGCAGTGTATTTATTTATTTATTTATTTAATTCATTTATTTGAAGCATATTTTTCTGTGATACATGATCGCACACTTTTATTAGTTCATCCTAAACCAAATATGACCTAGTTCTATTGGCCTATTATAATTAAGGAAGATAAGGAGAGTAATGAACACCATGAATCATGTACTGATTGTTCTTTGAGATACTGAGATATACTGAAGTTCTACTCTGAGCACATTAAGTAATGTGCTGAAAGGCCTCGTAAAATACAACTTTAAGTCCTTCTTTTATATCTTATGATTTCACTCTGCATTTATGACTTTCTATGCAAAAGTATAATGGTCAAAGTGCAGTCCTTGCTCCTTGCAACAGGCCGTAACAGTGACTACCCACTTTTTCAGTGGCCTCGGTTCTGGAAGTAATTTTCTCGTTCATTTTCTCCATAGGGATTTGAAAATGGTCCTCAGTAAAGAGTTTAAAGCCATGAACCAAACAGCCAGCTCCAACAACCTTTTATTTGAAGCAAAAAAAAAAAAAGTAATCTGAAAAACAAGACAAAGGTACAAAACTGTGAACCTAAAATTTTAGGTTAATCACAACATTTTCTGACATATACAAAAATATAAGTTTTTTGTGATATTTATTTGATTACAGGATTCAAAATGCTTTATGGGAGAGGGTGGTCACTGGCGAGTTCCTTCAGAACAGATTTTCATGGTAACCTTATGATTATAAGTAGATCCTTCCCTCTGAATTTAAGTTTTTTTTTATGTAGTTGAAAACACACTGACTTGTGAAGAAGCATATATCATCAGTTAACCACCTCAGAGCTCAGGTAGATTTTAAAAGCTTTATACATTTATCATTAAAAATCGATCTCTATGGAGAAAAATAATGTGATTTTTACTTCCAGAACCCAACTGTTGCACTCTATTGATCTGGAAATCATTAAAGGGATTCTGGCTACCTGACAGCATGGCACAAGATCCAGAAGTGCCAATATATCCATCAATAAAAAGCATTGGTGAGCAGCTGTTAAAACACTACCAGAAGAGTAATTGTGCTTGTATTAACGATCATTAAGGACATTGGCGTGTTTGGTCCCCAGTCTGAATTTTTTCTTTCTCTTAGTGAGGGGTTTGGCAGTCTTGGTAGCAATATGTAATTTTCAGTTTCTTTTTAAATCTTCTTAGCCTTTAAGAATTGCATATTTGATCTGCACAGAAAAAAACTTAAATTAACAAAATTATATAATGGCTTGATACACAAATTTTGGGATGGATGGATATAATCCTTCTGCTCGAATGTATTCTCTCATGCCATCATCATGAGGATACAGGATGATCTTTAAACAGCTCTAAATCTAAGAATGTGTCATTGATAAACAATGTCTGGCCATAGTGACCACAAGGTCGTTGATTTTGTACCAGGAATTACAGTTGACACAGCTGTCATGTCAAAAAAAGGTTACCGGTGAAGTAATGTACACCTATTGATCCCTAAAAGCCAGCACTGGCCCCTTAAAGAGAAACCGTGACCCCTGAGCGGATGCTCTGTAAATGTGTGGTAACATTTACTGTTGTTCAGCAAAATCCATGGCGAAAATCCAGTCATTTAAATAGGTGATTGAGAATTTAATCTGAGGGCGAAAGGTTTGCCCATGTAGATTTCGCTACAGGTACAGTTGGTCACTCAGATTCACTACGTTGACCAACAGAAAGCTGCTTGGTTTGAAAGTGACTTGGATTGAAGTGGTAACAGACAATGAACCTTTTTCACAGAAAGCCAATGTGACCACACCTTAAGACCGATGGATGGATGGATGGAAAATAGAAATGAGGTACTGTCTGATGTGCTGAGCCACATAAACATGAAATACTAAAGGCAAAAAGATGAAGTCTATAATTAACATGGTTGGAAAGATTGTGGCCTTTGGACAATTTCAGGGACTCTCCAATTAAACAACTGGGCTTTGAGGGTAAACAAGAGACATAAAAAGATGCAGTCTTGTATTATAACAGCTCCATGGCCATTTCTTAAGAAAACCTCTTCCCGAAATGACATGATTCTCCACTGGCCTTCATTTGTTGATCTGAAAGCTCTCTTTTACAGTACATACAGGAGAGGAGTGAGCCAGACCAATCCAATCTTATTCCACACAGTTAAAAACTTATGGCACGTCACACTCAATGTAGGGGATGTCACTGTACCGGCTGTCCACCTCTGCCCATTGTTGTACTGCCCGGGCCACAATTTCCTCTGAGAGTCTTTGGGCATAGTCCAGCAGTACTGGATTGACCTGCACTGAGTCCTCCATGGAGCCGATCTCTGAGAAAACTAGAACGGCTTTATCTCCTTGCTTTCCTGACTTGCCATCCACTTTCTCCGATGAGCTGGCATTCTGAGTAGGGTCGCGGTGCTTGGATTTCATGCATCCCATGATATAAATAATGTAGCATTGGTTTGAAAGCAGTGAGGCGAAGAGATGCAAAGATGGCCTGATACAGAGGTTTTATTCCCTTGGTTGACAGTTTATAGGGTTTTGTATGGGTAAGAAGCTAGAATGTAGGTATTTCTGTACAAAGTGTAGTTGAGACACTCCAGATGGTCAGCCATGATGTATAGCATTCTCACACTTGCCCTGTGTGAAGAAGACGCATTTTTTAAGTGAGTTATTGCTTGTCTTTGCCTGGCTATATATGTTTTCATGATGACTATTTTTCACAGCGTCTTGGCAACCTTGTCCATGACACTGTAATGACTTGATTTTCACAGGAATGAGGATTTCTTTAAGAGGCAGTATAAAGAAAAATATATAACTGCAAGTGCTTATAGTATAGTATTAAATAGTATTTAAATAGCATGTAGTACGTTGACTAGATATGCTATTTATTAATGATGGCAAGTCCGACTAATTTCCGTGAATCCACTAAATCTTTTTTCTTTTAAACCAAAGAAGAGCCATTTAAAAAGATTCAGTGGTTCTTTTTACGCGAACGCGTAATAACGTCAAGTGTACCGGAGGTATGCGTTTCAGTTCAATAATATATTATCATATGGTACATTATGCTATCCATTACGGGTTTTCTATTTATAAGCGTATTTAGCCCAGTTCAGATTCAGCTCATAAAATAATTTAAAACCTTGAACAATTTGTATTTACATGGAAACACTACTACAATTCATTTATCTCTTTGCTAAAAGAGATAATAAAATGCTATAAAACAAACTCTTATGTATAGCAAATGCGCATAACCATCGCGAATGAATAGTGATAACGTTTTATAGTATGTTTAATTTGTAACATATCTACTAAATCTGCTTTTCTCTTTAAACATTTGTTGACTTGAAAACCTCTCGGACCGATTCAGTTCGATTTTCGAACGCATCGTTCAGACTGATTTTGTGAACGGGATCAAACTAATCATTCAAATGATCCGACTCAAAAGAACGATTCGTTCACGATTCGGACGTCTATAACAGTTGGCCATTTATCTCGTGCCTGCCTCACGAAACGCTGCTCCTGAGGACAGCTAACAGACTTCTCCTCATAACGAAAGCCGGTGGTTCACTCCATTTGCTGCTATTACACAGATACCAACATCGATAGTGTCTCATTTAAATATAAATCGCATTCTGTGAGAAATAGTGTGTATTCTATATCTACAAGCTATTTTAGTCGTCCGTAAATATTATAAGAATGTTGTTATTACTCTCGGTAGTTATTTTCGAATGACTCATTACTCGTTACTCAAACCCGTTGTATACATCATGTGCATCAGCCAAGGACAACCGACAATCGCTGTCTGCAATTCTGAAGCGATCAACAGTTTAATAACATCATGATGGATTATATCCTTGCTGCAGTGTTATAGCCAGGGTGAACGAGATTAAAATTCCAGTTTTGTCGTTTTTCTAGTAAATTCCATGGTCGTATTTGTGTCAAGAAAGCTTCAAGGTCAAGTCAAAATGAGATTTCTGATTTTTAAAAATGCACGATGATCAGTTTTTGTAATCTAACGTTAAAAGTGCACATTCCAGTGATATAATCAGTGTGGGTACATACCCCTTCGGACTGCAGGCTGCAAGCGTCAATATTATGGATATAAAAATCGAAGAAATCGTTTAATCCACATCGAAATGCGTTATTTAAAAGGAAAACTGCGATAAATCCACACTAATAACAGGCAGAAGCGCCTTCCTCGTCACCAGTCTCGGTTACTCCAGAGGAGAATGAGAAAGCATGTTGATGAACTTGCTCTTGTAGGATAAGTCGGGTCAGAATTCAGCATGTGCGTCCAGAGTCCACATATAATGATGATGATAACGTTTCAGTTTCATTCCAGTGACAGGACAGCGACGGAGCTCGACAGCGCATTAATTTTGAATTCCTCCCTGTTCATTCAGACATGGCCGTCTATATGACTGAATTTGCAGCTGAGAAATTCTTTGTTTCTGGTACATATTTAGTTGATGCTATCCTTGCCTAAACATTTGTTTGTAAACTGGGTAAAATAGGTTACTGCAACACGCAGACACAGGTTGCGCCTCATTGTCTTTTTAAATACAATGTCGCCACCTAGTGGGATGAGTGTTTTCCTTACTATAGATAGACAAATACTGCTTCCCAAACTTTTTCATGCTAGGAGGACCCAACAGAGATGTATAATGTAGCTGAGAACCACCAGAAACTAGTGAAATATGAGAAAACAAACGCATTTGTTATCTTGTCATATAATATATTTTTGTCATAGTCTATGATGATACATGATTCAGTAGTTAATTCAGTGAATGTTTCACCAGACTAGTAAATTGTGAGATTTTATGCCCAACAAAGAAGCTGTTATATAAACAATAATTCCAAGATCATTTTATATTATGTTATGCATTATAATAGCATAATTTAAATTTTTAAAGAAAATATATATAAATCCATTAGAACTTCATCAATAAAGTTTTCTCAGCGTTTCCGTTTCAATTATTTCCGTCATTATCTTACTTTCACAACCGAAAATATATTGCGATATTAAGTGATATTACGTAAGGGATAATGCCCTGTCATCGATCGGCTCATTATCGCAAAATGTTTCCAGACAGGGTGATCAGACGCCAAGCACAGTCTTGTATGGCCCCGAAAGAGCTATTTTGCAATAATGACCGGATGACCGCACATTATCTCGTTAATTATACCGCTACTTGCCTAATAAATAAATGGACATAAAATATTGGTTTGAGTTTAAAATATTTTATTATGTGAGAAGGAGAAACTGTGTAATGCATGTGAAATCGGTTTTCATGAACAACAGTCAATTTCTACAATCAGAATCAAGTATTCCAAAGCGCCGTAATTTTTAATTCATGATCCAACACGTTTATGTTTCCTGATTTAAATTAGAAGTTGTAGAAAAAATGTTTATATTTGTGTTTATTATGTTTATCTACCTTTATATGTATAATTTTACTAATAACTCGCACTGTGAAGAATTCAGGACGTGATTAACGCGTTTTACACAAGTCGTTCCACAAGATGGCGCCATGTCTCTTACCCACGGATCTAAACAACTAAATAAGCTGCAACTATAAGGGAGCGTGTTAAGCAAACAAAATGAATTGTGATTATTCAATATGCCTATGTTAGTGTTAAGAATTACATACGTAGTGAAATTACTTTGCGTTGCATTGACAGAAGCTACGTGAATATTATCCAAACGCCTCTTTTTCAAATACCACAAGAAAAATGAGAGAGGGAAATTGAATGTCACAAAGGCAGTGTTTGAGAACATACTGTCATCTTAGCAACAGTTATTCACATATATAATTCACATGTTAGGGCTACCAATCACATTTTACCTACAATATAAAACATGCTGCTCATGTTGTCAAGTATCAAGGTGCCTTATTTTGCAATGTACTGTTTTTATTATTAAAACAAATATTCTGTTGCTTATTATTTTCTATACATAAATATCACGTAGCCTTTGCGTTATGCGTCAGTTGCGTTTGACCACATACACACAGTGAGTATCCTGGATGTGAAATATTATAATAAATATGCGTATGTTTCATATACATGTGCATAATTTGCATTCAAGTTCAACTGGTTCCTCCACGAGTCCTCTAAGATGTGTCATACCTCTTTAAGAACTGCGAAAGAAGTCCAGCTCTGTCCATTAGGTTTATTGTTGCCAGCTCAGCCAATCATTGAATCTTACGACACAATAGAGTGGCCAAAGTTGCAGTATAAAAAGCCTTGCCGAATTTAAGCATGACATCTACTTGTCCGGTGCGTGGTGAGGTTCATTTCCATAGCAAATCAGATCAAACATAGCAAACATCCTCTAGTACGCCTTGGAACATGCATTTTACGCAGGTTTTAATTTCTCTAAGTGTATTAATTGCATGTGGTCCAGTGGGTAATGGAGATATAACGGCGCACCAGCAGCCTTCCACAGCCACGGAGGAAAGCGAGCAGTGTTCCACATGTGAGTTCAGACAACACAGCAAGCTGATGAGACTGCATGCCATCAAGTCCCAAATTCTTAGCAAACTCCGACTCAAACAGGCTCCAAACATCAGCCGGGACGTGGTCAAGCAGCTGTTACCCAAAGCACCGCCTTTGCAACAACTTCTGGATCAGTACGATGTTCTGGGGGATGACAGTAAGGATGGAGCTTTGGAAGAGGATGATGAACATGCCACCACAGAGACCATCATGACCATGGCCACAGAGCGTAAGGATTGTCTATTTCAAAGATTCATTCATGTAAATGTATCCTCTTAACAATGGACAAAGAATATGTCTACTTGGAGAGACCCTTTACGCAGTCTTTGTGCCCAAGCCAGTTGCACTCACAAGGCAGCTATTGGGCATAAAATGCACAGTTACGATGTATAAAGACGATTTCTGTTTTTTGAGGCTTTGTGCCCCTCTTTTCTCAGCCTTGCTAAAGCAATTTTACGCACGCTGAACATGGAAGCGCGGCAAAAGCGCACCAGCGTCGGTCAGAAGAAAATGTTTTCACCTTTACCACACGTGATAGGCTATAAACTGTAGTTTAAATTGGTTCATATCTTAGCCAATCTTTAGGTTAAAATGTGTAGCCTATGATGTGTAATGCCTTTTATATGTACTGTCTAAATATAGACATTATATCTGTAGCCGATCCATTCGTTTTTAAAGGCGTCTGCAATGCCGTATATGACTTACATGTCTTTTTAAAAAATAAAAAAAAAAAATTAAATAACTACATATATACAAACTATAAAGGCTATACTGTCGATCAAAATTTTGCATATACATGTCTCCTTTATGTCTGTAATGTATTCGATTTTGTGGGCGTAGTCAACGTTATTTCTTTAAAAGTTATTTTTTTCATTTTTTTTCTCTATTTTTTAATTTATATCAGTGCGTCATTTCATGGACCGCTTTAATAGGCTAATAAAACTGTCACTGAAAACCAGTAGATCCCGTATAATCACTCTGATTTACTTTCTCTTCTTTGTTTTTCAGCTGACCCCATCGTTCAAGTAGATCGGAAACCGAAGTGTTGTTTTTTCTCCTTCAGTCCGAAAATCCAAGCGAACCGGATCGTAAGAGCGCAGCTCTGGGTTCATCTGAGACCGGCGGAAGAAGCGACCACCGTCTTCTTACAGATATCACGGCTGATGCCCGTTACGGACGGAGGAAGACACATACGAATACGATCCCTGAAGATCGATGTGAACGCAGGAGTCACGTCTTGGCAGAGTATAGACGTAAAGCAGGTGCTCTCGGTGTGGTTAAGACAACCGGAGACCAACTGGGGCATCGAGATAAACGCGTATGACGCGAAGGGAAACGACTTGGCCATCACCTCAGCTGAGGCTGGAGAGGATGGACTGGTGAGTTGAGCTGTTGTGTTACCAAATGTGCGTTTTTTACACAATACAACCGCTTTTAGACAGAGCTATGCCAGCAGAAATTGACAATATCAAGAAATTATATGGTCTAGTTATACAACATTTTGTTTTAAATCAGTAATCTCCCAAAAATGTATGCACATTTTTATTAATTGCATGTTTCGGAGCGCACAACAACACCACAGAATTTAGAGCTCGAAGCATTCGGGACCCGATACCTGAATGAATGATTCTTTCAACCCGGTTCTTTTGAGTGAATCAAAAGCGAACAGCGCGACCACCGTAATTCGGTTTTAGAACTAATGATTCTTTTGACCTAGTTCTTGTAATGAATCAACAACATTCATCACCTTAGTACAGTCCGATTCCCGAACCAGTGACTCTTATTGGCCGGTTCTTTTTCGTGAAAACACTTAAGAATCAATGGAAACGGTTACAGAATTAAACTGACTCAAAGAATCGCAAGTTACTTTCGCCATATCTGACTCGAAACAAACTGGGGGGAAAAAATTATGTTAAGGCTCCTGAAACTTAAATCAGAGTAGTTAGTGGTTGTTCACGTGACAACTGGTACATTATAAAAATAATGTTTTAGTTTTTTTAACATAAATATAATGCAAAGTGTGAGAATAGTCATTAAAAAAGCAAAACTTGTATTTCCTGTATTTCTGTAGGCCTACATTGGTTCTGCTGAAATCTAAAATGATCTGATGATTTGCTGGGGGCAGTAAATGCAATATGAATTGAATGAATTTCTTTTTTCTTTTTTTTTACTAGAAGAATCCTTAATGGCGCCATTAAGGAACGGGAATTGTTAAGTGGAATCGGAACCAGAATCATTAAATTCACATCTGTTTTGGCTAGCTGTAGCATTCGTTAATGGTTGGACAAAGCAATTTTGAGGTCACATGAGAGTTGTTGATAGCTCATAGATATGAAAGTACCAAGAGTAAACTGAAGCGCTGGTTCTTTGGGTTCTTTCTCTCACAGCTCCCCTTTATGGAGGTGAAAATCTCAGAGGGCCCAAAGCGAATCCGGAGGGACTCTGGACTGGACTGCGACGAGAATTCCTCAGAGTCTCGATGCTGCAGATACCCTCTCACTGTGGACTTCGAGGACTTCGGCTGGGACTGGATTATTGCTCCGAAACGCTATAAGGCGAATTACTGTTCGGGAGAATGCGACTACATGCACCTGCAGAAGTATCCCCACACCCATCTGGTGAACAAGGCCAATCCGCGAGGCACCGCCGGGCCCTGCTGCACCCCCACCAAGATGTCTCCCATCAACATGCTTTACTTCAACGGCAAAGAACAGATCATCTACGGCAAGATCCCCTCAATGGTAGTAGACCGCTGTGGCTGCTCGTGAACCAGTGCCCAGACAGGACTTGATCCGTCTCAAAGACCCGGACATCTGATCACACCACCCACCATCCATTATCAGTGCTTTCCGCAAGACACTGTGCAATAGAAGGACGCTCACTCACTCTCTGGGCACTGCTTCATTTGACTATGTTTTTTGTCATTTTCCTCTAAATCAGTATCTCTGCCACAGGAGTCCAATGTCACAAGGATATACTAAAGGAATGTCTACTGGCTGGACTTGGGAATGGACACTATTGAAATGGACGACATTCTCTGCTTTATTTCATGTTTTCACCTTGTCAGAATACTCTCATTAGGATACGCAGACAACATACAAAAATCGTATTATGCAACCACTCCAAAATACAATCATTTATATCTTTGCTGTAACAGCTGTAACCGGTGAGCTTGTTTAAGAAGAGTATCCAAGAGAAACAGAGAGGGACTCTCGAACATTGAACAGAGCTTGAATACAGTTATCTGACGCCAAGTTCCACATACACTGCAATAAACACACAGATCGAATTGTTAATCATAGCTTTTGTCCACTACTCATCTGTCGAACAGGCCTACACACTTGAAGTATTATTGAGATCGGCATTAGGGGAGAGAAGAACTTGAAGCAGAGTCGCAGTGAATGCGGTCTACACGTTGAAATGCGTTCGAGACAGAGACATCGGAACTGTAAGAATGAATGTTAATATCACGCTAACACTCTGTCTTCAAACCACACAGTTTGCACTATGGCAGACCAATAGAAAGAATTGGTTGCTAAAAATGTTGTAAAAACTGATTTTGATATGTTTGCTAATTGTATTGTATACTTGCCATTGTTTCCATTAACAGTTGCCTTTTTTTAAACCACGGTTAGTACATGTATAAGAACACAAAATAGCAAAAAAAGTGTACGATATAAATCTATGTATCTGTTCAAACAAATAAAGGTGCTTGCTTTATATGTTTAACTCTATTATTTCAAATTGCTTTACAAGAAAGGTTGAAACTGCATTGAGTTTTGAATCTATAATATCTGGAAACATCTCATTCTGTACTTGAATGATTTAATCCGATCGGTTGATTAAATATGGGACCTGATCAGGGGAAATCATTCCACGTTGTGTCTTTTTATGTACAATGTGTTTGGTGGATGAAGGGTGTTGTCCAAACTGTGTTAAGAGGTTCCTTTTGGGTTGAATTTACTATCATTTGACCTTTTCATTTGTTTTTCCCATAATGGCAGCAAGCTGCAGTGTTACATAAGCCCAAATTAACAAATCTCCCCTCGGAATAGTTCAGCGTGAGCATGCAGCAGAGTTTTCTAAAAGGACTTGTGCAGAAATGTTTTGACAGCATGGCTAATTAGACCAGGGCTTATTGGAGCCCTCACTTCCGTCCAGAAGAGGGCGAACTCAGCACTGCCGAGATCTGCTTCCTTTCCTGCTGTGAGTTGGACAGATGCCATGGAAACCAGGTGGGAACTGCTCTGAAATGAACAGAGGGCTGTGGGAGATTAAAAGTCCCTGAGCAATAACATTTCTTTCCACATTTGGGTTGAGATAATGCGCCGTGGATTCGGGATCATTTGCCACATACAGTTAAACGTGGGTTCTGAAAAGCCCGAACATCTCACATGAACGCTCTTGAAACTATCAATAAGCGTTTTAACATCTCATAATCAGGTGCATCCCTTCGTAATTCATCCTGTTCTATATGCAGAAGCATTCGTGCTATGAATCACGATCAGCAAAAGAATGATTGATTTGTTTTCTTGTGCATCTGATTTGCAACACCGTCCTTTGTGCCAGGTAACGGCAAGTGTATGATAAACAGGAACAGTAATGGTTTCCCTGAGTTGTTATATTTGTCACACGGGAAAAGTTTTCCTGGTCTCTGTGGTTTGACGGTTGCCAGCACATTCCCAGGTTGACAGGAGAGGAAGTGACTGTGAGAAAATGGGAAGGCAGCGTGGCTCCTCGGGGGACAGGAAACTCCGGGGGGAAACACATAGCTCATCTCAGTCACCAGGATTCCCCATATCCGCACGAGCTGCAGGGGAGCCGGGTAGAGCTGCGTGCACTCGGACAGGAGGGAAGCACCGTGTGCAAGGGGGAAGAGGGACAGCTGCCAGGTGTGGTCAAACATCTGCATCTTCACACTAATGTGCACAGTCTCTGGAGCAGCTGGGGAAACGCTTGGTTTGAGTAATGAGCTGAAAGTACACGCTGCCATCGGCATCAGGTTGAATATTGATGGTGAGGTTGAAGACAGGTGACCGATGATGCATGTTATGCTATTGACATCTCACCTGGTCCGTTGCTGTGGTAAACATGCACTTTTCTAATACCTGTCTGCCAAAAAGCAATCAAACGATGGCAATTTTTCATCTCAAGTTGACAGATGTCCTTCAGGTTTTGAACAAGAGACAAAATATTGTGAATCGTAAGATTATTCTAACTTAACAAAGATTCTAAAGTGTGTTTAATTACATTAAAATGGTTTTATGTTTCATATTTCAAGGACTTTTTTTAATTCTGGTCTAGTAAATATATACATGCACAGCTGATATTTTAACGGTTTCACCATAAATTAATAAACATACACTATTAATCAAACGTTCGGGGTCAGTACAAATACTTTTGTTACTCAAGGATGCATTAAATTAATCGAAAGTGGCAGTAAAGAAATTTAGAATGTTACAAAATATTATTATTTCAAATAAATGTTGTCCTTTTGAACTTTCTATTCATCAAAAAATGATAAGAATAAGGAATGTTTCTTGAGCAGCAAATCAGCATATTAGAATGATTTCTGAAGTATCATGTGACACTTGACTTGAGTAATGGCAGCTGAAATAAATTACATTTTAAAATATATTAAAATACAAAACAGTTATTTTAAATTGCAATAATTTTTACAATATTACTGTTTTTACTGTATTTTTGATCAAATAAATACAGCCTTTGTGAGCATAAGGGACTTTCAAAAACATAAAAAAAATTCTTACAGACTCCAAACTTTTGTATCTGTAATTTGGCTTGAAAAAACATGGCATAGCGTGATTTGTTTATCATTTAAACCGATCTAACTGATGCTTCTTGCTATTTTGACAAACCTTCATCTAAACCAGCTTTTTATATCATAGTGAGATATTTAAATCACCTGAATTTGCAAAATCAACAATCTTCAATAGACTACATGACAGAAAAGCAAATGTTCAGGTTTTCAGGTAAGGTACATAAAAGAAAACACATATGCTCAACTGAGTGGCGTAATCTGTAATGCCACAAGCCTTGAACCTTTCAGGTTGTGGGTTCGAACCCCCTGTGGCGCATGCCCAGACCACAAGAGGTACTGTGGCCAGAAATGTTAAGGGGCAGTTGTGGCCTAATGTCAGACTTGTAACCCGAAGGTCGCGGGCAGTGTTGGGGGTAACACATTACAAGTAACGAGTTACGTAATCAGATTACTTTTTTCAGGTAACTAGTGAAGTAACGCATTACTTTAAAATTTACAACAAAATATCTGTTACTTTTTCAAATAAGTAAAGCAAGTTACTTTTGCCATTTATTGACTGACACCTCTCCTGTCCCCATGTTGAGAGAAATCGGGAGGCGTTGTGTGTGCTGTGTAAACATGATGAGATATGTTATCTAGTTCTAGACTAAATGTGAGCATACATTTACTTCTCCTGCATCCTATTCTTCTGTATTCCAGAATGGCGGCACAGCTAAAAGGCTTGTTCGTCTGAAATGTTCTCTCTATTGTACAGGTGTGAATTTGCATTTCCTTCAGCCTCAGGATTATTTTTTTCACTATTTTAACAATCTAAGCGCATGGTCCGAAGCGCATGGCGCAAGTGCACTTAGGGCGTGTCCGAATTCATATTTGCATTTGCATTGACTTTAGACCAGGTTTTTGTTGGTCAATGGCGCAGCCTATTTCAGTTGCCTCAAAATAGCAACACGCCAACAATGCGCCAACAACACACCTCGTTTTCAGACCAGCACGCCCATGGGCGCAAATGCATTTGTTGGGTGTGCACAATGTGGCGCAGGACGTGAAAATGATAATTGCGTTGGGCTGAAACTAGTAAAAAACACTTGCGTCGTGCCTGGCGCCGCGTGTATGATAGGGCCCTTGGTGTAAGAGGGCCTTTACATTTGCCAAATATAGAACTTTTTTTTGTTATAAAAATACAATTTGAAATGCAGAGCACAAATTCTGAGTATGGGACACCATACACATCACGTCACTTCATTTTCACTTTATTAAACGAGACCTAATGAAAATGCATTTCCATCATCTGGCCCAAAACTCTGTCACTATGGCCATGCTTAGTGTTGAGCTCTGCACTGATCTCTTCTAATTCAGTCAACAATCAGGTTCTCTCAATGATCACGAGCTAAAGTACCTTTAATTTAATGATTAATCTAACATTTTGCAATGTAATAATCGCCTCGGTTTCCAAGGGACGTGAGATTCGAGTCACAGTGAACTTCTGCTCTCATCTGAAGAAAGCAATGAAAAGCAATAAAAGACACGAGCCTCGGGCAGATGGGCGCAGATGTGCAGCCACTGACGGCTGGTTGTCAGCGCCCCTGATGGATTTATCCAGCGCATCCACACTGGGCCTTGCCTTCAACACCACTTGTTTTTTCACTTAGCTGAGAAATCGACATCCGTCTCTCCCGAAACTCTATTGACCCTTGTGGAATCAACATTTGATTAATTACATCGTAAAGCTTCCGGACGTCGAGGACGGGAATGTGTCCTGTTTTAGCAATGTGTAACTCAAGATCACATTTGGGCTGGAATGAGTCATTCAGCAAGATTTGTCCATAAGTCTAAGTTCATTTACAAGGCACCCTAATGACTGAAGTGGAAAAGGTCTGTGGCAGTAAACCATATGCCCCCAGGAGACCAATGACTGACAGTGATGGAGGATAGATGCTCCTCTGAGGAGACTGTGAGATGTCTGGATCATTTGGAAAAATGGAAACATGTCCCTTCCTGTGTCATCACAACGCCTGTGAGACAGCTGGATATGCAGGAATCAGAGGTGTCTTGTCATATGGAGAAGCAGTTCTGCTTTGTTTTGCAATCAAGGCAATAATGTTTCTATCAAATATTGTTCAAATAAAATATTGCCCATTGAAATCTATCTATATATCTATCTATCTATCTGGACTTTGTCTCTCTATCTATCTATCTATCTATCTGTCTGTCTGTCTATTTGGACTTCATCTTTCTTGACTATCTATCAATATATCTATCTATGCATAGGTAACCCATCCACCCAGAATGCCTTATAAATTGACGAGCAGCACCCTAGCAACCACTTAGTAAACATGAGGCTTACCTTGTTCTCTGATTCTTCAGATCCGTTTTGACAGTCAAATCTGTAAGACACATAACAGACTATGTTAAGTTTTGCATTACACAAAACTGTAACACCAATTACATACAGTTTGGATAGGGAATAAGAAAAGCCCCATTCCAGCACATAAATCTAACATTTATAAAGTCTCTAAGGACAACATGAAAACCGCAGTCGGTCATTATACAGTGGATGCTGCCAAGTACCACAAGCCTCATAGCGAGAGCATTAAAGTGGACAGTATGCAGTCCACCAATATAAGGCAGCAGCAGCAAGAATGCATGTTTAGAAGAGTGGACCCACCTACTGTGATCACCATATGGTGACACACTTGATACTAGTTAAGAATACAGTAAAATGGGTCATTATAACTCCATACATTTTCTGTGGAAAATTCTAAACAAATTGTGCTGCATGGGTAAAAATGTACTTTATCTGAGTTTTGGATTTGTTTCCAGAGCTAAAATTTGACAGAAAAATGTGGACTCTTTAATGTGCAGGTGATTTCAGCTCTCAAGCAGAATGATAATATCTACCCAGGCCACATGGACATCTGTCTTCTGAGCCACAATGTTTCTAAACCTTCGACCCCTGTTGCAGAGGCACTGGAATGGCATTTGGCACGCTCCCTGACCACGATGTGCAGTCCATCTCATGCCAGACCCTCCTACAGTACTCTCCTTCTACCAGTGCCAGCTGCTCGCTCTTCAATTAATGGATGCCATTTGACAGCTAATTGTATATACTATTAATGTACAACACGTTTTGGAGATTTGCACTTTGGTTGCGTGCGAAACGTTTGGTTGAAAGAATAAAAATGGCGTCTGAATGAACAGTTGAAAGCAGTGGAGAAAGTTGTAGAGCAGCTGTCGAATTAACACACTAATATAGTGGGATTCATTTTATATTAAAAAAAATAAATAATAATAATTATAACCTCTGCCATATAAATAAATGTTGTATATGGGATTTTCCTACCCTTGGAGCAATTCAGGCTTAGTCCGCAATCAGAACCGTTTCAGCTGTTACTAACGTCACAGGCAACATGTCTAGTGTGCGGATTATTTTAGTCTTTTAGCGAACCTAACACAACCTTCAACTTTCTTAAACACGTTTTAAAGAAAAAAAAAAAAAGTTTATTTGATAATTTTGTGATATACAAATCTATAAAAACGTGATAAAAAAGACAATACTTGATTTTGTCGATATAACAACGGACACCGTTAGCCATCTGTTGCCATGGTTACGTCCGGCTACTCGTTTGTGGTTCTTGTGTTCATAACCGCTAGATGGAGCTAAACAAAACGAAAACAAAGGAAGGATTTTCGACGAGGTTTTCGTTTTTATCTTGAAACTGCATCCGACGCTGAAAGCCAGAGGTTGCGTCCGATCCGAAATCGAAAACAGTAGGCCTATGTGCCAAGATCAGTATTCATAAAAGAGTAGGCAAAAGTACCCGGATGACCTACTACTTTCGGTGAGATTCTGAAGTGTGCATATGACGAACACTTTAATATCCCATGTGGCCACAGGAGAGTATTTATGAATTGCAGTAAAGCAACACAACTGACGCTGGTAGGTCAAATGATAATGACAAAATGGTGACTGTAGTAGTAGCTTAGCCATATCAAAGACTATAGAATAACACAAGACGCGTCACTCGTATTGTTTTGAATGGGACAAAGTGCAACGCGAAAAAAAAAAAAAAAAAAAAAGTGCAAAGCGCAATATGGCGGAGTAAGTCCCGCCTTCTAAATAAGAGTTTGGTAAAATCATCGCGTCACTTCAGCGGCCATAGAGTACCCCAGGGATGACGTGTTTTTGTAGGCAAAACCCGGAAGCGAGTTAGCATTTTAGGACTTCCGGTTCCATCACACCGAAGTCAATGGGTTTTTGCTAAATCGCCTGAAATAAGGTCTGTGGTTAACAAAGCCTCTAAATATTTTCACATTTTGATCTATGACATAAAACACACCAGTTATAACCCGCTTGTGATTTTTTAAAACCTTTATTGTGTCTTTAAAAAAGGCGGTTGCTAACAAATTGCTAAAAGGGACTTCTTCCTTTGGCGGGGACTTTAGACGTCATCATGACAAACAGGACATTTGGACAGCATTTCTCATGAAAAAGTGGATAAGTATTCATACACAGCGCAGATCATAATCAGCGAGCATGTTTTTAAATAAAGTTTGAGGAAGCTTGGTGGTATTGACGTTGATCCGCGACCATGGTGTGCTGTAGTCCGTTTATAGCCTACTGTTATAGCCTACTTTTTATATCTGACCACTCTATTTAGGCTTCAAAATGTATAAATGTTGTGTTAACTTGTAAAGATTATCTTGATAGACAAAACGTGTAAGTGTCATAACCCTTTGTTAAACACAGAGTTTATTTTTTGCGATTTTCCAAAAGTCTATGGGAAAAATGCATAGGCTTTCGATCGAGGGAACCCGTGCGCCGCTGACTTCCAGGTTGGCCTACAAAAACACGTCATCCCTGAGGTACTCTATTAGAAGCTCCGGTTCTTATAGAAACAGTCAGACTCGCGCCTCCTAAATGAGGCACAAGAGACGCGCATTTAGGACTGCGCATGCGCATTAGCTTGATCCAGTCTGAATAACATTTTTTTTTTGTCATGGTTCGAGCGTTTAGAAACAAAATTTATGAGACAGTTGTCAGATTTCATTGGTGATTTCAAATATGAAATTTAATCGAAAGCTTGGCAAACAGCTTTGGAGAATTTGATGTTTCCCCTTTCAAAGAGATAGGAGCTGCACTTGAATGCCCGAGAGGTGTTTCAAAGATGGCCGCCGAGTTAAATGACTTGTCTTAAAGGGACTTTGGCCATATGTATCTATGATTCATACTACACATATTCATACTATACGTTTTTAGCAGTCGCAACTATATGTTTAGTATACTATACATTTTTAGCATTAAATACTTATTAAAAATAAGTAGGCCTACTAAAGAGTATGCGATTTTGGACACAGCCAGAGAGAAAGCAATGCAGCATTTTAAATCCCCCTGAAATCAAAATTGAAGTTTTTTTAGCTTTTAGTATGAATATGTTAGCCTTAAAGTTATGAATAAGCTGGTGGGTTCCAAAACAATGACAAAATTTGCATTTAGGAGATATAAGCATCCAAAACTTACAGGCTCTCACTTCCGCTAAAATGGATCACGGATTTTTATGACATCACATCACACTAAAGTTTCTCGTCAAATCTTCGGTCCAATCAAATGCTGTCTAGAATCTGAAGTCCCGCCTTCTCCTACACTCTTACAGACGCTGGAGCAGCGGCTGAAATCGGTCACTTGTTCACACATTTACTAGTTTCTACATGATGAATGGCACATAGTGCACTATATAGAGAATAGGGAATGATTCAGACAGTGTAAATATGCTTTCCTTTGACGCGAATAAAGTCCGTTTTCACGTTAGTGTCACATGAACTGCCACAACACGAGCAGTCTGCTCTGGTCCAGAGACACGAGAGCACAGAGTGGATCATGAGCGAGTCGGCACAGACCACAAAAGGTATCGGAACCAATTAAATTCTGCACAGAATGCTGTGTATTAAAGCGATATAAAGGACATTCAGAGGAGAAACAGTTAGAGATTAGAAGGAAACTGAGGTTTTACAGAGTCTAACGGCTCTAGCCGAGCTGTAACATAAACAAAACGCTATTGGCTATTTTAAAAAAGGGGCAGGGCTGTTCGATATATCGCCCTGTCTTCCTGACTTTTTCAGTTGAAATTACGTCAACACATTGAATAAAACTGCGCATTCCAACACTCTTCAGTGGGCCTTTACAGACGCTAATCAACAATTAATTATGTTAAAAAGTGCTTGACCACTGTTATAAAATTAATAAATAAATTTAATAATTAAGATGTATTAATACAAATAAATATTTGTATTATATATGTATTTATTTGTATTAAATATGTCTACATTATTAAATATATTAATTTTATAACAGTGTTCAGGCTCTTTCTAACAAACATAAGCAAATTTATTTCAATTAATGTTAGGCTATATAGATCTATAATTTAAAATAAGATGAATTGCAATTAATTTACTTTATCAGCATAAAATGTAGTTAAATCAGTATTTTAATGATTAAATTTTAATGACTATAATTTATAGATGTCAATATTTTAAACGTATGATTTCTACTGCAAAATAAGCATGTAATCATTAAATATTAACAAGGCTATAGCTAATACTCACTTGAATTTTTTTCTAGCTAATTTGACGTTACTTTAGGGCACGAGTTCTACAGTTCCCAAAACATTTTGCTTTACCAGAAACATTTAGTCTTTTTTCAACTCATAAAATTCTGTTGGCTTGTGTTTCCATCTTAAGTTAATGGCTTAATGATAAAGCAGATTTCACTGCACCCAGGAGCCTTAAAATCTAATAGAGTTTTTCTCAATTGCTTTGGCACATTTTAACATTTCTTAACATTCTCTAAGCTGTAAGTGCAATTGTCACAACTGTTTGCTGGAACATCAGAACTCTATTGCATGTCTGCAAAATGTAAAACCTCACCCAAAACATTTAATTCAAAACCTAGTTATTGTGTCAGTAAATTTGTGTTATTCAGTGTTTTATTATCATGTGAGCCACATTGGTCAAAATTTTTAGATGTTTTTTTTCACCATGGAAATATTTGTTATATACAAATTTCATGATTTTTCTACATTTTTGTTGACACTGACCGCATTCTATACTATACATTATATAACAATGTCAGTTTTGTCTGTGTATCACACTTAGCTTTTTACAGTAGATACTGATTTCATCAGCAAAATTATTCAAAATGACTAGGAAAATTCAATAGTACACAAAAAGAAAATGAACATTTTTATTTATACATTACATTTATTTTGGTACAAATGTGTTACATGTTACATGTGAAACTTCACAGTTGCTTGTTCATTTTTACACACTTTATTAGCCTGTCTTCCCATAACGCCACCACCACACATTATATCTTCCTATTGCTCTCCATATATATGCTTCCAATCTTGATTGGTTGATTGGTAAGATTGCGATTCCTCTTTCATTACAAAGGCAGGCCATATGCCAACGAGAATTGAGCCAAAGCTATTCTTTCCTCAATATTTGACAAAAGGCATAATTGCCCTGCACACTTATAAAAACATAAGACTAAAATAATAAAATAAAATAAATTCAAATTGCTTTGTGTATACCACTGGCATGCTATACTAGCACTAATGAGCTCACATGTGCTGAACCTGAGCGCAGAGCCCACGTGGCAGTGAATCTGATCATGCAACGGCACTGCAACTCGATAGCACGTCTTATGATAATATTGTATTTAACATAGGGAAAGGTCAAACCACAGCACACGTTTTAGTTTTCACGGCCCTGTGCTGCGACTTCAGCACTCGCTCTCGTATAGCTGCAGGGTGCAAATTCTAAAAGCAGGGGAGAGGTGAGCCTCATTTCTCACTGACCCTTATTTGAGACTTCCATTAAAATTTGGGGTATGTTTGCCTGCTCTCTTGAAACTGCCAGGACAGCAGATTGGATCGGGCTATACCGTATATGCTTTGGATATGAATATCAGACTAATTAGTCTGGATGATCATCTCGAGAACATGTCACCCCCTCAGTTAAAAAGGTCACACTGGATTCATTTTACCAGCTGTCATTCATTTTAGGCCAAAAATCAGTTTCTTTCAGAATACTGCGATTGCAACAGGTTTTCATATTGCTTGATGAGCTGTGGTGTGAAAAACCGAGCTGATGGATCACATGGGTAATTTTGATGGTGTTCATTGCCCGAAGCTCCCCTGCTTGTGCCCCTCTTTGGCTTTACGTACAGTAACTGTGCACATTTTTCAGATCCAAAATGAAACGACACATGCTACGTGCATCTACTCTGAGCTATTTTTAGTTCAGTGATGAGGATTGAGAAAGGCCAGAGAAAGGAACCCAGCACCACACCCACCTGTTTTAATTTAGCAAACGGAAACATGGCGTAGTGCATGACTGAGCAAAATTTGCTGGGACAATGTAGACCACAAATAATAACGTCATGTTCATAATCTTGTGCTGAGTCAATAAGTATTGATGCTTAGTTACATTAGGACATTTAAAGGGATAGTTCACCCAAAAATGAAAATTATCCCATGATTTACTCACCCTCAAGCCATCCTAGGTGTGTATGACTTTCTTCTTTCAGACGAACACAGTCGGAGATATATTTAAAAATATCCTGGCTCTTCCAAGCTATATAATGGTAGTGAATGGAGGGGCCCGATTTTGAAGCCAAAAAAGTGCATCCATCCATCATAAAAGTAGTCCACATGGCTCCAGAGGGTTAATAAAGGGCTTACAACATACTGGATGCACTTTTTTTTTTTTTAGCTTCAAAATCAGGGCCCCAGTTCACTGCCATTATATAGCTTGGAAGAGACAGGATATTTTTAAATATATCTCAGAATGTGTTCATCTGAAAAAAGATAGACATATGCACCTAGGATGGCTTGAGGATGAGTAAATCATGGGATAATTTTCATTTTTGGGTGAACTAACCCTTAAAGTAGCTTTTATAAACATGCCTTAGAAAAAAAAAAACATTATTGATGCAAATCTTGAGACAAAAAAATGGCACTAACATATTTTAAGATATGTCAGTGCAAGTTGCTTTAAGTTACGACAGCTGAAACATGCGTTGTAGTCTGGGACTAGGCTTAAGCCTTGCCTGTGAAACTGGGCATAAATCCCAGATGTTTTGGGCCCAGCTTAACCTTGAGACACCAGAGACCTGTTTCAAAAGGCTTTTAGGAGCTTAAATGACAATAAAGACTAACATGTTTTCACAGCAGTGATATTTAACACAGAGCACATGTTTCTTGAGTCCCCGAGTTAAGGAGTGCAAGGTAATTGCTTTACAACAGCCGATTGGCAAAATTATGGCCGCATGAGGACATGCGACAGAGTAATTTAGCTCTGCATTAGAGGCTGAACTCAATAGCTCCGTTAATTACGTCTAACATTTACTCTCTCCTAAAACCAGCCACTTGCTGCCACAATTATTTCTGTACAGGGATCACTTTGAAACCAATACTGTGACACTGTGGACACCAAGGGGACTGCAAGTAACAGTTTGGACATTCTGAATGAATATGATGGCTGCAATCTCATCACTGTGTCAGTGAGTTGAGCTCGAGAACCAGATCAGTCTGATTAGTGAGTGAACATTCAGACCGAATCAAAATGATTAATCAATTCATTAAAACAATTGACTCAGAGATTAATAAATGAATCAGACATTCAAATCAAAATTTTCAGTGAATGATTTTAATTTTTTGGTCTGTTCCTCTCAACACTATTGTATGACTTGATAAGACAATATGAATATTGTGGAATACAGTACTTGAGTCTTATGGACCACTTTACTTCATGGTGGCTTTTAATCCTTTTTGAAGCTTGAAAGCTCCAGTTCCCCTCCTAAAGTTTTCTTTAGATTTTTTTTTTCTCACAAGAAACAATTGGAAAATCAAATACACTACCATTTAAAAAAAATGTGGGGTTTTATTTAAAGATTTTTAAAAGGTTTTTAAAGAAGACTGTGATACTGCATTTAATATTTAAAAATTTCTGTGATGGCAAAGCAGCCATTACTCCAGTCTTCAGTGTCACATGATCCTTCAGAAATCATTCTAAAATGCTGATTCACTGCTCAAGATCAATGTTGAAAACAATTGTACTGCTTAATATATTTGTGGAAACCATGATACAACATTTTAATATATGTGAAGAACCCAGAATGTCCCCTTTAAGACTTAAAATTGTGGACTCATGTCCTCTATAGAGGACAAAAATGAATTGCTGGGTCCCCAGAGGTTAAAATGCAATTCGTGGAACTGATCAAACACTGAAAAACCACAAACCATGTGTCTACAGGGGAGCAACTGTTAAAACTTCACAGCATCTGAGCCTTATTTTCAGCTGGTAATTGGAGGTCCCTGACTGCGACTGCACACTTTTCGGCAAACCCCAGAGCCCATCTCTTTTGGCTTTATGGGCCCCTAGTGCAGGCTTTCATGATCAGCATTTAAGGTGCTGATTTTTGGGGGAGAGTGAATTTACAACCACACTGCATTCAATTTTGTGGTTCACTGGCATCTGCTGTGGGGTCAGTAGTTCTGGCTTGTTTTCTTTTCTAATCAGAAGTCAACAAGGCAAACTTTTAAAGTTGGGTACTTGACCTTTCCTTCATTACCAGTAATGCCAAAACAATTTCCCCATAATAAATTAAGACAGAAAAGCAAAATATATTAGTTAACGTTACAAAAAATGTTTATGTTTTAAAATCTTAATGTACCATAACTCAAAATATGCCATAATATTAAAAAATTCATAGCTTTGCCCTCATAAAATCGTTCATAAAAAGTAACATCATTCATGACCAAGGGCTGTCAAATCTGCACTGAAGCAGCTATATAATGCATTATAATTACTGTGGCCTGCTATTTTATTTGCATATGGTGTCATTAAAAATAATACTTGAGATTTTGTATTAGAATCAACCAATGTTGGGGAAAATTACTTTTAAAAGTAATGCATTACAATATTGTGTTACTCCCTAAAAATAAAGTAAATAATTTCATTAATTAGTTACTTTTTATGGAAAGTAATGTTACGTCACTTTTGCGTTACTTTTTCTCTCCTGGGCTGGGCTTGCTTGTTTGTTTTTTAACAACAACAACAAAAAAAGCTTACCAATAAATTTTACTCCCCAAAACTTTGGTAATTATAAAGGCCCTTTCACACCAAAAGTGTGAATAAGACTTTAGGCTGAAGGAAATGCAAAATCACGACTTCATAGGTCAGCAGTGAAGACATTGGTTCATATAACTTATTATTATATTTTGTTGTAAATTGAAAAGAAATGACTCCAACACTGGAATCGACAGTGATTTGTGTGCATAGATCACACACGACTTTCTGGGCTGAACCCACATAGTTAATACATATTTATCTTGATTAAACACTCAGAACCCAGTTTGATGAGAAATTACACCTCAAATCATGAATAAACAATAATTCATCTAGAAAAACATTTATTATTCCAAATGACAACTTTCATACCTCTATATGGTACAGTAAATGTTAGTGTGTAACAATTATAATGAAGGGATGGTCTTATAATGAAGTCCATGAAATCCTTAACAAGAACTAGACATGATTTGCAAAGCTTCCTGCTCGGTTTCAGGAATGCTAACCAGGTCGTGAAAAAATGGCCGTCCGTGAATGCAGACCTGACTTTCCTCTTCAAGTTCTTGTTTCATTCGGCAAAGCGTGTTTGTGACATCAGCTCTGGAGAGGTTTAGAGGTAACTGTCTAGCTAGTCTCACAGCCTCACTCTGAAAGAAAAAATGGGAGAAAGAGTTTATAATGCAAAAAGTCAGCTAAAAAGATCATACAAAGAAAAAACATTGGTAACACTTCGGTATGAGGAACACATTGACGATTAACTATGACTTTTCCCTCAATAAACTCCTAATTTACTGCTTATTAGTTAGTAAGGAAGTTTAGATATTGGGTAGGATTAAGAATGTAGAATAAGGTCATGCAGAATAAGGCATTAATATGTGCTTAATAAATACTACATTCTTGTAATATGCAAGCTAATAAGCAACTAGTTAAAAGACCCTAAAGTGTTACCAAAACATTTTGGTGTAGAAAAAAAAAAAAAAAATCTTAGAAATTGCTAGTAATTTCACAATTAATTGCAAGTAACAATAAATTAAATGTGAAATTTTGAAGTAGGAAGACTGAAATTGTATTTTCTTGTAAAATGTACTTGTGATCTTTAGTGATCTTCAAAATTTCGAAAAATCTTTTTTACAGTGTAATCTAATATTAGTAAACTCTCCAAATGTGCTCATATTTTGATACTGTGATGGTAAATGGGTCATTAAAAAGTATGTTCCAAGGAGCATTTCTCACCTCTAGGTAGTTTGCGACTTTGAGAGGTCTACATTGCTCCACGGTTTTTGCATCCCGGACCTTTATAGCCTGCAGAATCTCCCTCAGGTCTCCTATCCCGAAGAAAGGCATGCAGTCAGCCATGCCCATCACTTCAACATGCCTCTCAGAAGACGAGGAACCTTTCCAAGATAAGCAACAAGGAAGGATTAATAAACTCCAAGTACAACGTTCTCCAGGAAAAAATAATAAATAAATATTGTGATTTACACACTGGTTGGAAACCAAGTCAGGTGGGCACCGCACCAAATTACGCCATTACCATGTCTTTGTGGGCTGGAAAGGAAAACCAAGGTGGAGGAGGTTTTCAACAGATGATTTAAAGATGATTGCTTTTCCCTAGACGCGTCTCAATGAAGAGGTGAAATGTATGGAAAGGACATCAAGGAAGCGCAGGCTAAACATTTTCTCCTTCCCTATGTGCTTTAAACAGAGACGCTTGATCTGCCATGCTTACAAAATTAAATTAATACAGTACATACTGAATAGACACCCCAAAAGCTACTTTGATTAAGTGTCAATAAATGCATTTTTAACGTGACAGTAAATGTATGATCATGTTAGAACTTGATTCATTCTATTACAAGTGCTAGATTTTTATATTTTCTGTTAGTTATTTCACCATGGCACTGCTATGTGGTAGGGTTGTCACAGTACCAAAATTTCAGTAATCTGTACCAATAAACGTAAAATTCTGCAGTTCTCTGTACCAATTTCAGTACCAGAGCAAAAACTGTTGAATAAAGTACTTAAAAAAACTTGTCTCGTCCGTTGGTTATCACTGTCAATCATCGCAGTTTCCGAATCAATTGCGCATTTAAATACGGTTGTCAATCCAGAAACTTTGCACTGTACTTAGCGGCATGAAAAAACTTTTATTGATATTGTGAAAAACTGTAAAAAAAAAAAATAATAAAAAAAAAACTGTACAATGAATCTCTTATTTATATTGTGTTTACACTTTATTGGTTAGAAATAAAAATGATTTGCGAGCGTGCGGCTTACGTTGAACAAATCAAAACCTTGTGCGTTTTTCAGTTGTGTTATGCAGATTCTGACTATGACTAGCACCTCTGATAGGCCACTGTATTCACACACTCAACAGATATGATTGTGATTGCTACAATGCTCAATGCTTGTAAAAACACGCTGTAAATACAAACCTTTGACGCTCAGAGAGTGCTCAAACAAACACGAACGAAAGCGCTTGAAAGCAGTGTCTATCAGCGGGTACCGAACATATCTGATACTCGGTACTACAGGTACTGCAGAAATGCTGGTACCATCAACTTTTCTTTATTTTTTAGTACAGAGTGGTACTGGTCAAAGTACCAGTAGTACCGGTACATTTGACAACCTTACACTCTAAAAAATGCTGGGTTAAAAACAACCCAATTTGGGTTGAAAATGGACAAACCCAACTATTGTTTAAAAAGTATTATATGGCTGGCTTAAAATGAACCTAATTAGTAACAATAGCAACAAATTACTAATAAGCAATTTAATAAATGTTTATAGTTTAATTATTCATAAATGTTCATTTATTAAACATATTAATAAATGTTAATTTCCAACATACTTTGGGTTCATTTTAAGCAAGCAATACAATCATTTTTAAACAATAACTGAGTTAAATAACACTCCCCAGCAGATTGGGCAAACATTTAACCCAACTACTGGGTTAAAACAACCCAATTGCTGGGTTTGTCCATTTTCAACCCAACCTGGGTTGTTTTCCACCCAACATTTTTTAGTGTAGCATGTGGTTGCTAGGTGGTTTCTTACTAGGGCATGTCAAAAGGGCCCACCTTCACATCAGTGTTATTTTAGTATTATTTATATACCATTATAGTATTTATTAATATTTTTTTAAATGAGCTTTTCTATATTTTTAGTTTTAACAATTTGTACTAGTTTTTTGTAATAGTTTTAGTTTAATGTTTCTATTTAACTTTTTTTAATTGCTGCTATTTTATTATCTGCCAGGTGTAAATCTGATCGTTTGCAAATATAAACAAGATGAAAATTTTCAGGTATCAATCTTATTTGTAGCACAAACTGTGCAGGGCAAGTCATGCACCAAAGTTTATTACTTTGGGGTTTTGAAAGGGCTAGAAATCTGGTGCATGTTTTTGCCAAATCCCTGGAAATTGGCTCCGAAACTATTCCCTTTTATAAAGGGCAATTTTCCTCCACAGCACCACACTCTAGTCCAAATCCACCGTGCTGGCAAAAGCTCAGGCAGCGAGCCAGCATCAACCATGATGACCCTTACCAGTGCCAACACTTACAGGAACAGACCGAGTGGGATTTCATAACAACAGGCAAAATAAGGTCAAATGAGGACTAAGATGGCGGCCTCCTTAGAGAGAGGACAACACTACAGAATAAGCTGGTTCTAAACCTGAAAAAGTTTATATATCACAACTATATCAGTTATCTGCCAATTTTTTTTATTTGTCAGTATCAGATATTAGATAATTTATTGATTCTGCTTGACTTTATATCTTAACCAACCCTATTAATTCAAGAGTCATGCTGTTTAAAGGTTTCTAGGATTGTCCAAAGTTAGTTATATCCTAACTTAAAAGTATACAGTATAGAAAAATAACCCTTTAAGAGAAAAAGTATTGAAGAGCGCTGAGCGCATGCCGCTGTAACAATAGAGCATGTGCATTTGTGCATATAAATTAGTGTCTTAATGCATATATACAATAATATAATTGATTCAGCACGAATGCATTAAAATGATCAAGTGAAAGTAAAGACATTTATAATGTTACAAATAGATTTCTATTTCAAATAAATGTTGTTCTTCTGAACTTTCCATGAAAACACAGTTTCCATGAAAATATTAAGTAGCACAACTGCTGTAAATTAATATTACTTTCAAAATCTGTCTATAACTCAGTACTGCTTTTTAAAAAATAAATAAAACACTAAAAACTTATACTTTAAGAATTTAGTAAGCACTGTATGAAATCAATAAGGCACTTGATCCTGTGTTATATTTTGAACATTGTCGTGGCTCAAGCGGCTTCTTTGACCTCATTGCTTACTTAAAAATACACAAAGTTGACGGTTAAACTAATATAATTTTTTTTACAATAAGTTTAAAACATTGTTTTCTAAAAGTGAGGTAATGAATTTGCCTGATGAAGCACACATGATCCATACTTCATTGCCAGTCTGAGTATTGGTCACAGTGACACTAGACCCCTCTGTTAATCGAACAAGAATTGTTTTTATAATATTGGAAAATTTAAGGCACCTAAAGAATGCACAAGAAAACATTTAAAGCAAACACATTCTTCACTAATCAGACACAAGCAATTCTGTCAGAAATAATTGACTGTAATCCTGTTATTCAAGCCGTTATATTTGACATTTCAAAACAATTTGTGAACTGTGGCATTAATGATGTCCAGTGGGTCCAACCTTTGTTAAATCAAATTGGACAATCCTAGAGACCTTTAAACAGCATGACCCTTGAATTAATAAAGGCACATTTTCTCAAGAGAAACCTGGCAAAGAAAAAAAACCCAAAACAAACCATGTGTAGAAGTATTTTTGAATCTCTCCCACTCCACAGCACATGATGAGCATGAGGAGAGAAAGAGGGCAGCGAATTCAAGCGAATGCACTTAATGACCATCTTAAAAACCTGCGGCTGAGTCATACAGGAAGTGGACCGGTCCCTTAAAATCAAGCCCTGTCTTTTTAAAAGATTTCATATTATACGTGTGCCCACACTAATCTGTGTAGGGAAAAAAGAAGTGCTGACAAAGCACTTTCCACTTAAGCAATTTGTATAAACAATGACTTCATCACTCGGCACAGCGAGAATTAACGTCTCTAAGGTAATAGCATGGATATTAAAAAGTTATTAAAAACTACAAATTAAACATTATCATCATATACTGCAAGTTGAATGATATTTTCCAATGCTTATAAAGAAGTAGTTCACTCCATTTAAAATGAGACCGTATGCATGTTGCAGTCAGGAAAATGTCCAGGGATGCATGGAAAAGTGAAATGAAGACAATTGTTTAAAATTTGGTACCCAAAATACACTTGTCTATTTGAAGGCAAAGCAGCAAGTCCAAATCAAATTAAATCAATCAATTGTCTTGTATTATGTCAAACATCATTATTTTACATGATTATGACTCTTTAGGGTTATATTTATATAACAGGTAGTTTCGCTCCGCTTATTTGATTGGCTGAGCGACGTACGTTGACAGTCCATTCACTTATTTGTTCGAAGTCTTTTAGACTGTAGTACTGTATGTGAGCATTTTGGAGCAAAACAAGTGGGAGGTGAAGTATGTTTGTATGTTTTGCCTGCAGGGAGCAGGTTGTTTTGAACGTCGGAGTGGAAGTTGGGCTGATATATACGTTCAGTGTATACATGCCAATATATACATACAGTAATATGATTTCATGACAGTGAATTAGATTTGCACAAATTGCTGAAATGACCATTTGTTACTTAATATGTTTATTTAAATTTCACAAAAAAAATGGAAAATTGGCCAAATAGTGTAAATATATCAGGCTTAATCATCTAATTAAATGGAAAATAGATTATTATATATATATATATATATATATAATTTTTTTTTTTTTTTTTTTTTTTCCCTCCACACAAGGGACGTCAATGGTCACCAAAACAGTTTGGTTACCAGCATTCTTTAAAATATGTTCTTTTGTGTTTAGAAGTAGTAGTAAATGATGAAATTTATGTGGGGTCTTTCCTGTTTATACAGTGGAAGTCAATGGTCACCAAAAGGGTTTGGTTCAGCAGAAGTAATAGTAAATTATGAATTTTCATTTTGGGTGAACTATGCCATTTATGAAAAATAAGTGTGAATTAAACTAATTCAACCAACTATAACACACACACATACATACAGAGCCTTAAAATAACTTTTTGCCACACCTGCCAATGGCCGATGACTTAAGAAAATTTACCAGCCATAAATATTTTTTTACCGGCCATGAAACTTTTTTTGCAAAAACAGGTAGTTATATGACACCAAAATTTTAGATAACCAGTGAAAATTCACAATTCTCTATTCCAATTTCGATACCACAGCTAAAACTACTAGCCGAACTAATATAAATTTAAAACATTATTAAAGACAAGTAACAGTAGTTTTTGGGTAGAGACATTGAATAAAGTAATCAAATGTAAAATAACACTGGATAGTCTTCACTGTATAAATTAAACATAGATTAATCCTTATTAAAGTTACAAAAGTTATTTAGTCAAGAGCAGTGAATGTTTTTCTTTCTTTTGTTCTTTGATTAACATTAAAAACACAGAGAAGCAGCAGAAATATTAGGCTGCTGTCACTTTAAGACCTAATGCACGGATCTAATACACTGATACTGGTTTCTCTACTGTTTAGGTTCACTTAAAGCCATAACCGACTGTTTACTACAATGCTTGCTGACGGAGAGCTCAATTCGGTATTTGCGTGCTATCTGAGCCGCTGACTTGGCATCACATCTTCTTGTGCTTGAATATTTAAATTGCCATGGTTTAAACACTTGTGACGATGCTGCACTGGCCTGTCAACTGTCCTGTTCATGTTTGTTTACGTTCATGTTCTCACAACATTGCATTGTTAGAATTCATAAAATTATTACTGGCCAACTGGCGATTGATTTTTACTTGCATATGGCGATTTGCAAGAGTTAATTTTAGGCTCTTCATACATATATATATATATATTTATATAGTCTTTGAGCGTTACCTGGAATCATCCTAATCTCAAAACCATTTGCCACAAGCCTAGGATCAGTGAAGTAGATGTCTCCATTAAAGCAGGCACTGTCTTTCTCCATGTTCAGGAGAACATCCATGTACTCTGGCCCACCAATCGACCTGGGAAAGGAAGTGTATGTTAATTTGCAAATATAAATATTAGAGATTCTATTAAGTATTCAGAATAGTGAGGATTAATACAGCTACTAATCGTATATTGTACTTCCAAATTTAAATATGAATACTAAAACCATTCATTTTTAATATTGTACATGAATATTTTTTACATTTACGGTTTGCACACATCAAGAATGTCATCATTAGGTGAGAAAATGAGACGGGCTACCCATCTGTCAGCAGGATAGGGGTCTGCAGCCTCACGGTTGGAAGTATATTATTCTTCAGAAGTCTTTTAAACAGCAAGGCCTCCTCCACTCGAAACGGGTTCAACAACATGAGCTTTCTGCCGCATAAAACGACCCAGGCACCGTGAGAAGCCAAGCGGTTTACAAGCCTGAGGCCCTGCGCACTTGAGCTGTTCTGGTAGGAGAGGAGGTTAAGACTCTGCTTGAGGGTTGCAATACTGAACGGGAGGGGTTTGGAGAGCTTGGCAAGGCTCCTTTTACTCGAGGGCTGAGAGGAGAAGAGTTTGTCCAGGGCCTGCTGGTTGGCGAGGGGGGCCTTGCGCTTCACGCCTTGAGCTTTGTTCAATGAAGACTCTGCGCTCATCTGCTTCTTGCCCTCTCCGCACTGGCCACCTCCCTCCGTTGCCCTCTTCCTTTGAAGGTTGTAGGCGTTCAGAGACTTTTCTGCCTTGCTTTCATACCTAAGATGGGATGTGATACAAGAACATGTATTTTGTTACAGTCATAGTTCTACATTTTGTATTTCCTTTGTGTATCTGTTCAAATGTGGTTAGAAGATATACAGTATCTCACAGAAGTGAGTACACCCCTCACATTTTTGTAAATATTTTATTATATCTTTTCATGTGACAACACTGAAGAAATGACGCTTTGCTACAATGTAAAGTAGTGAGTGTACCAGCTTGTATAACAGTGTAAATTTGCTGTCCCCTCAAAATAACTCAACACACAGCCATTAATGTCGAAACCGCTGGCCACAAAAGTGAGTACACCCCTAAGTGAAAATGTCCAAATTGGGCCCAATTAGCCATTTTCTCTCCCCGGTGTCATGTGACTCGATAGTATTACAAGGTCTCAGGTGTGAATGGGGAGCAGTTGTGTTAAATTTGGTGTTATCGCTCTCACTCTCTCATACTGGTCAATGGAAGTTCAACATGGCACCTCATGGCAAAGAACTCTCTGAGGATCTGAAGAAAAGAATTGTTGCTCTACATAAAGATGGTGTAGGCTATAAGAAGATTGCCAGGACCCTGAAACTGAGCTGCAGCACGGTGGCCAAGACCATACAGCGGTTTAACAGGACAGGTTCCACTCAGAACAGGCCTCGCCATGGTCGACCAAAGAAGTTGAGTGCACGTGCTCAGCGTCATATCCAGAGGTTGTGTTTGGGAAATAGACATTTGAGTGCTGCCAGCATTGCTGCAGAGGTTAAAGGGGTGGGGGGTCAGCCTGTCAGTGCTCAGACCATACGCCGCACACTGCATCAAAGTGGTCTGCATGGCTGTCGTCCCAGAAGGAAGCTTTTTCTAAAGATGATTCACAAGAAAGCCCGCAAACAGTTTGCTGAAGACAAGCAGACTAAGGACATGGATTACTGGAACCATGTCCTGTGGTCTGATGAGACCAAGATAAACTTATTTGGTTCAGATGGTCTCAAGCGTGTGTGGTGGCAACCAGGTGAGGAGTACAAAGACAAGTGTGTCTTAACTACAGTCAAGCATGGTGGTGGGAGTGTCATGGTCTGGGGCTGCATGAGTGCTGCCAGCACTGGGGAGCTACAGTTCATTGAGGGAACCATGAATGCCAACATGTACTGTGACATACTGAAGCAGAGCATGATCCCCTCCCTTCAGAGACTGGGCCGCAGGGCAGTATTCCAACATGATAACGACCCCAAATACACCTCCAAGACGACCACTGCCTTGCTAAAGAAGCTGAGGGTAAAGGTGATGGACTAAACCCTATTGAGCATCTGTGGGGCATCCTCAAACGGAAGGTGGAGGAACGCAAGGTCTCTTAACATCCACCAGCTCCGTGATGTTGTCATGGAGGAGTGGAAGAGGACTCCAATGGCAACCTGTAAAGCTCTGGTGAACTCCATGCCCAAGAGGGTTAAGGAATTGCTGGAAAATAATGGTGGCCACACAAAATATTGACACTTTGGGCCCAATTTGGACATTTTCACTTAGGGGTGTACTCACTTTTGTGGCCAGCGGTTTAGACATTAATGGCTGTGTGTTGAGTTATTTTGAGGGGACAGCAAATTTACACTGTTATACAAGTGGTACACTCACTACTTTACATTGTAGCAAAGTGTCATTTCTTCAGTGTTGTCACATAAAAAAGATATAATAAAATATTTAAAAAAATGTGAGGGGTGTACTCACTTCTGTGAGATACTGTACTTAATGAGGACTAATGACAGAAAAAGTAGTTGATCATCACTACCAGCCAACATTTTGGACTTAATTTGTTTCTTATCTTAAAAAAATGTGCTGATTTAGACTTACGCTTAAATGTTTGAAGCAGGGTTATTATAGTCAACTAAAACTAATTTTAAAAAAAACGTTGTTGTTACTTGAAATAAAACAAGCATTAACTGAAATAAAATAACATACATATATATAAAAACTTAAATTTTTTTAAAACTTTATTTCAGCTAATTGCCAAGGTAACATTTCTTATTTTCATTTAATTTAACTTGAGGTACTAAAATAACTAAAACTGAAATAAAAAATAATAAAAGCTATATATGCATATTTTAAAAAAATAATAAAATTACAAAAATACACAACAAAAATTCTAAAACTTTAACTTAAATTAAAATAAAAGTGGAAAATATAAAAATAAAAACATTCAAAATAATAATAAAAAATATAATAGTGTCTCGATACTAAAATAACACTGGCCTATAAATATAAAGTGTGAATTTCTTCACAAATTATTATTTTTTTAATGTTTTTTTAGTTTAGTTTATGATGATCCATAAAAAAGATAAATATTTGTTTTAAATTATTAAAATAAAATCTATATTATTTAAAAAAGACAAACTGGCAAAAGCATCGCTACTTTGAAGAAGCTAAATATAAGATAGTTTTGATGTTTAAATTTATTTATTTATTTATTTGGGGTTTCTTTGTATTCTTCCAGTTTTATTTAATATTTTTATTACTTTACTATTTTATATACTTTACTATCATACTAATATGTGCTAAATAGTAATGATAGAGATGAAAAAAAAAGAAAAGAAAAGACAGATGGTTTGGAACACTTCGCTTTTGGCCTATTAATTTGCAGGCTGGGTACGAACGAGTTTTAGCAAAGAGGTCAGAAGTTGTGACTAATTAAATATCCTCAATTCACACAAGGAACCTTGATTTAATTTGCTCTAGTGATGCTAAGTGGGCTGCTGTAAATCACAGAGTAGAAAATGTGCAGAAACAGGCGAGATAAAAAACATCTGCTACCTGTGACCAGATGGGGGCCGGAGAGCAGCAAGGGAGGGGGGAGAGGGCCTGTAAAAACATGCAGCCCTGACCCTCCACTGGAAGTTTCTCGATGGGCTTGCCAATTAACAGCTGTGCCATTGCACTGAGCTCGCTACTGTACAAAGGACCGGGCACTATTTCAAACGCACTGTATGGTTTCGAAGCATAAAGCTCGGGTGTAAGAGAAAGATGCAAATCAACTTGCAAATGCTGATAAAAACCAGACCAATCAAGATGAAGGCATGAAATGTGCTGAAGAGAAAAGCAGTAAGAGGCCAATGGGGGAGATAAATGATTTCATAATGGAACAGAAGGTTGAAGCTTGAGGGTATCCCCTGCCATGTACACTGAAATGGGTTCTTGACCTGAGGGCTTTTGGACTTTAGTTTGCTGTTTGAACACAGTGAAAATGTATAAACTGACTTTGTGGTTGACATTTACATATAAAAAAGATGGGAAAAAGCTAAAAAAAAAAGAAAGAAAAGAAAGAAAGAAAAAAGAAATGAATACTTAACAGTGCAGTACAGACCTTAACAATGTACAGGCAGATGCATACAGGCGTCCGTTTATAATATAAGTTATAATCTGTTTAATTACATTTAAATAAGAAAACTTTTTTTCCCCTTTCATTGATACACCATGATTTTCCATCTGAAAGGGCACAGATTTGTGAGCTACATACAGGATGGAAGAGAAACCGTGGAACCTTACGATTATAAGACTAAATTCACAAATCGTAATGAATTTATGATTTTATCATTTGTGACTTAACATAATTATCTGTATTTATTTAGCAATAGGCTGTAATTAAGACACAGCCGTGAACCATGATTTGCTACATGCTGGTCAGTGTCATGCGATATTGAGAGGAGGAGGGACTTTCTTACTCTAGAGAGCATTTGATTGGACAAATATCTGTGTAGTGCAGGATGAGTCCCAGAAGTTTTCCCAGAAGAGAATGACTGTACTTTTAGTGTATATCAGCGAAAAGTGAATTTTGTTAATGTTTAGGAGTATACTAGTATATAAATAAATGAGCCAAAATACATTGACTAAAAGATTCAAAACTCTCAATTTTGATTTCATGTGAGCATCCAATCACAGACCTTCAAACGTAGCCAAATAGACAATGCACAAGGGTTATTATTGTTAACTAACCATAAAAAAACTGTAATTTGAAACAAAATAAATATTAACTGAAATAAAATAAATTATAAAAAAACTCTAATTTACTTTTACATGTATCCACAGTGTGTGTAAACAACCAGTCTATAATGGTAAAAATCCACCCACTCCTTTTTTATAATCCCCATAAACATTCTCTCCAAAGGAGCGGTTCCAGATTTCCCCCTACTCTTCCGTAAGAGTAAGCCCCGCCCATGACTAGTGACGATCTGCCCTATTAGCATAGATACCACCCGGAGTGAGCCGCAGCAGTTCTCCATGCCTGTTCCCGCGCTGTAGCAGCTGGAGATATACAAATGTTCTGTTATTGGATGTACCAATGAACATAAGAGTCTCCATAGACTCCCGGCATCTGAGCCACTGAGGACACCGTTGTTGAATTTCATTTTATCAAGAAAATGTGCAGAAAAAAGTCGGCAAAGTGTTATATATTTGCGCAGATCTTTTTACACCAGACTGCTTCACAAACGAGGGTCAGTTCAATGCTGGATTTGTACAAAAGATTAACATTAAATGCTAGTCGATGAGTTGAATAAACTTAACTCCACAACAACTATATAAATTTATCCATTAGCCATTCAGAAACGTCCAGTTTCATTCTAAAAGTTGTCATTTCTTCCTGAGTCTCTCTATCAGTGTCCGACTCCAGTTTGAACAATGTAAGGCTGAACACCGTTACTGACAATCGTCATTTTGGCTGCGTGAGATTCTCCAGCTTTGTTGTTGTTGAGTATCCGAAGCACGAGCTGTTAAAGCTCCGCCCTCTTCTGGAAAGGGGGCCAGGAGCAGCAGCTCATTTGCATTTAAAGGGACACACACAAAAATGGCGTCTTTTTGCTCACACCAAATAGGGGCAAATTAGACAAGTTGTAATAAATGATCTGTGGGGTATTTTGAGCTGAAACTTCACAGACACATTCTGGGGAAATCAGAGACTTATATTACATCTTGTGAAAAGAGGCATAATAGGTCCCCCCTTTAGAGTACTTAAATAACTAAAACTAATTAAATTAATAGAACTATAGACATTTTTTTTTTTTAAACTAATAACTGACAAAAACAAAAAAATTAGTGAAACTTTAAAGAATTAAAGTGAAATCAGAAAATATAAAAAAAATCTAAATAAAAATATTAACACAAAATATAATATTATATATATTATACTAAAATAACACATCAAGTAGCCGACCACAATATCTCCACTGATAGGATGAATGTGGAAACAGCACGAAAACAGCAAATGAAGACGCCATCCTCTCTTGCCTTCTGAGTTGGACCTCAGTGGACACTCGCATACATGATGAAAGCCATTTAGGGAGCACGGTTTGCATTTTCAGCCTGGAATTCATAACGAGCATCAAACGCACATAAACCATGCAATAAGAAAGCAATGTTCCCGTGGTGTGGGCACTTTGGATGTAAACCAAGTTCATATAGAGTCGCTGGATCAGCGCCAGCCATTTTATAGCTGCATCAGACCACTGCAACCAAAATATAACAAGCATGGTACTCCCTCCCCCAAACATCCATGTCAACAATCTCTGACCCCTTAGCTCAGCATGCCCATATGTGATGGACCAATGTTACATGGATCCATGTAAATATGATTCTCAGAAATGCATGCTACCGTACAGTAAGTCTGCGGGAAAACAAGCTTGCTATTTCACGTTTAAGACGGCAGTAATGCTCAACAGGATTCAGATGTCTTTTTCCATGTGTTGCATAAGTGCCACTAGCAATGCTGAGATACACTTTCCATTCATTTAATTATGCTGACTTGGCGTGCTGTGATTTAGACTATTTTTTGAGAGGGGATAACCTCTTTTTGTTTAAAGCGATAACTGTATTCCTGATGTACATTGCTCTTTTAATCTGAGGTTTGGAAATTAAAAAGATTTTAGAATTAAAATTAAAAATTCGATTTTTGTGGCTTTAAGTTGATGTGTACTAGCTTTGAGGCAATCTACATATAAGCTAGTGTGCTTTACAAAATTAACTTTTAACAGAGATACCCAAATTTTTTAGTCACACCAAAAATCTTGATGACTCATCTTGCACAACAGATTTTTGTCAATTAAATGCTCTCTCGAATTAGAATGTCCCTCCAATGTAGTTTAAAAGTTTGGGATCAGTGAGATTTTCTTTCCTTTTTGGAAAGAAATTAATACATTTATTCTGCAAGAATGCATTACATTTATCAAAAGAGACAGTAAAGACATTTATGTTACAAAAAGATTTCGTTCTTTTGAACTTTCTATTCATCAAAGAATCCTGGATAAAATGTATCACAAAAATATTAAAGGGTAAGTTCACTCAAAAATGAAAATTCTGTCATTAATTACTCACCCTCATGTCATTCCAAACCTGTAACACCGTGTCCTAACCAGACACGATGCGATAAGATTCCAGCAACGAGCAATTTGACTCCCCACACTAGATGCGACGCGACAATGAGAAGCGATAAAATCAATCAAAAACCACAGCCAATCAGAATAGAGTGTGGGCGGGCTTTCTCGGCAAGGGCACAGCAAACACAATGAAATGGGCAAGTACATAGTAAAATTCATAAATATTACACCATTTAAACATTATTTAAAGTACATACAGAGTGACTGAACCAATCTTTGTCATAGAATACACTTGTTTGTGTGTATTGAGTTGACAGTTTGAACGTTCTTGTGCCCATTTATTTATTTTCAAGATCTGAGGTGAATTAGCCAGTGTTGTTTTCATTACAGCTAAAAAGCTGGGAACACAGAATGATATTCAAACTCGCATTAGACGTTTTTAACACAAAATAAAGCACATAAACAGTGTATAAACCTGATATTATCATTGTCATACTTGGTGTTGTTGTTCCAGCCGCGACGTCGTGGAGAAATAGAAACCGTTTCTAAAATAGAATCGTCGTGTGTCGCCGTCACGGCTGATTAGGACAAAAACTCCGATTAACATGGAAAAGATAAACATTCATCAACACACATCAGTTGTGGTAAACGGAAGCTCAAGCATGTTCGGTTGAGGTGTGCGAGAACCAATGAGGTTCATTCTCGTGTGTTACGCAGCACGTTTGAGCTTCCAGCAGAGGTTTGTTTTTGTGCATCAAACAGGTTCGGTTGAGCTTCTGTTCATGTTCGCTGATCAAAGTTTATATGTGAATAAAAGCATAAATTAAATCTGTTCATCATAAAAAGCGATCAAGTCTCTTCAGAAAATTTGTACTAAACCACTCAATTCATATGGATTAGTTTTACGTTCTCTTTATGAACTTTTTGAAGCGTCTATGGAGGGACAGAAAGCTCTCAGATTTCATCAAAAAGATCTTCATTTGTGTCCCGAAGATGAACGAAAGTCTTACGGGTGTGGAAAGACATGAATTTTCATTTTTGGGTGAACTATCCCTTTAAGCAGCACAACTGTTTTTAACGTTGATTATAAAAAGAAATGCACCATATCAGCATATTTATGTGAAAGATCATGTGATACTAAAATTTGGAGTAATGGCTGCTGAAAATTCAGCTTTCACAGGAATAAATAACATTTTAAAATATATTCAAATAAAAAATAGGTATTTTAAAATGTAATAATTTTTTACAATATGACTTTTTTTATCTAATAAATGCACCCTTGGTGAGCATAAGACACTTCTTTCAAAAACATTAAAAATATCTCACCAACCCCAAATGGAAGTGTATGCTGAGCCCTTTTTTGCTGCCTTTATGTCATTATCTGGCCTAAGTCATTTGTTTAAAAAATGTATTAACCCAATGCAGAGAAGCAGTTTAATTTTTTTTATAGATGACTTAGGCCACATAGTGACATTTAAAAAGCAGCCAGAAAGTGTCCAGCATACATGGGAACTCCTTTAGTACAGATTAAAAAGAATCCCAGGATGCACCTCATGTCCAGACTGTGCAGAGCTGGAATCTAGGCAAAGGGTAACATGGTTATTTTTGGTTACTACATATTTGCCATACTTCCATTCGTGTTATTTCATAGTTTAATGACTATTTTTCTAAAATGTGGAAAAGAGTAATAATAAAGAATTAGTAGGTGTGTCCAAACATTTGACTGGTAGTCTAGCGTGATAAAATAAGATACATCCATATATCCAACCCAAGTTTTCCTGGAGCTCATAAAAAACCAATAAATTAGGCAGATACAGACTTCATCTGGTATAGAATGAACTGGAATCTTCTGGCACCTGAGACTCCAAGGAACTGAAAGAATGTGGCATTCTTTGGAAAAAACTGAATACCTCTTTTACAATGGAAAACAGGCATATTGACCATCAAACCAAGTAATCAAACACAGTTTTCTGGAAAATACAAAAAGTTCATCAATTCTTCCTTCAGATAGAAACACGACCAGGCCAAGCAGATTTTCCAATCCATATTTTACACATAATAGTGGCAGGTCTATTTTTCTCTCGCTACACAGAGAGTGAATCACAACAACTGGAAACTGTGTCTTCGAGGGTGAAATCTGGAAACTTACTTCTTGCGGTCTTCCTCCCCGAGGCTTTCCCATCTCTCTTTCACAGCAGTTGTGACATCCTGAGGACTGGCTCTTGGGTTCTCCTGGAGGACCTGCGATCTGGTGTCTTGCTCAAACAGCGAAAAGGCAGACGAGGGCTGACGCACAGAGCGGTTGCTGATCAGCTCGTAGGCTGTCAGCTTGGCCATTTTCTCCATAATCACGTTAGTGGGCCTCTTGGACGGGCTAGACCTCGTACTTGTGGGCTCAGTTCCTCCAAGGTCTTCGTTTGCTTTTGGGACATGGAGTTTCACAGGTTCTAGGCATTCTCCTGTGATTTGATTTGAGAAGGCCCTGCCTGCGCTCCAGCTCTCAGCAGATACTTCGCTCTCTTGACCAGGGCCACTGTCACTCTTAGACGCCTTTGGGGAGTTACAGTTTAGATCAGCTGTAGAGTTCATTACAACATCATCAGCAGGTAATGAGGAATTAATACTGTCAAAATCACTTGAGCTTCTGTTGATCACCCAATCCTCAGAAATCGAAGAGGAGCTGGTGTTTGCAGTGTTGCTCAAGGATAGCTCACCATCTTGTTTATCTGCATTTGTGGAAGAATTCTCAAGCAATTCTGGGTCTTTCAAACTAATATCTGTGGTAGCTGTAGGTACAACTACATTAGTGTGTTCAGGTACATCCACAGAACTAGCGCTGGGCTGATTTCCACCTGTTTTGAGATTATCATCACCAGTGGAGTACCCGTACAAGGAGATTAACATAGTCTCCACCGCCAGCAGGACTTCTTCCTGGTAAAAAAAGTGTAAATGAAAGTTCAATTAGAATGATATAAACAGTGTTTTATTTTAAGCATAAATGTAGGTAAGACAGTCTAAATTTTTGTACCTTATTCTGTAGCATCACTTCAGTTTTATCAGGTGTCAGGTTAACGTCCACCGTCGAGGCGGGTATGGTGATGTTCATCATTAAAAGGGGATATCGGCGGTTTGCAGATTCATTATTCGATTGAGCACTGGTGTAATATTGCTTGATAAGCTACAGGGTAAAATGTGCATTCAAGAAGATTGTGAGGATACAAGTGTCGCTGTAAGTTTACAACTTTACTTCTAACCCGTTTGTAAATGTTACACTTTACGTCGTTACTAAGAAATCATCTGATAGGAACATAACTAGGCCTAGACAAAATCTATAGATTTTTACCAGCTTTTTCTGCAGACTGGATAAGAAAATGTACACAGTTTTATTGATTTAAACTTGGTAAAATTTATTAAACAGAGAAATGTATTACTCAGAAAACCTGTGACTATTCTAGCACTTTAAGAAAATTGACAGAAAGCATTTTTTGATTGCAACTGTATGTTACGCATAGTGCAAAATTATTGGATATTCTATTGATAAAATGTTGACAAAAATCATTTGAGATTGAAAACATGCTACGATATTCTGGAACCTAAATATGACTCTTTCAGTCCCTCTTTCAATGTTTTACCTCAGTTATTGTACAGTATCACTTAAAGGTTAATAAATGCATTTATGGTAAATTTATCACATTAATTTAAGTGATTGATGTGGGCAGTATAACGCAATTGAAGCATCTGTTTTTTTTAAAGAGATATTTTGCCCAAAAATGAAAATTCTGTCTAAATTGAGACTAATATCCAAATTTTACAGTTAGGACATTTCATTTTACAGAAAAAATTAACTGAACATTCATATACAAATTTCATAAATGTAGGTAAATTGGTATGTGGTGATTCCTTTACCTTAAGTATTTCTTTGTGATGCACAGGTCGACTATTTACAAAGATGAATGTTTTATCAGGTGTGTAGGAGCTGGTGGAATTCAAATCTGAGCCCGGTTTGGGAAGGAATCCATCGATGCTGATCTATGCAAACAATAAGACTTCTATGAATATCACTTTAAGCCATGAACACTTAACAATAGAGTCATATAACCACATTTATTTCCAGGTTTTAAATGTGTATTAAGAAGCTACTGAGTAATAATCTTCCTCCATGTTAAATCTAGTGTAGCTATTCTTTCATTTCCCTTTCTGCCACAAACCATACTCACTAATTGTCAGGGCACATTGAGGCTTCTATGAACTTTTTCCAAAACAAACAAAATGACACACTGCTGGCCTTTAGCCCACTTTGCAGTAACCAATTAAGACTTCACTGTGCTATCAGAACCCATTTGTCATCTCAAAACTATGGAGTAGCCAAGTTGCTAATATGTGCTATGTTTCTGTTGGCTCAAGGCAGCACCGGCGAAGTGGCGGGATGAGAAACGGCTCCAAATTAATCAGTGATCTAGGGCTAGATTGTGATGCTTGAGCTCACCATTTGGAATTAACAAGCACAGCAGTTGGCTGGCAAGAGGACATTTTAATTGGAGTCTCTGACAAACTTGATAATCAGGGGTATTGTGACTTTCACAATCAACACTTATGTTCTGTATACTTTGCCACATTTGTCAATTACTGTGGCGTAGGTGGCCCAGTCCTTTCTGTTTTTCACTGAATGGAGGTTATTATTCTGGACTCTTCCACTGCAGAAGGATCTCGGCCACAGCACAAAAACAGTCAACTGCAAACTTGCATCATGGTCCACTCTTACTCAGAAAACCTGTAACCATTCCAGCACTTTGAGAAAACTGATAGAAAGCACTTTTGATTGCAATTGTATATAACAATTGTATATCATGCACAAATATTGGATTGGATATTCTAATGATAAAAAAAGACAAAACTCATTTGAGGGTGAAACCATGTCCATCTTCAAGTCTCTACGATATTCTGGAACCTAAATATGACTCAAGTCCCTCTTTCAATGAAAGTCTATAGGATTGAAGTGGATGGCCTTATGAGGCCTCGCCTCATCTTCCATTGTGAGATCACATGACCAGCCAAATATTAATTGTTTTAAGTGTCGTTAAGTCTCCAGCAAGACTTGGATCAAACCGCTCGATTAATATGGATTCATTTTATGATGCCTTTATGACCTTTTTTTGGATCTTCTTTGGAAGTTTTGGTTACCTGGACTTTCAGGTTTCCTAAAAATATCTTAAAGGGATAGTTCAACCAAAAATAAAAATTATCCCCGTACGCAGAATGCGCAAGTCGATTTGCGGCGGAAGAGTATCCTTTGACCTTACGCATAACGTAATGACGAATGCGGAAGCGCAGAGGATAGAGCAAAACAAATCACCAGCCATGGATTATAAGTCTAAAATTATAATTTTTAAAGAGAAATGTCAGAGGATTTCGATATAAGTGAAGAGGAGCTTAAATTTGTTGCACAGCCCTATTTGTTTGAACCACGAGAAGCGTCTAAGATTACAATACTCCAACATGCTGCGTCATACATCTCGTCAGAGGGTTACTCATTTGGCGTAAGTCGACTTGCGCATTCTGCGTACGGTCGTCCGCCGGAAGCTAGTTATTTGAATTTATAAAATTTTAAATAGGGATATTTTTCTTACAAAAACGCATCGCTTCGCTTCAGAAGGCCTTTATTAACAACCTGAAGTCGTATGGATTACTTTTTTATGGATGGATGCATTATTTTTTACTTCAAAACGCACCCGCAAACCATTATAAAGCTTGGAGGAGCAAGGATATTTTTAAATATATCTTCGATTGTGTTCATCTGAAAGAAGAAAGTCATATACACCTAGGATGGCTTGAGGGTGAGTAAATCATGGGATAATTTTCATTTTAAAGTGAACTATCCCTTTAATAAAATGGTGATATGGGTTTGGAACAACATGAGAGTGAGTAAATGATGATTTTTTTTGGGTGAACTACTCATTTAACTTCAAAGTTTAGGGTCGGTAAGATTTTTTAAGTTTTTGAAAGATGCATTTAAAAACTGTAACATAAAATTTGAAATAACTTTTTTTTTTTAAGTTTAATACATTTAAAATTTCTGAACAATTTTAGAGATTAAGAAAGATTATGACAAGTAAAATGTCAAATGCATGACATTGTTTGCTACTGATGTTTATGAAAAATTGAATGCACCACTACAATCTACAAATGGCTTGACGTGTCAAAGTTGTGAGGGGTGGGGTAAATGGTTAGCAATGGTCTTGGCATGGGGCTCAACCTGATGATGAGTGTGCAGCTAATGACTGATTACTCCAACAGATCCTCCGCTCAAGGCCATAAATTAACTCCTGGTAAAACCCACCAATTCCTAGAATGCTAGGACGACTTACAGCTAACAAACACTGAGCAAAGATGCATTCTCATCTGGCGCATGGCTTTACAGAACATTGGCAAGACTCAGCGAAAACCAGCCTTGAGAGTAGCTGTATACGCAATGTGTTCTGCTATACGTTCAGCAGGAGAGGATTGAGCTGCCAAAATCGTCCCGAGCCAAATACTGAAGTGTGCCTACAGAGAATTATTCCTACACGAATGCGAAACGCAAGCAGGGACTCTATACAAACCGCAGCGCTCTACTAAATGCGTATTCTGTAAGAGGACACTTAGCATGAATAAATCACACGTAAATGAGCCAGCAAATTTAGACAATGCTAGCGTTGTGAATTCTTCTTTAGCCACACATATCAAAGTAGGACACCATGTGTGCACCAACAATAGCATCCTTTCCAGCAGGGCAGCGATGAGATCAGGCCAAATGCCTGAATTAGAATCACCATGTCATGCATGTACTGTATGACCTATACAGTTCTGCGTAACAGGGAGATAATTATAGAACGAGAGGCAGATTCAGCGATAGGAGAGCCTTTAGCTGAAAGAAGGGGAGATAAGAGAGTGTTATTGCTGACGAAGATAGAAAAGGTCAAATGGTTTATTTGAAGATAGGAAAAAATTGACCAGAGGAAAGGTACATGGGTCATTCCTGTTATGCAGTGTCTGTAACTTATAACTTTTAAATGAATATGCTTGTGTTGTAATTTAAGTATGTATTTCTATAAAATACTTTCAGAAATAAGCCCTGGTAACGATCAGGCACATCAACATTATACTTGAATACTTACAAACATCAAATGAACAGGAATCCTAGCTGGATGAAAATAAAGAGCTAAAGTTCAATAAGGGATTGAGAGTTAGCTTACATGAGGGTGTCAACTTGAAGTTCATTTTTATTTTTATTATCACTTGTTAATATCATCATACAGATTTCTGCAATTTTATATAACAGGATGGGATGTTTTATGGCCCGCTCACACCAAGAACGATAACTACATTAGCGTTCGTCCACACCAACGCACAATATCGTTCTGTTTATTCTAAGCGCACGCTGCAGGTTTGTCGTCTGCCACTTTAAATGCTTGAGTTCTTTAAAGCAGGATGGATTCTGATTGGCTGTCAATGTTTTTATTGTTCATCAGCTGGAAGAAAATCTTTCTGAAAGTGATTCCAACGATATCGTAACTAATACCACAAAACATCACAGATTTCATCAAACCCACTGCTAACACTTACTGATGTTTGTGTGAGGTAAATTTCCCACCAAAAATAATGCACTTCTTTGAGGAAAATGTCAAGGAACAGGCTTTTGTTAGTTGCAATAGTTTTGGGATGTAAAGACTAAAAAGATGAAAAATGAAATTGTGGACAAAAAACACTTACCAAAAACTGATTACCAATATTATTAAAATATTATTCAGAAGAAAACGTTTTGCTTGAAATAATTTTTAGTTAAATAAAGCGATGAAAACATGAAATACCTGAATTATTTTAATAAAACAAATGTTAGAGGTGTATAGCACACAAGGACATGTCAAAAATGACAACATACGCACCAATATAAGTAGTGAAATTATTATTGTGAATGAAGAAAACTAAATAATATGATTTCTATGTTTAAAATATTCTATTTAATATATTAATGATGGGAATTTTAAACATAATGGGAAACTGCTTACCAATAATGTATAGAGAAAAAAAATGCATATGTATATATGTCTAAATTTGCTGGCTCATTTACATGTGATTTATTCATGCTAAGTGTCCTCTTAGATTAGAGTGTGTGAATTTGTTATTTCACTACTTAGATTTGTTTGTTGTCGTTTTTGCCATGTTCCTAGGTGCCATGCACTTCTAACCAGAAAACTCTAAAATATGTTTTAGATTAGAGAATTTGACGATATTACATAAATGGGCAAAAAATAAATAAATATATATATATATATAGTGTGTGTGTGTGTGTGTATTTGTATATATATATATATATATATATATATATATATATATATATATATTTATTTATTTATTTATTTATTTTTTGCCCATTTATGTAATCAGGAAAAAAAAACTTAAAATCGTCAAATTCTCAAATCTAAAACATATTTTAGAGTTTTCTGGTTAGAAGTGCATGGCGCCTAGGAACATGGCAAAAAAGACAACAAACAAATCTAAGTAGTGAAATAACAAATTCACACCGTTCACTTTATTGTGATATTGCAATAAAAGAAAAAAGGTACCACTTTATAATAAAGTCCATTCTTTAACATTAGTTAATGTATTAACTAACATGAACATTGTTAATGTTAGTTAATAAAAATACAGCAGTTCATAGTTTGTTCATGTTAGTTCACAGTGCATTAACTAATGTTAACAAAATACAACTCTTGATTTTAATAATGTATTAGTAAATGTTGAAATTAACATTAACTACGATTAATAAATGCTGTAGAAGTGCAGTTCGTTATTAGTTCATGTTAACTAATGTAGTTAACTGATGTTAACTAATAAATCTTATTATAAAGTGTTACCAAGAACACTAATATGATTTCCAATTTTTATTATAATCCAATCCAATTAATGATGGGAATGTATTTGCAAATATACTGCATAATAGGAGCGACCCAGAAATGTTCAAGATTAGTCAAGCAGGATTAGTGTTGAGAAGCACTGCAGGCAGTGAGCAGGTTAGACCTGCAGCAAACACATGCAGCACAGACCCTCCACTGCTGCAGCAAACATTAAATCTTCCTATGTATCTTTGGGAGTCAGAGAAATGACACTTAATGGGACTAAATCAAGCTCACAGTTTTTACAATGTATAATACACATCTTTTTGGTTGAACAAACGCGTACTCCTTGCATTTGTAGCAGAGTATTAAATCCATGCCAGAGCAGTGAGATTGTGGCCTCTGGCCAACACAGGCAGGTTACGTCCCTCTGAGGCCCTTTCACCACGTACATTGCAGTCCCTGAAGGCTCCTTTAATTCACTGCTGCATTTGTCACAAAGTTTGCCGCATTCGGTCCATAGGTCACTGCTGACACCGTAACGTGATCCGTCACTGACCGCTGCGAGGTAAACACCACATGACAGCATATGGTCTTGCAAAGACACATAGCCTTTCAGGATGTGTAATTCTACAGCCTTTATGATTAAAATAACACAATTTTAGTTCTCAAAATTTATAGTGGCCCCAAAAGTACTTAAAGTCACACTTAAAATGTATGAAAATCCTTGCATTAGAGAACACAATATCAAACCAAAGAGCCATTTGCTTTAATAAAATAACAGCACAAATACACTTTTCAAGCAAAAACAAAAAGATTGTTAGGTGAAAAATTAGATTTATTTCTCAACGTGAAGATAACACTTTACAATAAGGGTCTATTTGTTAACATTAGTTACCTACATTAGTTAACATGAACTAACAATGGAAATTACTTCTAAAGCATTTATTAATCTTAGTTAATGGTAATTTCAACATTTACTAATACAACATTAAAATCAAAAGTATGTTTTTTAATAGACCTGAGCTAACATGAACTAACAAAGAACAGTTGTATTTGTATTAACTAACGTTAACAAAGATTAATAAATACTGTAACAAATGGATTGCTCATTGTTAGTTAATGTTAGTGAATGTTTTAACTAATGTTACCTAATGGAACCTTACTGTAAAGTATTACCATAAACAGTATTTGTGCACTTAAGTCACCCTTAAAAATTATAAAAGTAGTTGCAATTAGATAACAAAATATCAAACCAAGTGGCATTTATTTCAAAGAAATAACAGCATAAATATACTTCTCAAGCAAAAACAAAATGTTTGTTAGGTGTAAAATTAGCTTATAAAAGAGACTTTTTCTAGATGGATCATGTTTCACAGTTTATGTACTGAACTGCTAGGACACCTGTGTGAGCTTGAGGAGAATTGACTTCAGATATTTTGACATCGATGCAATGACATTCAAACATTTTCATGTGTGATGTGTGAAAAAGTATCCTGATACTCTTTGGGGTCATAGTATTTATATGTATACAGACCAAATATTCACTAGAAATTTGAATCCTACCGTGAAAATTAAAAGGCTTTATGGAAGGTATAACATGGGTAAGAATGCTGAGTCATTCATGCAAAAAGTCATCGCTGCGGAATGCACAACCAGGAAAAAGAGAAACAGCTCTCCAGGGAGAGGAAAGCCGTTCGGAATTAAGTTGTTACACGAGTCTTTGAGTTTAGCAACCTGACAGAAGTGCAGGGACGTTTAAAGTCGGTTCAACCTCAGAGAAAGACACATTAACTTTGCACATGCAATTTAAAGGATTAGTTCACTCAAAAATGAAAATTATCCCATGATTTACTCACCCTCAAGCCATCCTAGGTGTATGTGACTATCTTCTTTCAGACGAACACAATCTGAGATATATTTAAAAATATCCTTAGTCCTCCAAGCTTTATAATGGTTGTGAAGGGGGCCCAGATTTTGAAGCCAAAAAAAAAAATGCTTTCATCCATCATAAAAGTAATCCAGACAGCTCCAGAGGGTTAATAAAGGCCTTCTGAAGCGAAGGGGTGCGTTTTTGTAAGAAAAATATCCATATTTAAAACTTTATAAAGTAAAATAACTAGCTTCCGGCAGACGGCCATACGCATCAATTGGCGGCGGAAGAGTAACCCCTGACCCGATGCATGACACAAACTTGAGTTTGTTGCCCAGCCCTATTTGTTTGAACCACAAGAGGCATCTAAGCTTACATCATACATCTCGTCAGGGGGTTACTCATTTGGCGCAAGTCGACTTGCGCAGTATGTGTGCGGTTGTCTGCCGAAAGCTAGTTATTTTACTTCATAAAGTTTTAAATATGGATATTTTTCTGACAAAAATGCATCGCTTCGCTTCAAAAGGTCTTTATTAACCCCCTGGAGCCATATGGATTATTTTTTATAATAGATGGATGAATTTTTTTTTGGCTTCAAAATCTGCCCCCCCTTCACTACCATTATAAAGCTTGGAGGAGCAAGGATATTTTTAAATATATCTCTGATTGTGTTCGTCTGAAAGAAGATAGTCATATACACCCAGGATGGCTTGAGGGTGAGTAAATCATGGGATAATTTTCATTTTTGGGTGAACTATCCCTTTAAATAAGCCGTGATTGTTTGAACCTTGAAGAACATTCCTTTTTTGTGTGTAAAAAACTGTTTCCTATCGCAAACCGTCACGGCGGCTCTGCTGCATCTGTGGAACCCTACAGCTCACGCTGGAAATAATAAATATGTCCGTGTTTTCTCAGCGCTTCACTGACCTCTGGTTGCTCCTGGTGATGCTGGACTGGGAGCATGTTGGCTACGGAGGCCGCTCCGAGCACGGCCATGAGGGCAGTTCGGTGATCCGACACCCTGGATTTCTGCCAGAACACAGCCTGTAGCAACACAGTAAAACGGGTCAAGTTATTTTTCGGTCATCCTAAAATAAGACCACCTGTGGGATTGCATGCTCGCAAACAGCCATTAGCCACCAATCAAGTCTTCACAATAAACAATTATACTTTGGGGAATGTTTGGATATTACAAAAGCAACTGCGCAGGGAGCACTGCAGGCAACCGCGCGGATAAATCTTAAACCGACTACTTTTCATTAAAAGACGCTTTATGTTATGAAGACTTGGCAGCATCAAGCAAACATGCTACTTGCACAAATGTCATTTCAACGTGCAGAGCGCAGTTACGCAAATATTTTCACACCCATGCGTTTGCCTGTCGTTGGCACTTCCACATGCAAGTATATATATCCAAGGTGTTGATTTCTGAAAGCATGCGGTCCACAGCACACATCTCTGCTATGAAATGTACAATTTGGTGACTGTAAAGAGATCAGACTAGTAAACAGCTTTTTGAGAAGTCATGAAACCCAATGCAGGGCGAAGTGCAAAGTTTGTGATACGAGATATGCCTGGAAGTGCTGATGGCATGAAATGAGTGTATGGCCCTCCCCCGATGATCTACAACCTGAATGATATGAATTTAATGAAAGGTACGCAAGGTCTCGCCGAGCAAGGCCAGATACATACACTATCATGAGGCCAGGCTGTTAGTGGACTTGCGAAAACACTCAGAGAACTTATACCACCTAGCTTGTTACTTTAGGATCATGTGGCAGTGTGAGATTCGAAGGCTTATGGTTCATCCTGTGGTTGCATTGCTAATTTCGGATGAGAAGCATGCGAAATGTCCACTTTCCCGGGTTACGCTCTAATTGATGACACTCAAAACATGTCTAAATTCTGGAAATGTCCAGGCTGTCATCATAAAATACACGGGTTATCCAATAAAGGTGATTAAATGTGAGTTTTCCTAAAGGATTTAAATTAGTTGTGAGCTTAAAAACAATTAAATAAATAGCATTATATTACAACTATACACCTATTTACTAGAATGTCAAGCTAAAATGCCTTATCTTTGCTGATTAATATCAGGATGTAAAACATAAGATTGTAGCTGCTGCAAAGGAGCAGAGAGTCAAAACAGTAGTGAAAAACCAAAGCAATAAACAAGTTACATAAGTTCTAATTAACGTTAGCCGAACACTATTAGCACAACTGATATCATGCAGTGTGATGGTTAAATGTCACTGAATGTGGGTAAAACCCTAGAGAGTAATACTGCAGTATTTGTTGATGTGTGAGACCACCTTGTGGTCAAATGCACACTGCCGTTTAAAAGTTTGGGGACTTATATTCAGCAAGGATTCATTAAACTGATCAAGAGTGACAGTATAGTAATTTATAATTTTACAAAAGATTTCTGTTTTTTTTTTACTTCCTATTCATCAAAGAATACTGAAAAAATGTATCACGGTTTCCACAAAAATATTAAGCAGCACAACTGTTTACAACATTGATAATTATAAGAAATGTTTCTTGAGCACCAAATCAGCATATTAGAAGGATTTCTGAAGGATCATGTGACACCGAAGACTAGAGTAATGATGGTGAAAATTCAGCTTTGAATAAAAAAACTTCTTTTAAACTGAAATAATATTTCACAATATTACTCTTTTTACTGTATTTCTGATCAAATACATGCAGCCTTGGTGACCATAAGAGACTCTTTCAAAAAAAAAAAAATTTACAGACCCCTAACTTTTTAATGGTAGTTTATGTCTTTATTCTCATACTAGAAGACAATTGTGCAGTCAGTAAAGTCCATGTTATCCAGCATGATTTGAGAATTCTCTATTTAAAACAGTCTAATATTCAGTTTATTTACAGATTTTTAATGTGTTTTCAGACTTTTTGGACCCCACTGCAAGTTAAAAAAAAATCCATACCACTATCCATGACCACTACTCTTAAAGGGGACCTATTATGCCCTTTTACAAAGTCTTGATTTTGTTTTTGGGCTCTACTAGAATAGGTTTTCATGCTAGAATGTTCAAAAAACACATTATTTTTCACATATTTTATATTATTGCAGCACCTCTCTTCCCAGTCTGTCAGTAACACTCTGGGGTGCATTTCCCAAAAGCATTGTTAGCCAACTAACATCGCAAGTTCCATCATTACTTACATAACTCAATGATTTGGTGTTTCCCGAAACCAGTATTCAAACGAACATTCGCAAACTACATCGCAAACTTGTGTGGTTGGAACGACAGCTCTCGAGCTGTAGTTAGAAGCATAGTTTCTTGTTTTTAGGACATGTGGACTTAAAAAATCGTTATCTTGAGCAAAATAAGCAAGCTGACATTAAGTACAATCTATATCTTTTATTTTGAATATATACAAATGTAATTTACATATTTTAGTTTGTCAAGAGATTTTAAGCAACATTTTTGAAGAGTGTGTATGTGCGTTTGTGCTCTAGTATGTAAGAATGAGCCTATGATTGAATCTGGAAATAAAGCAAAATAACTGAGAAAAATGAGAATCAGTCCTCAGATGACATGTCCGTAATTTATAGCAGAAAATCTAGCATTAAATCGATCTCAAACGGATTCATTTAAAGGAGTTATTACTCCACCACCTGCGTGACATCATTAACCAACGTGGCTGAATGACAGGTTTGCGACAATATGGTTTCGGGAAACAGTCGTGACTAGCTAATTGATTTGTTCAATGATGCATCATACTATGGTAGTGAAGCAGCGAGTTACGTCGTTGTATGGGAAATGCACCCCTGTTTAGTTCCTGTCTCCTTCCGAAAAGCGCAATGTGCTCTGATTGGTCAGCTGAACCAGTGTGTTGTAATTGGTCAACCGAGTTTCAACACACTACTAATGCGACTCAACCAGGCCTTGTCCCTTTTTTTGCATATGCATTTGGGCAGAAATTATTTTAATGAGGAATATTATGACGTGTACATTATCGGAAGAAAACTCAAGACTACAATCGAGGCGTATCAGGGAGTTCAGAAACAGTGTTTACTTAATAACTCCATTTGAAGTGGGCTTTTTGCTTTGTAACTTTGCAGACCTTTTTCATACTCTAACAGCAACATAAAACTAAAGAAAGTTAGTGCCTTCTTTAAATACATTGTAGTTGTACAGCCAAAACCACATGGCAGCAGTACCATACCTTGTTGTGGCTCAACGTGATCCGTAACTCAGGCTTAATAACAGCATAGGCCATGAGTAAGTTCTGGACCCTCTTCAGTTCCTCTTTGCATTTCTTAGTGTTGGAATAATACTGCCGTCTGACAGGGAGGTTCTTGAACAGATTTGCTGCACACACAGTGGTGCCTGAGGGAAAAGGTATGTTAGAAGCAGTCTGTTCCCATAAATCAAGAGTCTTAAAAAAATCCATTAACAGGCACCTACCCTCGCCAAGATGTGATGGCTTTTGAGAGACGATCTGTCCGGTGTGATCGACTGAATATTGAATGCTAAAATCATCATCTGCGGTTTTGGTAGTGATGACCACCTGGTAGGTGAAGAAAAGGACAATTACAGAGGAAACATGTTCAACATTTGTAATTCACTGATTAAAATGACTCTCATGGGCTCATTGGAGATGCACAATATTTCTGTACCATATCAGTAATTTGCCAATATTAGCATTTTTTTTTTAATATACAGGGTCAATCAATTGAATTCCAGCAGATACTGGATATTTTATGCACATAATTTCTGCCTATTTGTATATTTGCTATTATCTAGAGAGCACACATTCATCTTTAATAACACTAATAATTCAATTGAAATTTTAATCATTTAAAAAATCTTAAATTACATTTCATTTCTCTAAAAACATCTTTAACAGATCTCATATTGTAGATTATAATGTTGTGATGCCAAAATTCACTTGTAGTATTATATTGTAGTATTGAAATATTGATTTTATTTTTAGTATATATACATACTGTATATATTTTTTAATATCAGCTGTAACATGAAAATATTTTTTTATATTATCTGTCAGTTTTAATATCAGTGCATCTCTAACTAAAACAATAAAACAAGCAAGATGTAACCTCTGAGATGGCACATATCGATGCCAGAGCTTCTCCTCGAAAGCCATAAGTCTCTAGCTGCTCCAGGTCTTCGTGGCAGGAGATTTTAGACGTGTAGTGTTTTACAGCCATCACAGGAACATCAGTAGCTTTGATTCCAGAACCATTGTCTCTGACTTCAATGCGATCCAATCCATAATTCTCCTGATCACAACGGAACATTAACATAGATTTTGCATAGCTTTTAACAGTGCACACAAAAATATTTGGCCGCTTAGAAATGTATGAAAGTCAGTGCATTAGAAACAAAACATCACTAAGTTGTAGGCATGTAACAATATATTGTGTCACAATATATCGCAATATAAAAATGCAACAATATCGTTTCGTGGATAGTGACAATATGTTAGTGACAAAATTGTGTATAGTTCACCCAAAATGAAAATTACTGTGTAAGGGAAAAAAATTTACAGGTTTACAGACAGAGTTTTAGTGTCAGTACTACATTAAACTACTATATATAATGTTGAATATAATGTATAATAATGCAATGGGGAAAATTTGTGGGTCCTGATAATGCCAAATGTCACCAGTAAAAAGTGGTCTACATTATTTTAAATATATCTAGTCAGTGACAGAGTGCAAACATATTAATCTAAAATAAATCTGTTTCAGCGTTAAAATCATGAATATTTTTATTCTGGTGTCACCATTGTCCTGTGCATTGGGTTACCAGCACCAAGTCCAAGCCTATTCACTACTAATTATGCTAGTGCTTATTTAAGCATGATTTTTCTTCACTTTACTTTAACCAGCTGGTTCAAATGTGATTTTTAATGGATATACAGTATGAAGAAGTCAGATCACCTCAACTGGTGTCATACAGTACTTTGAAGTACATACAGTACTTTGATTTGAAAGTACTTTTTAAAAATTGATTTCTTTAAAAGAAATGCCTGTTTTGATAGTTTGCATTCTAATTCAATGCCATGGATGCATTTAAAATGATAGGTGTTCTAATAAGTTTTGGGGGAAAAGTCATCCCGCATGCTTTAAAATGCACCTCAAAGCAAATGTTCCTTTATCTCCTATATCTGCTACCACCACAACTAAACTAGTGCCTACTTGGTACCCCAATTCAGGTCACACTTTGATTGTAAAGAGAGGTATTAGGCAAAGATGCTGCATGTTTCCATGCTAATTACCCCACACCTATATGTCAAACTAACTGGTCAGTATGTTAGTTGATTCAACATGAATTTACCAGTTTAACTTCAAGGCTTGAGGAACCAGCATCAAGTGAATTTTCAGTCAGTTCCTTGACAACATTCAGGACAGATGTGATAACCTGAGAGCTGCACAACAGACGCACAGTCTCAGCTGGAAGTGCCTTCATATTGTGCTCCCTAAGAAGAAGGTGACAATAATGGTCATAAACCTGTTTAAGTTAAATCAGACACAAACTGCATTGGACAGCATGCATTTTAAAAGTACATATAATCTTGGAATTATAAGGTTCTATCTGACATTTTTGTCAAAAGTGAGTTATTCTCATATTCTTATTCTGTGACAACTTATTTAACGTTAAATTATGTGATGTTTTTTTTTTTAATTTGTGTACATTTTTGGACTTTTTTTCAGAAAACAGAAAGGTTCTATCAGCAAAAGAGTATGAAATGCAAAAACTTTGAAGCTCAATATCTCAAAACTGCTCAGAATGCAGATAGAGAAGCTTATAATTACAAAGTGGCGATATATCAGATCAACAGTAACATTAATAACATTATAATATGTTAAACTATTAAATGGCCAAATATATTCTAACTTACTTTGGGTAAAATGAAATAATCCGTTAAAAGATATCCAATAAATTCATAACACAAGTACACTTTACATGTTTTCAGCTCGCTTCAGTGAGTCTCTCGGATATGGCTTAACTGGCGCCTAAATGACGTCATTATTATTCTCTGCATTGATTGGCCGTTGTCTCTTTGTCGTACGTTTTATATATTTATATCGCTTGTAAATAAATAAATGAAAATTTCATGGCTAGAGCAAATTTAAAAAGTTTTTAAAAAATTTATTGACATATTTTGTCTTTATATATATTATATCTTTATAAATATATGAAGAGAGGCTTACGATTGGTGCATTTGCAGATGTCGAATTTATAAAGAAATCATAATACATTTATAATTATGCATTTATCACCATAAAAAAATCATAATTTGTATAGTGACCAAAAATAATCTGTCTATTGTAATTATGGAAAATTAGACTTTAAAATATTTCAACAGATGACGACAGAAATAGAATTTTAATGTACAGAAAGACAACGGTGGATTATAGTTAAAAGTAAACCAAATTTTTATTTAATAATCATAAAATTGGGATTTGAGAGCCAATGTAAATTGTAAACATCACGTCTTTAGTGGGCGTGGGGCGTCGATCTCGCGAGATTTGCTGTCCTAATCCCGTTAGCTGCGATAGCCTGTGTGCTAGTGGTGTGTATGCGGTGAGTCAGCCCACAGTGCGCGCAGCGGAGGCCGGCAGCGCTCCAGCCTGCTTCACCCGAACGCACGTAAGGTACCGTTACTCATCTCTTATGAAACCAAGTCATTCGAGTAGCTACTTCGAAGCAAAAAATGCCAAAATCTGGCGATTACGGGGCGATTTAATAGCTTTTATTGATGTTTGAGGGGTTTAATTGAAGTAGAGTGAAACAAAAGCAACTGGTGTTTGTTATGAAAGCAGTTGATGCTAAATAAAGAGCATTGCTCATGCGCAAACCCCAAAGCAACTTACTATCATAGCACAGACAATAGGATAAGCGTATTTAAAGAGTTATTTAAGTGGTTAAAGGAGAGAAGATAGTGAGCTGTGCAGGAACAAGACAGTGTTTTGTCATGTAGCTGTGCTGCTAACTCTATCTGTGTCATGGACTTGTTTACTGCAGCTGCTATTGGGAAAACCAACATTATATATATATATAATATTTAGGCATTTTTAAATACATGCAAATTGTCTTTATTATTTGCATGAAGCTGTTTATGAGCAATGCCTATTGAATTCACTTCCTTTCAGCTGTCTGGTTGTCTCAAGGGATATTAACATACTACACATTCTTACACAATCAAAGAGTTATTAATATTTAGGGAAGGAGTTATTAATATTTAGGCAAGTTATTGGCAGATGTTTACATGATCAAGAGTAGCTGGACTTCAGCCTTTGATCTCCTTCTGTTTTTCTTTTATTGCATTTATTTGTATGAGAGTAATAATAAGAGATAAAATACTGGCATTTTGTTGTGGATCTTTTCTTTAATTGAAACATATATATATATACAAAAGCAAGTGACGTGCTGAGTAGAAACCAAGATGAGTGAAATGATTTTAGTGAGAAAACTTGAGATAAGATAAACGACTGAACAAATACACTGTATATTAGGCAACATTGAACTTTGACTTTCGAACAGCTGCCTAAACTGTTTACTGTGACGGATAAACCAAACATGCCATAAAATGTCAATTCTACTTTCTTTGCTCTTTCAAAGAAGAATTGAACTGTTGCGAATTATTTGAATACGTGTTAGACAGCATGAACAGTAATGCATTAGGACAAAATACTATGAAGAATCACCCCATTGTAAGTGTGTGAACATGCTTTGTTGGCATATAGACGAGTCCTCATGCTGACTGTAAGACAGCTTCTACTCTTAACTAGCCTTTTTCAAACTATAAAATAACAATTGCGGACAACCTAACACCCCAAATCAGGAGACGACTGCTTCAAAACAATCACCTAGATTGTTGTAGCGCATAAATGATTTGAATTGTTTATATTGATTTGCAATTTCCCTTTTGACATTTTGCACTGCTGGGTTTTTCTATTGACAGAAAAGCAAGATGAACGTCGGTGTGGCCCACAGTGAAGTCAACCCAAACACCCGTGTGATGAACAGTCGGGGGATATGGCTGACATATGCACTCGGCGTAGGAATGCTTCACATTGTACTGTTAAGCATTCCCTTCTTCAGTGTTCCTGTTGTGTGGACCCTCACAAATGTTATTCACAATTTTGTAAGTATTCTCTGTTGAATAATCCTTTGTTATATGCGTTTTGTTCCCTTGTCTATGGGTTGTCATTTTCTCAGCAGTGCCCTGCGGCTAGTTGGAGTCTCGACATTTGATTCTTCCTTAGTGGTCTGTGTGGCATTGTTATGTAAGGACTCGCTTGCACAAAGATTCAAGGTCAACAGCATGACATCACTGACCAAGTTTAAGCTCTCTGGCATGATGATGTTCTTGTACCACAATTAAAGAGAGAAGCATTCATAGGGATACTGTAATGTTATGTTGTCCTGAATTGGAAGACAAATTTTGTAAGTATGCTTTTAAAGGAGGGAGGGATGATCTAAAGTCTATATCCCAAGTCTTCTGAAGCCATACGATAGTTTCCATGAGGAAAAGACTGCAATTTAGGTCATTGTTCATTGATAATTTTCACCTCCATCAGAGCTCTCAAATCTCATTTGCAAAGACATGTTTTGAGACTTGCTAAAGTCAGGGTTATTATAGATAACTAAAACCGTTAATAAAAAAAAAAAAAAAAATTTTACTTGAAAAAAGTAAACATTAACTGAAATAAAATAAAATATTAAAAAAAAAAAAAAATTTTCAGCTAAAACTATTAATAAAAACTACAATGTTTCAATGACACTAAAATAAAACTGGCTAAAGTACTTTAGTATTCGCTTTATGTTCTTGACTAGTCAAAATGACCAAAATGTGCATCCTTGAGGAGAATGGAGGTTAAACTGTGTCTTCTTAATAAGGGTTGTTTAATAGGAAAGAAAGACCAGCGCTGCATCCAAAATCGAATACTTCCCTACTATAAACAGTACACCGAAAGAGTAGTTTGTCCGAACACATAGTATTCAAAAAGTTCCCGGATGACCTACTACTTCCGCCAAGGTTCAAAGTGCGCATTCGATGGACACTTTACTATCCCATGAGGCCACGGGAAGGGATTTATGAATGGCAGTGAAGTGACGCTCCTGACGCTGGTAGGTCACATGACCGTAACAACATGGCGGATGTAGTACATCCGAATTTCATTCATGTAACCCATATTCATACTATATAGAGCGTACTTTTTTTTTAATGGTCGTGAAGTAAATTCAAATAGTAGTAGTAGTACCTACTCAGGCAGTGTGCGATTTCGGACCCATCTCAGGTCTTTAAAGGGATAGTTCAACCAAAAAGTATTTTTTTACTCATCCACTATTTTGTTTCTTCTTTGAAATCCAAAAAACGATATTTTGAAAAAATGTTTTTTGTCCATAGAGTGAAAGTCAATTGGTCAATGAAGTGCTGTTTTGAACCTCTTTGATTTTTATTGTATGGGCAAAAACAGTTAAAACATTATTCATCTATCCCGTTGAGCTTCATATTAAGAGGACCAATTGTTATAAACTTTGAGAATGGCGTCAATGACATTTGGATCGTCTTTCTGTCTTCCCGCAGGGTATGTATGTGTTTATGCATGCAGTGAAAGGCACACCATTTGAAACTCCAGACCAGGGCAAGGCAAGACTTCTCACACACTGGGAACAGCTGGACTACGGCGTGCAGTTCACATCATCTAGAAAATTCTTTACAATCTCACCAATCATTTTGTAAGTTGTTGTAATGTTTTGTGCAACATTTTGTACTAAATATCCCCTTAGGAAACAAAAAAAAATGAAATGTTAAATATGTTATAGTGAATATTATAGACATATTTTGGTCATTAAAGTGCCCCTATTATGTTTTTTTGGATATTACCTTTCATGTAGTGTGTAATATAGCTATTTGTGAATGTAAAAGGTCTGCAAAGTTTCAAAGATCAAAGTGCACAAGAAATGGAGTTGTTGTTTCCTAAAAGAAAGAACTGATTTTGAACTGCCTGAAATAAGTTGTCAGTAAATCCAGTCTTACTCCCTTCTCGAAGCTATGTAGGTTTGTAACAAATGTGCATAAAGCCAGCTATGGGTGTAATGTTTGTACACAAACATGACAGTTTGGTTAATTTCTCTAGTGAACTAACATGCCATTGACACTAAATGACTTGCCTAAGGTAAATGTAATGCTTCGTGAGATTCTCAAGCTGTTTTATTGATGTCTTTCCGCGGTTGAAACACTGATTGAGAGATTACACGCAAACATATCTATGCATAGATCGTCCTGTTGTGGTGGTTAGCAAACAGCGTTGCATTACTGTGCATGCCCCCTTCTGGATTGAAGTGTGGATCGCCTGTGACTGACTGTATTCGTCGTCTGACTGCATGCACCAAACCGTGACGGACCGGCATGAATGCATGTACCATTACACCCCTAATGCCAGCCTATGGTCTTCATTAGCTGCCCGTGAACAACGTCTACTTTAGGGTTGTCAAAAGTACCGATTTCGGTACCAAGTCTGTACTGAAATTTTAAAAATATATACCATATATCTTTGACGCTCTTCAACGAGCGCTTACACAGATACACACGGGAGCGTTTGAAAGCAGGCGTCTATCAGCGGATTTGTGGTGGATATATTAGGGATCGCTGATAGATGCCTGCTTTCAAATGCTCCCGTGTGTAATCGCTCGTTGAAGAGCGTCAGATATGTCTATTTACAACATGTTTTTGAAGCGTTGATAATTGTAGCCAAACATTTCTGTTGAGCGCGTGAACACAATGGCCAATCAGAGGTGTTTAAGAATCTGCTTAACAGCACTCAAAATGCTAAGGGGGAAATGCTGGTATCTACACATTTTGGCACCGAAGTCGGTACTTTTGACAACCCTAGTCTACTTTGACGCTCAAACACTGTAGTAGTAGCTGAGGCCTGGAAGAGTTTAGTTCTTGTTGTCGACGTTAAGATGATGCTGATTTCTGTGCTACGAAAGCAAATCCACTCTGCATGCACTTCCAAAGGGTGAGGTCTTGAATTGAATTGATATGGTAAAAAAGATGCCATCATTACTGTTCGTATCACTGTGTGTACAAGTGCTGAGGAAGACTCTGGCGCTGAAAGTCTGATATGGAACTAGGCGTTTAGACCAATCAGCATTTAGACTGTGAGCGGTAGACCAATCACAACAGTCTGGGCCATCTGACCAATCAGAGAAGATTAGGCTTTCAGAAAGGAGGGGTTTAGAGAGACTGAATACTTTATCGAGTTGTTTCAGACACTGAGAAAAGCGGTGATGCTGCAATGTATATTATGAGAAAATTAAAGTGTTTCTTGACTTTGGATGCATGTAAACCTATTGTAGGAGACCCTGAAAACAAAATTAGGAACCTTTAAAATAGCATAATGGGGCACTTTAAAGATTTGTAATGTTTAAGAGCCTGTACTCATTTTGAAACATAACACTTGTTTTTCTTTGCTTTGCAGATATTTTCTCGCCAGCTTTTACACAAAATACGACACAGCACATTTTGTGATAAACACAGCTTCGCTTTTGAGTGTCCTCATCCCAAAACTGCCACAACTCCATGGAGTCAGGATCTTTGGAATAAACAAGTATTAAAGCCCAGTATTAAGAGGGCACAGACCAACTCGGAGCTGTTGCCTGATATGGAAGAGGAGATAACCCTTTGTACTTTGTACCGCAGTTGTGTACACTTCGCAGTTTTGTACAGTCTGTAATTGTGAGTCTCTTCGTTTGATATATCTTGAGAAATTGTTGTAGGGATATGTTAGGAGGAGGACAATTCCACAAGCATTAATAACTTAAGATATTTAATGTATTTTTGTTAGTAGTTGTGTGATCCTTGTGGATCTGGGCTGGCCCAGGTTTCATGGTTAAAGATTTTTTTGTTTGTTTGTTAATTAGTTTTTGTTCAAACACTTGTACAACACTGACACACTAAGATAATGCTTTTAGCGTCACTTCACATTTCCGAATACATTCTTAAATAATGCCATTTGTTTTTAAAATCGTTTGAAAGCCATGAAACCTTTCTGCTATTTCTTCAGTTTTGTTGATGTTATCATTGCTTCAGAGAGACGAATAAAAACTCAGTTTGCATGATTTCCTGAAAAATATTTCAGTCACAATATTATGTATATTTTTGTTTGGTTAATGTCGTACAGTTTATAAGTGACAATGAAAATATTATTAACATTAACAAAACTTTTAGAGTTTAGGCTTTTAAGTACTTTCACGTTCATTAAAGTCAACATGAAATTAAAGTTAGAACATATTTACTTTAATACGTTTATGGTCTCATTTTGTTTATCAGTGCACATTATTTCAAAGAACACGCTTCCTCCGCCCCTGAAACAAAACATCAAGTTCTTCCCTACGTTGGTTTAACTTCCGTTTGAATCAGAAATGAGTCGCGTTACAGAAAATTTCATGTTGACTTATAACTTCATTTCAGTATGTAATTGTAAAACTCTGGATCATTACCAAGCTTTAGCAAACCGTCATGTTTCTTTGCTCTCTTCTCTGTCACGGTATTATTAAAGTTGAGAAACTGTAACATAGACCCATTAAACTATTTGAATCCTTCCACTTTCTTGTCTTTTTACAGTATCTGCGAAGGCTCAGTGCCAATTGTTTTGTCCTTTTGTTTTGAGAAAAGGTATGAACATAGTATGTGTTGTATGACATGCTGCAAACAAATAAACTTTGCAAAGCATTAGAAACCCTGTTGTTCACTTTCACTAAAAATTATAGAATACACACTACTGTTCAAATATTTGAGATATGATTTTTTTGTTTTTTAATGTTTTTCTATCATGTTCACTAATGCTGCATTTTTTTTATCAAAATTACAGTAATATTGTGAAATATTACAATTTAAATTAACCGTTTTATAGGTTAATATATTTTAAAATGTAATTTATTCCTGTGATGTCAAAGCTGAATTTTCAGCATCATTACTCCAGTCTTCAGTGTCACATGATCCTTCAGAAATCATTCTAATATGCTGATTTGCTGCTCAAGAAACATTTCTTATTATTATAAATGTTGAAAACAGTTGTGCTACTTAATATTTTATTTAGAATTTTATTCTAAATAGTTTTTATATAAATAGTATATATATAAAGTTTTTTTTTTTTTGTTGTAACTCTGCTTGTGTGTGTGAATAGTATAAAACAATTAAGACATGCCTTGGTCTGATAAAAGAAACAAGATTTAAAAGTAGCAAACAATCCAATTTTATTTCCATAATATGTATTATGGTCCTATTAAAAAAAAAATATTTGCTGGAGTTACAAAACTAAAAACAACTAAAATGTCAATTTTACATTGTCTCTTAAGAACAACTTATAAAAAATATTACTCTTTGTGTAAAGCCTCACATGCATTTAGCATCACCCCTTTAAACACTTCAAAGCGATGATTTAAATCTTTTCTGCAATGAATTTTATACTTGGTTCCCAAGGCACCATCTGCAGAGGGCACTCCATAAAACACTCTGTTGATTCTTGAGTGGACCAAAGCCATTGCACACATCACACAGGGCTCTCGAGTGACGTAAAGGTCATATCCTGTGCAGATGTAAGGCAGACCAGTTTCTTTCGAATTGCAGCCATTCCTAAAGGACTCAGAGCTGCTAAATTGACATGCTGGATATTTCTCGTAATTGTAGGCGCCTCCTCCTTGCCCACAGGCCACAAGATCAATACAGACCATGACAGCGTGATGGAGCGGATGAGCTCCACACTTACAGTCATGACCCACTGCAACAATCTGCTCAGATTCTGGGTCAACAATCACGGCGCCCACTGCATCCAGTCTCATGTCCCGACCTGATTTTGCAGCCTGGATAGCTGCCGTCATGTAGTCTTGCATTTTAGCTTTCTGATCGGCAGTGAATAACTGCCCTTTCAGAGCAGATGTCACTTGTTTGTCCTCATGAAATGACGTAGGCCAGTGTTTACTAGCTTTTTCAAACTGTGGTCTGGTCAGTGGAGGTTTGGCAGGTATTTCAACAAGGAAAGGTTCCCCTAAACCACTGGAGTCAAAAGACTGTGAGCGAAGCAGATCAGCAAGCATAACTCCTTTGGCCACATCCCTGGCCAAGCACACAATGACCTCTAAAGGATGAGGGCTGCTTTTGTCTTTGCAAGCCCTCACTCTTTTTATGTGCTGCAGATCGGGTAGAGGGTAGATCAGGGAAAGCTCTTTGACCAGGCGAGATGTTTCTCTTTTCTCGATGATGGGAGCTGCGTAGGCCGGCAACAATTCAGTGTCCCGAGATTTCTCATCAGAGAGAACAGGAATAACATCCCAAGTGTCATATTTGTCCATTTCTTTCCTCCGTTTGGCTTGTGGTTCCATCTTGTTCTATTCATTTAATGAATTGTCATCTGTAGAAGCAGAATGTGACAGTTAAAGTGCGAAACTCAAGACTCAAAATGTCCTCATATAAAAAAACAGGAAACTTTTAATATATTGATAATAAATTTTAATAATTTAATAAATTTATATGTTACCCTAGAAAACTCCTGAAAGCCCCAACCCCTATATATATATAAAACTCGACATCAAGATTTAAAATAATATTTGTGTTTACTAAAAATTTGCCCAATATGTCAACTACCCAAACAAGACATTAATGATGAATGAATTTGAATTCAAACATACACGTGGACTTGGCAGACCATTACCTTATTTGAAGGAAGCAATGGGCGTTAAATATCAAATAATAGTTGAAAATAGTCAAACAGACTATTTCATGTCAGCCAAAGTGTGAAGAATTCATCTAATTCAGTGTAAAACATCACTCCCATGTGAGTCTTCTTCCCTCCTGTATTATTAGCCCACTGGAAACAAGCACTCTATAATGGTTCCTGTGTTGTTCTTTATTTTGTATTTATACAAAATAATAATATCATAGTTAAATTACTCATATTTATTCATTTATTTTTATATAAACCACAGACACCTTTTTTTCTATGCTGAATTTATAATTTGCAGTTTAAAGAAAAACTAACGGAACCCAACTTCGCTTGTTGTGGTAGGACATATTTATATGTAACGTCTCGTTTCATACAGGGTCATGAATGAACTTTTACAAGAAAATAGAAGTGTTTTTGAGTTACTTGAATTGTTGAATCGTATGGTTGTTGTCGAGTTAAAGAGACCAGTGAATTGTCAGCGTTATCAGAATGTTTCCTTGTGTTTTGAATGGACCTGTTCGTTGCTGGATGAAGCACTGCACGACAAGAAGAGCCTTCACTGCAGTGCGCCCTAGAATAGTTCTGGGGATTGAGACGAGCTGCGATGAGACAGGGGCGGCTGTGCTGGACGAGACTGGAAATATTTTGGGGGAATCTCTGCATTCTCAGAAACAGACACACCTGGAGTAAGTATAGTCACTAACTTCATTCATAAATAACCTCAGTTGAGACATTAACACTTGACTTATCAATGTCTTAAAGGAGCAGTTCACTCAAAAAGGACATTCTGTAGTTATTTATTCAAAATCACAGTGCTCCTAAGCTTCAAAAAGGACAAAAATATCATCATAAAAGTGGTCCATATGACTTGTGCACTATACTGCAAGCAGTGTTATTATAGTATTATATATATACTATTTTATTAAGTAATATTTTTGGAATTGGCTTTTTTATATTTACAGTTTTTATTTTAGTTCAAGTTTTAGTAATTTTGTTAAATGTTTTTGTCATTTTTTTTTATTATTGTTTGTTTTTTAATATTTTTTATTAAGATTTAATTTATTTAATAATAATATTCTGTTAATAATCTTAGTTTTTTTGTAATTTTAGTACTTAAACTTTTTTCACTTATTTTATTTCACCTTGTGGAAAGTAGTTTTTTCTCTCTGGAAGTTGTGAGGTTTTGATATACTTAGTATACAAAAACCTCATTAATTAGAATAATTTTTGTGAATTCTATCATCCAAACAAAAATGTCAATATACTTTTGCTTTTATAATAGTTTTTTCATAAATGACAAATGGTCATTTTTAGGTTAGGATTATATAACTTAACTATTGAACTATCGGGATTGAAATATGCCTAAAATATACAATTTGCTTTATATTTTTATATACACTTTAAACAAAAATTTGAAACAGAATAAAAATGATGTAATTACTGCAGTATTATTGCTGCATTTGATGAGTTATCCTCGTTATTTGATTTGTTCTCTTACAGTACGGGTGGAATTATCCCAACTGTGGCCCAACGCCTACACAGAGAAAACATCTGTAGAGTTGTCCAGGAGGCCTTAGACAGAAGTGGCATTGAACCCAATGAACTCACAGCTGTGGCCACAACAGTAAAGCCTGGTCTCTCCCTCAGCCTCGGGATTGGCTTGGAATTCAGTCTGAAGTTTGTGAGACTACATGAAAAGCCATTCATCCCTATACACCATATGGAGGCCCATGCCCTTACTGTAAGAATGCTGCACCCCATAGACTTCCCTTTTCTCGTGCTCCTTGTCTCTGGGGGTCATACTCTTCTTGCACTGGCCAAAGGAATCGATGAGTTTCTTCTTCTGGGGCAAACACTGGATGTAGCAGCTGGGGATGCTTTAGATAAGGTATCAGCATATCACTTCATGTTCAAATACAAGGAAAGCTGTGTTTGTCATATAAACTGTTTATCTTTCCTTTCAATGATAGATTGCTAGAAGTCTTTCTCTTAGGAATCACCCAGATTGTTCGACTTTGAGTGGCGGACAAGCCATAGAGCTTCTGGCGAAAGAGGGGAATCGACTCGCATTCCATTTTAAGTCACCAATGGGGCAGATCTACGACTGCAATTTCTCTTTTGCTGGTTTGCGAAACCAGGTGACAATGGCAATAAGGAAAAAAGAGAGAGAAGAAGGTACTCTATCTGTTTATTTTAAACAACAGAACAGGTTCTTTTCCTAAACCTAGTGAACTGCCTACATAGACAGCTGCCTTTTAAAGGTAGGGTAGGACATTTTTTATAAACATTTTTTGTTATACTCTCTTTACATCCTGATAGCAATCAATAATAGAAGTTGTCTAAATATTTAAAAATGTACATATATCTTATGTGGAAGTCTCAGGTCCGAATGCAGTCGGTCCGAACGCAATGATAAGATGTCCTACCTGCCTGTCAGCATATGTATTTCTATACCTCTGGACATGAGGTCATTTAAATCTCTAGTGATGCTTTGCAGACTCTGGCTGTGTGCGTCATGACGCTCTGAAGGGAGGATGGGATATCATGCTTTCAAAGCTAGCTTTTTTCTGTATAAATAAATTGTACATATATTTACAATTCAAATGTCTCTTGCTCTATCCGCCAGCTTGTCACAGTGCATTATGGGATTCCCTTCTTAATCCTCCACTGGAATTTGGAATGATTAGACAATATCTACTGTTTGGAAACCTTGCTTGCATCTGTAGAAGCACCTATGATGCTTAAAATACTGCCTAGGTAGGCAGCTCACTAGGATTTTATTGACATTTGATTGGAGATGCAATACAATTATTACAATTTCTAGTACTCAGTATTAATACTTATTATTATTATATTAACTGTAAGACAATGTTATGTTTCCTCAGGTGTTGAAACAGGACAGTTATTATCATGTGTTAAAGACATCGCCGCTGCCTCACAACATACCGTGGCATCTCATATAGCCAAACGAACACATCGTGCCATTTTGTTCTGTAAATCCAAAGGTCTTCTACCACAGCACAATCCAACTCTGGTAAGTTTACAGCACCCCAGGACTCGGTTGTGGCATTTAATATTATAGAGGCCATATTATGCTCTTTTACAAAGTCTTTATTTTGTATTTGAGTCTACTAGAATGGGTTTTTAAGCTTGAATGTTCAAAAAAACATTATTTTTCACACATATTTTACATTACCTGAGCAGTTAAACTGAGCTCTGTTCTTCAGAAAAATCCTCCAGGCCCTGCAAATTCTTCAGATTTCCAGCATCTTTTGCATATTTGAACCCTTTCCAGCAGTGACTGTATGATTTTGAGACTATGATTTACAAACACAACTATTAAAAAAGGTTCAAACATTCACTGATGCTCCAGAAGGAAGCACGATGCATTAAGAGTCAGGGGGTGAAAACTTTTGAACAGGATGAAGATGTCCAAATTTTTCTTATTTTGTTTAAATATCAATTTTCTTCATTTAGTACTGCCCTTCGGAAGCAACAGAAGATACTTACATGTTTCCCGGAGACAAATTAAGTACAATTTACCTTGATTTTCAAATTCAGAAAGTTTTCATCCCCCCGGCTCTTAATGCATTGTGTTTTCTTCTGGAGCATCAGTGAATGTTTGAACCTTTTTTAATAGTTGTGTTTGAGTCCCTCAGTTGTCCTCAGTGTGAAAAGATGGATCTCAAAATCATACAGTCACTGCTGGAAAGGGTTCAAATATGCAAAAAATGCTTGAAATCTGAAGAATCTGCAGGACCTTGTGGATTTTTCTGAAGAACGCTGGGCAATTTAACTGCTCAGAACAAACAAGGGACTCATGAACAACCATCACAAAACAAAAAAACAGTCGTAGATCATCCAGGTAACCACACACAGTATTAAGAATCAGTGGTTCATAAACTTTTGAATGGGGTCATTTTAATAAATTCAGCTATTTTTTGTCTTGTGAATTATATGTAAACATCTTTTATGTAAAATATCTTACTCAGGACAGTGCTAAATAAAAAATAACATGCATTTTGTATGATCTCTCTTATTTTGTTAAAATTTTTCACATTTTCACAGATTCGACAAGGGGTTCACAAACTTTCAAGTGGCACTGTGTATATATATATATATATATATATTTTTTTTTTTTTTTTTTCTTTTATTATTATTTTTTTTTTTTATAAGCATAATATGTCCTCTTAAAAATTAACTAGCTTCGCTTGACCATTTTATAATTTTTAAAAACTTCAACCAATGAATGCCTGTGGTGGATTGAGATTTGGTAAAAAAAAAAAAAAAAAATTCCAATCCAGTCTTTCTACTCCAACCAAAAATTCAACTCTTCCTCTTGTGCACCTCTGTAGGTTGTTTCAGGAGGAGTAGCAAGTAATGAATACATCAGACAGACTCTGAAAATCGTCACAGATGCCACTGGGCTGCATCTACTTTGCCCTCCTTCAAAGCTTTGCACTGATAATGGAGTCATGATTGCATGGTAAGGTGATAACACTGGTGCACATTGCCTTACAGCCTCGATTACATGCATAAGACACTGACTTTAGTTCCACACTATTGTTCTTAGGAATGGCATAGAGAGACTAAAGCAAGGAAAGGGGATCATGTCCCATACCGAAGAGATCAAATATGAACCCAAGTAAGTTAAAATTGCATTTTCTTTGTTAGTTACTAAATTGTAACCATTTATGTTTTCAATGCATGTTTCTTGTCTTGTTGCGCCCGATTTAACAGTTTATATCATTTCCAAGTAAAAAAACGAAAAAGAAAAATTCTTTCTACTTTAATCAAAATGTAGTAACTTGCTCTGCCTATTTTTTAACCACCTGGGTTCATTCTAGAATGTAAAGACCACTAGGATAAAATCCCACTTTACAGAAATAAAACTGCATTTTGTGTTTACTTTAAAAGTTTTGCAGAAACTTCTTGTGGAGGTTTTTGTAATTTTAACCATACTATATACTATACTATGTTGATTTAAAAGACTATACATATAAAAATATTAATTGAAACTTTCACTCAAATATGTGTATATATATATATATATATATATATATTATACATATGTGTGTGTGTGTATGTATAATTACAAATGTGCAATTGAAACATTTTCAGTTGCAGTCTTAGACTTTTGGACCCTATTGTATATGATAGTGTGTTCTGACATAATGAAAATTTTAATTTATTTTTAGGGCACCACTTGGATTAGACATCACTTCAGAAGTTAAAGATGCTGCAATCAAAGTACCACCATTAAAACTAAGGATAAACTCTTGACATTGTGTTGTAAGGGAATTTGCATCTTATTAATAAATGACTGTTTATTTAAAGAAATATAAATGTTTCTTTTTTGCATATGCTTTTTTTTTTTTTTTTCAAAGCTTATAATGTTATTTCTCTTCCATCACCTTTTGGTGTGAATGGCTGTGCCACAGTTCATGGCCTTTCATTTAACCTCAGTGGTTAGGCACTGTGGCAGGACGTCTGTCCCGTTCTGACTCTGGGGTTTGCGGTTCTGACCTTCTGTCTTATATGGTGCGGCAAAGAAGCTGGTGTTTCTCTCTCACCGACTGCTGACCGACTACACCTAGCGTTCAGTCTCTTTGACAGTCCTGGTGAGAAATAGCATAGTGCAAACAGCTGTATGTGAGATATATTCCTCTTTGCTTTAGCCAGCATCACAGTTTTTCTCTGTCATACACAAATCAATTGAAATACCTTTATTATCACGGTGAGGCACAGGAGGGCCGCCATTTATCTCCAAACTGCAATGGAGAAAACAGAAAGAAAACAAATTATGCTTGTGAATTATCAAAGGCCTCATATTCAGTGACTTCTTGTCGAAATTTAAAGCACCTGAGGGACGGAAACCCTATTCTTCTCTGTCTTTCAAACTCTGCTGTAAAGAATTGCGATATTCTGGCGTCTTGTGCTACATTCTTCTTTAGGAGGTCATATATGTGAGGGTTTTTTCTACATTTTGCCAGAAGCTGTCGATGAGCAAAGCGATTGGAGGTCAGGTAACCCAGAGCACTTGCACAAGCTGTTCGAACCTAAAATGTAGGTAGGAAGAAAGTATATTATTTTAGTTTTAAAATTCTTATTTTTATTGATTGGGAAACACTGAATTTACACAGTCTAATTAAACACTATCTACCTCTCCATCCTCTGAGTCCAGATGAGCAGAGAGATGCTCTATAGCACCCATGGTGACAATCGCATCAGTAATACCTGCTCTTATGTGAGCCAGACTAGCAAGTAGTTGTGCTGGAATAAGACAAGATGGACCGTTACACAAGATTATTTTCTAATTTTATTGATATCATTCAAAAGTTTGGTGCCTGATTTGAAAGAAGTCTCTTATACTCACCAAGGCTGCATTAATTTGATCAAAAATACAGCAAAAACAGAAATATCATGAAATATTATTACAATAAAATAAATGTTTTCTATTTAAATATACTTTAAAATGTAATTTATCTCTGTGAATTTTCAGCATCATTACGCCAGTCTTCAGTGTCACATGATCCTTCAGAAATCATTCTAATATGCTGATTTGCTGCTCAAGAAAAATTTGTTATTATTAGAATTGTTGAAAACAGTTGTGCTGCTTAATATTATTATGAAAACCATACTTTTATTCATTTATTTATCTGAAATGGAAATGTTTTGTAACATTATAAACGTCTTTACTGCCACTTTTGATCAATTTAATGCTTCCTTTCTGAGTAAAAGTATTAATTTCTTTTAAAAAATCTTAATGACACCAAACTTTTGAACAGTGGTGAACACTAAACACTGCATCTTTGCATTATGTTTTATAAGCAAGTCCTCTTACCTGCAATGACCACAGTGGTCGATTGGTCAGATTGCAATAATTCAGCAAGATCAGTGACTCCCCTTGCAGTCAAAGTCACTTCATCTGATCCACTAATTACCCTGGCTAACACAACTATCTGTCAAACAAAAGATTTATATTAAATTACCTGTTTTTCCAGCCCTTTACAGGTGTTTATTAAAAGTTTGTTAGTTTTCTACTATGGTAAATGTTTTCTTGAGAACATACAATGTCTGAGATCACATTAATTCTGTATTTGTTTTTTCAGAGTTTGAAAAACACAACAATTGTTATGATGTCAAATGTATACTTTTTAATTAAAATGTATTTAATACTTTAATAATTTAGTATATATATTGTATATAAATTGTGTATACATTCAGAATCTTCTGACTACCTGAAACGCAGCTTTTGCTCTTTCTGTCTCATTGTCAGAATTCAAAAAAGTCTCATATGTCTTTATTGAAATTCCTCCCATTTGTCGAATTGCCTTCTGTTGTGCTTTGTTGTTGTATGCAAACAGGGATAATCCATGTCCAGCATCCAGACAAATGTTCTGAAAGAAAAGACTTGCTAAGCAGTTCATTTAGACAAATACGTTTAGTACATCACTGGCATCGAATAAGCAAGGTGGAATATTTTAAACCAAGTTCAAAGTGGTATAAAATTTGAATTACTTTATTTTCATCCCTTAGGAGCTCCAGAACAATTTCATAAGAGAAGTCCTCTTGTTCCCAAAATTCCCTCTGGAGTTTTTGGTTCCCCATCAGCACACAGGCGAGAGTCTGAACCACCTGTACCTAATGTATTTTAAAAACACAATGATGTCACTTCTTGTTAAGGTTGATGGGTACAAAACAATTTAAAATGAATTCTTACCTTCACCTCTGGAGATTCATGGGATTTTAAAAGCTCTAATAATGTAGGAATGGCCTTTTCTCTGTAAATAATCTTTTGACTGTTTTTATTAGTAGTGAGCGCCACTCCTGCAACCACAAAACAAACCTTTTATCATTTGTGCTGTAAAACAAAGCCTTTTACTCCAAAAAAACTGGAAGAAAAAGTGTGAGGTATTACCAATGCACAAACAACCCAAGGCTTTGATGACACTGAGCAGGGTCTTCAGTGCTGTTCGTGACCCTCGAAGCAAACGCACCAAAGGCGGCACCCCGTACTCCCTGCAAAAGCCATCCTGATGGTTACGACTATCTCGGATAAGCGCTATCGCCGCTCTGCACCCTGTGAAACAATGAAATAAAGTAAAAGTGATATGAATCGGACATCCAGTAAGTGCACACACATTAGGCGTAGCGAGTAGTGAACACACAAACACACTGCAAACCGCGGACACACACCCAGAGAAGTGGGCAGCCGTTTTTTTTGCTGTGGCGCCTAGGGAGTGATTGGGGGGTTAGGTGCCTTGCTCAAGGGCACCTCAGTCATTTCCTGCCGGCATTGAGAATCAAACCCGCAACCTTCAGGTTACCAGTCTGACTCTCTAACCATTAGGCCATGACTGCCCCAAAATACGTGAAGATAACATTCTCCAAGGGGTGGATAATTTGTTCCAAATCTGTAACGATACGAAGGTGCGGACAGTTCTGTCTGAAAACATTTTTTAGGGAACATCTGTCTGACAAAATGTTTTAACAGACGATCCAGAGGAGACACGATCCAGACACCTGACTGAAGAGGAAGCACTCTTGGAATACAGCGTCGTTTTGGAATCACAGCCTGTAATCGTGTCATAGCTTAACACTAATAGCAATACAAGAGACGGGGCCACTCTTGTAAGCAATGTTTAGGGAGAAACCCACTGGGGGAACAACATTCCACTTGCATGCCTTCCTGTCTTATGAGTCTAACAGATCAGTGCTGTCTCAAGACAGGAAGTGCTGGCCGCTTACCCGCTGGACCGGACCTGTTCTGTCAGTGACAGGGAGAAGCTCAGGCAGTCAATCTGCTCAGTTTATCCAGTGCCTGTCAACACGTAGTCAATGGGAAGCTGTTTTTATTGCATTTGTTGCTTCTTCTGTCTGGACGACAGCTTTGCAGCGAGAGTGTTACTTACATTCATGGGTGACTGATTGGTTGGATGGAACTGGGTGATGTCTTTTGGGACGGTGTATAATGAGACCAATCTGTATCTGGCCTTACCCACATATTGCATTTTGTCTGAAGAGGACAGAAGAAGGTCAAGGATGACAGGGTAGCCCATCTTCTCTGCCATGAGTTTCTGTTGCTTCAGAGTTTGCCCGGCCAGGGCCCACAGAGACGTTGCACCCTGTTCCCGCACGTCCAGCTGGAATACCTGAACACAGGGTGAAGTTCAGAAAGATTTTACTGTGCCAAGGGTTGACTTACGGCTTTATGCAATACGAGAATGATCTGTCATTTAAGCAGGCCTATATTACGAATATTGTTGGCTTTTTAACAATTGCTTTTGTTCCTCTTTTGTATGTCGCTTTGGATAAAATCATCTGCTAAATGAATAAATGTAAGTTATCTAGAATCATACAGGTAGTTTAACAAAAAAATACGTCCTTTTTTGCTAAATTTGGCAAATTTAACCCTATAAACTAAAGCATCCTGTGTCATATTTGATAGGCACATTTCTAAGGCCTCTAAATGATCAACATGATCAAAATTGTGCTGGAAAACCTGTTGTACACAATCTACTACATGCCTTCTGTCATCTGATTGATAGTTTATACTTTTTTTAGCAAGTAGATGCCTTTTGGTGTAATTCTAAAAATGTCTGTTTCTTTTTGCTGTGAAGTAAATGTGAGAATAACTTTAATATTTCAAGATGAACACCTATTGGACTCATTCAAGCAACTTGAATTTACTTAATTATCCATACATAATTTTTTAGACAAGTCATGTTAAAATATGAGTATCAAACATGCTTTTGAGGAACGTTTATTTGTACATCTGTCAATCAACATCGTATTTGATTGCTTTATATGTTTTGCCCCCACAATAAAAACAGCAGTGCTTTGATCATAAAACTAAGCATTTAAATTTCATCTTACTAAGACATATTGTTGGTAGATATAGTCAAACCAAAAATTATTTAGACATTTTTTTTAATATATTTTGGATATATGTTTACTAGTGGGTGCAGGACACTATAGTTCATTTATGTAAGTGAGGATAGCAAAATATAGTAAACTGTGACATATTATACCCAAAAATTCTTCATACAGTGGACTACCAGTAAAATTTATAAAAATTTGGAACCAAAAATTATTAAGACACTTTGACCTGACCATGTTTTGCTAAAGTGTTATCTGACATAATTAAGATTTATGTTTTTTTATTTTATGTTTAATTTATGTTTAATTAAGATTTACATTTTTTCTGACACAGTTTAACTCTGAGATCTTGTCATATTTTATTACCATTTTTTCAACTATAGTGAATAAACTGTATTAATGAATTAAATGTGTCTGAATAAATTTTGGTTTGCCTGTTGAGTGACAACTGATATTTACATGTATTTTTATGTATGTGGTCTGTTATACAATTATGAAGATTACATTGATTTGCATTACAAGGTAGCAAAATTTCTTCTTACTTTTTGGCCATATAAATATCAGCAACTGCACCGAATTACATATTTTTGCTCAGTCCGTTTTCTGAATAAAATTGAGGTGTTTTTTTTTCTTCTCAAATATAAACTCCATATTCTCACTGTCTCGTACTATAAGAGTCATAAAAGCAAATATGATACTCAACAAAAAACACATGCAATTATTTTAAGATTTTCTTTTATATTTTGTCTAAAGTTTCAATAAACTTCCATTTAAAAATATGATTTTTCTAACTATTATTTTATATGTCAGGCTTTATGGGGTTAACATTTGTAGATGTAATTCGTATCATGAAAGCAATGTTGTTGTTGTTTTTTCAATTCTCATTACTAAAATCACAAAACTTTATTTAAAAAATAGAAAACTATTTAAAGAGTTTTGTTTATTATAATATTATTCTAATAAATATATTAATATTATTATTTAAAATCTTGTTAGTGATTATACAATATTCTGACATTATAATACTAATAAAAACAATCCTATTAAATAATTTTATTGTACTAAATATTAATGTAATATCTGTATGACAGAATCTAATAGAACAAGCTTGTAGCTTAACTTTTTAATAACTTTTTAAATGTTGAGTTGAGTTAATACTAACTCAAATAAGGTCATTTAGTAAAATTTAGTTAAAAAAAAACAAAAACAGAAAAGCTTAAAAAACTATGCACAATATGGTTTGTAGTGGCTAAATCCATATCAATTTCATTGTTGCAAAATGTTCCTCCTAAGTAACAAAAACATTAAAGCAATTCATAATTCCTCACTGAATAATTTTTTTGACTCTGAATAGTTTATGGACTAATGAATGTAAATCACATTTTAAGGGGAAAAGATTTCATGGCAGTTTTCCAGAACAAAAAAGAAAGAAAAGAACAGCTTTATATTGATTTATTCTAAGTCATCCCTGCATTATTAACCTTTTATTTATGAACAGAGGCAACATTGTGCAATAAAGGTTTAAATAGAGTGCTAAAGATGCAATTACATTACCTTTAAAAGTTGTAAAAGATATTTAGCAGCCGACTGCCTGAGGAAGCACTGCTGTATGGCAGGATTGTGACTGGCTATAGATTCAAGCGCTGTGGCTGCCTTGACCTTAACAGATATCTTCCTCTCTCGCAGGGCTTGCACCAGTGCATCGACCGCTCCTGTCTCACATATGAGCTCCTGGTTCTCCCTGTGACCCCGAGCCAGCTCTGCAAGGGCCAAACAAGCCTCTTCCTGCAGTACTTCTGTCAGAAAAAAACACATCCGTTTAATCTGAAGACAGTTGTTTTTAGAGTTTCTCCTTTTGTGTTCCACAAAAAAAAACAACAACATGAGAGTGAGTTAAAAAAAAAAAACAGGATTTCCATTTTTGAATGCTCTATTATTTTAAGAACAGGCATTCTCTTCCATTACTGTATATTTCCTAGAAGGTAAACAGTACCAGAGTTCACAGACAGGAATTCAACGAGATGTGGAACTCCTCCAGCCTGTGCAACAGCAGTTTGGTTGCACGGGCTTCTGATGCATAGTGTACAGATGCACTTGACAGCATTTACTAGCACATCTTGGAGGTCAGAGGTCAGGAGCTTCACCACTAGGGTCACCCCACCCTACACAAAAAATGTAGAGTATTTGTTTAAAAACAAAAACACTGGTGTTCAAATGTTTGGAATAATTACAATTTTTAATGTTTTTGAATCTGAATTTACTATTTTAAAATGTAATTTATTCCTGTGATGGCAAAGCTGAATTTTCAGCATCATTACTCCAGTATTAATTCATTTATTTATTTTTTTTTAAAAACTATCTTACTTACTCCAAACCTTAAATGGTAGATTATCATGGTTTCCACAAAAACATTAAGTAGCACAATGGTTTTCAACATTGATAATAATAAGAAATATTTCTTGAGCACCAAATCAGCATATTAGAATGATTTCTGAAGGATCATGTGACACTTAAGACTGGAGTAATGATGCTGAAAATTCAGCTTTGAGTCATAGGAATAGATTACATTTTAAAATATATTAAAACAGAAATCAGTTATTTTAAAATGTAATAATATTTCACTATATTTCTGTTTTTACTGTATTTTTGATCAAATAAATGCAGCCTTGGTGAGCAGAAGAGACTTCTTTTAAAAACATTAAAAAAATCTTTATTATTCCAAAATATTATTACAAATTTTTCACTCCCAGTGTATAAGTTTTTTTAACTTTAGATGTGAACAGATAACATAAAAAGTGTCTTGGCTCACCAGCTGAGCAATGAGGCTTTGGTGTTGCTCACTGTGTCCCGCCAGATCGGCTAGTATAACAGCACAGCGAGAGTGCAGCTCAGGCTGATGGCCGCTGAGGAGCTTGATCACCACCGGTACGGCACCATGATGCACCAGATCTTCACAGGCTTTTGCATTCTCTGACATATGACACAGCACAGCTGTAGCCATGCACTGCACCACCTGTCTGTCTGAACAAAGGAGGCCCACCAGCACTGGAATACCTCCTGCAGTGTAGTTATAGTACTTTTATTAGGCAGAAACATAATGTAATCTTCTAAAGGCCAATTCACAATGAACCGACCGACGGCGACCAAGGCGGACAATCACCAGATTACAGTATGTCACTTCTCAGACATTCCATGTCCCAACAAACACCGATTCCACACCTTCAACCAAGCGCCGACCAACACCAACAGAGGTAACACACTGATCCAACAAAACCCAACAAAGTGTCTGTTGCCATTGGTCGGTGTCTGTCGGTGACAGTGTGAATTGGCCTTAACATTTTCCAATCTTCTAGGCTAGTGGCTCTCAACTGGTTTTGCTTCAGAACCCAGATTTTTTTTCAAGTGGCAACTCAACAATACCAGTATTGTTTATCTTACAAAGGTAAAAAAAAAAAAAAAGAGCTTAAAATATTGTGTTAGAATGCTGAATGTGAGAAATGCATTTTATTATTTATTATTAACATTAAACTATTTTTTTCCTGATGCAAGAACTAGGGGTGTAACAATACACTAATGTCACGAATCAGTTCGATACATGATACTAATCTCGCTATACAATACTCTCATGATATTATAAACAAAGCCAAAATAGATTTAAAATGGTAAGTTTTTTTTTTATTAATAATTCTGATATGGTAAACAAAAGTACTGTTCATTAAAATGCTACATTTGATATTACAACAGAAATGGATTTGGACTTGATCCTTCATGCACAGGCCAAAGGTGACACTAAAATAGAAATATTCATGATTCTGCTTAGCTAAAAATACAGAATTATGTTAGACTCATATGCTAACACTCTGTCTCTGACTACTTACATTTAAAAAGTTTTAAATATTGTATTTATTATATAATGTATAATAATGTATTTCATTTTTAATTTATTAATGATTAATAAACATGGAAGCTCAAATGTATGACCTTCTGGGTTTACCATATTTGAAGCACCATTGCCATATCTGATGCTAAATTAAATCTGTCTAATCTTTCATTTTGGGTGAACTATACATATTATACATATTATTGCTATATCCACGATACATATTGTTGTATTTTTGTGTTGCGATATATTGTGACATGACATATTGTTACACCCCTAGTCAACACAGACATATGACCCATTTTGGGGCCCTAACATAAACCATTGTTCTAATATTTAGCACTGTAACATGACTTATTATTATACAAACATAAAATAACAACTATCCAAAATTAAATAGGCCTATCAGATATAGTAAAAAATAAGTTGCTGAAGTCTGAAATGAACTTGATATATATATATATATATATATATATATATATGACCTGCTTCCATTATGTCCTCACAGGAGGACTCAGTGTTTACACAAAGTGCCTCAAGACACCTGAGACCCATCTCCAACCGCCTGGAGTCCTCACTCTGGATCATTTCTGCAGAAAAAAAGATGGAGATCAGGTAAATCATTACCATAATTGCAAATTAAAAAAAAAATAATAATTAATTTAATTTAATTTAATTATTTGATTTAATAAAGAATGAGGTATGTTCAAACTTATTTATAGTGTATTTTGTAAATTAAATTTAAAATTCTAAATAAGAAGCTTAAGTCACCATGAAATCAAAATTGACAATTCTTGTTTTGTTTTTTTTATAGAATATTGCAGTATTTATTATAAATGATTTATCCATCATTATTTTTTAAAATTCATGTGCCCTAGTAATCTTTAATCAAAATAACTTCCCTCCCTCTTGGAAGGACATCTCTTCTCTCCTCTGATGACGTGTTTACTGGCGTGAGGGCGGGACAAGCTGTCACTCATATGAGATCGGCCAATAGCAAACCACAACCATCCAAATAATTCCCAATTTGACAAAATCAAGTCCCACCCTACATTTTTTTCTTGTTCGAGAAGCCATTTCACAATAGGAATTTCATGCTGACTTTAATGCTTTCATTAACAGTAGTATAGTTATGAATTTGGAAGACACATTTAAAATCTTCTACATCATACCATACCGACAAGAATCTTCCACACAGGAAGCCCATCCAAGTTCAGCTGAATGAGGTGTCTAAGGACATCTGTGTGAAAGTAAAGTGCTGCCAGGTGGACAGTGTTATTGCCCTTACTGTCTTCCTCTCTCCAGTTTGCCCCAGTGGACAACAGGACGTCCAGAGCTTCTACTGAACCAGAGGTCGCTGACAATAAGAGTGGTGAACTACCATACCTGTAAAACACCCATTATCATGCATCTAAAAAAAACTGTTGATTATGATGATGAAAGAAACTTTCATTATTAAATTAATGCATACACTTCTGTTCGATAGTTTGTTGTCAGTAAGATTGAAAGAAAATAATTCTTTTGTTCAATAAGGATGCATTAAATTGATCAAAAGTGACAGTAAAGACTTCTATTCTTCTATTCACCTTCTATTCATCAAAGAATCCTGAAAAAAGAAACGTATCACAGTTTCTACTAAGAAATATTTCTTGAGCAGCAAATCAGCATATTAGAATGATTTTGAAGGATCATGTGACACTGAAGACTGGAGTAATGATGCTGAAAATTCAACTTTGCCATCACAGGAATAAATTACATTTTAAAATATATACTGAAATCGAAAACAGTTATTTTTAATTGTAATAATATTTCACAATGTTACTGTTTTTACTGTATTGTTGATCAAATAAATTTCAAAAACATAAAAAAAATCTCACCAACCCCAAACTTTTGAAAAGTAGTGTGTATATATTAAAAATACATACATAAATATACACATCTTTACAGTCAATCTATTGCTCAAATATATCACATACTCAGCAGGGGTCTTCATCTCCAATAACGTAGGGTCTTTCCTGTATAGTGCTTGAATACATGCCACCTGGCCGTAAAAGGCTGCAAAATGAATAGCCATCCAGCCTCTCTTATCCACTAGTTTATAGTCCGCTTGAAGTGCTAGAAGACAGTTTAAGGATTCAAGGGAGCCACATTGTGCAGCAAGGTGCAATGGTGTGAGCCCTAAAAGGAAAAAAAAGTTACCAATGGCATCTTTAGACACATCTTGCTAGATTTTACATCACTGATGCCAAACTCCATTGATCTTGAGCTATCACTTAATAAATAAAGCATAATAATAATTATTATTATTGTGAGCCCTAAAAGGGGAAAAATTATTTAAAAGAACTGTTGCAAAACATATAACATGCTAGAAACATAATAATCACTGCAATAATGATCCAAACATAGACTCTTAAGCATTTGCCCATTTAAATCCAAACAGCAATTTTTTTTTCTCGGCCAGGCAGTATATTATATTATATTATATTATATTACATTACATTATTAAAGATGGCATCTTTAGATGTGTTGTGCCGGGTTTGGCATCATTGGTTTCATCTGTTTTGCTTTATGAACTGACCTTGATAAATGTCACTTAATAAATAAAACAGTTTACTATATAAAATGTATATTTTATATATTTTACAATATTATTATTAGTAGTAGTAGTAATATTGGTTGCATTGGTTAGAGTTTCCAGTATAAGACCCTTACCAGCTCCTTCTATGAATGGACCTCCAACACCTGGTTTTCCTGCCAATGAAGAATATGAAACATACTGTAAGAATATGTGGAAATGTCTGAAAGCTTTAAAAGGCATTTGAATCCTGCTGCACATTAGTAAAGACTGATAATGTGTTGACCTGTGTTAGTGAATCTCTCACTGCGTGTCTGGTTGAGATTGACTCCTGCTGCGGCAAGCTGAAGGATGATGTGTGATTGGTTGTTGGCTGCAGCGTGATGAAGCAGAGAAAGACCCTGCTCATCAAGAACATGCAGGTGGGATGCCGGGTTCCTGCGACTTAGGGAGTGAAACGCTGCACACAGTCCTCTCTCTGCTGCTGATTTCAGCCCAAATGCCACGTTCTGAGTTACAAACACATTTTGATGTACATGTACATAGAGGTACTCTGAAACCAAAGTATGAATTGATTGTCATTTATCACCTTGCACTTTATAGCTTTTGTGGAACCAAATGTTTTCTTGAACTGCTCGTGTAGCTCAATGTCCGTCAAGGGCAGTCTCTTCCCTTTGAGGTTTTTGATGGAAGCGTTTAAAGCCCCCCACCATTGAACCATGTTTTGTTGGGGATAAAGCGATTCTAACTCAATGGAGATGACATTATAGCTGCAAAACACAAATGTAAGTTAGATGCCATGCAAATCAACATTCTAGGTGTACAGTATATAATTGAATATATAAATACATGAATGTAGTATTGACCTTTTCCCTTCAATCTCACTGAGTGGAATTGGAAACTGTGTTTTGTAAGTGGAGTCCTGACGAAGCAATTCGTAAAGATAATTGGCTGCTTGAGTCTGCAGAGTTCTGAAAGCCACCTACACAAAAAAGAAAAGAAAAATCTATGTATAAAATCAATTTAATATTGTAAACAACCTATTTAATACCCTAAAACACCATTTAACAATCCAGAAATTCCAAAACATTTTAAGGTAGTGATAATAATATATTTAATGAAATATTTTAAGTATTATATATATATATATATACAGTACACAGTATACATAAATATAAATATATATATGTATGTATATATATATATATATATTAAATATTATTGTTATTACATTTAATATTGAATATGTGCAATTAAATATAATAATAATAACAATAATAATTGTTATTATTATTATTGCCTACATGCAATTAAATATTATTATGTTTTATTTACTTCACAAACAAAAAAAAATCAAAAAAAAATCTAGGGGATTCTATAAGCTGCCCTAAACTAATTTCTCACCTTCATTTCCTCATTGATGTCATCAAGAGGAGGAGTCCCTACATCAAATTCAATCCCTCCGTGAAGGTGAAAATACTGATCTTGCTTTCGTGGAAAGTGCTTGCAGGCAAATTCTGGTCCAAGAATGTGTGGAGGAACCTCTCGTTCTGTTTTCAGCTTGTCATCTTTAAGCAAAAAAAGTTTTTCATTAACCAATGTCAGTGCATCCACATATTTATGAGGCATGGCAGTGATAGCAATCAAAAGAAAATGCTAACCTGACAAAGGTGGGAGCATTTGAGACAGATTAGGAATCAGCATCTTTTTCCTCAAAGATATCAGCAAGGGCACCAGGAATGTGATTAGTTTCAGGTAGGCGAGGTCTCTGGAGACTTCTGCATTCCTCTCAAGGTGCTTTCTCACCAGAATAATGTGATCCGACAGCCTTTTCTGTAGCCTCTGGTAGGTGGCCAGATCAATGCTGTCCTCAGTGAGTCGGACCACATTAGACAGGCTATGAGACCCCTCAAACACAAAGAGATTTTGGTGCTGGCGGACAGAGGTCAGGTAGGCGCTCAGCTTGATCAGGATGTTCTCTGAGTATTGTGAGAAGAGATTCTCCTCGTCTGCGCTGTTGGGTTCATAGGTTGGGTCTACATCAATGTTCTCCTTATAAATGTCCTGATAACATGGATCATCTGAGATGTCTGTTAAACCTAGTGAGACAAATCAGTGTTATTTTACTATCATCACAATGCAATTATAGTTTTTATTGTTTTTTTTATTAAAATCTTTTGCTTCGATTCAGTGGTTCGGAGCGTGTATCAAACTGCCAAAGTCACGTGAACTATTTCAAAGTTTCAAAACACTTATGACGTAACGAAGCCTCGTTTACTGAAATCATGTGATTTTGGCACTCTGAACCACTGATTCGAAACAAATGATTCGTAAAACTTCGAAGCATCGTTTTGAAATCGCCCATCACTAGATATTGTGGAATAAAGTCACTATTTTGTTATTTTTGGCACACAAAAAGTATTCTCGTCGCTTTATAATATTAAGGTTAAACCCCTGTAGTCACATGAACATTTTAAATATATATGGCCTCACTGAGCAATCGGATTTTTCAAGATAAACGAAGGTCTTACAGGTGTAGAACGACATGAGGGTGAGTAATAAATTACATAATTTTCATTTTTGGGTGAACTAACCCTTTAATTACTCACCCTTGTGTTGTTACAAAACCCGCAGGACCTTCGTTTATCTTTGGAACACAAATTAAGATATTAAGACATTGTTAAAATAGTCAACGTGACTAGAGGTTCAACCTTTAATGTTATGAAGCGACGAGGATACTTTTTGTGCACAAAAATACAACAAAAACAACGGCATTATTCAACAGTTTTTCCTCTTATCTGTCAGACTCCTATGCAGTTGATGCAGTGAACGCAGTGCAGAGCTTCCGTGTTTACGTCCGAACGCCGGCACAGTATTGGCCGACGCTGTTCACGTGATCACAACGACGCATGCGTGTGATGCTGACGTGAGCCGGCCAATACATTAACATTAACTAAGATTAATAAATGCTGAAGAAGTTTTGTTCATATAGTTCGTAGTTAACTGTTAACAAATGGAGCCTTATTGTAAAGTGTTACAGTTAACTTAGAATAACACTGTTCTGGATTGAAAGAATTGATATCTCACCTGCACTGAGGAACTCTGAGAGCACATCTTTCTTTGTTTGAGGCACACCATCTGAATCCACGGCCATGATGGATCTCCATAACTCAGAGAAGCGCATACGTTTTTCTCTAGAAATGTAACTCCCGTGCCAGAGAGCCTTTATGATATAATCTATGTTTATTAGTATCTGACCGACTTTTGTATCGTAATATGCTGGTGGTAACTGGCACGTGGAGCTCTGGTCATAGTTGGGCACCAAACTGATGACAGGAACTTGGTTAAAACCATATATTCCCACAGTCAGCTCCCTCACAATCTGGTGGACCACTTTGTAATCCAGGGGCAAACATGAGTCAAAGGGAGCCAGAATGATTATGTTGGGAGCTAAGATGTTCCTCATTTGTCTGATGATGCCAGGAGGTCCATCCACAGGCTGGTTGTGTTCTTCACCACTGAGCAGCCAGTTACAGGAGGTCAGGCTGAGCAGTTCTTGCAGTTCCCTGCGGTCATATTTCTGCAGTAAAGACTGAGCGGTCAACGCAGCTCGAACAGCACTCTCGCTGCTCTGGTCGGATGGGTTCTCCATCAAAACACAGACGATATGAGAGCGGTAAACTGAATGTAATTAATTTCTTTTCAAAAAGACCATTAAGCTTCACCTTAAAAGATTGAGCTGTCCGATGAAATGTGTGATTTTGAACTGTGTTGCTCTTAGCAACCAGTGACGCATAGTGACGGTTCTGCAACTCTTCAGATCAACCAATAGATGGTGCTGTTGCACGTCAGTGCAATATGCAGGATTAGCTCAAAAGTAAGGTTAGTTACTTAGTTTTGAAAAAATATATTGTTATTAGTTCAACAGGGACAGTTCACATTATTAAACACTACTATAAATGCGCCAGAGTTAGCCACTAGGCTATTTTTCATCTGTAGTTCAAGACAGAATGTTACAAAATCACCCTAAAAACAAAAATTGTAGTCAAAAATACAAAAAGAAATATTACAATTATAATAGATATGCAAAAAAGCAAAAGCACAATAATAAAAAGTACGCACAGATTGCTTGTATAAATCCATCTAACACGATAACACCAAAGTAAGATATATCCATTTGGTTTAATAATGGAGGAACAAAATTAATCTTTTGTTATAAATAATTTGATTTTTTTGTTAAAGTTGTTTTTTTTTATAAATGCAGAACATTTTTAAACGTCACCCCTTAATGCCTTAAAAATAATGAAACATTCTCAAACCAATAACTTGTATTACCCATTAGATTAATATGATTTTTATATAATGTATGCAATATAATAATAATTTAATTTGAATGCCTATGCACATATTTACGTCTATTGCGAAAGTACGTCATGACGTAAAGGAATCACTGAATCGGTTCATTGAAACGAACTGTTCAAAAGATCCGATACGCGTTTTTTTCTTTTACTCTAAAGGTGTCACGAAAGTATATATAAATAAAGTGCACAGACTTAATATAGTACATATAACTAGTAATAAAAAGCACCAATACACAACAGACGGGACTACAGAGCTTCTCAGAGTGAACGACCCCTAACGTTACCCCACTATCCTTTCAGCGTCTCGTTACGTAATTAATATTTATGAGCTAAGTAGGTTCCGCGGAACTTGGAGAAATGTGGACCGCTTTGGTAACGTTGTGAGTACCAGCACTGCGCATGTCAGGGTCTGACTGGAGAAACTAACTACAGCAACCTTTACCCAGGGAACGTTCCTGGCGAGAGCACCAGGAAGTGTACAACTTTGTGTACGATTTCAGCAAACTTATTAAAAATCACATGCTGATAAGAACTGTTGTCACTTTCATTTTCAGCTGACAATGAAAGCTGTTATTTTAGCTGCAGGTTATGGAACTAGACTGCAAAGGGATATCGAGAATGACACGACTGGGAATTTCAAGCATCTGGGCGGCATTGCCAAGCCGCTGCTTCCCGTCGGTCCATGCGCCCTTATCTCACACTGGGTTCAGGCACTGACCAAAACAAGATGTGTGGACACAGTTTATGTGGTTGTGAGTCCAGAATGACTGTTTAGGTTTTTAAAGATATGACCAAATTGAGCTTTGACGGTAATAGTGTTTGACTTGCATGATTATTATGCACAAAATAATCAAATGTATGATCTATTGAACAGACAAATGATCGTTACTTTGAAGCATTCCAGCAGTGGGCTCAAGAATTCCCCAATGTTAAAATCATAAACGATGGTACAAGAAGAAATGAGGTGAGCATACTGGATGGGAGCAATTTATGAATGTTAAATGATTTTTCTTATTACTTCCTTTCAATTGTCTCTGCAGGACAGACATGGTGCTGTTGCTTGTCTTCAGTTGACAGTCAAGTTGTGTGCTGTGGATGACCACTTACTAGTTATCGGAGGGTATGACCAGCATCAGACTGAATAAGGCACTGTCTCAAGGGCAGTGTTTGAGATGGCTTTAAAAAAGGAGAATAAAAACATTTATTTTTTCATTTTGCAGCGATACTTTATTCAAAGAGGATTTCAGCCTGAGGAAATTCACAGAGAGGTTCTTTGAAGTGCAAAATAAAGACAAAGAGAGCAATTTAGTGCTGTCATACCAATGCAAAGATGAGGGTGAGCATAAAAGCAGAGCAATATGTTTTTAACTTTGCCAAACATATGGTCACCAGTTTTTAAATCCATTATTATATCATTTCCACATTCAGAAACATCTAAATACGGGATTCTGGAGTTGGATGAGGACCTTAAAGTACAGCGTATGAAGGAAAAACCTCTCTTAAGTGAAACAAGTTCACGTAATGCAGTATGTTTTCATTTATATTTGAAGATAAAGACATTTCAGTACTGTTTATCTTTATTATTACAAGCAATATCTTTAATGTGCTTTCCTTGTTTTGCAGTGTCCTTGCTTTTACATGTTTTCAAGAACCTCCCTTCCACTTCTGGACATTTTTCTCAATGAGAAGAAGGTACAGTAGATCTATATTTATTTAATTATTCTATAGTGTTATTTTTTACGTAACTGTTCTCCACACAGAACGCACCCATTGAAGAGCGGGACGCACCAGGGACCTTTCTGTCATGGCTCATATTAAGGTCACTTACAGGCAGACTGTAGACAATGAGGCATTGTGTTTGCTCACATTCAGTGATATTAATCATGCTTGGTTTTATTTTAGGAGGCCTGTGTATGTGCACAGGATATCTGGTCGATTTGATGTGGGGAATCTTGCATCATACATAGAATGTGACAAATACTTCAAGGACCAACTTCACAATCCAACTGTTTATTTAATGTAGTTCAAACATGTAATGACAATCAAACATGAAAACAACATTCAGAATAAAACTACATCAATACCCTTTTTGAGTGAATTATTGTCACAATCTTATGCAGTATATTTATATTAAAAAGAACTAGAAGGGACAGTAGTCAGTATTCAATCAGGTGGTGACCAGCCTTTTGCATTTATCCGAGGCCTTTTCGTGGTTGTTCTCTAACTTGGCGATTCTGGAGCCAAACTGCATGGCTCTCTTAGGTAAGAGAGCAGAGAGTCCCAATCCTAACTCGACAGCTGCTAACCTCAGTAACAGCTTTTCTCCAACTCCTCTGGGTAGAGACAAGTCAGCCTTCTCCGACACAGGTAGTCCATTAAGGAAACTGACAACATCTTCGTCCAAGTATGGGAATCTGAGTTAAAAGAAATATATATTATGTGCAATACTAGAGAATTTCATTTTTGGTTGAACAAGTTCTTTAATCTTAGATTAAGTTTGAGCTGCAAAGTGTAACTCTTGCCTGGCCTCTTTTCCATGGTCCCCAATGATTCGGTCATCCCTTCCCAGATTTCTTGAGGATATTCGTTCCAGCTCCATAGCCAGCTCTTTGACAAGTCCTTCCAGTCCAGAGCTCTTATACCGCACTCTGTGTCTGGAGTATCCCGCCAGCTGTTCGTCTGCCCCGATGCCAGTCAAAATCACCTTTGAGAAGAGAAAAATAAAATTTGATGCAGTGAGACTTGGTCTTTACATTAAAGGGTTAGTTCACCCAAAAATGAAAATTCTGTCATTTATTACTCACCCACGTGTCATTCCATATCCGTAAGACCTTCATTCATCTTCGGAACACAAATTAAGATCTCTTTGATGAAGTCTGAGAGGTTTCTGTCCCTCCATAGAGATCCAACACAACTACCACTCCAAGGTCCAGAAAGGTAGAGAAAAAAAATCATCATTAAAGTACTCCATGTGACTCCAGTGGCTTAAACTCAATTTTATGAAGCGACATGAATGCTTTGTTTGCGCAAAAAAAAAAACAAACAAAAAAAACAACATGATTTACCACTTTACATACAAAAATACTGATCTGCAACACGCATTCACGAGAGCTTCACGACGCATGCCTGTTGTGTTCAGTCTCGCTCATTAACGCACATGCGCAAAAATTCACGAGAGCATCACAACGCATGCGAGAGCTCTGAATGTTGCGTGAACACGTTTTGGATAATATTTTGTAAATACAGTGCACAGCATAAATGAGTACACCCCCTCTGAACAAATACAAATGATGTATTTTCTTTATGATCACCAATACAATTCATGGAAAGATGGCAAAACTAAAATGTATTAAACATATACATAATAAAAACAGAAATATTTGTCATTAATAGCCATAAAATAAGCTAATTAGCCAATTTTGTTTAAATTAAGGATTGCAGAAATGAGTACTCCCTAGATTTAATTCAACAAATGTATAATATTCTAGCACTTAATATGCCCTCCATAATTTTGAATATACTGCTCTGACCCTTCTTGGCAAGGAGTGTACAAGTTCATGACAAATTGTCACATCTGTCCTGTTTAACTCCTGGATGAGCTCCTTAAATGCCCTGATCTTTAATGAGGAGTGTTGCTCAACTCGTCTCTACAGAATCCCCCACAGGTGCTCAAGGGTGTTAAGATTGAGTGCAATTCATGTCCACAGAAGGTTTTTCACCTTGGGAGAATGCATATCCTCATTGTCATGTTGAAAAAAATGCCCAACAATGCAGAGAATGAGGAAAGGGTAACATTTTCTGTTTCAAGTTTGTGTATTAAATTACACAGTGGTGTGGGAATTCATGACAGCATTGATAAAGCACAACTCCCTCACACCTTCAGCACTCAAACATCCCTATATAAGAGCTTTACTACCACTGAACTTTACTGTGGGAACCAGGCACTTCTCACTGTACTCCTCCTCTAGCAACACCATAACATTTTGGATGCTGCTCATGAGACCAGATTATTGATTCCCAGAATCTATATTTTGTAAATATGGGAAATGGCTAACTGACTTTATTGTGCTTTGGCTACAGTAAGTAGTTGCAGTGAGAACAACAACCATGCATGTCATTTCTGCAGGCTGCATCTTACTCTGTGAGATAAACAGTCACTCTTCTCATAGCTTTTGCTGGCTCTGAGACACTCACTTGGTATTTTTACTGCTCTTTGTCTAGCAAAAAAATCCCTCATCACTAAATGAAAGCTTAAAATGAAGGCCTGATTATTTCAGGGGCCTTGTCACAAGTCCATTGTTTTTGAATTTCTGTGTTACTTTTGCTATATTTTCAAACTTAAAACAATGATTTGGTAACCCTCTTGTACCACTGTCCTTTTTTGTGCTAAGAAATGAGTCTACTGACAGTTCTCTCCCAAGTGGTCCCATTGTTTTCAGCATTAAGTCTGAGAATGATTCAGTGGGCTATATAACTTTTAATTGTCGAGAAATTACTTCTCTTTAAATGTTTTGGTTCAACATACTTACCTATTGATCAAACATTGCCTTAAACTTACACCAGAACTTTTTTTTTTTTTTCATTTTATTTAGTAACTTTGAGAAGGGTGTACTCATTTTTGCTACACAACATTTTATCACCTTGATAAGAAAATCTTATTTTCCTGAGCAATTTTGACATGCTTCTTTGGTAATTGATTAAGCAGACTCGCTGGAACATTATGTCTCTAAAGAACCCTAACATGTCTCCTAAGTAATTGAGAAATTGCTGACTTTCAGAAGTTTCAGAGGGGGTGTACTCATTTATGCTGTGCACTGTATAGTGGTAAATTATGTTTTTTGGGGGGGGTTTTGCACAAACAAAGCACTCACATCGCTTCATAAAATTGAGTTTAAGCGACTGGAGTCACATGGAGTACTTTAATGATGTCTTTTTCCTACCTTTCTGGACCTTGGAGTGGTAGTTGCGTTGGATCTCTATTGAAGACAGAAACCTCTCAGGCTTCATCAAAAAGATCTTATTTTGTGTTCTGAAGATGAACAAAGGTCTTACGAGTTTGTAACGACATGAGGGCGAGTAATAAATTACAGAATTTTCAATTTTGGGTGAACTAACCCAAACATAAATTTTCATACAGACATAATTCAAGTGCAAACCAAAAAAACTAAGTAACCTTTGCTTCTGAAATATAAAGCTCTTCTTCAACACCCTCATTTATGATGCCAGTTCCTCTGGCAGCAAACCAGATGGCACATCCAAGGCTATCATCCAGAACAGTGTCCAAAGGGTGCACCAAATGACAGATGCGTTTCTGTCGCATTTCTTGAAGCTCCTCTTGAGTCACATTAATTTCGATTAAGTTCCACTGGCGGTTTGGACTGAGATTTTTTAGTTCTTGCAGACCAGCTCTTCCAGTTATTCTGTCTGGCACATCAAAGCAGTTGAAGCTCTGCTGATCCGATTGTGTTTTATCAGCATCATCACAGTCTTTCTTCTTATTTTTCCCTTTCTTCAAGGACTTGGGAGGCACTTTTTTTACTTGGATTTTGAAAGCAACATTGAGTAGGTCAATGGGTTTGTCTGCAGGAACGTGCCTATCAGCAAGGGCAGCTAATATCATTGAATCAATTCCCCCAGAGAAAAGAATGGCAATATCAGCTTTTGTATAATTTAAGGGGACTGCCAATTCATCTTGAGCAGGTAGGTAACAAACTCTCTTACGGACAGCCTCACTTAGAACGTCAATGAGCATGCCAACCATCACTTTCTTTTTAGTGTTTGTTAGTAATTCTTTCAGACTTTCAACAGAGGTTTGAGAGACGTTCTGATCTTGTTCAGCCGTAAGTGATGAAATGGATGTGTTCATTGGGCAAACAGGGTAGGTCAGGTAAAGTCCAGAACTATTTGTGTTTACAGAGACAGATCTGTGTAGACTTGCGCATTTCAATTCCGTGCTTTCATTTGGCTCATTGTCACTGTGGAAAACCCATGGATAAAGGTCAAAAACAAATGTCCCTGGTGGTGAAGAGTCTGTTAGGTCAAACCTGTAAACTCCTCTAGGTGGTACTTCCTGCCACTGAGATTGAACATCATCTGCTGGCTGGGAAGCAACAGATGTGAGTATGAAAGATGCTTTTTCAGGATCAAATTTCCAAAGCAGACTTCTTCTTCCAAAAAAGTCCCTTCCAAACCAGATACAGCGCTCTACTTTTTGGTAATAGATAAAGGCCCAAGGTCCTTTGAGTTGTGACAGTAAAGATATCACATCTGAGGCGCTCTGAGCTATTGACAGGTGATGGAGAACAGCTTTGGTGTCATTTTCTTCCTCCTCTACTCTCAGACCACCAAATACCTCTCCATTCCAGAGAAGCATGTTCCCATTGTCATCCTGAAGAGGCTGAGGTGTCAAGGAACCCCTCATATGAAGCACATGTGCCGAGAAAAGGAGACTGCAGTTTGAAATTGTTACTGTAATGTCCCGGCTACAGTTGGGCCCTCTGTATTTTAGATTTTCACGCACACGCTCCTCTAGTGGAACATGCGGTGTGGTCAAACTGACCACACAGCAGATCCCACACATTATCCCGCAGCACTAAATATCTTGATATTCTTTCCTCATGTTATCAAGATCTTCTGTAAGAGACAAGAAGATGACAGTATTAGAAAGAACTCAAAACGGTTGGTATTATTATTTATGATTTTATTCATTATTTATGAACTTACTTTTACAAGAACTAAGGGTCTCTTCTCTGTCTGCCAGGAAGAATATATTGCTGTTGGGTTGCTGTGTGTACACTCTCTATAAGAAAAAGGTTAGGATTACCAGAACATAATGATATTCTAGCAAATCTGCATATATATAAGCCTAAGCATATGGGTAATTCTAACTCTTCAAAAAATGAAATTCGGTCATATTCTCTTCATTTAAATTTATGCCATGAGAGGACCAATGACTTTGAGGTAAATGTTGATATTGTTTAGTTAATGTTGATAAGTTAGTTCATGAAAGATAAAAGCAGTCTTTTGAAGAATGACATGGAATTTTATTATTTGATTCCAAGTGTGATGGAAAATAGCAATAGATATATATATATATATATATTTTTTTTTTTTTTTTTTTTTTTAAGTTACATTTATGTTTATACATTTATAAAGGTTACATTCTATTTGTAAATAAATTTCAAATGATGTTAAATACTCTATTTAACATCAGTTTACAGTGTACAAATAAAATGTAACAATTCTTATATTCCAATATAAGATAAAATAGAATTCTTATTTTCTGTATTTTATGACAAATATATTCGTTACTTTCTTTAATTGGAAAAATTCAGATCATTATGGATCAGTGACAAAAAGTGAAAATAACTGAAAATAATGATAAAAGATTGCAAGGTTATAAGATTATATAAGGTTATATATTATAATGTTACAGTAACAAATGTTTTAAACATATATGAACTTATATAGGACTCGGAGATGTGTACACTTCAGTTTGACTTTGTCATCTATAATTGAGTGACAGCATCTGCTACTCCAAATGTAGCATGACCTATATGATAATGGGACGACATACATACCCTGTTTTTCCTCAAATTGCTCAACTCGTCGACTAAAATCTTTTGCTCTTTTATCTGTGAATGAATCGTAAAGGTTTGTAAACAGTGATAAAAAAAAAAAAAACATAAATTACTAAATATATATACCAAAAGTGCTTTAACTGACCGACCGTTAACGTAAAGTTATGATAATGTAACTATATATGCTATACAAAATATTTGTGATATGAAACCTTTTTGTTCAGCTCCTCTTTTTGTGCGAGCTCTTCTTGAGTCTCAGGTTCCGTTCGTTGACTGTTCTTAGAAGACATTTTATATTAAAAGTAAAAAAGCTAGCTTCGTGTGATTTAAGGAAACATTTCCACATGCAAGCGGCTCGCTCGTCGAACACGAATGACGTATGCGGAAGTACAGACAACGACGCTTTAAAAGTGCGTCACGTAAGTGTTTACGAAATCATAACCCCCACAATAATACCATTATGTTAAACTGTTTAAAGAGATTGAAAATAATGGTTTGACGATAGCTACAAGACGCTGGAGCATTTGAACAAAGATATGAGGATGAATCAGGATGAGAGAATGAGTAAGCAGGTAGTTTCATAACTGATAATGTGTCTAGAGAAATACAGTGTCCTATCCTTAGGAAGATTAACCATGGTTTTATAATAGTAAAAGTGTAGTAACCATGTTTTCTTTTTTGGTTTGTTTTTTTATGGCGGATTGATTATCATTTGTATAACCACAGTGTTGCTAAATACCAGGGTTAAACTATGTGTAGCAAAACCATGGTCAGTAACCCTTTTTTTGTTTGTTTTTTTGTCGTAAAACCACAGTTAATTTTTGTAGGGGTAAATTTTTAAGAATAACAGCTTAGATTGGTCAAATACTTCCAAAACAGATTTTACAGTATTTCAACAGCCCAGGGAAGTGACCCAACCAAAGCAGCTGATTCCTGTCTGAAATTAATATGATCTGATACTGAAACTAATGATATGCGATATCTTACCATCTTTGAAGGAGAAAATATTACCATACTATCCTTGACAAAATATTAACATGATACCATAACTCTTGGCATACAAAACATCATATTATTAAAATATTTTTGTTGCCCTGTAACTGGAGAGCTTTGCTCAAAACATGTCAAAGCACACTGATTGCATTTTAAAGTCAAAGCTGACCAGCTTTTACTGTCTTACTGTAAAAACAATGGAGCCTTTTGATTTTTTTCCCCTTTTTTTTCTCCCACAACACTGAATAGTCAACAATCCTTAATCCAGAATCCTGATCCATGAGGTCATCCCTTGTGATGACAAAAGTTTTTGTAAATTGTAACACATCCCTAAAAGTATATAGCAATATAGCATAATGTAGCCAAACAGATTTTGTATTATTTCACACCCAGGGCAGTGACCCACTATTAGTATTTTTCATCACCAAAACCTATGTGGAACTGATATTATCTGATACTATTCTATCTGATATCCTACTTAAGAAAGGGGGGTAAAGAAATTGAACATGTTGTCATAACTCTTGATTTATGCAACGTCCAATTATCCAAATATTTTGTTGTCCTGCAACTGGAGAGCTTTGCTCAAAACATGTCAAAGCACATTGTTTGCATTTTAACCTTGAGGGGAAAATAGTTTAGTCAAAGCTGACCGGCTTTTACTGTCTTACTGTAAAAATGTGTTGAATCCAGGTAGTATTTAGGGTACAATGGAGCCTTTTGATTTTTAAATAGCCAACAGCCACAATCCTAAATGCAGAATCCTTTTTCATGAGGTCATCGCTTGATGACAAAAGGTTTTGTAACCCTTTAAAATGCACAACCCTTAAATGATCACATGCATATTGAGACAAAAGTCATATTGTGTTTTGTTAAATCAGCTAATTTTAAGTATAAAACAGCATCGAAAATGTAGGAAATGCAAACAAGGGAATGCAATAATTCAATGACAAAACACTAACACATTAACTGTCAAATAAGTAAAGGGTATTTAGAGGGGTAAAAAGACTGGCGATCAGATTTCTAATCCAGGGACATTTCCTTGTTCAATGGTTAAAATATCATTAAAATCTCACTTTTTTTATTATCTATGAATAAAAAAAAAAGTGGGTACAATACATTTTTGTATGTTTTTTATTATTATTGTTCTGGGTTCCTTACACTATTATAATTAATAACTATTATGATATTGTCGGGTCACAATACAATTCGTCAAAAATCACACCATAAAAATAGTAAATAGTAACCATTGCAAACAAAATTATAAACAAAATTATGACTTTACAAAAACAGATTTTTAAGTGAAAGAGCCAATCGCTGATTGACAAAGTCATTGCGTCACTGTAGCTGCCGTTTGAGTAGGGGTGGGCAAACTCGGTCCTGGAGGGCCGCTGTCCCTGCAGAGTTTTGCTCCAACCCTAATCAAACACACCTGAACCAGCTAATCAAGGTCTTCAGGATTACACGCAGGTGAGTTTTATCAGGGTTGCAGGCAGCTGAACTCTGCAGGACAGTGGCCCTCCAGGACCGAGTTTGCCCACCCCTGCGTTAGAGGGTCCGGTTCCCATAGAAACCTGAGACTCGCGCATAGGAATTCACATGCGCATTGACTCATCTAGCCTGAAAAATAAGCCTTTTTAATGCTATATTTTAGCATAAGAAACAACATTTATCGGTTCATGTCAGATTTTGTTGCTGATTTGAAATATATAATGTAATTGGGAGTTCGCCAAGCAGTTTTTGAGATTTCAGGATTCCCCTATTCAAATAGATAGGATGGTCTTGGATGCCCGAAATAGCTGTAAATATGGTCTGGTCACCCTAAAAATGACCCCTCTCGCTATGATTTTAATCAAACCAAGCTTGTTTTATCATTAATTATTGTCTATCAATGGAATATTTTACAGATTGTTTTATACAGTGGCACAGTTCCTCAACAAACCGTCCATACCGGCATGATGAATACGATCCTCAACTGGATGGAACTGGAATAAATACTTTGAATGTTGCGATCCCATCGGACTTATGATAGCTACCTGAATCATAACAAAGCACTGTTCGCCAGAGGAGAACTGGCCCCCCGACTAAGCCTGTTTTCTCCCAAGGTTTTTTTCTACATTTTAACACCTGTTTACCACCTGATATCACCTGTTGGAGTTTGGGTTCCTTGCCGCTGTCGCCTTTGGCTTGCTTAGCTGGGGACACTTGACATTTGATATTCAACAGTGCTTTGATCTGCCTGCATTGACACCATTTTCTTTAAGAGCTGCTGAGCAGCCAAAATTATATACCAGTTATCGCTGTAAAGCTGCTTTGACATAATCTGCATTTTAAAAAGCACTATATAAATAAAGGTGACTTGACTTGACTTGATACTTTGACCAGAAAAAAAAAAAAAAATCCCTAATGTCTGATTGCATTGGGCTGGCAGACTTGAACCTTATTTTAAGGTTTGAGTCATTGCAAGTGCACACTATGCACTACATTATTCAGATATTAAAAGCAAGTACCTGGAAGTCATTTTAATCTGTTGTCTGTTGCTCTAAACATAGAATCTATTGGTTTTTGTAATCATTCCTATTTTTAATACCAGTTAGATCCCACTCTCCTGTTTCGTAAACTTCTAACCTCATTCATGACACAGAAAACCTGCATTTACTGAATTACAGTGTTTGTGTTTGTGGTCCTGTTGACTGTGCATTAGCCCCTGTTTGCTGTATATTCTGTTGAAATGTGTGGTCACCCATGAAAGGCTTAAGTGTTAAATCACGTGAACAGTGTTTACTTGTGTGTTTCCACCTCTAATATCACAAACACACTAGTTTGTTTGGGTCCAGACATGGTCATGGCAGAAATCCTGTATTGATTTTAGACACCTGTGTAAAGCTTGGATTCTTATCAACTGAAAATTGCCAATGTCCAGGGTTAGTAAATGTGCTGGAACAGTTGCTTAGCTGATTTGTCAGGTCAAAGAAAACCAAGTTTAGTTACATTTCCTCAATTTAATCTAGATATAGACCACAAATATCTTTTTTTTTTTTACCACAAAAACCACGAATAGAGTCTGAATATTGTTGTGCTGGGTTAAAAAGGTGTAGTTTGATAAGTGGGAAAGTCAACAGTCCCAGATTCCTTCATTCTATTGATGTTATGTGTTTAAATGTCGATGTAAAGGATATGAGCAAGCAAGTGGTCTTATGAGAGTGATGGAGCACAAAACCAAGTCTCTGACCTGAGTAATCTGTTTCCATGTCTCAGATTTCTGTGGACGGGATGGTTCTGTGTGCAACATGACTCAGCTTTGAGCCTTCTGTGAATGGCATGGGTTCCTAATCGTCAGACTTTTTAATCAAGCCCACAAGCAGTTTTAGGTGTTGCTTTGTCATGCATATACTGCCAAATACTGCAGCAAACAAATATGAAAACCACTAACAAAGAGGTATAACGGCACAATCCTCTCTGTTTGTTTTGTGATTAAATATGACATATCATTGCATCATGTTATTATTTAAAAACAATCAAACAGAGCAAAGCATTACTTCACTTTTATGTATTATCATGTCAAAAAAATCTAAAAATTCACCAGATAAGAAAAACATGCTATTACTTTTGCCATGAGCTTCTACATTAAAAATAAATAAATTCTTTATAGTGGAACAACTTTTCCATTGCACAAAAGGTTCTTTATAGTGGAAAAGGGTTCTTTAGATTATTAAAATGTTCTTCACACTCAATGAGAACTGTTGAGAACATTTCACTGAAAGGTTCTTTGGGAAACTGAAAATGGTTCTTCTGTGCAAAAACTTTTTGAAACTTTTTTTGAAATTTTTAAGAGTGTATAGCCAATGTTAAACGAAGCATGTCCAATGAGACTAGAACTTAAGGTGATGATACACAGGGCAACTTTTTGAGCAATGTTTCCGGGCAATGTCGCCTGAGCGATGATGCTTGGGCACTTTTCCTTTGAGAATGGGGGAAAAAATGTTGATCTAATGTATCCAGATAGAAATTTGTTGCCCATTCTCAATGGGAAAGTGCCCAAGCACCTTTATAAATTATAAAAGACTGAACTTCACTCTCTCATGGTTAGGCAATAACTGGTTTGGAGAAGTGAGTGTGCAATAACTTTCCTTTAAACCAAAAGCAGAAGACAAAACTATTGCTGGTTTTTGATAACTAGCTTTCCATGTATTTTTACACTGTGTTTGTTTCTGTGCTGAAGCTGCTGCTGTGTTAATACTGACACTAATAAGTACTGACCTGAATAGAATAAATCTGGATGCTATTGGGAGAAGGCATATACTGCCAAACTGTTGGGAAATAGCTGTCACTGATCCAAAGTGCAACCAAGAACAGTGAGAAAGAAAAAAAAAGTGTTCTAGTACTGATTGTGAAAATAAAGCTATCTAGATTGATATAAGACAATGTGGACACTGATTCTATGGAAACCCTATACTAATTGGCTATAGTTTCTGGATTTCAATGAATCAGTAATATTCACCAAGGCCTGTGTTGTAGAATTACCCATTAACAGATTTACCATGCACCTTTTAAGTCCTCAAGTCCAACAGAATCACCCATCAAACTGTGTCACTTGCCATGTAAAGAGATTAATGATATGGTTTTTTAATGGCCAATACCAATTTAATGTAACAAATATGATGCACAGATTTGAGATGCACAAAAAAGTAGTAATATGTAGAGGAGACCTTAAACACTTAACTGCAAAAAGAAAGAAAGACATGCTAAATTAAGGATTTCCACCATTATTGTCCATTAAAAAGAACACATTTACATTTTGTGACAACATGCCCCAATGCCATAATGTTGACAATTGCCTCAGCTGTAGCATCTCAAATATGAAAATATTGAATTTTACTTTGAAGGGCGGAATTCAAAAACATTCTAATTTATAAGGGTTTTGAACTAGGTGTTTGTTATCATTTAGAAGTCACTTCCGAAGACAATTAGCCCCCGGACTCCCCTGCAATTTAGACCTGTTGATTGCCGCAACAAAGCTATTTTATAATATAGTTATTGTAGCTGTATTTTGCATATTCATCTAGTGAATTGAAACCATGACTTTGACCTTGTCATACGAGCTTGTGTTATTAAATATGTTGCTGTGTCACGGAAACATTGGTTCTGCCTTTGTTGAGCGAAAAAGTAGGCGGAGTCTCTTTCCGCAATATATCAGCAGTCTGTCAGACGGGCTGTGTGGTAAACACGGTGCACGGCTGCATCCGTGAGCGCGGGTCTGGCCCTTTCGGGAATTATATGTTTTTACTCATTTAGTTGTTCTAGAAAGGTTATTTCTCTCCAACTTCAGCTACAGTGATAGCTAAGTTTGGAGAGGAGAGAAGGGAATATTCGTGTTTTGCCCAGGAAATATTTGTATCGAGGATTTACTTTGCCTGTTTAACCCGAAACCTACAAAACAATCTAATTCTTGACAAAACCGAACAAATATAATCGATATATAACGTACAATGGACAGCGCTGGATCTAAGAAACCTTGCTGTGGTAAGTGCTTTACGGATTTGTTTGGCAGTATGATGCTGTGATATATGAAATATGCGCCTTTGGCGTGACCAAAATAATAAATAACCTTGCACTTGAATTTCTTCTATTCAGAAAGAGTTCACGAATTCTTCACGTCTGCAAAATTCCTCATTTACCTCGGACATGCTCTGTCAACATGGGTGAGAGATTATTTGCTTTAGGATCTGTGCTTGACAGCTCTCGTTCTTCTTTTAATGTGGCAGTCAAAACAACAACAAAATTAGTTTTTATTATAAATGTTTTTATATTTATTAATATTTTAGATTACTGAAGGCTCAAAATTCTCCAGAATTTTTTTGTCTTAAATTCAGAGAAATTCGACTTTACCCTTTTCATAAAAACTTTATTTGTTATTTTAATGTTTATGCGAACTTTAAATAAGTAAAAACCATAACCAGTTATTTGGTTTTGATATTACCAAGAGATAATAGTGTATCTCTATCATGACAGCAGAGTGACATTATGCAGATCATTAATTTTTACTACAAAACACGTGTGTGTGTGTAATATATTCATTATTGCATTAATATGTTGTCTTATATAATTGTGTTGATCCATATCAGCTGATATAAGCTGCAAAATACTACTAATTCTTTTGAACTATAGTCTTATTTCAATCACAAAATTATGCTGACTGATGATCATTGTGTTACAGGGGGATCGGATGTGGAATTTTGCTGTGGCTGTGTTTTTGGTGGAGCTGTATGGCAATAGTTTACTCCTGACAGCCGTGTATGGACTGGTGGTTGCGGGGTCCGTCCTCTTACTGGGCGCTATTATTGGTGACTGGGTGGACAAAAACCCCAGGCTGAAAGGTAAACATGTCGAAACCCAAACCACAGAGCATGCATGATAATTGTGAAACATGATACATTACAGAGAGCATATGCCAGTTATTCCAACATTTTAACTGAATGCAACTGAATCTGGATTTCCTTCTTAATTTTTAGTGGCGCAGACATCTTTGGTTGTCCAGAACAGTGCTGTCATTCTCTGCGGTGTCCTTCTGATGGCCGTTTTCCAGTTTAAAGAACAGCTTTCTACCATGTATGACGGATGGTTGCTGGTGAGTTCGCTTCCTAGCAAAACTCTGACACTATTTATCAGTATTTGCGTAATGAGTAAATAGTTATTCAAAAGCACACAGATCTAACCCTTATTTATGCACTAATAAAGAAAGTCTTCATTTCCAAGAACAGAACATTCTTGCTGCAGTTCTTTGGCCTTTGGTTTTGTTTTTACTTGATTTTTATGCATATCGTTTCACTCTGAACTCTGACTCCCTGTTTAATAGTTAGCAAACAATCTCATTATAACAGGATATTCAGTGTGATTTCAAGCTCCTTGACAATTTCTAACTATAGGAGGTAAAACAGAAAGGGCTCCCCTCTTCATTCTGCATGGCTTCAACTTAAGTTCATGTTAGTGAAACATGACACCTTGGTAACAAAACGGTGACGTGCTGTCAGCAGAATCCAGGGATGTCACATGAGCAGAAAGCATGTTGCTTACTCAATATTAGTGCTTTGAGTCTGTTAAAGGACTGGAAAGCTTATATACAATAACAAACAAAACCTGCTGTTTGTCCTGGTGTCACTGAGGTCGAGAACCCATATGGCAGACAAAATGGGGTATGTTCAATGAACCGTTTTTTGGTTCTGGACTGTTCCCAAAATTGAGCTTTTTGTGGCTGTGGACTTAAACAATTAACAATATTCTGGACACAGTGACATATTTTTTAATTACATGTTCTTTGTCATTGCAGACAACATGCTACATAATGGTCATCACCATTGCTAACATCGCTAACCTGGCCAGCACAGCCATGTCCATTACCATCCAGAGGGACTGGGTTGTGGTTGTGGCAGGAGATGATCGGAGCAAATTGGCAGGTCAGGACTTTTAATGTTTCACCTTCTTCAGCCTTTATTACATTGCCTCTCAAAAAAAAATATTTTCATGATTTATCACAACATTTTTTTTTTTTTTTTGTCAAATCAACTCAAATCATCACATTAAATAATTAATGTGGTTCAGATAACATAATATTTTGAGTTTCTGTTGATTAAACCAGTCATCTTCATTGTTTTAACTCAAATCTTTAAATTCAATGAACTCAAAATTTTAAGCCAACCAGGTAACTTGCTTTTTTTTTATAAGTTAAACCAACAATTCTTTTTTATAGTGTAGGTAACAAACATTCTTCAGTGAAATGATTTTTAATTTTGTAAAGTATTTTGTATTTGTATATGTATTTTTTTATTTAACGGAATGTGGCTTAAGTGTCCAAATACTTTTTTTTTTTTTTCTACCACTATACCGTCTATAACAATCATTTCACCTAGTTGAGAAAACTCATAAAATACATTACAGCTCTTTCTCCATCAATCGTCTTATCTTCATAGAGTGCTTGCATCAGCTGTCATTCCTTATGGCTCTCATTATAAACCCATCAATGTAATGTACCCAGTAAACCCAGTAACCTCCTGTAAATCCATGCATAACGTATAGTTTTCTCATTACTGTGGAAAAAAAAAAATCTAAATAAACTTTTATATATATATATATATATATATAAGTAAACTTGTATAATATATATTAAGCAACACAACAGTTTTCTACATTGATAATAATAAGAAATGTTTCTTGAGCACCAAATTAGAATGATTTCTGAAGGATCATGTGACACTGAAGTCTGGAGTAATGATGCTGTAAATTCAGCTTTACATCACAGGAATAAATGACATTTTAAAGTATATTAAATAACAGTTACTTTAAATTGTAATAATATTTCACAATATTACTGTTATTACTGTTTTTAACAAACAAATGCAGCCCTGGTGAGCATGAAAGATTTTTTTTTTAAAACATAAAAAAATCTCACTGACCCAATTTTATATTACTGAATAACTCTCTTTTATATGTATCTCTCTATTTATATAATCACATAATATATCAATTTTAACAATTATACTCTTTTTTGTTTCTTATATTTCTATTTTGTCAGATATGAACGCAACTGTAAGAATAATCGACCAGTTAACCAACATTCTGGCTCCAATGCTTGTGGGCCAGATCATGTCGTTCGGTTCCCATTTCATCGGCTGTGGGTTTATCTCGGGTTGGAACCTGTTCTCCATGTGCTTGGAGTACTTCCTGCTTTGGAAAGTTTATCAGAAGACTCCAGCACTTGCCTTCAAGGCAGGACAGAAGGAAACTGATGACCAGGAACTGAAGCATCTTAACGTACAAAAAGGTTTGTAATACCATTCAAACACTTCTGTCCCAATACTTTTTTTTTTAAAGCAAATCCCATGTTTTTTGTAGTGAGCACTTTTAGATATGTTAGACTATTATCCAACATTAGATTAACATAGCATGAGAAGTATGCAATATTAATCCGCCTTAAAAGTGCAAAAGTGATTTTCGCCTCCCCCACTTTGTGCAGAACCCATTTACCTATTGATTTCTCCCATTACAAAAAATGTAACATTCCTTAAAATTGTGACACCCAGGAAGTAAATAATTCATTTTATCAATAAGTTACTCAACTATAGTGTTAACTGCACCTGTCAAGCTCAACCATCTGACCATATTACATAAGCTATTTAAAGAGAAGTTATCAAATTTTTTTTTTTGACTAACTATAAACCTGCATTTGTTTAGACAAATTCTGAAACCCTGTTACTAGCAAACCTATTGCCAATTTTGACTGTTTTTTCTTCTTTTTTGACACATTTTTGAAGGTTAAGCACCTTTTTTCACTGATTTGCATAATTTGCATAAGAGTTTCAGAACCTATTTTGTACCATTTTTGTTGAAATTTGTTGTGCATTTTAGTTTTCTAAACAATGCTGACAAAAAGAGTGACATGTCCAATTAAATCTATGACTCAGATATTTTATTTTTGTGCTTTTCCAATTCACTGTTGCAGAGATTAGAAATAGTGAAAGTCCAGTTGAAGGCTCCAAGCTGATGAATGAAACCGCTGAGGTGAAGAAGAACACCGGTTGCTGCTACCAAATGACAGAGCCCATCCGTACCTTTAAGGATGGCTGGGTAGCCTACTACAATCAGTCCATATTCTTTGCCGGCATGTCTCTGGCTTTCCTCTACATGACCGTTCTGGGCTTCGACTGCATCACCACGGGCTACGCGTACACTCAGGGCCTGAACGGCTCCGTGCTCAGTCTCCTCATGGGAGCCTCAGCTATATCTGGAATCTGTGGAACGGTGGCCTTCACCTGGATCAGAAAGAAGTGCGGCCTGATCAGAACCGGCTTCATCGCTGGAGTCACCCAACTGTCCTGCCTCATGCTCTGCGTGGCATCCGTCTTTGCTCCTGGCAGCCCTTTCGATCTCAGTGTCTCGCCCTTCGAAGAGGTCTTAAAACATCTGTTTGGGGACAGCGGCTCGCTGCGCGAGAGTCCTACTCTTGTTCCTACAATTGAACCACAGATTCAGACAAATGCCACTGTTTTTGAGGAAGCCCCCCAAGTAGAGTCCTACATGTCTGTCAGTCTACTCTTCGCTGGCGTCATTGCTGCTAGAATCGGTAAGTAAATGAACAACTAACAGGAAACAATAGAATAGTTTTATTTAGTCCTTATATTCCATTATCTTCAAGAAGAAGAACGTGATATCCATATCTTTATATTACCTGAAGGTTGTAAAACCAACCTTTGAGACCAAAAACAAGTGATTTTGTGATAATTGTGTGCTGGTGCTTTTTTATGTCACATATGTTTTAATTGATTCTCCTAAATTGCTTCCAGGTCTTTGGTCCTTTGACTTGACCGTGACCCAGCTGATCCAAGAGAATGTGATTGAGTCCGAGAGAGGAGTCATCAATGGTGTCCAGAACTCCATGAACTATCTTCTTGATCTCCTGCACTTCATCATGGTCATCCTCGCACCAAATCCAGAGGCCTTCGGCCTTCTCGTAATCATCTCTGTTTCCTTCGTTGCAATGGGACATATGATGTATTTCAGGTTTGCCTATAAAAGCCTCCGAAGTCGACTCTTCCTGTTCTGTTCACCCGAGCAGAAGCCAGATCCCAATATTCCCTCGCTTTCCAACTCCGTATAACTTTAAAGAGACCGTAAGCCAATTTCTACTAGTTTCGCATGCTGTGTTCTTCGAGAACGTCGCCAAGAACCCATTCCATCTTTTTTACTAACATGCATGCTTTTGCTGCTTGCAGTGTTCACGCATTGAGTAAAAATTCTTCTCCATTAGCTAAAATAACAAAGAAGAGAAGGAGCTCTCCTTAGCGTAACTTAGAGATATGTATATGCATGCATTACTTCCCTTGTTTTGTGTTCAAGGTGCTGTAAAAAACGGCTAAGAAGTAATTGTAGGGGGAAACTATGGTTCTTATGCGTTATACAATGCTTTAATAACTCTTGTAAAAGCTCCAAAGCAAAAATGAGCATATTTATTCTACTTTTACACATTTTATTGATTTTTCGACTTTATCGTCATAGTTAATCTTCAGACTAGGTATCCGAGTTTTGCAATGCGCTCTACTTAAGATAGTGTAGTTTTGTAACGTTTGTCCCTCAGTGCTTTTTACGAGTTATGGTTAAAGTCTCTTTTATTGTTATTTGGAGTGTGCTAGTTATTCATTCAGTTATGCATATATAATGCTTATATATTTATATACATGTAGTCAGTATTCTGTATCTCAGCTTCAGTGGTGCTACTATTACAACTCTTTTGGAAAGCAATGCAGACATATACAGTTTGTACATGTAACCAAAGTGGATTTTTTTTTTTACACCATGTGGAAGTGAGGGAATTGCAACCGTTTTCCTGTGTTAACATTCCGAATATTAGTGGTGTGAAAATTTCCTGGAGATTTAGGCCCAGATACACTCGCCCCATTGCAACTAGTTTTTAAGAGCACTAGATTTTTGTTTGTTTCGTTTGATTTGAAAGTGATTTTTAGCACATAATTCTTGTTTTTGCAAAGATTGTTACACAAGCACTTTATGTGATTAGCTACACTTTATCCATGACAAAATAAGTGCAACAAGATACTTCAGGTTTAAGGTGCACGCAATTAATTCACTGCCACCAAAGTTCACAGCCAGGCAGGAATTTTCTCTTGTTGTTCTTCATGTTTGCTTCAAAAATAGCTACAAAAATAGGCTTTTAGAACTAGGTGAAAACTCTAAAACCCTCATGATTTTTACTGCCCTTTAAGTGATGCCACACCTCAGTTTTTCCATCATTCAAATCATATGCTAATCTAGATGTTCCAGATGTAAACTTTACAGACCTACGTTATTAGGTCTATGAGCCACAAAAGCCACAATCACTCAGGCACTAACATCCTTTTGAAAACCACTGCTGGCACATATAGATGAGGTATTTTGTAATAGTTGTGTAATATTGATGTTGGACACCAGTAGGACTCCACCATATGCAGAAGGGATTGAGTCCAATGTGGACGGCTGGTTTGAAGTGCAGCTGGTCACAAATGCAGGTGCCAAGTCACTGGTTTTTTGACTTAAGTAAGCATTTTTAATGTTTCATGAGGCCCCTCTGAACATAGTGTCAGTCTTTAAACACTTACTTCATTACATCAGTGCATATTATCTGTATTTCTGTGAATATGTAGCCTTATTTACATCTGTAAAATATTTTTATATTCTCGTGTTGACTAGTTTTATTTGAATTCAGTTTTGTCCTTCTATGTAACGCCACAAAGTAGATCTTGCCCTTTACAAAATTACAAAATGGAACACTTTTGCAATAAATTGTACTTTTAAAACACAGTTGAATGTAATGGAAGAACAATATGTACATTATTCTTTGTAGGAGCATATTGATTGTTCGTTGTGTGGCATACTTGCAATAATTGTGGTTCACACTCCACAGGGGGAATATACAACTTAAGACTTGTATTGCATCTCACTTCAACTGAAATAAACAGATTTGTATCAAAATGCAACATTTGAGTGGCTGAAATAAGTAGAAAGGGGAGTTTTAAAGGGTTAGTTTAACCCTTTAAGAGGACAACTGGAGCTGGCATACATGCAGCAGCAATTGTACAGTGTACAGGGTCACATTCCTCAGAAGGGTTTGCTGGTAATTTTCTCTAAAAGGCCCTTTCAGACTTTTTTTTTTTTTCTTTTTGGTTAATGCACTGACTAAAAGCTGAGTTGAGCTTGGCTTGCATGAGAAGCAAAGACACAGAAAGACCTGATTACATGCCAGTAACAAACACGTCTCCCATTTTGGGTGGGTGGAAAATCAGGCTGATCTGCCGGGTCTAGACCTAAAATTTGTATGCAACAGAGTTAACTTCGTGTTTTTAGGACCAATAGTGAGAAACTATGTATGTAGACAGTCCAAAAAAAAATAAAAAAATAAACAAATATTAAGGCAGAATGTATTCAATAATAGTTGAAACCTGAAGCGAAGTGGGAGCAAAGCTCAAGTGAAATTCGACTTTGCTTGAACTAGAAATCCAGACATGAGTAAGAGATAAGATATTCTCCTTAGTGTTTCAAAAAGAAGTGTGCACGTGTGAAATAGCTGGCGTCCTGAGCAATTCATTTTGTACAGTATCAGTCCTAAAAAACCATATCATAACCATGACCTTTGATACATTTCCTGGAAAACAGTTCTAATACATAGGGGGTTGACATTGTTTACCTTGTCTGTAGTTTACTTTAGTACACAGAAGGAGAACAACAACAAGATTGCAGTAACGGACGTGTTACCAACACATGACCAGCTAACATTTGACCAAAACCACTCATAAACCATCAAAACACACACATATATATATATATATATATATTAAAAAAATAATAGTCGTCAACATTTGAAGTGGATCAAAAAAGTTAATAAAAGTTGTCCTAAGAAGAAGGTTTTAGGACAACTTTGACAAAAGGTTTTGATCCACTTCAAATGTTGACTACTGTATATATATATATATATATATATACAGTAGTATATATATACACAGTGTTAATATTTTTTATGAATATTTGTTTACCAGAAAGTTACAAAATCAATGCACAAACACATTGAAATAAATTTTTCACAGCACACCGTTCAAAAAGTTCTTTATAAATTATTGTCGATGAAACAGTTACATTACACTAACAGTCAGAGTTACAAAATAGCATTCTTGTCCTCAATCCTCATTCATCAAACCACTAATGGGTTGCTGCAATCCAAATAAACAATTGCAAACCAGTCACCATTCTGGATCTGAAGTAAGTTGAGAAGAATAACAAAAAAAAAAAAAAAACCACATTAATAGGATTATGAAATTGCTTCATCACGGTTTGGAGTCAATGAGGCCAGCCATCCAGCTAAAGTCAGTCTTTCTGACCTTCTTCAGTTCCCTCTCTTGTGCTTTAGAAAGCTTCGGCGTCACCTCATCAACTGAACCCTGGGCTCTGAGCTCCTGCTGACTATCACGTGTCTCCATTTCCCCCTCAGAGTCATCTTCCTCTTTTTCACTGTCCATTTCCTGCTCTGAAGACTCCCTTTCCTCTCTGCGGGCATTCCAGCAAAAGCAAAAAGTATAAAATGTACAAGTTATGTTCTTGTATTACAGAGCATCTCAGAAAAAAAAGGAGAAGAGAAACTGAGAAATAGGCATGTTTACTGCGGTTAACTTTTAAAGAAAACATATTCAAAGATATCCATTTTTGCATGTGAAGAAAAACCAGAGAAGGGTCTTACCGGACTCCAGTGTTGGAGATCAGGAGGGAACCGACAAACATTGAGCACAGGACTGAAGCAGCAGGTAGAACATGAGCTGGTGTGTGTAATAACTAAAAAAAAAAAAACAGAGGAAAGATGTTACAAGAATTAAAAAACATCCATTTTCCAATTATCACCCCATGGCTTGAAATTAGGGCTGGGTGATATTACATATTGGTGAAATAAAGCAATATTGTAATATGTTTCTTTATTACTCCATAACTGAAAGCTAAAACAAGAAGTAACAAATCAAGGATCTTGTTGGTGGCAATGTGGGACATGATCAGCTGATCATTTACATATTTTTTTGGTCTTGCCCAATTTTAAAAGTGTTTTGGAAAGAAATACAATTATACAGGAGATTTTAGAGATTGAGATAGAGGATACATGTTATGATCCGGTTTCACCTAAGCCAGGATTAGGCCTTAGTTCAATTAGGACATTTAAGTAGCTTTTATAAACGTACACTAGGAAAAAAAAAAAAAAAACATTACTGGTGTGCATCTTGAGACAAAACAATGGCACTGACATATTTTAAGATATGCTAGTGCAGGTTGTTTCAGTTAAAACAGCTCAAACATGCATTTTAGTCTAGGACTAGCTTAAGCTTCGTCTGTGAAACCGGAGGTATATTCTATTCCTTGGACATATACTCGATTCAGTGAATAACACTGATAAATATTTACTGAGAATTCTACTAATAGCAGAGAAAAAAGCAGCAAAATAAATCGCCCCAAATGAAAATACAATGGGAACAGATTGTGACAGAAATATATAATATAGAAAGGCTGACATTTAAACTGAGATTAGAAGGGGAGACTTTTGAAAGACACTGGCGAAAATGGACTGTGTACAAGTCAAAACAAAGTGAAAAGAGGGATATTTGTTTGTGAAGGGAGGAATGGGTTGTGTTCATGTATTTATATTTGGAGGTACCCTGGTTGAATATGTCTACATATATGAATAAGTGTATGTAAATATATGTGAATATATAATGCAACCCATTTGTTTGTCTTCTATTCAAGCATCTTTTTTTCCTACCTAAAATCCAGAAAGAATACAGATAACCATGTTTTGACTGTTTGCCTGTTAATGTTTGTCATTGTTCAGTAATGATAAATAAAAAAAAAAGTAAAAAAAAAGAAAGAAATATTGTGACGTTTCTATGCCTTTTTTGGCTATATTTTGATTATAATATAATATATGTACGCTTTGTAACGGCAAAGCTGAATCAGAAATCAATCTAATATGCTGATTTGGTGCTCAAGAAACTTTATTATTATTAGCTTTGGCCGCTTAATACTTTTGGGGAAACCATGATACATTTTTTTCTATTCTTCTATTCATTGAATAGAAATAAAAAAACAGCATTTATTTGAAATAGAACACTTTTGTATCATAAACTGTCTACTGTTATTTCTGATAAATTTATTTACCAATTTCATTCAAAACGATAATATAATATCTATAATATAATGAATAGAGAGCCCACCCTACTTACTTCTTTGATGGTAACAGAGCCCTGTGTGTGTTTGGGTTTTTCAGCCGCTGCGTGGGATGGTGTGTCGAGTTTCTGCTGCTGCTGTCGGTGTTTGCCCAACAGCAGGTAAAATGGCGTAACAGCAACGCTGTCATCAATGACAAGCTGTACCAAAGAGACACATATAAAAAATTACTTTGGGGCCCCTCAAAACAAATGAGCATAAGGGCAGTTTAAGAAAAAGAACTGTACCCGTTTACTTGATGACAACATTCTGTCCTCCTCTGTTGCAATGCTGAAGGTCAATAAATCCTGATAATTAAAAACAGTTAATTTTAGTAAAATGTCAGGACACAATATGCACAATATAACACTAAAACACATTTACACAGTACCCACACTTTTTCATGACTTGCCAGTTGTTCACAATTGCTGGATAATATTTTTCCTTATTTAGTTTTATTGAGGTTGCACCCACAAAGATCTATTTAAGCCGTATCTAGCTCTTGTTTTTAAAATGATTTATTATATAATTAATTGATTACTTTTTTAATATATTGTATACATATATTTACATTTAATAATTTAATATAATAAATAATATTGATTATTTATAATAAATATCAAATTTTAAAATAATTGATAATTAAAAATATTTTTCTTAAGTAACTTAAAGGGTTAGTTCACCCAAAAATGAAAATAATGTAATTTATTACTCACCCTCATGTCGTTCCACACCCGTAAGACCTTCGTTAATCTTCGAAACGCAAATGAAGATATTTTTGTTGAAATCTGATGGCTCAGTGAGGCCTGCATAGCCAGCAATGACATTTCCTCTCTCAAGGTCCATTAATGGTTCAATATTAATATTATAAAGCAACAGGGATATATTTGTGGTGCGCCAAAAAAACAAAATAACGACTTATATAGTGATGGCTATATAAGTCGTTATTTTGTTTTTTGGGTGCACCAAAAATATTCTCGTCGCTTTATAACATTAATATTGAACCACTGTACTCACATGAACTGATTTAAATATGTTTTCAGTACATTAATGGATCTTGAGAGAGGAAATGTCATTGCTAGCTACGCAGGCCTCACTGAGCCATCAGATTTCAACAAAAATAACTTAATTTGCGTTTCGAAGATCAACGAAGGTCTTACGGGTGTGGAACGACATGAGGGTGAGTAATAAATGACAGAATTTTCATTTTTGGGTGAACTAACCCTTTAAGTTAAAATTAAGTTAATTAAAATTTTTAAAATACATTTTTTGAGGATTTTGTTAATGTTTTGTATTTTCCAGGTCTTAAAAACACGATTTAAAAACCCAGGTTTTCCACTGCTGTGGGAACCCTTCATCTAAATCTGGAGGGGAAAAAAATAGATTAAAAAACAAAAACAACAACAAAAAAAAACATTTACACTGTCCTACGGTTATGTTTCTATGCGTTTTCAGGCCGTTATGTGATTAGAATTATCACTGAAGTACCGTGTTTTGGGTGAGGAAATACAGCTGAGATCTGTTGAGCCACTGAGAACTTTCGTCACATTTGTTCAACGGCTCCTCTCGAGGAACAAAGATGGCACGATGTACTTTCTCTGAACACACTTTCTTCTGGGTGAACAGAGGCCGTGGTTCGCTGGGTTTGAAAACAAACACTGTACAGAGACCAAAGAACACATTAAAAGCAGCTTGTGCTTAACTCTTAATGATACATTAAAGAAAGAAACAAAGAGCATCAATCATAAATAAGTGTGTATTTATGATTGATGCTCTTTGTTTCTTTTCTTGCTACGTATATTGCTAATCAAACTCTAAGGAGATGAAGAATGTCAAGAAGCGATGACCGTTCAAACACTTACGGTCTGTATGTTTAGACTGGTATGAAAAGGCAGCCACATTTTCTGACAAGGGGTCTGGCTGCAGCTTGGAAACTTCCAAAGATGTGCTCCATTCCACTGTGAGCAAAGGAGATTTGACATTACATAAAACTGACCATGCAAAACCAAACCAGGCTGAACAAATCTAGTTAAAAGGAGAAGTTCACACAAAAATAAAAGTCCTGGCATTACTCACTCTCATGTTGCTTCAAACCTGTATACTGTTGTTTTTTTCAAACGTTTATAATAACCAAGGGCTGTCAAACTCCTAAAAGGACCAAAAAGCCCATGAAAGTGCCATAAAAGCAGTCCATATGACAGATTCAGATTCAAAATGGTGCTTTTTGGAGCTTGACAGCCATGTTTGCTATGAAATGCCATTTTATATATTTTTATATTTTTATGTCATATTTTATATGTATTTTTATGTCTACAGATTGTTTCAAAAATGTTCTTTTTTGGCTGAACTATCCATTTAAGCTGGCTTGTTCAATTGATGCCTCATAACAAAATTTTAAAAGCAACTGAACCAATATTAATGAGCACTTACATGCACAAGTGAGGAGATTCCAGCAGCAGAGAAGGTTGTTGGTGGTGGTGCCAAGCAGGTATTTGGAGCAGCTTAATCGGCCGAAACAAAGGTCCCTGGTAGATCAGAGTAGCTGCCTTTAGTTAGTTTCAACAATTCAAAGACCACCGTGATCAGAAAGGCCCATGTCACTTACATATTTCATCAGATTAGTCTCAGTGCATGATAATCAGTTGCCTTACTGTTAATCAGAAACTGTGATACAACAGCAACGAACATTATCAAAAAACATTTACAATAAATATGACTGACTTCTTAGAATTGTACCCAAGTCTACAAATAATCAAACAGATGCACTTTTTCGTGAGATAATATAAATCAAATATGGCGCAAAGCTGCCCACGACTTTATGGCTCACCAAATCAGTGTGAGAGGATTGGAAATACTGTACAAAGCAGATTTAGCACTCGCTGAAATTTCGAATTATTATTAACTACATACTTACCTTCTATGCTTCATAATACAGTACATAATACAGTAAAATATTAAACTTTAAAGAATAGTTTACCCAAAAGGTGAAAATTCTGTCATGTTGTCATATGACAAAAGACACTTAATGTACTGTCCATGTTTTTTTTTTGCAATTACAAAAATAATCAAACTTAAATTACAGATTTTTCATGTTTGGCTGAACACTTCCTTTAAGGCCAATTTACTTGTGTTGCCACGATCCTTGAAATTCTAACTACGATACAATAGTTAAAAAAAGATTGATATTTAATACATTTTTGATACAAGTAAGCATTGCCACAACATTAAAGGGAAAGTTCACCCAAAAACATAAAATGCCATCATGCCATCCCTGATGTATATTACTTTCTTTCTTCAGATAAATACAAATGAAATGTTTATGAAAATGATCCATTTCTGTGAGTCAATATAATGCAAGTGATTGTGTGCCTCTCAGTTGACACTTGAAAATCTCAGTTGGCACTTTTCCACTGGATGGTACTACTCGGCTCGCTTTACTTTTCCCACTGCAGTTTAGTCCCGCTTCAAAGTGGGTGGGATTATAAACTGATCGCATAGTTGCACCGCCTCCACTGTCGTGGATCCCCTTCTGGGCTACCAACGAGTCTGCACCTCATCTACTGACCACGATACAGCCATTTCTTTTTTCAAGTTGTATGCGACGGTTGTTTAAAGCAAGTTGTTTCGCGAACAAATGATACTGCGGTGGCTGTTACTGACTATTTAAATCTAGCGGGTTTGGTGTCTTGTGTTTCAAATTCAATGACGCTGGTAGTGACGATTCTCTCTGACCAATAAGTGATCTGCAGTGTTTACGCGTCACATTTAGTATTGGTACGGCTCGCTTGGAACCTCAACCGAGGTGGTACTATTTAAGTGAGCCGTACCGTTCTGTACCGAGCCGTCCCATGCAGTGCCATAAGCACAGTGATCGTGACTGTAATCCATACAACCACAATCTTCTGAAGCGAAGCGACAGGTATGTTTAAGAAAAATACCAATGTTTTTAAGTTTAACAACTATAAATCAATGCTTCCAGTCTACTGTCATGAGGGGGACATGGTGACACTTGACATTGTGTTGAAGCTTTCACAAGTGCGAGAAGTAATGCAGAAGCGTTATTTTTCTTACACACACCTATTGGTTTGCTTCATAAGACATTGATTCATCCACTGGGGTCGTATGGATCACCATCACAATTGCTGTGCTTGGTTTTTTAAGTGTTCATTTTTGGATGAACTATCCCTTTAAGGGTAAAGGGCCCTATTTTAACGATCTAAGCTCATGGTCTGAAGCGCATGCCGCAAGTGCACTTAGGTCATGTCCGAACCCACTTTTGCTAGTTTAACAACGGGAAAAAATGGCGCGCCCGGCGCATGGTCTAAAAGGGTTGTCCCTACTCTCTTAATGAATAATGAGTGTGTTTTAGGCATAACGTGCAATAAACCAATCAGAGTCTCATCTCCCATTCCCTTTAAAAGCCAGCTGCGCTCACGCCACGGCAGTTTCGCTATTTACATAGCGGGATTTGCAAGCGGAAAAACTGAACGCTTCTCCAGAGAGGAAACACATGCAGACCATCTACAGGACAAGCCGGATTCCACCAAAGCATTTTTTTTTTCTTTATGCACACAATAATAATCTTTTACACTGTAATCCTTTTATTTTTAATATTTAGCATGTTTGTGTGCTGCTGCGTGTCCCTATGTGTGTAATAAGTAGAGTGTATGTGCGCGCACCTGCATATAGGCGCATATTACTAAACACTCTTTAAATAAAAAAAATATCGTGCCATTGACTTTAGACCAGGTTTTTGTTGGTCAATGGCGCAGTCTATTTCAGTTGCCTCAAAATAGCAACGCGACAACAATGCACCTGAACACACCTCATTTTCAGACCAGCACGCCCATGGGCGAACAGACGGGTGCGAGTGCATTTGCTATTTAAACAACGTGGCGCAGGACGTGAAAACGATAACTGCGTCAGGCTGAAACTAGCAAAAAACACTTGTCGCACCTGGCGCTGCATTGCGCCGTGTATATGATAGGGCCCATAAAATCTGAAATGTCTCGAATTTACTTTTGATCATTATCAAAAGGTTTTCTTATCAACAGAAACCCTGTTGTCTAAGATTTATCCAGCCCGATAGCTCTGTTAATAATAATAATAATAAATTATTTATTAAAATAAAAATAAAGATTTTCATGGTGCATGCTGCATTCCCAAATATGTGTTAAACTCACATCACATGCAGAGATAAAGTTTGCACCATTTACCATGAAATGAGAAGCTTTGCTCTGAAATGAGAATCTTCGCTCTTTCGAAATTTACTAATTAAATTTCGATACTGTGGAAAATTAGTACTGAAACCATTTCAAATTTCAGTATCGAAAAAAAAATAATATTTTTGACAACACAATTTACTGCTTGTGTGATACAGGGAGGTAAGGAAGAACTGAGAACAGTTGTTGACAAGAAATGTCATGTACTTTTTATCGTGATGTACCCTAGCTGCACCTAACGAACTTCCTTTTATTAAAAACAATGACACAGAGTGAAACTGTGTGTCCCTGGTGACCCTGCAGAGGATGGCTTGCATCCAGCTCCTTAAACAGGACTGAATCCCCAGTCTGTCTGGCCAGCATCTAAAAATTAATTGCTAAGTTACCACCATTCAACTGTGCGGACAGTCTGAAAAGAGCTCAGTGAATGCAGCCCACTGCACTGAATGGAATACACCTCTAAAGGCTGTAAGTTTTTAATAAGGAAGCTGTGAAATATATTCAAAACACATCAGAAAGAGTTTAGACTGGCTGATTTGAAGACAGGGAACATCTAGTATCACCTTATTTCTCCAGGTGGCTGGCAGAGGGTGGTGAGCAGCTCCCAGGTGTCCGGGCTCCATATGGTGATGACTTCTTGGAAGCTCACCGCCAGGAGAGAGCTATCGGCTGAGAAACTGCAGTTTTTGGGCTTTAAGTTATGGTAGCTTCCCACAAAATCACACGACCAGAAGTTCTGGTCCTCTAAAACACAAATGGAAATGTTGCGGTGAGACAGGTATGTCTGGATTCAGACTCATGACCTTTGGTGTTTGACTTCTCAAGCCAACACTAACACCTTTGCAAACGTCTGGAGGGTTTGACTCACGTTGTGTGTCTTCGTCAGCATCCTGACACCATGCTTTGAACTGGCCGTCTTCTGCTGTGGTCACCAGCATGGTGGTCTCCTCAGAAGAGCTGAAGCACATGGATATAATCCGATCCATGTGGGCGGCAGTGATGGTAGTGTTCAGTACGAAGCTAATGGGACAGAACAATACACAATTACAATCCAGAAATAAAGTCGGTTTAGAAATATATGAAGAGTTCTACACTACCGTTCGAAAGTTTAAAGTGCATTTCTTTTTTTGAAAGAAATTAAACTTTAATTCTGCAAGGACTAAGCTGATCATTAAGAGACAGTAAAGACATTTAGAATGTCACAAAAGATTTCTGTTTCAAATAAAAGCTGTTCGTTTGAACTTACATTTATATCAGGATTATTTGATCAATTAAATAACGGTTTCCAGATAACAGCACAACTGTGTTCAACATTGATAATAAAAAATCTTTCCTGAGCAGCAAATCAGCATATTAGAAAGATTTCTGAAGCATCATGTGACACTGAAGACTGGAATAATGATGCTGAAAATTCAGCTTTGTCAGCATACCAATAAATTAATTTTAAAATTAATAAAATAGAAATCAGTTATTTTAAATTGTTAAATTTAACAATATTACTGTTTTTTGTAAAAGTAAATGTAGTCTTGGTGAGCATAAGAGACATATGTTCAAAAACATTTAAAAGAAATCACTGACACCAAACTTTTGGACAATAGTGTATAAAATATATAATTTTTTGCCACTGCTGGCAGAAAGTTCTATGGCAAACCGAAAATCAATTCCAATTCTGGAATCGGATACTTGTTACAAAATTAAAATTTTAATTCCTCTTATCGATTCCTTTGTGTGCATTTTAATACGTCTTTAAACCATTCAAGCGAAAGAAAACCCGTGCACTGTTTTCTTTGTTCTCTTCCGTGTCTTTTTGCATTTGAATGGACAAATACACACACAAATATGTCAAAGTATTCTAATAAACACAGTCGGGTATGTCTTAAGTGAACGTAAACAGTTGACAAAGAAAACAGTATGTATAACAGTATATTGGATCCGTGCAGCTCTTAAAGTAACAGCAGCCTAATATTCCTGTTGCTGCCTCTATAATGATGTAAATCAAACAAAAGACAGAAAATTCACTCACTGTTCTTGACTGAATAATTTCTGTAACTATATTTGTAATGTATATTTTATTTATAAAGTGCAGTGTTATTTTACATTTGATTATAGTTATACCTGAAAATCTTAAAACACTGTTTATTTCAATCATATCTTTGTTCAGTTGTATTTATTTGTGTAATTGCTAATTTGTTTATTTGTTATTTTTTAATTACTGAGTGTTTACTTGTCTTTAGTAATGCTTGAAATTTATATTAGTTAGGGTAGTTGTTTTTGCTATGGCTTTTTTTTTTTTTACCTTACTGTAATCGAAATTAGGAAACAATAAGAATCGGAATCAAGAAGCAGAATCGTAAGAATTCAAGCGATACACAACCCTAAGCAAATGTATAAACAACTAATAAACAAAGTAATCATAAATAGTCTTTTTAAAATACACTTTTTCACAATTTGAGTAAAAATAGTGAGACATCTGGCATATGGCAATCATAAACCAGCATTATTCCTCACACTCCAAACTGTGAATATTTACGATGTTCGAATTTTGCATATTTATATTCCAGTATTATGTATTAAAGGGTTAGTTCACCCCAAAATGAAAATTCAGTCATTAATTACTCATCCTCATGTCGTTCCACACCCATAAGACCTTCGTTCATCTTCGGAACACAAATTAAGATATTTTTGATAAAATCCGATGGCTCAGTGAGGCCTGCATCGCCAGCAAGAACACTCCCTTTGTCAATGCCCATAAAGCTTCTAAAGAAATATTTAAAACAGTTCATGTGACTACAGTGGTTCAACCTTAATATTATAAAGTTGACGAGAATACTTTTTGTGTGCCAAAAATAACAAAATAGCGACTTTATTCCACAATATCTAGTGATGGGCGATTAAAAAAAACTGCTTCATGAAGCTTTGAAGCTTTACGAATCTTTTGTTTCGAATCAGTGGTTCAGAGCGCAAAAATCCCACGATTTCAGTAAACAAGGCTTTGTTACGTCATAAGTGTTTTGAAACTTCAATGGTTCATGTGAATTTGGCAGTTGATAAACACTCAAAACCACTGTTCTGAAACAAATGATTTGTAAATCTTGGAAGCTTCATGAAGCAGTGTTTTGAAATTGCCCATCACTACATATTGTTGAATAAAGTCGCTATTTTGTTATTTTTGGCACACAAAAAGTATTCTAGTCACTTTATAATATTAAGGTTGAACCACTGTAGTCATATGAACTATTTTAAATATGTTTTTAGTAGTTTTCTGTGCATTGAAAAAGTGTTATTGCTGGCGATGCAGGCCTCACTGAGCCATCGGATTTTATCAAAAATATCTTAATTTGTGTTCAGAAGATGAACGAAGGTCTTACGACATGAGGGTGAGTAATTAATGGCAGAATTTTTGGGTGAACTAACCCTTTAATTGAGTTTTTAAAAATTTACTAATAAATGTATGGTTTATATGATGATGTTATGGTTGTTATCAGTTTTGATGAAGGATAAGTGCCTACATTTTGATTGTTGATTTACGTTATTTACATGTGGACCATGACAAATATGGCAACATTGTACAATTCTTGTACAAATCATATATTTGACATTATTCAAATGTGCATTCCATGCTAGCATGAATACCTTTGCGTTGTCTCATCAAAAGCCCACAGTTTGAGAAAAAACTCCAATTCTGAGGATTTTTGTCCCCTTTCCTCCACTGTAGCAAGCCAGGACCCTTTTACATCAAAGGCAGCCTTTACCACTTCAAACTGATCCAGACCCGCTTCATAAATATATTCTTGCTCCACTATGGCCAGCTGAGAATACAAGTAACAATCTGTTATGCACACATTTATCCAAAATAAGAAAAACAATGTTTTACATAAAAAGGGGCCCAGCGGTCGTGATTTCCCCTGATATGTTCTTGCAACAGTATATGACTTGTGTCAGTAGAACGCACAAGGATGGAACTAATACACAACATGTGATTATACATTTTTGCAACACATACTTCCCCATATACTTGCTTATGCCTAAGAAAAGTTGAGTTTCATTACAGCATTGACTGCCTCAGACTCACATTGTAGAGATGCTTGTCACGTAGCAGGGAGTAGAACTGCAGATGACCCGGTTTCCCATTCAGCACTAAAGCTTTACTGCGCGGATCAATCATTACGGCGTCTCCTGAAAGCATCGGAAGAAATAAACTTTTATTGCCATAGTTGTGAAATCCAAACGGTTTGTGCAAATGAGACTTTACCAACCTTTGACTAAACCCTGAATCACTCCAGACACTTTGAAGCTGCTCTCGATAACTGTGATCTCTGAGGAGGAAGAGAAGGCAAATGACAATCCAGAAAGCAGTGCCAAATTATACCATACTGAAATGTGTGGGCAAAGGCTGACTCGAAGGGTGAATTTCACAAAATGCCCAGGCTGTAATTCATCCATAATTACAACAAAGTTTTTTTGCAATGCAACATTATTTTTGAGACACTTTCTGCCCAAATTCTCATTCGCTTAATCAGTTTTTTAATCAAGTGTGATGTTACAAGATTATATAATTAACAGCCAATCACAGAGAAAGAATTTTTTTAAAATGTTTTTAAAAGAACTTTAATATGCTCACAAAGGCTGCATTTATTTAATCTAAAATACAGTAAAAAATATTGTGAAATATTACTACAATTTCAAACAACTGTGCTCTAATTTGACACAAAATGTAATTTATTTTCAGCAGCCAATTCTCCAGTCTTCAGTCACATGATCCTGCAAAAATCATTCTAATATGCTGATTTGGTGTTCAAAAAACATTTTTGAAGAATAGAAAGTTCAAATAACAGCTTTTATTTGAAATAGAAATCTTTTGTGACATTATAAATGTCTTTGCTGTCACCTTTGATCCATTTAATGTATCCTTGCTGAATAAAATTATTTTTTTTTCCAATTTAAAGGATTAGTTCACTTTAAAATGAAAATTACCCCAAGCTTTACTCGCCCTCATGCCATCCTAGGTGTATACAACTTTCTTCTTTCTGATGAACACAATCGAAGAAATATTAATAAATATCCTGACGCATCCGAGCTTTATAATGGCAGTAAGCGTTACCAAATGGATGTGGATGGAGACACTTTCTTCAGCTCATACTCATTTGCTAACACTTACTGCCATTATAAAGCTTGGATGTGTCAGGGTATTTATTAATATTTCTCCGATTGTGTTCATCAGAAAGAAGAAAGTCATATACACCTAGGATGGCTTGAGGGTGAGTAAAGCTTGGGGTAATTTTCATTTTAAAGTGAACTAATCCTTTAAGAATTCTAAAATTCTATTAAATTTAAGTGAAAAATCTAAATTACCTCAAACATTTACATGATAGTGTAATTGATACTGTTTTGTGTAGAGGGATTTTGGCCCAATTAGATTTCATGGTGAGAGGGTTTAACCAGTGAAATACCACAAAAATATAAAACCAAGCAATCAACAAGATGTTTCACTTTTACAGCTGGTTAGAACAAAACCTCCCGGATTTTTTTGTTTAGCATAATTTTATATATATATTAGGGCTGTCAAGCGATAAAATTTTGTATCTAATTAATAATGTGATGTGGTGATTAATCTAATTAATCACAAATGAATCGCACATCAAATTTGGCTGAGAAATTACCGCCAAAGGATCATTTAAAGTCATTATTGTGTAAAGCATCAAATAGACATTACAAAAAAGTAGCTTCAGAAAGAAATAATTTATTTGATTTAACAGAATTTATTACACAAACTTTTGGACCATGATGTTGAGTAAATGATCATTTTATTTTAATTTTAATTTTTGGGTGAACTATACCATTTTTTTGAAATTGTATTTATTTTTGTTAATCAATGTGGAGATATGAAATTATTTTTTAATTAAATTATACTTTGAATAAGACACTAAAACTGCCAGCAGGTGTCTGTAAATGTCTTAATGATTAAGTCACCGAGTTATGCATTCATTCATTCGATTCGTTCAAACGACTGATTCATTCAGGAGTGAAGTAAATGGTTTTCTTTATGAATGTTCAATTGAATCATTTGTTCACTCAATTCATTCAAAACGCGGATTCAGAAATGAAAAAAACTGCTGCGTGTTGCTCGGAGACGAACAGGTCTGCTTTGTCTTTATATTTTCGTTTGCAAAATTTAGCAAAAACAGACAATATTGTGTTTAAAATAACAATATTAACTTCTTATTTAGTGAACTGTTGTATAAAATCAGTATCGCATTTGCAATATTTGGAGTGAAATGTGTGAGATTCACCCCAAAGCTGAAGACTTACTGTTGTCTGAATGGGAGGTGCAAAACAACTGCCCATCAGATGATGCAGATACATGTAAAATGGATCCTCCGAGACGTGGCAAGAACTCTTTTTTGTTGTTTGCCCCATACTGCCACTGGACAAGCACTGACTCAATGCCTCCACTCAGCAGATTAGTGCCTGTAGACACAATAAGAGTTGTGTTTTCTCAGATGGGGACACACATTTAACACAGAGGAAGAGGTGAAAAAGTGTGAAACACACCCAATACCACAGCAAAACCCACCTTCTGGAGTAAAACACAAAGTGTTCACAGCATTGTGATGCCAGTGCAGCGTGGAATATGTATACTCCTTTTTTTGATGGAAGTTTCTCCTGTAGCAAAAACAAAGTAAGTTAAACAAAACCTCAAATTCTGATCACGTGACCGACATATGAACTAAAACACTGGCCTTACCAGAAGCGAATCTTTCCATCTTCATGACCGGTGGCGATACAGTCGTCTGTTGGGTGACAGGCTAAGCACGTGAATGCATTTTTGGCTCCTTTTTTATCTGTGGCTTGTAGAAAAAAACTACAAAGAGGACAAAAAAAAACAGTGAAAATTTATACATCAGTGAAAACTTACTTTTTTCCATTCAACACAAAAGGAAATGTTTTTAAAGAATATCCATGTAATAAAAGAAAATGAGGAGGGGTGCAGTCAAGCAATATGTCATTATCTTTGTTTTGAGATGTGTTAAGCTACACTTTTTTTTTTTACTTAGTTTCAAAAATTTGATTCATTTTTACCTAATTTTTTTGATTACCTATCCAAATAATACAATAAATAAGTCGAGTTATGTTTATTTGTATAGCATTTTTCACAATACATGTAATTTTCAAGCAGCCTTACAGAGCTATCAGTGTTAGAAATGTGTTGAAGTTGCTGGGTGCTTGTTATTCAAAAACCAACTTAATGGTATGATAACTGATCAAATTTCAAAGTGTGAATATCAATAATACCTTTTGTGTTCAATAGAAGTCATTCAGTTTTGAAATGACTTGATGGTGAGTAAATGACCATTTTCATTTTGAGGTGAACTATTTCTATAAGGTTGTGCTGTCTCAACTTTGTTGTTTTCACAAAGAAGTGGCGGTATTTGAAAAACCAACAGAAAGCCAAAACACGTGTCATGTGTTCCCTAAGGCCACTAAATAAGCAGTGTGGTTGGACATGTTCCTACATGTTCTGACCTTTAAAAAGGCTATTCAGGATACAGGGGTTATTACCTGTATGTCTTCTGCTTCCTGAAGAAATAAACATTAAGTTGGAGGTGCACGGCAAATGCTACGTATTCCCCCTGAAAACACAATTTACAAAAAACACAATGTTAAGAAACGACTGTTTCTCTCGAGCTAACTGGAAGGTTGCTGGTTCAATTCCTTGAGCTTGAAGAAGTGTACTGGTCTTTCTTATTTGTACATAACCACAAATAAGGTTGAGAAGTCATGATGTGTAATGGGTTTATCAAAACAACTAGTAAAGCTGCAATAGGGTTGCACACGGTACTCAGTCTACAAAAATAACACCAGGATGTGCCACAATAATTAACCTACAGGGGGTTCCAACCATGTTTACTTATCCACATCAACGCTCTTACACGGGCAATGACTGTGCAGAAGGATGCCGACAGATTTATCCATAACAAGCTGAGCAGGTATGACATAGTTTTCACCCAGAGCAACCTTCACACAGCCAGACATGAACTAATGTTTAATATTGCATAATAATAATAACATACATTAATGTAAATTGGATTTCAGCTCCTGTCTGGTAGTGAGAAGGTAATATAGATTTTTGCAATTATCCAATATTGGTCGAAAGTTAATAACGTTTTATTGTGCATGCTCATTTCTCATATTTTACACTTAGATTAACTTTGCTGCCATCTATCGTCACCTAAAGTTAATCTTTATAAACACTAATAATTTAATTTAATAACAGTTAAATGTAATTAATCAAATCTCAAAAAGAATATCTTTTTATACTGAACATTAAAATGTTGTGATAACTAAATTTTTATTTTTAATTTTATTTACACAAAATAGTTTTGAATTTTAATATTGGCCACAGCATGAAACTAATCATTGGCTTCTCTGTACCGGTACATCCCTAGGTTTGGACCTTATTTACATCAGTATTTTATTTTATTGTACTTACAATCAGATCAACCAAAACAAATCAAATATAAATGGGGCCTTATATAGAACTATATAAACAATGGCTGTTGGTTTGTCTTTTTTCACTACACTGTAATACCTAACATCAAATTTACTAAGTGAAGTGATTTCATCTCACTCAAATATTACTGAAAGTTTATTGCACTTAAAGTTATGTGAACACAATAACTGATTATATTAAGCAGAACTCAAAATAAATGAGTCACAGCAAAGTTCTAGCAAATTCCCTAGCATGCTTCAGACTCTGTGGGGAGAGTTGAAATTAAAACAAATCTTTTGTAGCATGTATCAAGCTGCCAAAGTCACACCCCCCAGTGGTGAACCATTGAAATTTCGAAACACTTATGATGTAACAAAGCCTCCTTTACTGAAATCACGTGATTTTGGCAGTTTGATACACGCGCCAAACCACTGATTCGAAACAAAAGATTCGTAAAGCTTTGAAGCTTTGCAATCGCCTATCACTAGATATTGTTGAATAAAGTCGTTATCTTGTTTTTTGCCACACAAAAAGTATTCTCGTCGCTTCATAACATTAAGGTTGAACTACAGTACTCATATGAACTGTTTTAAATATGTCTTTAGTAGCTTTCTGGGCATTGAAAGTGTTAATTATCTTGTTGTCAATGGAGGCCTCACTGAGCCATCAGATTTTATGAAAAATATCTTAATTTGTGTTCCAAAGATGAACAAAGGTCTTACAGGTGTGGAACGGCATGAGGATGAGTAATTAATGACAGAATTTTCATTTTTTGGGTGAACTAACCCTTTAAACCATGATCTGTTTCTATTTCAAGCTGTCATTGTGTCTTTGTATTGATGCAAGTACAATTTTATTATCAGATGGTTTGTTTTACATTAATAGATTTTTGAACACATAGAAAAGGACCTATACTTTAGCAGGGTACCATCATCAGCTAAGTCCCAGATTTTTTTAGGATGGCATAATGTTTTTCTTAATGCATGGCCATGTGATGAGCCCTAAGTTTTAACATTTTGCGCCTGCCTGTAACGTCTATCAATGTACAGTGGATATTAAGAAATGTATCACCTAGAAATGGACTAAAAAGCAGTCAAAACAGAAACCTCAAGCTTGTGCTATGAGCTGAAATGCTTTCAAAATATTCATCAACAGACAAATACTTAAAAAAAAAAAATAAAAAGGATGTAATAACCACCCTAAAAGAAAGTGATGAGTGAGCTCTTACCCCTTGACCGAAGGCCGTGCAGCTGGGGTTTGGGCTGATATAACTGCAAACGACAGATAGCTCTTTAACCTCCACCTCCTGCTCTGCTGACTTGGGCAGATGTGCGGAAACCAACTGGAAACTCTCTGGACATACAGACACACAAAGCACAAAGCTCAGGAAATTTACCTTCTATGCAATGGCCTTCAACTGTTTTATGAACTTCCACCTCATGAACCGATTTGTTAAGGTCCTGCTTTCAAAATCTGATTGGCTGGCTTAACTTAACGTGCCCCTATTATGCTTTTTTTTATATATACATTACCTTTCACGTAGTGTGTAATATAGCTGTTTGTGAATATATAAGATCTGCAAAGTTTCAAAGATCAAAGTGCATGACAAATGGAGTTGTAGTCTCCTGAAAGAAAGAACCGATTTTGAAATGCCTGAAACAAATCGTCAGTAATTCCAGCCTTACTTCCTGCGTTAAACTATGTAGGTTTGTAACAAACTAGCATAATGCCCGCCTGTGGTCTTCATTAGCTACCCATGAACAATGTCTACCATTTAGAAATGCCCTGCTCCATCTGTGCTTGTGATGGTGGTTCGGATTGATCAGATACTTTTTCCAACGTTTCATTATATTGGGCTTGAATTGATATGGTAAAACCGCTGAAATCATTACAGTTCATATCATTGTATATAGCTGTAATTCAGATATGTGACCCTGGACCACAAAACCAGTCATAAGTCGCACGGGTATATTTGTAGCAATAGCCAGCAATACATTGTATGGGGCAAAAATCATTAGGATATTAAGTAAAGATCATGTTCCATGAAGATATTTTGTAAATTTCCTACTGTAAATATATAAAAAATGTACTTTTGTGAGTGGATACGCACTGCTAAGAACTTCATTTGGACAACTTTAAAGGCCATTTTCTCAATATTTTGATTTTTTTGCACCCTGAGTCTGAGATTCCAGATTTTCAAATAGTTGTGTCTCGACCAAACAGTGTCCTATATCAATGGAAAGCTTATTTAATCAGCTTTCAGATGATGTATAAATCTCAATTTCAAAAAAATGACCGTTATGACTGGTTTTGTGGTCCAGGGTCACATATATTAATGGCCATATATATTAATGGCCATTTTGTACATTTAAAGCCTCTAAATCGGTCAGATTAAAACAATAAGCTCTTTGAGAGCTAGAGTAACTAACATTAATTAATATTGCTCTGTTTCGCTGAGATTCGTTTGATATAATTTAAATTAGTTTTTTTCATGTCAGTTTATTATTGTTGCATAATTTTAGATCTACCACACATAAAAAACAAAGTAAACTGTGGTTGGTGGTTTTTACGCGTCAGTCAGGTGGTTTCTTACTGTTTAAGGCAAGACAACCCAGGTGAATGGGGGGAAAAAAATAACTAATAGATATCACCATACTTCCCCAGCTGATTGATTATATTAAAAATTGCAAACATTATTTGTATTACAAGTTTTCTAAAATGTTATGTTTAAATATGCAAATGATGCGTTGTCTAATTAAATATGCGCTAATTTGCATAAACTTCTAGAAAAAAAAACTGAATATTGGATGACGTCAGGTTTAAAATTCTCATTTAATTTTTTAGACATATTAAATTCAAAGATTTTTACAGAGGGAATTTTGGACATCTCTTTTTATCACTCCATAAATGAGAAAATACTATCAACAGCCAGAAAAAAAATTATTTTCACCATTTTTTTTAAGAATAAAATGTTGTATAAAAACAGGCAAATTATAGATCATCAAATCCCGCTGTAAAAACATTCAGAATATAGATAGGAATAAAACTGTAAAGTTTGGTGTATATAAGTTCTGCTGAAGTGGAGATTTCTGACTCAAAGCAGGAGAAAAAACTCATTTTGAGAAAACTAATTGAAATCTATAGATGCAAATAGATAAAGTGCTATAAAATATACACTTAAAAGTGTGTTTTGGATGTTTTCTTTCCACCAGTCCGGAAAAACACTTTATGAAAAGCCAAAAAGCGCAAAATCTCAAAATTGACAGGTGCCTGAAAAAACAGTGTTTTTGCCTGTAGTGTCTCCCCTTAAGTGGGCAGCTCTTTGCAAAAATAAGCTGCAATGTGGACCAGACAGTCAAAAGCCTGGCTATGCTTGATATCAACATTATTTTTATTTACATATCAATATTTCTCTTTTACAGAGTTGGAAAATAAATCTTCTTCATGCAGTATTGAAGAGATTGAAGAGTTTCTGCTCCTAATCAAGGATGTGGCAGTAAACTACATGACTTCATTACAACTCAACAGTGAAATACATACCATTCATGGAATCTGTAGCCATGGGAAGATGAAGGAAAATGACTCCCTCATGTTTATCGGACACATATAGTGAAAACAATGGGTATCCAATGATAAATGTCTGAAAAAATAAAAATAAAAACAACATGAAAGGAATGAAAGTCTTTACTGTAACAGTAGCCTTGCCTTCTTTCACAACACAAACCGTACCTTGATAAGGATGCCGTCAATGAAGTCCCATAATTTAACAGTGCCATCTGCTGAGCAAGAGTAAACCTGCAGCAGAATTAATAAAAAGCAGTAGATTGTTGTTTATGTAAAGGATAAAGTAAGCCAGTCAAAATAAACTCCTTTCTATACTCAAGTAATGCACACACACCTGCAGGTGATTGGCAGGATTGAAGGCGATGCCTGTAACTTGGTTGGTGTGGCCCTGCAGACTATTGAGCCACTCTTCTGTACGTGTGCTATAGACCTTCACTAAATCCCCAGAGGCGCACAACACAAACCTGCAACCATGAGACATTACATTTAAGTAATATAGAAAATGCCTTTGCAATAATACTTCATGCCTGGGGTTTACTGTGAAAAAAAAAAAAAGATTCTTGTTCGGTGATTTCATTCATATGCACACTGCAGTTATCAGACACAACATGCACACATTTATTTGTCTTTCCATAAAATGGAATTGAACTTTTAACTGTGATTATTTTAATGTAATCTTTTGACAGCCCTAAAAATAAGAAATAAAACAAAAACTACTTTCATTATTGGAAATAAAATAAGCATTAACGGAAATAAAATTTCTCATTTTCATTTTAACTTGGTGTAATAAAATAACTTAAAATAACTGAAATAAACAAAAACTATATAAACATTTTAATTACAAAGAATATATAATATAACTAAATTAATTATTCTAATAGTATTATACAAAAAATAACACTGGCACAACGTAAAATAAAACTAATTATTTTATTTTGGAAACAGAATGTTAGCTTTTTTAACATTTCTCACACTATATATATTTTCTGGATGAAAATATATATCCATCTTTTTTTTTATTTTAGGAAGAGGTCCTTTTAAATGGGATCAAAATATGTTGTGGTTTAAAACCCCCAACAATGACACAGGCTGGTCACATCAATTACTCACATTTTAATGATTTTCAACCTGTAATATCTGTACTTTAATGTCAGAAGTGATGTACATTATTATGGATATTTTAATAAAGAAATAGCATGATGTGTGTCTGGAACAGCCTTACGTAGTTGTCTGTTTCGTTGAAAGCAAAACCAACAGCAAATTCATCAGCAGTTTAAACAATCACCAATGTCCATAACATTTTAAAGATGCAGTTGAACCTGCCATTCAGTCAAGTGTTTAGACACACAATGAGTTTAATTTGCTCACAGACTGATCACACATCACTTTGGGAGTTTCATTCCCTCCACAACACGGCGCAATGTTTATTTAAGACGATACATTTAGAGAATATACAGACAGAATCAGACACAAAAGTTCAGTTGATTTAGCGGATACCTGGAGTCATTTGAGATGATCGGAGGTCTAAGGTTCATTTTACTGCCGCCGCAGCGAACCACGCGGATGTCACTCTTCTCCACCATGTTTTCAGCCTCTCTGAACATCACATGTGGCCGCTGTGCGTTTCTTCTTCGTCTGTAGTGAAAAGAAACTACTGAAGCACAGCGTCATCATGTGGCCAGGCGTTTACTGCGTGAACAAATGGGTAAAATAATATACAGTAAAACAGGTAAAATGGTTAACTGTTAGTTACCTTAGCATATATGATTAAAAACAGTTCTATTATTAATTAAAAAATAATACATGCAATCTTACTGTGGTAAAGAAATAGAAATAATTTTTTTTTACTATTATTTATGAAGAAAATGTATATTATATTTAACATGGCAATGCATAAATACATGAATAAAATATGTAAATGTAAAGTAAAAAGTATGAAAAAGAGGAATTCACAGAATTCTTACGTTTATTGACAGAGTAAGTGCGAGTGGTTTTGACACACCGTCAAAATTAATTTGGGCTCTTGTTCAGTTGAATTAAATAAAATGAGCTAAAGCTGATTTTTGAACATTTTGTCACGAGTTAATTTCGTTGCATTCAATACACCTTATATACATAAAAAGTAGAATGTCATGGCATTGTTTAATATGTCGCAGAAGTAGTTTTTTTTATTTTTTTATTAAATGCTTGAAAAAAAACAGTAACAAACAATTGTCATCATTGTCATATACATTAAAACAATATGCCAGAGTCCAACAGTCTTTCAGTCCAGATTAAGTGCCAAGTCCTTAAACACAGCCACTGTTCTCATAGCTTTCAGGTTTTTAGAAGATTCAAGAGTCAAAATACATTTTCATCTCATGTTTAAATCTTAAAAAAAAGAGGTTTGCACTTTGAAAATTTACATTTATGAATGTGATATTTGGCTAACAGAAAAATAAGGTTTATAAAATAAATATAATTTTTCTTTTCACATTCATGAAAGCCAAAAATTACATTTCTGTATGTAAATTTTAAATTTGGATTCACATAACATTTAATAAAGTCACAAATGTCACACTAAAATGTCAGTGTGTGAGAGCAATTCCAAAATAAATGTAAAGTAGTTTCAGGTTTCTCTAAACAAAAAGAACAGAGGGTATTAATATCATTCTTAAAGGGATAGTTCACCTGAAAATGAAAATTTTGTCATTTACTCACCCTCAAGTTGTTCCAAACCTGTATGAATTTCTTTGTTCTGCTGAACACAAAGGAAGATATTTTGAAGAAAGTTTGAAACCAGACTGCTTTGGGGCACCATTGACTTCCATAGTAGGAAAAAAAATACTATGGTAGTCAATGGTGCCCCAGAATTGTTCAGTTTCCCACATTTTTCAAAATATCTTCCTTTGTGTTCAACAGAACAAGGAAATTTACACAGGTTTGGAACAACTTGAGGGTGAATAAATGATGACAGAATTTTCATTTTTTGGTGAACTATCCCTTTAAGTCTTCTGAGAGAGCACTTATCTGGGTAAAACCTATGAATTAACTTAAAGGTTATTTCTCTCATTTTGTTAGTTATCAGATACTTGTGAGGTAATGTCCAAACTTTTTTTTCCCAGGGAATGTCACTTACAAGTCCATTTCAGTAAGAAATCACATATGGCATAGAAACAGATTCCTCCTGAAACAAGACTCTAATTTTCTTATTGTTTTTTTTTTTTTTTTTTTTTTTTTTGAAGAAAGGCACTGTTTACCTACAAATGTTTTACATAGATCCACTGAGTGACAAAAAGATGAAAAAGAAAACCCTTTAAAAAGCATAAGAACTCCTTGTGGCACTGCATCAGCCACAATCACAAATTCTTCTGGAGTAACAGGAATTCCATGCTTTACTAAAAACTCAGAATAATTACAAATTGAACCATTCTGACTGAAAAGTTACGTCGCAGAAGTTAATGCTTTTTGGACGTACATCGAATGCGTATGGCTGTCGCGCCGGAAGCTCGTTATTTTACTTTATAAAGTTTTAAATAAGGCTATTTGTCTTACACAAACGCATCGAGTCATATAGATTCAGTTTTTCAATGGATGGATGCTTTTTTTTTTTTTTTTTTTTGTCTTCAGAATTTGGGCCCCCATTCACAACCATTATAAACCTTGGAGGACTAAGGATATTTTTTATATATACCTCCGATTGTGTTCGTCTGAAAGAAGATAGTCATATAGACTTAGGATGGCTTGAGGATGAGTAAATCATGGGTAATTTTCATTTTTAGGTGGACTATCCCTTTAATCCATTTGTGTTGGGACCACATGAATTGTTCTGGGGCAGTGGGTCTGTTGTTTCCAGCATGCTTTGCAAGGGACTGCATTAGGAGAGTAAATTTAGAGATTAATCTTTATTTTTCAGTAAAGGGAAAGATATGTTAGTGTTTAATGTTTAGTTATGTTGGACATTTACGAGGGGTTTCTGTAATGTTTTTGAATTTCGTGTTTACCATTGTGTTGAAGAGTGGCGCCATAATATGCTAATATATCAGACTGATTAGAATTTTGAAAATGAATAACTTAATATGACTCAGCCAAATATGGTTTGTTCCAATGAACTAGTTTCATTCTTATTTATTGACCGAAACTAATTGCGTGGAAAAGTTTTCTTAAATTAATTAATTCACCGAACAAACTTTTTTTTTTTCAGTGCAGGTCCATAGAGCATCGATCATCCAGAAGATGTGAGTCAGGTTGAGGCCGTCAATATAAAATACCCTACCAGCACACTTGCTGTCATGTAAGGGAGTTTCCCTTGTGTTTTTTTGCAACGACGTTTCCGTGTTCGCGAAGTGCTCAACATTTCCTTGAAGAACCCACCTGTTTACCCGTTCAGTCATGATCACTGGATAAGATAGCTGACATTTGTTCAACAAAGGACTTCATTTATGAGTGGAAACTGGACCGTACAACCATCTCCAAACTTCTAGGAGTATCTAAAGCGTCTCTCGCCGGATCAGGTCTGTAGTCTGAGGACAAGACTCTTGAGGAACTTCTTCTGGTTAAAGCGTGGCTGCTGGTTATTCTGAAAACATCAGGTTCATCCAGGTGCATTGTGTGAACTTCTCGGGAGTGTCTTTCTCGTAAGAGCAACAGGTAATTCTTTGGACTTTGTAGTTTTGGTTTTAATGCAAATATTACAAATTAAATATAATTTGTGTAAAGTTTGATTTATTAAATGTGTAATATTTATAATGTTTATATATGAAAGGATCAGCATGCACATTCCCAAATTTCTATATATCCTAATTATTGTTAATATGTAATTCATTATTTCCAGGAGCTCATTGCTTCTACCTTCAATTAAACTGCTAACAGTGATTGTAACTTAAATTGCCTAAATTATTATATTATTAGCTAACTGCATTCTCTAAATTGTAATGTTGACATGCATTCTCTGTAAAGCTGCTTTGAAATGATATGTATCGTGAAAAGCGCTATACAAATAAATGTGAATTGAAAGCTATTGCTGAAAAACAGGAAAGGCTGGATAATAAATAACAGATCTTGCACTACATGTCTCATACTTTAATATAATACTCTAATACACATTAAATAGTTTACAAATATATAATTTATTCCTGAACTGTGTAAATTAGTTGTCAAGCAGAACAGTGCTGTTGTTACCTATTCCAATACTAAAGTGAGTTGAAACAGTAATAGAAACACAAAGAGGTTTTAAATCATATTCATATTAATGTCCACATCATATACTTTTATCCACTCCATTCAAGGTCAGTTCAGTCCATGCAATCCCTTGCTTTTGCTAGTACCGTTCTCTAAATTTAACTTTTAATTTCAAGTAGTGAACATATAAGAAATATTTCATTCATAACAGCACATAAATTGGGAACAAATTTTATATATAACATGCAGAAACAGAAGAACCATCTAACTGAGATGTCAGTTCTGTCATTTAGCATTCATGAACATAATCATCACAAATCAATTTGAGATACTCAGAGACTTCCTCTACTGTCACCTCAAAAGTAGATTAGATGATGGTTATTGATAGTGGTTTCATCACCTGTAGATTATTTGTAATTGGGTAAACAGATGATTATCTTTCTCCCCTATAATTTCTCCTGTAATTAGTTGAGTTGTATTAGTTACCATTGCTTTGATATTATTACAATATAGTCTTCCTATATTTGATATATTACAATATATTTTCATTCATAGATTTATTTAAGCCTAAATCAATATTAAATTCTATCCTTTTTATTTTCTCTTCCCAGCACCACTATGAGTCAATGGAAACAAATTCAGCAACTGGATATTAAGTTCCTCGAACAGGTGGACTATTTTTATGATGACAACTTTCCAATGGAGCTGAGGCAGGTGCTGGCCAACTGGATTGAAACCCAGGATTGGTATGTGGCTTCTTGTACAAATTGATCAGAATGAGTGTTTTCATTGTTTATTTAAATTTCAACTCCAAAACAATCACAGATCACTCACCCTAAAATATTCTGAATTTCATAATACAAATTACATGTGTGCAACACAATTCCCATACATAAATGCATCCTCCTGAAGCAATTTTGTTTTCATCGCCACAGGGAAACAGCTTCAAACCATGAATCTATGGCTACTGTACTCTTCAATAACTTCCTCATTCAGCTGGAGAGGCAGTGCTCTCAGGAGCAGAACTTTCTTCACAGGCACAACCTAAAACGAATATTTCATCAGATACAGGTAATGCACACTGGACTTCTGTTATTTTCACCCATCTGATACCACCCTGGGCATCATCATTTTCATTAATGAAAACATTTTTCTTGCACTTTGAATGAATGTGGTCATGAAAAGCATAGTTTTGCCTCCTTGTCTATTTTTACACACCCGCTTTGAGAAGTGAAAGAAAAGTGTGAACGACCCTATGACTGTTTGTTTGAATGCACAAATGGATGCTCATAATTTCTATGTGATCATTAAGCATGAAATAATCCATAACGGCCAATATTAAGATTTACAGTAATAGCCAACAAGCTAGTTAAATTATGAATCACGACAGAGATTCCACTCTAGTAAATGTTAATTTCTAAATAATAACTCAAGTGCTGTGTTCGGTTGTGTCAACGGAAGCTTGTGTACTCAAGTGTGGTTTCCGTTAACTTTTCATTGACTTCAGTGGAAACAGTCCTAACCAATATTTAGCACTGAGGTCACCTGCCTCGCATAGAGTTTACCACATTTACTAAGGAACAATATTTACCAGCAGTCTGTAAGCAATTGCTTATATATACACTACTATAACATCCTGTTTTAATGTGTTAGCTGTAATTACAATAGTGCGCATTCCTACAAAGTTTTGAAAATGTTTCTGTTATAGGTAGACAACAAGAAAATTAGTGTACAGGATGCTGAAGAGCCTAAATTCACTGACAAAAGCTGACTCTATATATTTTCAGGCTGCTGAAGACATTTTTTTCAATTATGCAGTATTTTTATGAGTGGGTGCTGTGGGGATTTCTCAGTAGATAAATGCAAAGAAACTTCCACCCAAGGATCAAATGTCAGGGGTTTCGCTTGGTTAAAAAAATTACATATCTGTCTGTAGCCGGTGTTGCCACCCCAAAACACAAAATGACAGAGCACAGCGTGGGGAGACAGCATTTTTTTTTTCTTACATAGACTGTATTTAGGGAGGCTGCAAAAATGAATGGGTTGTTTGTTTTGGAAAAACTTCTAGAAATATCGTCATCAATATTGCATGAAAAAAGAGCACATAGACAAAACGCCCACAATTCAATTTTTTTTTGTCTAAAAACAGAAAAGTTCAAAAGAACTTGACAGTTGAATATTATTTTCCATACTGTCTAATAAATGTCACTTGAATGAATTTGAAACTGTGAAGTGTGTATTTCAAGGAAAAATTCATCAGAAATTTAAGTGCACTCTTCTAAAGCCATTTTTGTGATGACCAGACCAAAACAAGTTCATTTTCACTAATATTTTTTCCCTCTGTCGTATGCTTTCAAGTCAAACATGGGCATTTAGACGGGTTGCAAGCTAACTTTGAAAGCATAAGATCCCACCCTCCCTTCAGAGTGCTCTCTGAAGCCACGCCTCATCCGAAAGACATGAACGTGTACAGCAGAGTCGTTAAACATGTTGAATATTTACGATCAGAAATATTGATTTGTGGGGGGAACCCCCGAGGACAAACGCACACACGTTCTGGAGATTATCACGTGAAACGAAACAATATCCAATCAGAATGCGAGCTGACAGAAGACGGAAGCATAACAAACGCAGTCATGGTGCAGCACAAAGTTAAATGGATTTGGACAGCAGAGATGGAGGTTCAGCTTGTAGATTTGTGGTAACAGCACGAGTATTTATACAACGTGTCCTGTAAAGCCCTATGTGGACGGGATTAGTTTTACATGGGGAGGTGGAGTAATGTAATTTTACCACAGGACGTCTGTAATATTAATGGCCAATTCGCACGGGATAAGATATCTCAGTAAAACTAGCAGAAGTGGGAGGGGTAACTCGATTTACGCACCGCCGTCACCTCCCTGTCGTCATGTGGGTATACGTTGCTTCCTGATACCATGTGCACAAACACATATAATCTAAATATATAAACTATATGTAACAGTTAGGTCCGGTCAAACTATTTATTAATTAAATTCTGATTGGATTCTGATGGTAATAGGCACTTAGCTAAAGCTAAAATTAGTTTTGTGCCTCTGACAAGTGCTTTCGATCTTCTTTTTGCTGTGAATGGTATGTGGAAAATACTTGAAGTTTGCCACAGACTTGTCCCACCACCTACAACACAACTGAATGTTTCTTCAAATGCTTCCATGCTTGAAAAATGCGTGGAAAACTACTTTTAAACAGGAAATGACGGAATGTTACCGTACATATTTACAGTGGGTCTATTCGAACGGGATTAGTATTACCTGGGGTAATTTTTCCGGACCTTTTTACAGACGGTAAAAGTCGCCGTAATCTTTACTGACATTGTCCGTAATGATTACTGAGATGGCACATTCAGACGGGACTAAAATCACTGAGAAGCTCTGGTAATAGTTACTTTACCCCACCTCCCCATGTAAAACGAATCCCGTCCGAATAGGTCTTAAAACATACCAAACTCATTCCAAACACTGTCAACGCAATTTCTTCCTGCCTATCGTCCGTCATGTTTATTCTGAAGTCTCGAGAGATTTTGTGAGATTTCCCGTGTTCACAGTCGGGACTCTGGTTGAAAATCTGTTTGTGTGTGGTGTGCTGTCTTTGTCATATCACGACACACTATAGGAGCAAAACGGTTAAATCTAGGATTTTTTTGCCCTCATGTTTGTGGTCTCTCACATTTTGAAAATCTTATAAGTTTTCAAAAGTCTTTTAGTGTGTACCCAGCATTACTTGTACCACCTGACTACTGCAGATTCATTTTGGGATTGATAGTGTTGAGATAGAAACGCATAAATTAGAGTCTGAGGACCTGAACAGCTCCAGGTAGAACGTCATGGGTTCTTAATTACGGTTATGACATGGCGTGAACGCAGCATAAGCTTGTTGTTTTGGTTCTGGAGGAACTATAAAAGGCAGTTTCTGTTTGTTTTTGGTGCTCGGTGACTGGTGTCTACAACTCTGCATAGCCTCATGAAATGCGCTGATGACGCACGAGCAGGGTGAGGGAGTGTAACAAAAAGTGTATATACAACATTTACACATCATTGCTTTTGTATCTAGTGACTAAATGTCATTGACATCCAACCTGCTAAATCAAACCTACTTCTTAATTGGAAACAAAATAGACCTTTATAACTTCATACATTAGATTTTATCCCTAATCTGTTTCATTTACATCAATGGTTATTCATTTTAACTTTCACTTTCCAAGATTACTTAACTCCTTGTAATGTCACATTCCTTATGATACATGATTCCTGTAAATGGTGATGAGCATTTACTGTCAGACAACTTTTTTTTTTTAGAACTTGAATTTCCAGCTTAAAGAAGCAGGTACTTTCATTTCAATGTGGATATTAAAAACAACACAGACTAAAGCATTACTGTTGTTCAAACAAATCATGCAATTCCCAGGAAGTACATTATGTATTTTGTACATAGAAAATGTATAAATATTATTTGTATTAATCTCAAATGAAAAAAATAAGCATACAGACAAAAATGCAAATGTATAGGGGTTACAGTTCAAGATAAAATATAATAGACAGCATTTCACATTACTAGCAAATTATGCTGTAGATCTTATAAATAACACATTTTTAAAGTTCCATTGATTGTAAACATCTGCAGAACAGCAATAAACCTCAATGGATCGCGATTCTGCTCCTTTTTTCCCCACTCAGAGTTCCACATTCTCCTGCTTTCCTCACAGAAAACATTCCCACTGATCAGACATCCACTGTATCATCCTTTTTCGCATTAAAAAGTATTTTTACCAGTGAACTTTGAAGTGTGAAAAAAATTCCCAGTGTCACATCAGTCAGTAAATGGTGTTGCATCACTCATTCAGGTGAAATACAAGGCAAATCCTATCCACATGGCTGCTGTCATCTGTAACTGCCTGAGGGAAGAAAGACGCATCTTATCCACAGCCAGCATGCAGGAACAGGTACTGTCAACACAGACGCAACAAAGAACATGTCAAAACAACACATACCCTGTGCCACTATGCTGTTAACCAAGCTTCAAAGATTTGCAATGCACTCACATGATAATAAAGCAGTGGGGTCTAAAAGGTGCTTCAGCTGACCTAGTTAACATGGCCAACATTACAAATGTACTTATTTGATTTGTGACCTAATATAATGCAGAACCTTAATATTTCTTATTCATTTCACATTGTCATGTTTCTTTGTTTTTTCAGTATCCTAAACCTTTGTATATTCTCCAGGTTAAAAATTTTTTGAGTCCCAAATTTTCCATGTGGACCTCGCTGTACATTTTGATCTTCTGTTTTCCATGTTTCCATTTCCAATGGCAGGGTCCACTGGAGAAATCAATGCAAAACTCAGCCGCTATGGAGAAGCAGAAAGTACTTGACAACAAAGTGGCAGTGATAAGAAGCAGCGTTCAGGTAATTCACATTTAGTATTGGTTTATTATTATCATCACAGCTATGGGGGTTTAGATATATGAAAAAGTGCATGCACTGACATGTGCTGTTACAGGGTATCCGCAGGGCATTAAAAAGCATTAAAAGTCATTAAATGGATTTTACGAAAATTAAGGCCTTAAATGGCATTAAAAAGCATTCAATTTTATTTCTACAGGCATTAAATTTTTTAGATAGTTTTGAAGAAAAATAATACTACCAGTTTATTTTGAATAAAGCCTAAATAATTAATAACTTTGATTTGCTGTCGCAAAATATGTGCATTGGTGTGATACGCACACGGAACCAGTTTGGACCGGACAAGGACCCGATTAAAAAAAAAAAAACAGCAACTTGGGAATCACCAAAACGCGAGTATGACTGATTTTATTACATTTAGTGTTAGTGGCGATCGATAGTGGATAATAATAGTCTGTATAATGTACTGACGATAACAAGGTTGCGCTGTTGAGGCTCGCGCAGCATCTCGAGAAGTGGAAACATGAGCGAAGCGCACACAAAAAGAAACTCAGTTAATCATACTGCGGTTTTTATAACTTGATACAGTTATGCAATATCACACGACCAAGAATGCTGTTTTCCTAAATAGGCTACCATCACGATTAAAAACGTGACACTGATTTCATACAACAGTTCAATTAACAAGTAGTTAATATTAAGCCACTTACATTTTAGAAGGAACATTGACTGTTTTTGTTCTATTTTATCAGCGAAAATAGTTTCAAACAAAGATCACAGCAGAACCAAAGCGCAACACTCAGCCTTGTTTATTACCGAATGATCCAGCGTTTTGAACGAATCGGCCATTTGAATGAATCGTTTGAATGAATGAATCAATGACTCACTCATTAAGACGGTTACTTGCCGCCACCTACTGGTGGTTTAGTTTCATTTTTAAAAGTATCATTTCCCCCCCAACATTTCATATTTGTATTTTCAAAAAATATTTAAAACAATCCCATAACATTATTTAATGCAGTTGTAATCATTAAAAAATATGCAGATTTACATATGTCAAAGCTGCAATATTCTGAAAGGATATTGCTTCAGAGCAAATTTATATTTCCACAACAACAACAAAAAAAAAGACTATTTTTTTTCTGGACAAGCAACTGTTTTACTCGTACAAGTGAATGACCGATTTACGTGTGTCCACATGTCAGGCTTAATGTCGAGCCCTGTATGTAATCTTAATGGGCCGCGTTTCAGTCACCATTTCGTAATGAATGACAACAAAAACAGAAAAAATGTATAGATGAAACAATTTTATTGGGAATTTGGCTGCATTAAAATATATTATGTGAGCAAAAGGGTAGCAGCAGAGAAGCAAACAAATGTAAAGGGCTGACACTTGGCAGAATGCGAATACAACAATCGCATGATGAATTTTCTAATTGCTGTATGTCGTCATCTATCGACATTTAGCGGCATATATATATATGGCATTAATAAATTTAAAAATTGGCATTAAAAAGCATTAAATTAGATTTGATGAAACCTGTAGAAACCCTGTGTTATTCATTCATGATCAGATGCTGGACCAGGCTGTGAAGTATCTTGAAGACATGCAGGACGATTTTGACTTTCGCTACAAAACGCTCCAACTTCGAGGTGACCATGATTACTTCAGAATGTGTTCCAAAAACGTCTCCATCCTACCTTTTTATGATATAATATAGCAAATAATATGATATGGTTTTTGAAATACATCCTCTGAAATCCTGTAGATCCAGTTGAGAGGAACTCTTTGTCCATGAAGCAAGAAGTCACTACACTTCAGGAAATACTGAACCGCCTGGATTTCAAGAGAAAGGCAAGTGTTTCTGTAGGCTGATATCACTCTAAGCGCTTTTCTGTGTTTCACTTCACAACCATTTCCTCTTCTTCTCATTTTTTAAAGGTTTTATTTACACTTTTGAACTACCCTGGGTAAACTTCCTGCCTCAGACGGGTGGTTTTGAGTGATTTTCACACGTCTTTGCTCAAGTGTGTGACTGTGTGTTGGATGGTCATTGTTAACCACGATTTTTGCTCTTTGTTGCACATTTGCAGGAGATTTTGTCAAAAATTGCAGATGTTATAAAGGAAATCGAAGCCCTGATTTCCTCCCAGCTTAACCCTGAACTTAAGGAATGGAAACGGAGGCAACAGATCGCCTGCATCGGAGGACCGGTTCTGATAGGACTGGACCAACTCCAGAACTGGTATAACGCTATATAAATATAAACAAATAAAAAAAAAAGAAATAATATAATATCGCAGTTATGATGTTTAATAGATTAGTTTAAATAGATTATTAGTTAAGTAGATTATTGTTTTAAATGTTGTCATGCTAAAAAGACAAGCAGATAGTAAAACTGTGCAAGAGATTTGGAGTTTGAAAGGATGTAAGACATTTATAACATGTAATAAAGATTTCTATCCTGAAAAAATGTGGCATGGTTTGCACAAAAATGTTAAGCAGCAGCTGTTTTCAACATTAATACTATTAAGAAATATTACAGTATTGTGGCTGGTTTCTAAGAGTGTTGTTACTGTATGGTGTTTTGTGGTTGCTAGGAGATTAGTCTTGTTAAACTTTTAATCAAACTTAATTTTTTGTGATGTCACTTTTACAGGTTTACCCTGACAGCCCAGAGTCTGTTCCAGATTAAAAGGCAGCTGGACAAACTGGGCGAGCTGATTCTGAAGGTCACTTACGAGAGCGATCCAATCCCTCTCCAGAGACCTCAGATGGAGGAGCAAGTCAAATACCTCATCTACCACCTCATTAAAAGGTACAATTTAGGGATTACATTACATTTATTTACACCCAAGGCACAGCAATTCACTTCGGGGATTATAGTGACATATAAACACAATGAATGAGAACAATAGAAAGGCTGTGCTGGATGATCGGGAAGCCTGGATAATCTTTTTTGGTCATGTTTGCAGCTCCTTTGTGGTGGAGAAGCAGCCCTGCATGCCTACACACCCTCAAAAACCTCTAATCATCAAAACACAGGTGCAGTTTACCACCAAGGTCAGGTATGAACCACAGCCTCCCCCAAACTCTCCATGAAAACAAGTCTAACTTCACAACAAGCCGACTGCCTTTAGTCAAACACAAATATTGTTCATTTAAGTTCACTTTGTTTCTATTTAGATTGCTGGTTAAGTTACCTGAAGTGGATTATCAACTCAAAGTCAAGACAACATTTGATAAGTATGTTTCCTGAATTATGTATACATTTTGTCTTGATAACATGGGTCATTCATATTATGCAATACGTTTTCTTATTATTCATTTTTTAAAAATAAATATACTTGTGCTGTAATATAAGGAAGTATTTCTATAAAAGGGTAAATAAGTCTTAAAGGGTTAGTTCACCCAAAAATGAAAATAATGTAATTTATTACTCACCCTCATGTTGTTCCACACCCTTAAGACCTTCGTTCATCTTCGGAACACAAATTAAGATATTGTTGATGAAATCTAATGGCTCAGTGAGGCCTCTATTGAGAGCAAAGCCATTCAAACTCTCAAGATCCACAAAGGTACTAAAAACATATTTGAAACAGTTCATGTGAGTTCAGTGGTTCTGTCTTAATATTATAAAGTGACAAGAATACTTTTTGTGCGCCAAAAAAACTAAATAAAGACTTTTCAACAATGTTTATGTGGGCCGATTTCAAAACACTGCTTCAGAGCTTTACGAAACGAATCAGTGAATCGGAGCACCAAAGTCACGTGATTTCAGCAGTTTAGCCGTTTGATAGGAGATCCAAATCACTAATTTGAAACAAAAGATTCATAAAGCTCAGAAGCTTCATGAAGCAGTGTTTTGAAATCAGCCCATACAGATATTGTTGAAAAGTCGCTATTTTGTATTTTTTGGCACACAAAAAGTATTCTTGTTGCTTTATAATATTAAGGTAGAACCACTGAACTCACATGAACTGTTTCAAATATGTTTTTAGTACCTTTATGGACCTTGATAGTTTGAATGGCTTTGCTCTCAATAGAGGCCTCACTGAGCCATCAGATTTCATCAACAATATCTTATTTTGTGTTCGGAAGATGAACAAAGGTTGTGGAATGACATGAGGGTGAGTAATAAATGACATTATTTTCATTTTTGGGTGAACTAACCCTTTAAAGAAATATGATCTGGTAAAGATCAGACACTTAAACCTTAATTATACCTTGTTAACTTGCACAATGGCAAGAAATCCAACAAGGTAGAACATAACAGATGGAAATCTAAAGTTAGTCATTGCTCAGTGAGGGATGACATTCAGCTTATAAGAGGGCATCAACCCTTTTTTTTTTTAGTGTAGTCTAATGATATTATCATACAGATTTCTGTTATTTTTATTGGCCGGCATTGAATGCTTTAGAGTGAAATAAAGCAACTAATGTCACAAAACACCACGTAATTCATCTTAATATTTACTATTATTTGTGGTGTTGTTTTCCTACCACACATGATGTCACTTCCTGGAGGATGTTGTCAATGAACTGGCTTGTCAAAGTCAAATCTCAAATGCCTTTAGTTGAAGAGTAATTCATTATGCATATATATATATATATATATAGAATGTTTCTTAGTCATTAATGCAGCACATGACAAAAATGGTAACACTACTGGTAACAATGTACCAGTAGTGAAATTATTGAAAATAATTTCCCTAAAAAAAATAAAATTAAAAATTTAATAATCCCTATTATGAATTCCATCTTTAAAAATGTGAAATATATATTACACGAATAAGTTTTGCATACTATGAATAACCCAACTATGACAATTGCTTTAATCATTAATTATCAATATCATAACCTATACTCATTCTATACACATTTACATTCAAGTCTGTTTCAAAATATTTTTTTAACGTTCACAAGTGATGCGAAGCGATGTTTGTATGACAGGTGTGTTTAGCCCAACGTGATCATGTTTTTCTACTCTTTTCTATTTGTGTGTGCAGAGACCTTCCACCAGGCAAAGTGTGAGTGCACTCAACCTCAAAGAGAAGAAGCAACTTCCTGTTGTTTATTTAGGCCAAATCTCAATATGAGTTTTGTGTGTGGGGGGAGGGGGACAGCAGTGCTTTACAAACTAAATTCTGTACCAATTCTACATACAGTAGTGGGTTACTCTAATTAACAGTACAGAGGAAATTGTGACTAAACAGAAAATATCATAAATAACATTACTGATATTTCCTTATAGGAACAGACAGTTCTTCATCCTCACCAACAACACCAAAGTGATGGATGTTGAGGAGTCGACTGGCTGCCTTTCTGTAGAGTTCAGGCATCTGGTACTTCACTCTGAGTTCTAGCACATGATTCAAGTGCAGTATGGTTTATTATTAGATTTCCTATTAAATAGGTTAAATGATTAGTTCACCCACTATAGGAAAATGAATTAGTCATTATTTACTCACCCCCATGTTGCTCAAACCCATATGCTGATGCTGTTTTCCATGGAACATAAAGGAGACATTTTAAAGCTTTTATTCCATACAAAGACAATTTGTAGTGACCACAACTCCAAAAAGTGAATAACTTCAGTTTTGGTTTGTTCCTCGCATAAAGTTATCAGATGGCGGCAGAAGACATGGAATATAGCTCACAAGTCATTTTATTATTGTCCTTTTTGATCTTGAAAACTATAAACTCTTGTCCAAATGAGCTGTGTGAAAATGAACATGAGGGTGGGTAAAAAATATCAATTTCATTTTTGGGTGAACTGTGCCTTTAAGAGGGAAGATATATTAAGATGTCTTTGTGTTCTGCAGCAGCTGAAAGAGAGAAAGTGTCCTACCGGAGGAAAAGGAAATGAGGTAAGAAAGACTGCATTATTTCTAATAGCTGCTGCTGCCTTTATAGGTGTATCTCTTACAGTGGCCAATTTTTACATCGTAAAAAGCCCTATGCAATGTTTTGAGTCTTGTTACCTGCTAGTATTTTTGTCATGTTATTAGTCATGGTGCCAAAAGAGGGCAGCCTTGCACAGTAAATCCTTGATCTTTGCATTGAAGTGTAATGTTATTGTGTTTCTTTTTTACAGGGTCCCCTGTCAGTAACAGAGGAGTTACACTCTCTCAACTTTGAGGCCATGCTGATGCTACAGGGCCTGGATATTGATCTTGAGGTGTGCTTTAGTCTGTGTGTGTGTGTTCTTGTATACATGGTTTATGAGGTCACAAATGTGTTAATGACATGGGTATTACAACGTAAACATGGTTCATGAGGAAACTTCCTGTGTCCTCGTAAAATGGCTTAAAAAACATACTAAACTGTTTTTTTGAAATTCAAAAAATGCAGACAGTTTTCTGTGATGGGTAGGTTTAGGGGTAGGGGTAGTGTAGGGAGATAGAATATACAGTTTGTACAGTATAAAAACCATTATGTCTATGGAGAGAATGTTTTTCACCTTTTTTATTTTATTTTTTTTACAATTTTTATGATCCCTCTTATTTTTTTTAATTATTAAAATGTTAAATGAACCTTATGATATTCACACAATATATACTACTGTTCAAAAGTTTGGGGTCAGTATATTTTTTTCTTTCTTTCTTTCTTTTTTTGGAAGAAATTAATACTTTTATTCAGCAAGAGTTATATTGTTAGAAAATATTTCTATTTTATATAAATGCTGTTCTTTTTAACTTTTTATTCATCAATGAATCCTGAAAAATCTATCACAGTATCCAAAAAATATTAAGCAGCACGACTGTTTCCAACTTTGATAATAACTGAGTATCAAATCAGCATATTAGAATGATTTCTGAAGGATTGTGTGACACTGAAGACTGGAGTAATGGCTGATATAAAAAATTCAGCTTTGCATCGCAAAAATAAATTATATTTTAAAGTATATTAAAATAGAAAACCATTATTTTAAATTGTAATAATGTTTCACAATATTACTGTTTTTTTATGTATTTTTGATCAGATAAATGCAGGCTTGATGAGCATAAGAGACTTCTTTCAAAAACATTAAAAACAGTAATGTTTCCAAACTTTTGACCAGTACTGTGTGTATATATATATATATATATATATATATATATATATAATTCAAATAAAATACATGTTACTTAATTACGTATTTAAAATACAATATTTGAGTACCTGTATTCCATTACAGTTGAATTTTTACCATCTCTGAAAACAACCACAAGTAGTGCAGTTCATCACTTAACAGGCATGTGACTGACAAAGGATGTTAATGTTCCATACAGGGCGCACACACACACACACACACACACACATACACACACACACACAAAACTTAACAAGAAATGTTTTCAGACAAACATTTTCTTTTTTTGCCAAAAATGCCAGACTGCAGGAACATAACACCTCTTGCTTAACATTAAGTCAATTTTGTTTATATAGCTCAATATCACTAAACACAATCCAAGAAACATTCATCCGTTCTGGTTAATCTGTGAAGACAATTTCCTAATTTGTAAATTCTTAATTCTTATGCATCCACTGAGAGAAAAAAAAACGTACGTACTGTTCTCTACATTGGAGAAAAATGGATTCGCATATGTTTACTTCAAGTATTATTTTCCCTATTTTTACCCAAAAAGGGTGTTGTGAGCATTAGTGAGTACACACATGTAATATAATTTCTGTTTCTGAGCCCTTGTGCAGAAATTCCACAAGTGAGATTAATAGAAATCATAAAAATTATGACATTCCAGGAAATCCCTTATATGGACAAAGACATCCAGATATAGCTGTAGTGAGAGATGTATTGACTGATGAAGCATAAAGACAATAAGCAAGTTGTGCCAATATATAATGGTTTATCTGTGTTTTTCTAGACTTCTCGGGTATTTTTCACAAGAATGAAGTATATTTATATTGTAATGCTAATCGACATAGCCGTTATCACTGTACAGAATAAAATAATATAATTTCTGCCTCATTCTATTATGTGAAGCTATGTCAGATCACAAAAGGAAAAAAATATCACTCATATTTGTGTCTGTAATGTTCTATTTATATAGATTTATAAATTACATATTTTAGAAATTATTACATGACAATTTACAATTCTGACCAGAACAGCTCTATAGTCGATTGCATGGCAAATTAGGGTGCTAATATCATGCTTTTATGATCTTTTTTGTAATTAACCATGAAACCCTTACTGGGTTTATATTTTCTCCTGTGCAGACTTGCTCCCTGCCACTGGTGGTCATCTCCAATGTCAGTCAGCTCCCAGGGGGCTGGGCCTCCGTTATGTGGTACAACCTGCTAACTGACGACCCTAAGGTGAGCTTCTCAAAGTTCTGATGCAGATGCAAAAGAATGGATGACTTATACTAGACTTATAGTATCTTGTCTATAGCTTGCAGCACTTGTGGTCTACTATTGTATTATATGACTATAAGAACTAGAGGTCATAGTTTTAACGATTGGCAAGGTTTGACATACAGTACAATTTGAACTTCTCTGACATGTTTAGAACCTTGGGTTCTTCAGTAACCCTTTGCGGGCAAGTTGGAGTCAACTCTCAGAGGTGCTCAGTTGGCAGTTCTCAAGTTTTGCAGGCCGAGGACTCAACAAGGAGCAGCTTAACATGCTGGGAGATAAACTTCTGGGTATGCTTTTTTATAAACATGTTGGATTATTAAGATATTAAAGTGTAATAGGATATTTTATGTCATTTTCATTTGACGTTTTCCCTTTCCCTTCCCTGTATTTTTTACTTCAGTTTTATTGTGAACGTATTTTTGCCTTCATCTAAACAGTGTTTTGTAATTGTTCCTGAAGGTCAACACGCTTCTTTTAATGACAGCCAGGTTTCTTGGTCCAAGTTCTGGAAGGTAATATTGAATAAATATTATATTCTCTTGCTATTTTCAAATTTTACTTAAGCATCATGAAAAGCGCAACAATATAAATCCAATATGTTTTTTTTTCTGTTGCTCTCAGGAAAACATCCCTGGCAAATCATTTAGTTTTTGGCTGTGGCTAGACTCTATCCTGGACCTTATTAAGAAACATTTACTTCCTGTTTGGATTGATGGGTCAGTGGCCTAATCTTCTTATGGCATTCAGATGCATGATAAATAGATATAAACCCATAATAAACACATATTAGTTCTGTTATTTTAATAAGCATACAACTCATAAATACCACACTCTAAAAAATGCTGGGTTGTTTCGCCCCATGTTTGGGTCAAATATGGTCAAATCCAACTGTTGGTTTAAATTTTTAAACCCAACCTTTGTGTTTGTCCATATTTGACCCAAACATGGGGTGAAACAACCAAGCATTTTTTAAAATTAACTATTGGGTAAACAATCTTAATGTATATTTATCAATATATTTATGAGTGTATTCATAAATGAGAGTTCTGTTGTTTTATTTGCCATGCTGGATTATTATGTTGCTCTTTGCAAGGCATTCTGCAAAAACTTTCTTCTGCTTCTCAATGGATTCTGCTGTTTTTGGTTGTCAGTTACATAATGGGATTTGTGAGTAAAGAGATGGAACGTGCCTTATTGAAGGAGAAGGAGCCAGGGACATTCCTGCTACGCTTTAGCGAAAGTCACCTTGGAGGAATCACCTTCACCTGGGTTGAGCAGGATGAAAATGGTTTGTTTTTCTGCTATATATCATTATGCTTGAAGGAACATATTCACCGGTACGATCTATAATGTAGAAGACATGATGTTACAGGTGTCCAGTTGTAAAACAAGGACAGCAACACAAGACAATTTCCATGCAGTTAATAGTTAAAATTGTTCTGTTTGCAAGCCCACACAGGTTAGAGGTTTTTAAGTTCAGGAACTTGTGCCAAGTTTTAGCTGTAATTTCCTCACTTGGATTTGCTGAGGGAAAATTCCAGCCTTGGAGTTGTTCCAAAGATGCCTTTTATCTTACAGCTAAACTTCAAGTTTCCTTATTTTCATTGTCTTTATTGTAATATGTGTTGAAATAACTTTAAACACATGTAATCTGCCCACAGGAGACCCAAAGTTCATCTCTGTAGAGCCATACACGAAAAACCGTCTCAACGCCTTGCCCATTGCTGATATAATACGAGACTATAAGGTCATTGCAGATGGTGTTGTCCCAGAGAATCCTCTGAAGTTCCTTTATCCTGACATCCCGAAGGACGAGGCTTTTGGAAAACATTACAATAGTCAGCAAAACAAAGGTTAGATATCTTGTAAACTTTATCTGGTTTATAATATTTCGCTGTGTACAGCCCTGTTACTGTTTCTCCATTTGAACATCTGTACAATTGTGACACACCCAAGAAAAGGCTGCAAGACTCTTCCATTATCTCAATTTTTACAATATTTTTGACTCTGTTCATCATGCTTAACTGTCATAAAACGTATGACGTTCCAGGAAATCCGAGATATAGCATAATCCAGATATAAGACACTAAACACAATGCAACAATAATGGTTTATCTGTGTTCTTCTAAACATCTCAGGTATTTTCATAAGAATAAAGTATATTTATAATGCAATGCTAATCGACATAGCCTTTATTACTGTATAGAGTAAAATAATATAATTTCTGCCTCATTCTATGATATGAAGCCACATCAGATCACAAAAGGAAGTTATTTCAAGCACTCGACTGACATTATGAAGTGAGTTTGGATTACAAACATGTCATTACAGTTTTTTACAGACGCTAGGACACATTTCTCAATACTTAGGTCACTTTTGCAAAACTCTTCACACAGTGAGCACAACAGAAGTCTATGTGGGCTAAACTGAGGATCAGTTATCATTGCTTTGGCACAAAATGCATTCAGTGACTACATCTTTCAAATTTCATGAATTCTTTTCTCACTCAGACACAACAACTGCCAAAACAGGCCAATTTGCACATGCTTACATACTGTTTTCAAAACTGTTAAATTTAAGTTCAAAACAATAACATAACACAAAACTGAATAAGACAGAAATTTGCTACATTTCTACAGTAATATAGTTACGAAAAATATACTGAATCTAAAAAATCAAATACTATCAAAACAATTAGATGAAACTGAACACCTACACAAGCATTAGTCTTTCAATTTCATTACCATCAATTCAAAAGGGGAAACTTAGGAAAAATTTTGTTCTGTAATGTAAACATGGACCATGTAACATAAACTGCAGTGAATTATAAGCAGTAGAGAGTGTCATTCTTGTTTTGTAAAGACATTTTAAAAAAGAAAACATTGTATAATGCTAACTGATGTTAGTGTTTTTAGGTCGATGTTTTATGAGTGACAAAGTGTGTTTGCTCAGTGAAAACCTTTGCTAGTGTTCTGGAAGAAAGAGTGTTTTGGTAGATTTGGTGCATTTTGAATGTGAAGTTAACCTCTGTGCCAAGATGAAAGTTGGTTAGGAGAACTGTGTGAAGAGTTTTGAAAAAGTGACCCAAGTATTGAGAAATGTGTCCTAGCGATTGTAAAAAGCTGTAAATGTTCTTTTATTGGACGACGGCTTCTCATTACAAGTTTGGAGAGATGTTTGGCGCGTATGGCTTGTCAAATGCACATTATAACTGACTTAAACTTGCAGCGCTTGTAAAGATGGAGCAGCATACTGCGAACCGATCGATCCGCTTTGATCACACAGTGATGCGCTACACCATGAATCTCACTTTAAAATGTTGCGCTTTCATAATCGCGTTAAACCAAATCGCAATTTCGCTTTAATTTTGGTTAAATCATACAGCCGTAGAATAACCTCCCACAACAAACTCTCACTTCACACACACTCAAATCTGTATCGCACAATCTGTGGTACAATTTTCACAATGTTTTTGACTCTGTTCATCATGCTTAACTATTCATCCCTGTTCCCAAACTTTTTGTAAGAAAATTGATCAAACAAACCTTTTTCTTTATTTTATGGGAGATATAAGTACAAATGTTAGCATATTGAGTGACAGGCTACATTTTCCACTGGCGTGTTTCATTTTATTTATGTTTAATATCATAAACTTTTTTTCTATTTAATGTTAATGTTTATTTACATTTTTTTTTTTTTATTTGCTTTGGTACTATTTTCACAAGTAAGCTGTATATTTTCAAAGCTCTTAGTACAAAAATCCAAACTGATCACACTTCTAACACAGTTAGTCATCCTTTCAAAACTTGAACTCATGCTTTCGTTCTAGTTTTACAAATTTTCATTTTACGTAATCACTTTCAAAACATAAGATCATTGGGAAATGTAATGAGAACATTTGGTTTAATCACCAAAACACAACAGTATGTTCTTCTTTCAGTTTAGTAGTTTTAACAATCAGTTCATTCATTAGCAAACAATGCAAGATACATGTTTCAGATCCCCCTTGTTGCTGAAATATTTACACAGGTTACAGATGCCACAATTAGAAAATAGACTTACATTACCTAAATTACATAATTGACATAAAATCCATAATGTTTGTAATAGTATTTATTCAGTGTGTTATCAAAAGGTGTAAAGTATGACACAGCCATGAGGTTTTGTGTAGAAGAGTTTGCTGCCAATATAGTAAATGTTCTCACTGTACCATATGACTGAATCTATACTCTGTAGTTTACCTTTATAAGGGTGAGTTACAGTAATGTGGCAGTCTCTACCATGGTAATACCTCTGTTTACAGTATCACATGGCATACTATAATGTATGTCTCCCTTCTTCTGATGCATCTCTGATCAATCTGATGTTATACTGTACAGTCATTGACTTTCTTTTCCCTTGTACTCTGTCCTGCTCTTTTCACAAATTTCAAATCACTCTGTATCTGTCTGTCTGTCTCTCTCTCTCTCACACACACACACACACACACACACACACACACACACACACACACATTGGTTTTCTCTGGTTTTTTCGGGGACATTCCATAGACATAATGATTTTTATGCTGTATAAACAGTATATTCTATCCCCTACCCCTGAACCTACCCATCACAGAAAACTTTCTGCATTTTTACATTTTATAAAAATATAATTTCGTATGATTTATAAGCTGTTTTCCTCATGGGGACCAAAAAAATGCCCAAACAAGGTCTAAAATTACTGGTATTACCATCCTTGTTGGGACATTTGGTTCACAACACAGTTTTTACCAGGACCACACACTTTGAAAATTGTGATTGTCATCTAAGATAATTGCTTATAATGTAAAAAGAATTCATTACATTTGGTTATCCATATCAGAAATTGCAAATAAGTTCTATAGAAACTATGCCTATAGAATCAATATCTATAGAAAGCTATAGATGTACCAAATGATTCACTGATTAACCAAAAAGTTCAGCTGGATTAAATAATAGACAAATGTATTAAACTGAATGAAAAGAGATGCAAATAGATATTGATAGTAATTAGCAATAGCATTATGAAAGGCAGTTACTGTTAAGGAAACATTTATATAGATGAAACACTTATTTTGCGTAGTGAAAAGGATACTTTGTGATTTTGTGTATTGTACTAACAATTGAAAATATGCTGAAATGTTTGAAAAAAGTGCACTTTTGGTGATATGTTGTGATATTAGTACTAAGAGTTTTGAAAATTTACCAATTGCTTGTGAAAATTGCACCAAAGCAATTAAAAAAAACTAATGTATTTTGTTAGAAAATGTCACACAAATCAAAGTTTTATACTTTACTTAGACATGTCTCAAAAAGTTGAATATCATTCATTATAATCAGCTCATATAATATTTAATTGACCATTCTATTGTTGGCGACAAACATTTTCTTAAGGTTAAGCATTTCACTGACCTTTTGTTTCATAGTTTTTTGGCCCTATTTTTTACAATAGTTGTGAAAAGTGCCAGATTTGAAATAGCATATGCTAAAATGCTGTTCTTTTTTTTTCTTTCTTTTCTTTAACAGTTTGTCCTTACATTCAGACACAGTTAGTTCCAATTTCCCGTCGGAAGTGAGTATCTTAATTACTTTCATATTAATATTTAAATGCATGTTGCATGAACTGATTCTAATGTTTATTTATTTATATTTTACTTTCTTTGATGTCCTCATTTCTCAGTGGTCCAGTCCAACATGCATGTTCCTCTCCTGAACCCCCAATGTCTCCTGGAATGTTTGAAATTATCACCCAACACCTCAGTCCCTTTGAGTTCGAAAGCGCTGTAAATAACATTTTTAACATATTTTAAAGCTTGCTATGTTGCTGTTTTACACACACACACACCATAGAGTAAAAAATAATATTTAAATCTATTTTAAAATTCCTTTTTTTTCCCATTACAAATTATATTATTTGCATTGCAATTGGAGTGAAAGGTTGAATTAAAAATTTACATTTCAGTATGCATTTTTTATAATAATATTACAGTTAACATTGTCAATGTCACACATTTGGTTAGTGAATTACAACCATGCAGAATCTTAAATGTATATTATTCATTTTCAAACCCATAATTTTGTTTATATCATTGTTTAAATTCAGTGTGGTTTCAGACTTTTGGGTCCAACTGTTTATATTAATGACATTTATTTTTTGCTCAGAACCATACCTTGTGGGTAATTTGGGGCTGTCACTAATAAGCAAAGCATAACTGTTTAAGCATTTATACATTTAAAGGGTTAGTTCACCCAAAAATGAAAATTCAGTCATTAATTACTCACCCTCATGTCGTTCCACACCCATAAGACCTTCGTTCATCTTCAGAACACAAATTAAGATATTTTTGATAAAATCCAAAGGCTCAGTGAGGCCTGCATTGACAGCAAGATAATTAACACTTTCAGTGCCCAGAAAGCTACTAAAGACATATTTAAAACAGTTCATGTGACTACAGTGGTTCAACCTTAATGTTATGAAGCGATGAGAATACTTTTTGTGTGCCAAAAAAACAAAATAATGACTTTCAACAATATCTAGTGATGGGCGATTTCAAAACACTGCTTCATGAAGCTTCAAAGCTTTTACGAATCTTTTGTTTCGAATCAGTGGTTCGAAGCGTGTATCAAACTGCCAAAGTTTTGTCAACTACTGAAATTTTGAAATGTTTCGAAACACTTATGACATAATGAAGCCTCGTTTACTGAAATCACGTGACTTTGGCAGTTTGATACACTCTCCGAACCACTGATGTAGAGCTTCGAAGCTTCATGAAGCAGTGTTTTGAAATCGCCCATCACTAGATATTGTTGAGTAAAGTTATTATTTTGTTTTTTGTTTTGGCGCACAAGAAGTGTTTGCGTTGCTTCATAACATTAAGGTTAAACCACTGTAGTCACATGAACTGTTTTAAATACTGTATGTCTAGTACCTTTCTGGGCTATTTGAAAGTGTTAATTATCTTGCTGGCAATGCAGGCCTCACTGAGCCATCGGATTTTATCAAAAATATCTTAATTTGTGTTCCTAATATTAACAAAGGTCTTATGGGTGTGGAACGACATGACGGTGAGTAATTAATGACAGAATTTTCATTTTTGGGTGAACTAACCCTATAAGACAAACTAACATAATCACAAAATGACATGACACGTTTTTCTTGTTTATATTGCAGATGAGTTCACCATAGAAAGGGCAACAACCACATTTCGCTTGGATCCAAGATTTTGGATGGGTTCAAAGCTTTCCATCTCTGTATTCTGGTTTCTGTTGCCATTCTTAACTTTTCTGACTCCATGCCACTAAAAACATAACTTCTCTTGTTTTGATTTGCTGACAGAGAGTGTTTATTCCAAAATACTGTCAATATGAAAATGTATCAGATGTACTATTCATGTCATAATTCTAGTAATTTGGCTGAAGGTCTCATGTATCTGTAAAATTCAGATTTAACAAAACATTAATCTCCCATAACAATATACCTATTATACAGTTTATGTATATATTATGACAAGCTTGTTGTTGCTATTGTATTTTTTTTAAATAAAGATTTTTTTGGTTTCTATATTGTATTATTATTATTAATAGTAGTAATAGCAGTTTATTAAATATCAGCAATGTGCACCCATAAAATGCAATGAGTAATCTTGGCACATTGGCTAGGAATTGTGGTTGTTGATATTATGAGGATGGAAATGTTATTGAGTGGGCAGCAGACGGCATGTTCCAACATGGGAAAGACTTAGACCCACATTCTTCCTGGCAGAATATGTGAAGTGTTTGCACAGCAGATTTCAATCATTTAGAGATACAAATAGCAATCTAACCATGTTCTCCTTTCAAGTCAAACTTTATAAATGGAAAACTTCCATTAAAGTCTATTACTAGATGCACTATATGCCTGCAATATGATTTATGGCATTTCAATTCAGACTTTTTTTCAGAAACCTGGCTTTATACACTACACTTTACTATGTATTTGGAGTTTGTGCAAATACGACGTTAAGTCTTTTGCATGTGTGCAACTAAATATGCAAACAATTAGGCGTCTGCTTCATTCTTAGCTTTAGTATGGTGATGTGGCAAAAAATGCTGATGTATATCACAAGTGAAATGCTATGAAGAAAAAAAAACTGTTGGCAGGACTATGAATCATAAATTCATTGTAATAAAGAGTTTCATTTCTGTAACAATCCAGACACTATTATGCAGTACATTTTCATATCCCTGTCATGTGTTAATATACTGGATATAGACAGAAATTATATTAATTTTTGTTTATCTCATTATCACAAATAAGTGAACAGTGGGCTAATTTTCAAGTTTCACTACTTTGGACTGAGCCGATGTTGTAATTTTTGCCATGTCTAATGTTTTTAAAAATGAAAGAAAGAAAAATAAAAAGGCTATTTATTAAAAATATTCCAGGTGTATTCATAGGATATTGTTTTAACTGGTAATCAATGTATTTCCTATATCCTCAATTTCACGTTTCATCCTGTTCAACTAACAAAAAACAGCAACCTGTTAAGAAAACCCTTATTCTATTACAATTGTAACTAAGGGCTTTTTTTTAGCTTAAGGGATTTGTTGCAACCTGGCCAAGATCCTTAATGACATCATCCTCCAGGAAGTGACGTCATTCTGGTGGGAAAACAGGACATATATCATCAGTAAGTATTTGTGGTATTAGTTGGTTTAGATTTGTGATATTAGTTGGTTTGTTTCACTCTGAAACTTTCTTTCCTGATTAATAAAATTACAGAAATTGTTATGTGGTCTTGACCAAAGCATTTTCAAACCCTGTATAGAACTACTTCCTTAAAGCTGCTGTCTGTAGTTTTTTTTTTTTTTTTTTTGGTTAAAAATTATCCAAAATCAATTATTTAGCAAGAACATAACCAGCCAGTGCTCAAAACTATCTCCTTACCTTAGCCCGATTCACAACGGTAAGCTTGTAATAATGTTTTATAATTCAGGTGGTACTGGTGGGTTTTCGCGGGAAATTCGAGCATGTCACCGTTTGTCTTTGCGTCACGTCTGTTTACATAAAGAACGAGTCCCAGCTAACTAGGCTATATCGCATGTGAGGCGGATCATTTATAGCCTTTTCTCACAGCAGCTGCAATAATTAAACATCATTTGGATGGCAGATTGTATGGTATGACAAATTAACGTTAGAGATTAGACTGTACAGAAACTGAAATCTACAGGTAACGCTAATACACACTAAATACACATAGCTGATGTTGTTAACATTAACCATTTGAGAACAAAGTATAACAATAATAATAATTTGCACAGTTTGATGTGATCCGAGCTAAGCGTTCGTTAGATTTAATCACCATTGGCAGCGCAATTTATTGTAATGCATTTTTCCCCTCAGTTGGTCAGAACAAAAGTGGCAGACATGTTACTTACTTGTTCATATGAATTTTTCCGGTGAAAATTCTTACTTTGGTCATACTTCAAGACTACAATCTGTGATTCCTGACAGCAAACATTAGATTAATCCGCGCTGAGGAGTCGTGCCGACGCACAACGCACGTGACGATAATAATTCCGCAAATAACTGCAATTGCAGGTTTCAAACAGAGATGGCGACAAAGAAACAAAACTTACGGACCGCAGCTTTAAATTACAGCATTTATTTGAATGTTTGAGTGTTGGGTAAGTTACTCTAAATAAGTAATTAATTACTAGCTACTAATTACATCTTCAACAATGTAATTATATTACTGTACTAATTAGGCTACTCTTTCTAAAAAAAAAAAAAAAATTGCATTACTTAATACTAATTACTTTCTAAATGCCATATCAACCTTGACCAGACGAACAATACAAGGATAGACATGCAGCTGCTCTTTTAATTATTTCAAATAAATGATATAAAATTGCATAAATTATTCTTGAACTGACCAACGTATTTAAAGGGAGAATGTTACAAATGTACATTTTAACATTAAATTTGATGTAAAATCCACTATAGTTTATGTAGAATTCCTTGATCTATAATCTATGCAGCATTTAATGCAATTACATCAGAAGTAACTGTAATTAAATTACAGACTTTACTTTTTCAAGGGAAACGTAATTAAATTACAGTGATTAAGTAATGGACTACACCCAACATTGGTAATAACAGAATGACTTGTATCACATAAGATCATTTTTTAATTTAAAGTGAAAGAAACGTCGAATCTGTTCTTCTCCATATTTGAAACAAAGCACATGAAAAGCCAAGGTGTCTCCATAAAAACATCCAGTGGCGTGTAGTAAAATGCTAGGGAACTGACGCAAATCCTAGTTTCGTTTCTCGGTTTTATTCCTGCATTCAGCTCGTTTAGGTCTCGCTTTCTCAGAAAACGCGTGCTTGCCTGCTGGCTGTGCCATGAGTTTCGCATCCCCCCTCCCGTCCAGACCGCAGCGTATCAGCCTGAAAGTCTGCTCCACGTAAGGTCAGTGATGGATCAGAAGTGTCTTTTCCTTTGTTGAATCAGTTATCAATGTTTCTTATCTTATTATGAACGCTTTTTAAATGATATATTTGTGTTTGTGTCATTAATTTCTAGCGTTTCGCTAAGTTTCAGTTTTCTCAGCAGTTCCTATTCTGTAATCAGTTTGATAGTCGAGGGAGGGCTGAGCTTGCTAGGAACAGCCATTCGCTGAAGGGGCGCGGTTTAGTGTACGCACTAGAACATTATTGGTTGTCATGACTAGCATATTTACATATGGTAATCACAGCATTCCGATTGGCCTAAAAATGACTATGTGGGCTGTAACTTGCGTCTGGTATTACCATTTTGGGGGTCACTGAAGAGAATATAAGCCTGAAGCAGAGACAGGTTTCTACATGTATCTTGTCTGCTTATCCTGAGAAATACTGCTTTTGTGCCTTGACCTAACTTCTATGTTGAAAGGTAATTTTCTATTGTGTTATCTAGTTCTATCGTTTTATATGTATAAGGCTGTGGGGAAAACTGATATTGTAAATCCATGTAAAGCAGTTTGCTCTTTGTTTGTAATGAAACATGAAACAGAAGACATATGCTAGGCTAGTATGCAGTTTTTAATTTTTTATATACAGTTAAAAAACGAATGGGTTACATATTAAATTCATAGAAGACATTAATTAATCTCTAATATTATATATATCTCTAACATTATATTTTGTTCTGCCTTAGTTACCCTTTAATCTTACTCATATCGTAAAAGGACAGCTATATATGCATGGATGTGAGCGTCATCAAACCCTTATTTTTCAGTGATTTTAAAGGATGAGCACAGCACTAAAACTGTAATATTATTTGTTTTTGTTTTTTTTTAATTAAAATAACATTTTTTTTTGTATTTTTATGAAAGTCTAATTTATTATTAAATATTAATACAGTTGTGCATTTTTATAACACATTTTATTTACTTTATTATTACTGGCTTGATACCTAATGTTAACATAACTGCGCATAAAACAAGGTGCTAGGTGACAAATGTCAACACAGACAGGATGCAGTATGTAAACGCTCTTACAGTGTGTCATAACGGGTTGCGTTTTTATGTTTGCAGATGGCACTTTGGAACCAGCTGCAGCTGCTGGACTCTCTGTATTTGGAGCAAGTGGACCAGCTTTACGATGAGGCTTTCCCCATGGAGATCCGACAGTATCTCAGTCAATGGATCGAGAGTCATGACTGGTGAGATTTCATTTAATTTCATATTTCATTTGATGCAGTAGCATTCGTGAGTTGCTGCAAACCGTCACATCTTTGAAACATTATTATTGTTTGCAGGGAATCCGTCGCAAGTAATGTATCCTTGGCCACCCTGCGCTTCCATGAACTCCTCAACCAACTGGATGAGCACTACAGCCGTCTCAACCTGGGAAACAACTTCCTCTTACAGCATAATATACGCAAAATTAAGCGGAACCTACAGGTACAAACTTTTTTATATGGTTTTTCCATACATTCATCTAATTGTCTTCATTATTCTAAAATGAAACGGCTCAGCTAATGGAAATAATTGTCTCCCATTAGGAGCACTTCCAGGAGGATCCTGTTCACATGGCCATGATCATAGCTAATACTCTGAATGAAGAGAGAAAGATACTGGAAACTGCACTTAGTTTGCAAGTAAGGCTTTTAGTCTTGCATCACAGCTGTCATTTCAAACCTGCTCATGTGTTTTTATTCATCTGTGTAATTTTGTCTTTAGGGTAAAGGTGACTCATCACAAGGGAGTTTCATGATGGAACAACAAAATGAGCTGGCCAATAAAATCAACAATTTGAAGACGAGCGTGCAGGTAAAGCATCTCTGAATAATCACAAGGTTTTGGAGCTGATGTCGAATCTTTTCGGTCTTTACCACAAAAATGCTTTAAATGACCTACATTTCCTAAAAACTATTTCTAGAAGTGACTACACTTTCACAAACCATCTGAAATTGTGGAATATTTATTTGCTTCTAGGAAATAGAACAGGACATTCAGGTTTTGGAGGATGTACAAGATGAGTATGACTTCAAGAGAAAGACCTTGCAGAGTCGAGGTAACATACATTTTTAGCATTTCACTCTGTATATCTGTAATTGGTTGAATCAGTGTTACATTTTAGAGATGTGTGTTTTATGAGTCTGAATAAACATAAATTATATAGATTTTTATTTTTACACTTTCAGTGGAAGCTGAAATGAATAGCCAGAAAACAAAAGAGATCCAGCTGGAGGAAATGGCAATTCGACAAATGTTTATTGGGCTAGGCATGAAAAGAGAGGTAGGTCAAGATGATGGTAAATGCACCTACACACAGATTTAGCTGCAAGTTTGAGGTCATATCATTAGGAATGTGCTTAGTAGGTATGCCATTTTCTTCAATATCATTTCTTTTCTACAATATAGCATATATGTGTGCAGGTGGTGATAAGGGAAATGGCTAATGTACTGACTCTAGCAGAGCAGATCCAGTTCACACTCATTTCAGATGAGTTACCCGAGTGGAAGAAGCGGCAACAGATGGCTTGCATCGGTGGTCCGCCCAATGCATGTCTGGACCAGCTGCAGAGCTGGTGAGAACCTCTAGTGGGCGCTCCAGATTAGGAGTATTGCAAGCTGGAAACAAAATAATGGGTGCTTCTCAAATGGAAGGCTTCATCCTAGGAAGGCTGCATATCTTGGCTGCCACGTCATCAAGTGCCACTGAAGGATGTCTCAATTTGAAGGATCCTTGGAAGGCTGCCTTTGTTTCGTGTCCTTAATTCAGCTCATTTTGAAGGATGCATCAAATGTATCCTTCTTTCGTGTCCTTAAATCACTCACAATCCTTTGCAACCATTCCAATTCCATTCCAATCCGATGCTGTAATAGGCCTATCGGTCAAATGCAGGCTATTTTTGCTGTGTATAAAACATACACTTCAAATGTAAATATGCACTACATTAATGACGAGACAAGACGATCTAGCTGTTGTGGAGTGAAAAAACTAATAAATCATACCTGCTGTCACAGCAGTAGTTCTCCCCTCCACCAAAGTTATGGCACGCCTATCTCGGGAATTTGGGTATCAAAATTATTTTCCAGTGGTAAACACGACATCTTAGGGCGTTCATGGGCAATTTTTACCTAGGAAACTCGTATACTCAATAATTCCGTTAGCACGTGAAGGCAGCATTAATAGACCGTCTCATTCTAGTGTTTAAAGTCCCCCTGAAATCAAAATTTAAGTTTTTTAGCTTTTAGTATGAATATGTTAGCCTTAAAGCTGCAGTCCATAAGTTTTGCCTCTTTGTCGCCATCTCTGTTTGAAACCTGCAATTGCAGTTATTTGCAGAATTATAATCTTTACGTGGGTTGTGCCTCGGCACGGCTCCTCAGCGCGGATGAATCTAATGTTTGCTGTCAGTCAACACATCGGTGTGGATACTGTACTTCAGAATCACAGATTCTGCTTATTGAAGTATTACCAAAGTAAGAATTTTCACCAGAAAATGTCATCTGAACAAGTAAAAAGCCACTTTTGTTCTGACCAACTGAGGAAAAAAAGCATTACAGTAAATTGCGCTGCCAATGGTCAGCAAATCTAACGATCGCTTAGCTCAGATCACGTTAAACCGTGCAAATTATTATTTCTGTTATACTTTGTTCTCAAATGGTTAATGTTAACAACATCAGCTATGTGTATTTAGTGTGTATTAGCGTTACCTGTAGATTTCAATTTCTGTACAGTCTAATCTCTAACGTTTATTTGTCATACCATACAATCTGCCATCCAAATGATGTTTAATTATTGCAGCTGCTGTGAGAAAAGGCTATAAATGATCCGCCTCACATGCGATATAGCCTAGTTAGCTGGGACTCGTTCTTTATGTAAACAGACGTGACGCAAAGACAAACGGTGACATGCTCGAATTTCCCGCGAAAAAACCCACCAGTACCACCTGAATTATAAAACATTATTACAAGCTTACCGTTGTGAATCGGGCTAAGGTAAGGAGATAGTTTTGAGCACTGGCTGGTTATGTTCTTGCTAAATAATTGATTTTGGATAATTTTTAACCAAAAAAAGTTATGGACAGCAGCTTTAAGGTTATGTATAAGCTGGTGTGTTCCAAAACAATGACAAAATTTGCATTTAGGAGATTCAAAACTTACAGTCTCTCACTTCCACTAAAATGGATCACGGATTTTTTTATGACATCACCAGGGACTTTAGCTTCTCATCAGATCTTCTGTCTAGTCAAATGCTCTCTAGAATCTAAAGCATCCCGCCCCCTACATTATAAATAGATGGTGAAGCTGCAGCTGAAATCGGTCACTTGTTCACACATTTACTATTTTCTACATGGTGAATGGCACATAGTGCACTATATAGGGGATATGGAACGATTAAGGCAGTGTTAATATGCTTTCCATTGAGGCGAATGAAGTCTGGTTTCACATTAGTGTCACGCGAACCGCCGCAGCACACACATATTCTGCTCCAGTCCAGAGACACGATAGCACAGAGCGGATGAGATGCGTGAGTCGGTGCAGACTACAAAATGTATTGGACACATTTAAATTCTGTACATAATTTTATATTTTAAAGCGATATGGAGGAGATTAGGAGGTTAGAGATTAGAAAGAAACTGAGGTTTTACCGAGCTTAACGGCTCTGGCTGAGCTGTGATATAAACGAATCGTTATTGGCTATTTTAAAAAAGGGGAGGAACTGTTCGATATGTCCCGCCATGTCTTCCTGTTTCAGTTGAAATTATGTCAACATACTGAATAATGCTGCGCGTTCCAATGCACTTCAGTGGGCCTTTAATGCGGAGGAAGGACTGGACTAGGAAGGATACAGCCTCACTAGGATGCACTCTTCCGTTTAAGAAGCACACAATGATGAAAAGTAATGAAAATTCTGAAATTCACTGTTTTTATTCATTCATACTGAATGTTTTTGTGCAAGTGTGATGAGTAAATGCATGTTCACATTTAGTCTAGAACTACAATACCCATCATGTTCACACAGCGCACACAACACCTCTGCACTTTATTTCTCTCAACACGGGGACAGGAGAGCTGTCAGTCAATAAATGGGAAAAAGTATCTTAGATATTTTGTTGTAAATTGAAAAAGTAATGTGTTACTATACTAGATACTTGAAAAAGTAATCTGATTGCGCAACTTAAGTTACTTGTAATACATTACCCCCAACACTGATGACGAGTCTATTTATTAAAGTGGGCATGAAACGGAAGTTGTGATCATCTTTCCTTCCCTGTTGTGACATATATCAGAGTGAAACAGCTTCTAGAACAAGAAAAAATAAAGGGCGGGACTTAATTTTGTCTGTCAGGAATTGATTGGATCGTTGTTGTTTGCTATTGCTGTGATGTCATTGAAAGAGGGAGTTAATTTGTTTAAAGTTTACAAGGACACATGAATAAAAAAAAAAAAGATGTGCACGGATAAAGGCTATAATAACATAAAGGCTTAAAAAAATAACATTTAGGCTATAATAAATACTGGAATATTCCATGGGGGAAAAAATGTCAATTTTGATTTTATGGCAAATTCTACAAATATTGACAAATATTCTATTTGACAAATAAATACATTTTATTGTCAAATAATTATCATTATTTGATTTGAAAGAACACTGTTGAAATTACAGTTTGTTCCAGAGGTGCATTTATAAAATAGGTGCATTCGTTTCATATCCGGATCTCAAGCTGGAGCTGATGAGCTCATATTGATAAACTCATATTCTTTTGTTTGTTTTGGTGCTGTCCTTGGTACTGATGTATTAGTTTTTTATAATTAGCTACTGCATGAATTGTGCTGCAGGTTCACAGTGGTGGCAGAGTGTCTGCAGCAGATCCGTCAGCAGCTGAAGAAAGTTCAGGAATTGGTGCAGAAGTTCACCTACAACAACGACCCCCTCACTCTGGGCAAGAGCCAGCTGGATGAACAGGCCCTTTCACTCTTCAAAAACCTTATATTAAAGTGAGACACCATTCTTCCCTTTATATGTCTTTATATGTAGTGCACAAGCTGTAGAAAGAGAAACTGCTGTTTATTGACACAGGGATTTGTGGGGTTAAAAGTTCAGGGGTATTTAAATATTTTTTGTGGTGTACGTCACTTCTGAAAGATTGTAGTCTTGAACAGGATGACAGCGGTTGTGACATTTCTTTCAGTTCTCTTGTGGTGGAGAGACAGCCGTGTATGCCCACACATCCTCAGAGACCCTTGGTGATAAAGACAGGAGTTCAATTCACAGTCAAGATCAGGTGTTTGTTTTTTTTTAAGTTACCATTACTGACGCTGTTATGTCACTCAATTTAATAGATGCTAAATGTCTGAGAAAAGCCTTTAATTTCAGTGATGTTGATGTATAGCCAAAATCCAGTCTAATATGCTTTATTATTTTGTAGATCACTAGTCAAACTCGCTGAATTGAACTGTCAACTCAAAGTAAAAGTCTTTATTGACAAGTAAGTAATATCTATCTATCTATCTGTCTGTCTGTCTATCTATCTATCTATCTATATGTGTATTCATACAGTATATTTGTTTTTCTCCTGTAGAGATTTAACAGAGAGTGACACACTAAAAGGGTATGTAACATATTACACAGAAACTCAGAGCTCAAATGTGATTTATTACTATAATGTGATGTTTTGAATGAGCCAAGTGTATTTAGATATATAGCAAGCAGAGGTTAACAAACCCTTAATTGTGGTCCACTCAACAACCACAAATGCTTCTGCAACCCACATATTAAAAATGCTGCAACTATATTACTATACTGTACAGTAAGACAGTGATCTACATAATAATCACTAGATAGTAAGCCTGAAATGCATAATGGCAAACTGATCCTTTTTTTAATCATATATTTTAATGGCTCACCATTAGCATTTCAACACATGCCACCAAAGCGTAAATAATGCTTAACTAATTGTCTGTTTTCTAATGTCCTAGATGTAGGAAATTCAACATTTTAGGAACAACGTCTAAAGTTATGAACTTAGAGGAATCCAATGGATGTCTAGCAGCTGAATTTCGCCATTTGGTATGATGTGGAACAATCCATGACAAACAGATAAGACATTATTGCACATCATAAATACATGATAATGTCTGATTGAAAACTTATTGTCTCTCTCTTTTTACCTCCCCACAGCAATTAAAGGAAATGAAATGTAACAACAGAACCAATGAGGTAGGCTAAAATATACATATATAATGATGTCAAATAAAATGATCTAAAGGAATCGCTGATGTTTTTCTCTTTTATTACAGACTCCTCTTATCATTTCTGAGGAGCTGCACTTACTTAGATTTGAAACTCAACTCATTCAGCCAGAACTATGTGTTGATTTATCGGTAAAGTACTCTGAAATGTAGTTACTATACCAGTTACATGGGTGGACATCTCAACTGTTGATCATACCAGTAATTCTGACCTGACCTGTTTTATTGTGATTAAACAGATCATATCACTTCCTGTTGTGGTGATATCCCACGTAAATCAGTTACCTAGTGCTTGGGGCTCCATCTTATGGTACAACATGCTCTGCAGTGAACCACACGTATGGCCGTTTCCCATCATTAGTGTTTTTTTTGTCCTCTACTGATGCTTCCATTCTGACTCTCACTGTCCATCTCACTCTCTGTCTCAGAATCTGACGTTCTTCTTGAATCCGCCACCAGTGAAATGGGAGCAGCTTTCAAAAGTCATAAGCTGGCAGTTTTCTTCGGTCACGAAACGAGCGCTGAACTCTGAGCAGCTGAGAATGCTGGCCAACAAACTTCTTGGTGAGTTTATGTGTACTTTTTTTTACCACTTGAAATGGGACAGAGTAAATGCTCATAGTTAAATATATAGCACACATTTTTTTTTAGATTTCATATTTGTTTTCAGGTCATGAAGCCCAAGGTGACCCTGAGGGTCTCATCTACTGGAATACATTTTGTAAGGTGAGTTTATGGTAACGATTGAAACAAAGACAGGAAAGTTGCTTTCGTTTTCTTCAGCCTGTTTGTTCCTCTGCTGTCACCACATGATTTACTCATAAAACAAAACTTAGAGATAGAGACTGTGGAAGAACCTGATACCAAATAGAACAGATGGGCTTTTAGAACTCGACACTAACTGTACATACATATATATATATATATATATATATAATATATAATATATATATATATATATATATATATCAAATGTTTGAAAGTTTTTGAAAGAAACGTTTTTGAAAGAAGGCTCTTATGCTCACCAAGGCTGCATTTATTTAATCAAAAATACAGTAAAAACAGTAATATTGTGAAATATTATTACAAATTAAAAGGACAATTTAAAATGTAATTCAATCCTGTGATGGCAAAGCTGAATTTTCAGCATCATTACTCCAGTCTTCAGTATCACGTGATCCTTCAGAAATAATTTTAATATGCTGATTTGCTGCTCAGGAAACATTCATTATTATCAAGGTTGAAAACAGTTGTGCTGCTAAATGAACAGAAAGTTCAATAAGCATAAATAACTTGTGTAGTATAAATAACTTGTGTGTGTTTTCACCTAGATGTCTTCTAATGAGAGGGGTGTACCATTCTGGCTGTGGATAGATGGAATTCTGGACCTTATTAAAAAACACCTGCTCAACATCTGGAATGATGGGTAAGAGTTCCATCATTACAGACTCCAAGTAGGTCTGGAATGATCTGTCTATATATTAGAATCTGTTCCATTTTAGATGAGCACAATTAGCCAATGTTTTTATTGTAGAAAATTTTCTAATTTTTTTAATTCAAATTTTAAATTCCTATTCTAATTTCAGTTTGAGATTAACAAAGTTAATGTCAACATGAACTCAACATTCACCCTATTTTCTTTATTAATATATTTTTCTGGTCTTATTGTGTATGATTCGCTAGTCTGCTTGTCTTTGTAATCTTTAATCAAACTGCCTCTGTCTGCTCCGTTCTGATATATAACGCCCACTTTTCACAATTCAAACAATTCCCAGTGGACAAATATGTAAGATGCTGTTTCAGATAAACTTTAAGGAGAATGGTATGTCACGTGATAATGTGTGCAGTTTATAGTATTGTACTGTAATAACATCATGAACACTGAAATTTGTTTGACATTTTTATTCAATGGTGCAAGCTGCCAAAAAACTTTATTTATATATATATGTATATTTTGTATTTCTCATAATTATATACAGGCATATTATAGGGTTTTTAAGTAAAGGGCAAGAGAAGGCTTTGTTGAGAGACAAACTCCCAGGCACTTTCCTCCTGCGCTTCAGTGAAACCTGTCGAGAAGGAGGAATCACCATCACATGGGTGGAATATTCAAAGAATGGTGTGTGCTGGTTTGAATTGGAGTATTTTATAATGATTTTTTTTTAAACAAAAACAGTATCCATCTGGCAGTCTTTTACTGAGTATTAACATGTGCATAAAATATAGGTGAACCTAAGATGCATTCGGTGAAGCCTTACACTAAATCGGATCTGGCGTCCATCTCCTTGCCTAACGTCATCCGGGACTACACCCTCACTGCTGCAGAGAAGGTTCCAGTGAATCCCCTCATCTACCTTTACCCAGACATCCCAAAAGATGAAGCTTTTAGTCGCTACTATACCAGCGCACCTGATGGTAGATACCCTTTATTTGACTGTTCATTCATTCAGTGTAAAACTGAAACAAAAGCTCTGCAAAGTCAAAATGCTGCAATTGATAACATTAATGCATATAAAAAGTTATATTGTTAGTTATAAGGGATAGTTCCCCCAAAAATGAAAATTCTGTCATCATTTACTCACCATCATGTCATTCCAACCCAATAAGGCTTTTCTTCATCTTCTGAACACAAACGAAGATATTTTTAATGAAATCTGAGAGATTTCTGTCCCTTCATTGAAAGTCTATTCACCCATAACTCGGTTTGAAATCACGGTACGGGGTCAGTACAGCAGGGGGGAGAAAACTAAACATAAAAATTGCTTGTTTTTATTTTTTATTAAACAGTGGTTTACTGAACAAATTGTGTCTCTGTCTTTAAATGAATTCAATTATAATTAAAAGTCATTGAATCTCATGATAAAATGGACAGAATTTGAAAGTTGAGGCTTTGTTTATTATCGAAAGCAACAAAACACAGAGCTTATTACGATTATTGGTGATTAATGGTGGTCAAAACTCTTGTCGAGTACACATGCGTAGGTTACCAAAAAATCACGATGCGAATACGTGTACCGTTACACCCCTAATATGAACTAAGTGGTTTAATCCAAGTCTTCCGAAGAGACACGATTGCTTTATATGATGAACAGATTTAATCTGAACTTGTTTAGTGAACAATGTTTACAGCATTCAAATTTGCAAATCTCTCATATTTCATTACAATTTGTGTTCAGAAGATGAACGAAAGTCTTATGGATTTGGAATGACATGAGGTTGAGTAAATGATGACAGAATTTTTCTTTTTGGGTGAACTATCACTTTAATATATTATAACCCATTTCTCTTCTGATTGTGTATGGGTCAATGACGTGATGGGTCATTTTTTTTGTCCAAAGTCCTTAATAATAATAAAAAACAAAGATATGACATCCAAAGTATGTAAGGTAGTACAACTAGGTCTCTTTTATTGAATCCAAAAGGTTTTAATTATATTTTGCAACATATAAAGGTATTTTAAAGATTTTGAAGTGTCAAAAGGTCATTCGGTTTAACCGTCCAAAGGCCAATACAGCCATTTCATTTGTGATTAAAATATCTTAAAATGTAATAAATGTATATATTTTTTATTCTGGCATGATTTTATAACATCATATATCAACATAGTGCAAAATGGGATTAAAATTATGTGTAGAAGTCGTTGCTTTGTTATGAGAAAGAATGTCCGGAAAAATGAATTTCATTGATGTCATTCGGAGTAACCAATGTAAAGGGACCATTTTGGATCGCGTCATGCGGTCAATATCATGTGACAGAATGTGACATCATTCAGACACCTGCAAAGGACCACGTGGTCATGAAGCAAAGTAACTAACTCTTTTAACTATTTGAAAAATTAATGTTTTCACTTGCTCATACAAATGTCCCGAAACATCAGGTCATTCGGTACAACCGCTATAAAACATGGAAAATGTTATAATATTTTAAAAACTTGTACTAAATATAAAATGTTTGATTATCCTTTTGCTAGCTAGCTAGATATCAGCCTGTTAGCATTGTTTGAAAATATTGTCATTCGGTATAACCAAAAGTGTCATTCGGTAACTTTTTTGGTGACAAAAGTCTTGTAAAAAAAATGACAAAAGCAGTGTTAATTGATTATAAAATCCACATAATCTCATTGTTAACACTTAATAAAACTTCAAAATTAATTATATCTCCATTATGTTTTTTTTTTACTCTTTTAAAAACCTTATTCGTCAATGACCCATATATATTCTTACAGTCTATAGTGTCCCCAAATATATAGTCACACTTAAAGATGTATGAATGTCATTTAATGAAAGAGAGCACAAGCACTTTTTTTCCAGCAAGATGGTTGACAAATAAAAATTTGTTAGGTTTGACATCACAGAAAGTGGAACTGTGTTCAAAAACTTTTTAAGGCCACTGTATGTTAGAGACCATGTCTGTGTTTTGTCATAATCGACACACCTTACATGTTCTTATGTCCATCAGATTCAGAAGAGATGGAGACAGACAACCCTATCAAGCCATATATACCCAGACGCATGATTTCTGTGTCAGAAAAGTAAGCAATTACTTTTCCGTACTTTCTACTCTTTTTTTTTTTACATAAATATATTTGTTTCTGAAAAACAATATTACATGTTTTATTTATCCATATTTTCAGCCCTGTTTCAAGACTCCAAAAGTGTTAGAGCACATCGAGGCAACGCTGGTTTGAGGAACGTTTCTCCACCAATGCATGCTGCATCTGACACATAGATAACTATAATGAACGATGGAAACAAATAGTGATACCCAAATGATTCATCTTTGCACAGGTCTTCTCTCTACTATATTAGTCATAAGAATGTACTACATTTACTCTCCACTTCTTGTGTGAAGAAGAGGAGCCATTTTCTTTTGTCAAATTACAGAATTTATAGTTAAAACAGTGTAATCCTATTTCTTTTAGTTTGTTTGTTTTTATATAAAAAATGTGAATATATGGTCAAAAAACCTGTTGAGAATGCATTTTTTAGTCTGTGTACCAGTATTGCCATAATGGATACAAATACTCTGAAAATCTGTTTCTTTTAAGACATTTGTTTGTGAACAGGACATCCTCCTCTATCTTGTGAAGGACTTATTTATTTTTGCACATCAAAATATCTTTACTGTATATACCATTGCCTTAATTGCACAAACACACACACACTGATTTCAGTCAGCCAGGTACAGTCTAACAGAAATAAACAACAACCATCCTTCTCCAGTCAGAGATACTGCTTCAGATTCGAGCCGGAATCATTTTGTTTCTATGTTTTGAACATTAGACAGTGTTTCATAATGTGAATTACTAATAAAGACTATTAAATGCTTTATAATCATGTAGTTTATACATTTTTCTTTTCTTTTTTTTTTTTTCAACAGCAGGTTCTCTTTTTCATCCACCACCTTCTCTTAATTGAAATCTTAAAGCTTAAAGGGTTAGTTCACCCAAAAATGAAATTTCTGTCATTTATTACTCTCTCTCATGTCGTTCCACACCCGTAAGTCCTTCATTCATCTTCAGAACACAAATTAAGATATTTATGATGAAATCCGAGAGATTTCTGACCTTTCTGTAGACAGCAATGTCATAACAAATTTCGAAGCCCAGAAAGGTAGTAAAGACATTGTTAAAATAGTCCATGTGACTACAGTGGTTCAACCTTAATGTTATGAAGCGACAAGAATACTTTTTGTGCACAAAAACAAAACAAAAAAATAACGACTTTATTCAACAATTTTTTCTCTTCCCTGTCAGTCTCCTACGCTGTTGAAAACAGTGCAGTGTTTTCGGGTTCTACGTCAGAACGCAGGCTCGGTATAGGCTGACGCTGTACACGTGAGCACCATGGTGCATGCGTGTGATGCTGACGCAGGAGCTGGTCAATAATGAGCCGGCGTTGAAATTTTTTATGATACTGCTGTCTATCGAAAGGGCTCATCCCTATGCCCTAATCCCTTAAAAGGGTTTACCCTCCGGAGTGAGAACTTCAAAGGGATGAAGGGTGTAGGGGTCAAAAAAACTCTTTTTTTGGAACGCACTTCTGCGTCATCTTAACGAGACAATCAAGGAGGAGTAGATTGTGCAAGCTGCGCCCTTTGTTTAACGTTAGTTTATTTATTTATTTATTTTTGGTTTATCACCATATTGTATATTGTGTCTATGTATTTTAAACATTTAAATGGACTGATAAAGGGAGCTGTAAAGTATTTTTGTTGAAGTACAATGTCGTTTTGACCATGATAATGTGCCAAATCTAACTCGTATAAATATTACAGTAGTATAGAAAAATACTACACATACATTTATAGGTAAAATCGAACTCCGAGCCTCCTGTACCCATTCTGTGGCGTCAATCAACTTCCCTGTGCAAAGGATCACGGGGGCCCGAAGTTGCCATCAGTTGTACCCTTCGAAATCCTTCATTCAGAAGAGCCCTTTGAATTGGCCAGTTTTGAGCACTTCGGTTTGGAACGACCCTTCAATATGGCGGCCATGATTATTTTCACTCCGAATTCCCTTCGGAGGGCATTATATCCCGTTTGGAACGCACCGCATATGGAGGTCAGAAACCTCTAGGATTTAATCAAAAATATATTAATTTGTGTTCCGAAGATGAACGAATGTCTCACGGGTTTGGAACGACATGAGGGTGAGTAATTAATGACAGAAATTTTATTTTTGGATGAACTAACCCTTTAAAGATAACGCAAGTAAGACGGAGGCCACTAGTGGTGGCAAACAGAACTGCAAAAACGAATAATGTTTTTTTCCTAACTTGCCTCAGGGAGCATTTTTAATTCTTTGAGAATTATTGTTATTATTATAATTACTTTACTATTATTTTATTTTATTGTTAAAGATTTGAACAATAATTTCCATAATCCATGAACTGAATATTTATATATTTACAATGAATTTTACACGCTTATTTTGCGTGTCACAGGTAAATTTACGTTGAACTTTCAAACAATCACAACAAATAGAATTATATATATATATATATATATATATATATATATTTTTTTTTTTTTTTTTTTTTTTTTTTTTTTAATTTAAAAAACAAATGCCTAAAAAATACGTAGTGTTTAATTTTTTTAAAATGTCTTTAGCATTACACACTAAACCCAGATAAATCAATCAAATCATGCGAGTACATTCAGTATTTGTTATTTTCTCTATTAATCTTTATCAGGTTCTAGTATGTCTAGGCTTGTAGAAGCCGTATGGTAGCATTTTATTCTGAACATACATATCATGACTCTTAAATACTAAAATAACTTCCTGAGTCAAAACAGTAGCAACAACAACGTAGGTACACATCTCTCTGCTTAGTTCTTTTCTCACAATATTGTATTTTACTGAAGATGTATTTATAATCATTTTATTTTGCGTAGCAGTAGCACTTTGCACAAAATTGAAAAAAATATTTCTCGCATTAGGAGCACTTGGAGGATGTTGTTTGTTTACATAGCTATGATCGTATCCAACACCCTGAATGAGGAGAAGACTCTTAATTCTCAAGTAAATCATTCATACTTTTTTAATATAGCCTACTGCCATTCGTCGAAGTGCATGCCTAATCTAATCTAACTGAGTATAACGATGGAACAACAAAAAGAGTTGGACCATAAAGTCAACAAGCTGAAGAAGAGTGTGCAGGTAAATCATCTTTGTAATTACTATGACACTCTACTCTCCCCTTCACTCATTTTTTAAAACATAAAGCTTCAATTACACAACAGAGAACAGACTTCTCTTCTATTTGGATATTTTACATGAACTATATGACGATATCTTGAAACATTTACCACAGTAGCTGCCTTTTTTTCTTCAGGAAATAGAACAGGACATTCAGGTTTTGGAAGACCTGCAAAACGAGTATGACTTCAAGAGAAAGACTTTGGAGGGTCAAGGTAAAATGAGAGCAATGTTAAGCATTTCTGTTCTATATAAAAAATAACATATATCAGTTGATAAAATACATCACATATGCAGGTGTGAAGTACTGATCCAAATACTGTACACCTTGCAGAATGTTAATAATTTTAACAAAATGAGAGGTTCTTAAAAAAAATGAATATTTACACAACAGATGTTTACACTTACTTAAGACAAAATTTAAAAAAAAAAAAAAAAAAAAAAGTAACTTTGTATGATTCTTAATACTGTGTTGTTACTTTTTGAACTTTTAACAAGCAGGTATGTAGCTTCTGAAGGCCAGTACTAAATGAAAAAATATGGTCTTTAAACACAATCAGAAAAATGCACACAAAAATTTACACAGGAGGAAATTTTTCATAGAGGACAGCTTCATGTACATAATTATTCTTTATATTTTCAGTGGAGGTTGAAACAAAGGGTCAGACAACGAAAGAGAACCAACCTGAGGAGATGACCATTAGACAAATGTTTACTAGCCTAAACATAAAAAGAGAGGTAGGTCAGTAAATACACTTGCCCACAGAATTAACTGTGGCAGTTTCCATCAGTAGATCTACTGATCTATAATGTACTGTATATAAATCAGTGGTAGCATCCTTTTAATATAGCATTGTATACTAATTATGTGTGCAGGTGGTGATAAAGGAAATGGCTAATGTACTGACTCTAGCAGAGCAGATCCAGCTCACACTCATATCAGATGAGTTACCCGAGTGGAAGAAGCGGCAGCAGATGGCTTGCATCGGTGGTCCGCACAACACTTGTCTGGACCAGCTGCAGAGCTGGTGAGAACCTCTAGTGTTTGTGGGCAGAAAATAAACAAAGAGAGCAATTATTATTCTGCTTTTTCTGTTAGTACCATTATAAATACTAAAGCTGCCCTTTTGTAAACATTAGTACTGAGGTGGAGAAAGTGTCCACAGGCGTTGTTAAAGGGTTAATTCATCTAAAAATGAAAAACTCTTATCGTTCGGAACAAGATATTTTTGATGAAATCCTAGAGTTTTCTGACCCCCATAGACAGCAACACAATTACCACTTTCAAGGCCCAGAAAGGTACTAAAGATATTAAAATAGTCCATGTGACTGCAGTGGTCCCCCAAACCCCCCCAAAATAACGACTTTATTCAACAATTTCTTCTCTTCTGTATCAGTCTCCAACATTGTTCACGTTGTATAGACAGTGCAGCGTTGTTTCATAACATTAAGGTTGAATCACTGTAGTCACATGGACTATTTTAACAATGTCTTTAGTACCTCTCTGGGCCTTGAAAGTGGTAATTGTGTTGCTGTCTATGGGGGATCAGAAAGCTCTCAGATTTAATCAAAAATATCTTAATTTGTGTTCCGAAGATGAACGAAGGTCTTGCGGGTTTGGAACGACATGAAGGTGAGTAATTAATGACAGAAATTTCATTTTTGGTTAAACTAACCTTTTAAAGAAATAGTTCTTAAAAATAAAACTTGCTTAATCATTTACTCACTCTCATGTTTTGAAAAAGGTGGATTTCTGAAAAACATGCTGAGTCACTCTTGATAGACGACTGGGGCTACCAGCTCCAAAATGACAAAAAAAAAAAAAAAAAAAAAGATCATAACAGCAGTTTATATGACTCGTGCCCCATATTACAAGTTTTCTAAATCAATATAATAGCATTTTGCAAGGAACTAACTAAAATATCTCGCTATATTTGCTGAAAATCTGCCCTAGATCTAAGCGCATCTATGATGGTCCATGAGGGAAGTAGTGACTAGATCATACTTCATTTGATTCATTTCAGTAATCCAATTCACACAACTGATCTGGGCTGCGTTTCTCAAAGGCATCATAAGCCTAAGTAGATCATTGATTTCGATGATTTCCTTAATTTTACAGTGTTTTTGGGAAACGCATTCATTCACTAATCTGACTGATGATCCTGCTCTTAACTGACTGACTTAATGATTCAATCAGGTTTGGAACAACATGTGGATGAGAAATAATTGGGGAATTTTCTTTTTTTGCATTGTCTATTTATTAAAAGTATTTCCAAATTACTGTATGTTCAGATTATAATGGTAGTATGTTCATAATTTCATGTGTCTTTGTAAATGAATAGACACAGGAATCTGTCTTTTTACTAATTGAAAGTCAAAAGCTATATGTGCATGTACTTTTAATATTTATGTCACAGAACAACATGTTAGCTTATGTTTATGATTGGGTGAATTAAGGAATGAATTGTAACTCTGATCTACTGCATGAATTGTGCTGCAGGTTCACAGTGGTGGCAGAGTGTCTGCAGCAGATCCGTCAGCAGCTGAAGAAAGTTCAGGAATTGGTGCAGAAGTTCACCTACAACAACGACCCCCTCACTCTGGGCAAGAGCCAGCTGGATGAACAGGCCCTTTCACTCTTCAAAAACCTTATATTAAAGTGAGACACTATTCTTCCCTTTATATGTCTTTATATGTAGTGCACAAGCTGTAGAAAGAGAAACTGCTGGTTATTGAGATGAGGGTTTGTGGTGTTACAGTTGGTGTTACAGTTTAAATATTTTTTGTGGACAGGATGAAATGTGTTGTGATGTGTCTTTCAGTTCTCTTGTGGTGGAGAGACAGCCGTGCATGCCGATGCATCCCCAGAGACCCATGGTGTTGAAGATTGCAGTTCAGTTCACGGTCAAGATCAGGTAGGTTTTTTTTTTTTTGTTTGTTTTGTAGCCATTACTGTTATGTCAGCAGACACTGTAATGCCGCTCATTTTAATAGACCTTAATTTTCATGTGTTTTATAACACTATAGACTATTAGTCAAACTTCCTGAACTGAACTGTCAACCCAAGGTGAAAATATCTATTGACAAGTAAGTAATATCCATCCATCCATCCATCCAGTCTTTCCGTCTGTTAATATATCTATAATATCTGCATGTTTATGCATATTTTGTCTCATTTAGAGGTCTCTCCGAGATGGATACAGTGAAAGGGTATGAAGTATATTACTGTACATTAAATCAAAGAGCACAATTAAATATTGAGCTCATTCCACATAGCTCATGATTAAAAATTAATATATTAAGCAGTACTTTTAGTTTTTTATGCATGTCACAGTTGCTTACTAATACAATTGCCTGTTTTGTAATGTCCTAGTTTTCGGAATTTCCTTTTGTTAACCAATCATACCAAAGTTATGAACTTGGATGAATCTACTGGATGCCTAGCAGCTGAGTTCCGTCATTTGGTATGATGACAAACACTTGGATATTACAAAAGATAATAAATATATGATCTTTTATTATTACTGACTCCTTTTTCTATTTTTTTTAACACAGATCTTAAAGGAGAAGAGACCTAGCAACAAAACAAATGAGGTAGGACAAAAGAAATGTAAGTCACCTAAACTACTGATTATTGCTTTGAAAGTGGCTTTCTTTTTTTCCCCAGTGGTCTCTCGCTGTGTATGAGGAGCTGCACTTATTAAGTTTTGACACGCAGCTCATTCTGCCTGATCTATGCATTGATTTATCGGTAAAATCTTTGCTTTCTATGACAAGCTGAGTTTTGAAATACAGTACTTCTTACTGTCAAAGATACAATATGAAACTGCGACATCAAATCATATGTTCAAACAGGTCACATGTCTTCCTGCGGTGTTGATCAATGCTATATGTCCGCAGTCTAGTGCTTGGGGCTCCATCTTATGGTACAACATGCTCTGCAGTGAACCCCATGTATGGCCGTTTCCCATCATCAGTGTTTTTTTTTTTCTCTACTGATGCTTCCATTCTGACTCTCACTGTCCATCTCGCTCTCTGTCTCAGAATCTGACGTTCTTCTTGAATCCGCCACCAGTGAAATGGGAGCAGCTTTCAAAAGTCATAAGCTGGCAGTTTTCTTCGGTCACGAAACGAGCGCTGAACTCTGAGCAGCTGAGAATGCTGGCCAACAAACTTCTTGGTGAGTTTTAATACTGCCTATCAGAAATATCCTACTTCCCACTTCTGATGTCCTAATTATGAGTATTTTGTGTTCAAGTGCTTTGTTGTCAGAATGAAAACCTGGTTTATTATAACATATTTCAAATTTAAATACATTCCATTGCACCTGTGTGAAAAATGTACAATATCCATAAAACAGTTACTGATATACTTAAATGAACAGTATATGACTGAAACAACAAGAGCTGCAGTAACAAGTTGGCTGTATTTGGATAAAACCTACAATTTACTACAGAAACCATAAACTCTTCTCTGTCATGTTGAAAATGTATGTTTTTTTTCAAACCTGGTTGGTTATCAAAATTAGTTTCCCAGTCATAATTAGGAGTTTCCTACTCTGAAGTCACATGTATGCCCCCTGAAGTCGTATTTTTACGATAATTCTGATGGCACGTGAAGACAGCATTATTGTACTTTCGGTCAGAGTAGCTCATAGTTAAATGCACAGCACATGTTGTTTTAAATGTCACATCTGTTTTCAGGTCATGAAGCCCAAGGTGACCCAGAGGGACTCGTTCACTGGAATACATTTTTTTGTGTAATTTTTATACAAATGATTGAAACAAAGAAATGAAAGTTGCTTTCGCTTTCTTTAACCAACAATGCTTTTGTTCTCTGCTGTCATCATGTGATTTACTGATAAAACAAAACTTAGTGAGATCACGATACTGTAAAGAACAGAGATGATCCAGCCTAAATAATTGTATTATATACACAGATTATATGTGACCCTGGACCACAAAACCAGTCATAAGTCGCATGGGAATATTTGTAGCAATAGCCAACAAAGGGGGCAAAATGATCAATTTTTCTTTTATGCCAAAAAGTCATTAGGATATTAAGTAAAGATCATGTTCCATGAAGATATTTTGTAAAGTTCCTACCATAAATATATAAGTATGTAATATGCATGTAAGTAATATGCATTTCTAAGGACTTCATTTGGACAACTTTAAAGGTGATTTTCTCAATACTGATTTTTTTGCACCCTCAGATTCCAGATTTTCAAATTGTTGTATCTCAACCAAATATTGTCAAACCATACATCAATGGAAAGCTTATTTATTCAGCTTTCAGATGATGTGTAAATCTTAATTTTAAAAAAATTGACCCTTATGGCTGGTTTTGTGGTCCATGGTCACATATCTGAATATAATAACTTGATAAATAGCAAGGCAAAGCAATATTTATATCACAAAATATTCCGTAGAATAACTTGTATGTTTTCATTTAGACATCTGGTGAGTGTGGTGGCTCACTCTTGCAGTGGATATATGAACATCTGGAACTTACTAAAAAATATGTACTCAACATTTGGAATGATGGGTAAGAAGTCCGAAGGGCAAACATCACTTTTACCTTACTTCTGCGTTGTAAAATAAGGTTGATAATGCATGAGTCAGATGGACACTTTTATATAAAACAAAAATTTTCATTATGTGCAGGTATATTATGGTTTTTTTGAGTCAAGAGAGAGAGAAGGCTTTATTGAGAGACAAACTCCCAGGCACTTTTCTTCTGCGCTTCAGTGACAGCTGTCATTGTGGAGGAATTACCATCACATGGGTGGAGCATTCACAGGACGGTGTGTGCTGGTTTGAACTGGAATGTTTTATTAAATGTTCTGACAAAGATCTTGGTGTGTTTGAAATATCTCTTACGAGATTATTTTGTCAGCACAGGTGAACCTGTGGTCCGTTCAACAAAGCCATACACAAGAGTAGATATGAATAGAATACCTTTACCAAACTTCATCCGTGACTATACCATCACCACTGGAGAGAAGGATCCAGTGAATCCCCTCAACTACCTTTACCCAGACATCCCAAGAGACGTCGCCTTTGGTCGCTACTATACCAGCGCATCTGATGGTATATGGTAGACTTTTACATTTACATATAGGCCTACTGTATGCACTTCATTCTTTTGTTATGTACCATATTTGGCATGCAAAGGAAACAAATCACACACATAATAAAGTGGATAATAAAGAGCAACATGTTACAATTTCAGTTTATCCTCCAACTGCATCTGTTCTGAGACTCTTGAATGTGTTCTCTTTTAGCTCTAGGAGGGATGAATGAAAATCCAGGACAGTACTACAGCACATCTGGACATGTTCTTGTGAATTGTCAGGGTCATCTGACCTAAAGGATTTAAGCTTTGAACTGGTAGAACATTAAGTTAGCAATGCCAAGCTTGTGGGTTTGATTCCCAGAGAACTGATAAAATGTATACCATGAAGTTGTTTTGGATCCAATGCATAAATGTAGAAAAATAATCTTGTTATTGTGTTAGACGAGTATCTCTTTTACTTTTGCTCATGGTTATTAAATTTCAGAGCATAACTCATCTTGTTTCAGCTCTGACCATGACAACTGATTGTTGAAGTTGTGCTATTACTTTTTAAGATGTAGATATACATTAAAAATACAGTGGACAAAATTACATAAAACACTGAAATTCTGCTTCGGTGAGGTTATTTGTATGAGAAAATGACACGCTTTTAATTATCAACACTTTTTTTTTATTATTATTATTATTGCACATAAAAGCTAAATCTTTATCTACCATTGCTTTAATTGTACATGTACACACACCAACTTTAGTCAGCCAGATACAGTGTAATATAAATCAGAAAAAATATCTGCTTCAATCTGATTGTATCTAGGTGAATACTGAAAAGTGTTAAAGTGTCTTTAAAATAGTTTACATTCATTACTTTGACATGAACTTTTTCATTTTTGTCCAACTATCTTCAAGTGTTTGGTCCGAGTGAACAGGTTTGACATCTTTCCACTGCTAACACAAATGTCTTTAGAAACTACATTTACAGTAATTTAACACTTCATCAATTCAAATACATGGTGATAATATAGAATATTGTATCCAATAAAATGGTGTGAATGATGTAAATATTGTTTATAATGTGATTTTTTATAACTTCATACAGCTTCCTGTCATCTCAGTAAAATATGTTTTATTTTTGATCACTCTTATTCTCGGATTGCAACATTGTGCACTTTTTCAAAATGCAGTCATTTTGGGGATCTGCATGTTAATATTAAAATATGAGTGTGTATACATTGAATAGATCTGATAGGTTACCTGTCTGATATAGACCTTATGTAGCCCCGCCCCTTTTCAGCACCGCGCTCGTCTTCTGTCTTCAGACAGACTTCCACAGTGATCTTATGTATTTATGAATGAACCGCTCGTTTTAAAATCTCCCCGTTCTACTGACATTTGTTAAGACATCTGCTTTAAACATTACAATGCTCATGATAACTTTCATTAACTCTACAACAAGTAAATCCACTTCACCAGCTAGTTATTCTTTGACAGCGATGCCACAGAAATGTACAGAGCTACCGCAAAAACGGAAGTTCAAAGACAATATTATAAAGATGGCGGCGCGCTCGTTTCTCTGGCGCATAAGGTCTATAGACTAACAGAAATAACATGTCTTTGGCAGTGGTTAAAATGTTTAAATAATGTTTTATAATGAAATAAAAGTGATATTCATTAAAAAAAAATCTACAGTTTTATTCTCTACCAGGAGTGCATGCAAGTTTATATTATTAAAATAAATCCTTTTTTTTTTTTTTTTTTTACTCGGGACACATTCTTGCATTCCATCTGCAATATTTTTTTTATTATTACAGATACTTAATTCTGATTGGTCAATCACGCCATTATGTTGTCTGCTATTTTTTTTCTTATAAAAACGGTTAGTTCCTGTCCTTGATTCTGATTGGTCAATAGCTGTGTGTTATTCACGATAAAACACGGCTACGACCGCTTCACCCAATGCTTCTGTGTATCACTACATAACACCCTTAGCAACCACTCTTAGCAACGTAAACTGTTTGTTCTCAGCTGATATTGTTCATTGAAGCTTACTGTATTATGTAGAAGAGTGTTGTGAGAAAGAGATCGAGTGAGCGAGTTTATTACCTGATTATTATTCAGATTTAGCATTTTCCTTCAGGTCAGTCCTATGTTCATAATAAAAAAATCTGTTTAAATGTCCGATGTATTATCCTGTCCTTTTAACAGTTAAGGGGTTTTCCCGTGACTGACAGCGCTAGTCAAAGCATTTGTCAGTTGCATCTTGTTCCTTGTTCACAACAATTCAGTCTTTTCAATGTAAAAGTCTTCGTTATTGACTGACACACTCATAAAGACAATCTTTGCTGCCATCTAATGGCGTAATAATGAACCTCTGTTGCTGTTCATGGTCAGGGACTATTTTTTCCGGCGGAAGGAAGGCTTTTAGTTAAAGTTTACTTCATGAAAGTTGCATTGATACATATTTTTGGCTTTAATATTTGTATTTTGTGGTAACCATTTTATAAAAGCAATAAGGTACTTGAGGCTAGTGCTGTATCGTGAATAAGTCACAGCTGAAGGGCCTTGTTAGGCACGACGCGAGCCGTGACTTATTCACAATACAGCACAGCCTCTTGTACCTTATTGCTTGCATACTAACCATCATTTATGGCAACATTTGACTGATTGGTAATGGAAATGTAATGGACTGGGGTTTTTTTTTAGCAAAAGATTCAAGATGATACAAGAAGTAAAATTGTATTTAAACTAAAATAAGTGGACATGGAATATTTCACTTATTTGGTCTCACATGAGATCGCAGTATGCGTGACAATAGGGAAGAAAAGACTATGGCAACTACCGTTTCATAACGAGTTTTCACATCGTTCTGCCGAGCTACTTTTTTGTCTATTTTTAAGACAGTATGAAGAAGGAATAGACTATATGTCGTATAAAAGATTTTATATGTCGTGAGCGTTTGTGGAATTGTGTCAGATCTCACTTAATGCCAGACTGTGTCCTGTCTGAACGGCTCTACTAAACAGGATTGTTTGGTATCAGTCTACTGTAAGTAAGTTTAGCCGTTTGCCCTCAGGAAAACAATGGCATATATTTATTCATTCACACCCACAATTCAGTCACCTTTTCACTTGAACTAAAGAATTTAAGAGATACAATTATAGTGCCTATTGAGAGTCGTTTCACAACACTGATTATGGACATTATCATTACTCACACCCTTTCTTGCGAGAAGGAAGTTGAGAACGAGCCAAAATATCTCACAAAAGCATACAAAAACTACAGGAGACAACGTTAAAAGAAAAAAAAAAATGTACACAAGTTTTGACCAAAACAGCACAATGGTATTGTAAAGAACCAGTCCTTCATTGGGCTGCTCCAGAAGATTGTCCTCTAGTGGTCGAAATGATTACGTCTCCAGCATCCCATCCAGGTTTTTTTCGGTGGTCTCTTTATCTGCGACAGGATTCACCGCTGGGTTGTACTTACTGCTGTACTCCTGTAGAAGCTCGAGCACCTCATGATGACCAAAATGTGTCGCCTCATCAATTGGTGTGTTGCCCCACCTGGAGAAAATAAATGTTATTTCATTTTTTAAGGTTTCCACACCTTTTCCATGACTCCTCCAGTGTAATGTATAATAATATATGTGTACTTTTATGTATATATGTACATGTACTTTTTTTGCTTTTCTTTCTTTTACCTATGTACAATTCATCATTGTATATGTCATTGTGATGTTATGATGCAATAATTACAATTATTTGTTACATTTCTTAATGTAATTCTTTGTAAATGTGCAACGTGTGTAAAATGACTTAAAATACAGTCATTTAATTTCTAAATAAAAGTCAGTAGGTGAATATTTACTCTAAAATCAAAAGTAAATGAATCAGGCATTGGTGGGTGAATGTTGGAGAGGGTTTTCTCACCTGTCCTTGGGACCAGGATTCACCTTGCAGGCCTCTAGCAGAAAACGCACAACTTCAACATGTCCTAAATCAAAAGGAATGAGCCTCATATATATGTATATATATATATATACAGGCTGGAGTTTAGAAGAAGACAGAACAGTGAAATAAAGATGTCACCTGAATAAGACTATTTACAGTGGTACAATTAAAATGAAAATACAAAATGTAGCTGCAAAATATATACACATTGTAAGTTTGGGCAGCATTTATAACCTTACCACTTTTGACCACAATGTGTCGCTGTTATCAAACTTACCTGGTACATAAGGCATTGTGGCAATGATATGCACAATTGCAAAATGTAAATGCAACAGCCTCAATTTCTGTTAGCCGTCTTTGTGTTATCCTACCAGCCATTAGACAATCAGATACCAACAGATATAATATAAACCAAACTAGCAGATACCACTGGTCCTTGACCCTTAATAAGTGACAAACTAAAGTGTTGTACCCTCAGCGGCTGCAACGTGCAGCGCCGTCCTGGAGTCATAGTCCCGCTGCTCCATGTCCATGGAGGACAGTGCAAACCTGGAGTCACCAGAATGAAAATGTTACAGAAGTAGAATAGAAAACAATTTAACTTGTAGGAAGTAAAGAACTCAGTACCTTCTCAGAGCAGACACATCTCCTGTATAGGCAGCAAAGAGGAGGTTGATGACAGATTTCACCTGGAATGATAGAAAAGAGCCTTTGTGGAATAGAAATAAGTTATTATGGACAGATGGTGGGCAGAAATAGACACCTCCAGAGCGTCTCCTTTAGCTCTAGTAGACATAAATGAATAGAGAACTGGTGATGAGAGGAAACATCAAATAAAAAATGCACCGAAACACAAACACCAAGGGGATTTAACCATTTTCATGTAGAGAGAGAGGACAGGAACCCCGTTACATACTGTATAAAACGGAGTGCTGCATTTTAAGCCTGGAATATAATAATATGCATATATTTATTATTTTTATGTTACTTTTTAATTAGGTTTCCCACAACTTCTAAACAATTAATTTCTGTGACTTTTTCAGTCATTTGCAATTACTGTGATTTTTACATTATAAAACTAGAATTATTTAGCATCATTACTCCAGTCTTCAGTGTCACATGATCTTTCTGAAATTTATATATATATATATATAAAATTAACCTTTTATTTATTCACTAACTTGCATGACTTTAGCAGGTCTGGAAAAACACAATTTTAAGCTTGCCTGAATGAGAGGGTTGAGCTAAACTTTTGCTTCTTTAACTTTGGAAGTTAACTTAATATTGTATATTTTGTTAAACACACGTTATCATATCATTTGCAGAGCCCATGCAACACCCTGTATTTAAGACCCTTGCCTCAATCTAAACTATATGAGTTAATTTGATTTAGTAGCAGGATAATTTGGTTTCAAGCAGCATCAGATTATATATAAAAAACAAGCAAGCCATGCAAAAAAAACCCCCCAAAAAAAACAAATAGACAAAAAACATGCACTTTACATGCAAACCACAGACTGTAAAAGATGCAAGTGCTTGTGATGGACAGAAAAGCACCGCTAGGGGGCATCAGCAACCCTTCATGTTAATCAGCATATCTCAAATACCAAGACAGAAATAACAAACAACTTACAAACATGTGCCCATCTTTTTGCAAAGCCTTTGTGAATTCTTTTTCATTTGAATTTAACACTAAACTAAAACTGTACATTTTAAATAAAGATGACATAAACATTAATGCTTAATGATCATACATTCAGATGTAATTCAATGATCTCAAACTCGGAAAATGTTAATAACCCGGTTACCAAATGTTGGGACACAGCTAGCAGTCTAATAGGCCTGTTCACACCAAGAACGATAACTATAAAGATAACAATAACTGTATTTACACCCACGAACGATAACCCTGTTTATTAGCGCGCGCTGGCTGTTTTGTAGTCTGTCGCTTTAAATGCTCGAGCTCGTTAAAGCAGGATGGATTCTGATTGGCTATCATGTTGTTATCGTCCATCAGCTGGAAAAAAAAAACTTTCTGAAAGTGATTCCAGCAATATCGTGTCTCTGTGCCGTTATCATTATAGTTACGGTGTGGACGGTTATTTATTTTTTTATTTATAACAATTTTTTAGAACTGTATCTTTATCGTTATAGTCATCGTCCTTGGTGTGAAGGGGCCTTTTAAAACCTTGATGTGTGTGATTTTTTAAACTTATTATCTAACGATAAACATCAAATGAAAATTAAATACAATATATGAAATAAAAAAAATAACTACAACAGAATGAGTAACAACATAATAACGACTTAATTTAACCATTAACTTGAAGTAATAAGCAAGTTAAATTATATTTATTTTAATTATACAATATACTTATTATCTTGAAATATTCAGTATTCTCGCTTTCCTTCCCACAGACATAGAGTGAGTCATAAAGTGGGAGAAGTTGTCAGTGTCTTTGGCCCAAAAGACCATCCGAGAAATGTCAGTCTCCTTGCGTGTGTGTTTAATTATAATCTCTATCAATCTAATTACATGCAAAGTCAGTGTAGTCTTAAATAGAATTACAAAGCACTATTCCGGTCTGCTATAATGTGTAATCATCATTCTCCAGAAATGTCCATGCTAATTTCAGATGAAGTTATTTTGAATGTTATATAAGTTACATCTAATGTCATTTTGAAGGACTTGCTAGGCTGCTGCAAGCTAGCAAATGAGAAGGAAATATAGATAAGATGAAGTGTGTCATTAGCGTATCAATTTACAGTGTGCTATCAGCATGTGACCCACATAAATGAACATGTAACATGAGTCAGTGTTTATGTTCGCCTAGAACAGCTGGCTAAATAAAAAATGAACATACAGTTTCATGCCAAAGCATAAGGAGTAAAATGATGATGATCTTCAATTATGATATTTGTCTCAAAATCAGGCATTGGAATGAAACCGTATTACATCAGCATAACAACAGATTAATTAAATGCATTTAGCTGCATTTCTAATGAAGTATGGATCACAAGGAAAAGTTAACTACAAATGCAAATAAATAAATTCATACAGATTCATATAGTCACAGAGAGATAGTTCACCATCTATAGGAATAAGGAAGTCTAAGATGTGGGAAGCATCACTAACTATTTAGCACAAGAACCTCAGGTTTACACAGGGGTGCTTCATGTGTTCGCTGTTCATTTTAAAGCCCTGCACAGCTTCATTTCTCTTTCTGGATCAACAGGATCAATGGAAGGTTTTATCACCTCATGCCAATGAGAACAGGATGTGCTGAGAACTGATAAACAAGAGCGATAGCTGCATTTCACAGACAGACTAAACATTAATTCAACATTGAAGCACAACAGAAGGCAGAGGAGCAACACTGAACAGCAGCTCTTCAAATAAATAAATAAATAAAATAAAACCGTTCCCACACCTTCAGAGTGATGAATTTACATGAGTTTTCCCAGTCGTGCACCATTCCTGGATAAAGATTTCAAAAATGGCTCACAAAAAGATCATCTTCTTATAAAATATTTTGTATAAAATGTAATAAAATTGTATAATTATATTTAATAAAAAATAAAATGTTAGAATTATACTTAATTATATATAAATAATACATAATTGTATATTTATAAATTATACTTTATAAAAATGTAAATAATTAATTAAGAATTTATTTTCCATGACTTTTCAGGCCTGAGGGAAAAAAAAAAAAAAAAAAAATATATATTATATATATATATATATATATATATATATATATATATATAAAAATACATATATATATATATATATATATATATCTGTGAAAGATTCCCATGTTCATAGAAAACATGGAATTTGCAAGGAATTTTAAAATCGTGAATATATATATTCACGATTTTAAAATTCCTTGCAAATTCCATGTTTTCTATGAACATGGGAATCTTTCACAGAGATATTTGCGGTTATGTTTTTGAGATAAGGAGTGGTGAAGCATGATTTTTTTTTTTTTTTTGAGACAGTTTTAGAAAACAAACTAATAAAATGATTTTCTAAAACATAAAACAACAACAAAAGGGAAAACAATTGATTTCAGGTAACAATGCGGTGAGATTAAATACATTTATTAATGATACAAAAAAGAAAACCAGAACAAATGACATATATACACAATGAGAAAATGAGAAAATAAACAGAACTGTTATGACACTGAGTGAAATCAGATGAGAAAATATTGTAATGAAGCATTTTGACAGCCGTTGTGTTAGACTCAGGACAGTTCAAGTAATCAGAGCGAGCTGCTTCCTCAAGTGATAAACTCATATAGACTGTTTAAGCTGTCAGTAAGAACATGAGAAACACTTTTCCTTAAAAGCAAATGACTAAAGCAGCATAAGAGAATGTGACATGAAAATAATAATACAAAAACACACACACACAAAAACAGTGAAACAAAGCAACAAAACCCACAACAGTTTCTGCAGATATACACAAGCTTGTGAAAGCATATAGTAAATTATGCGAAAAAATAAAATAAATTTTTAATATAAACATTAATATATATATACACATATGTGTGTGTGTGTATATATATATATATATATATATATATATATATATATATATATATATATATATAATTAAATCAAATTAAAAGATGTTCTTGCAACACACATAAAAAACAAAATATATATATTATATATATATATATATATAAAATACTTCCTGATAAGGGCAGCATCTTTCCAATACTAAAACTTCAGAAGCTATTTAAAGCTTAGTTTGATATAAACTGACATTCTGAACTATGAAGGTGCATAAATGTTTTTAGCTATATTATACGAGAATAGACAGACAGAAACTGAACTAAGGGCAGACGGAACAGTGGAAGGTTTGTAACGGTATTGATTTGACCTTACATAAGACTGTAAACACAACCAGACAGCAGGTTTCATGTGGCTGCTGAGCAGTACTAGTGGGGCTCTATGATGCAAACACTGCACATTACAACAGCGCTCTCAGGACACGGAGTCATCAAGACAAGCAATTCAGGAACGCATCATGACTGATCTAAAAATTAATAACTAATTTGGAACAACAAGTCCTTTTTAACCTTACTTTTGGATCACATTGTGTCCTAAGAGAGAAGCAATTAAGGAATAGTTCAGCCAAAAAGGAAACTTCACCTTCATGTTGTGCCATGTTAGGAACATTTTTGAACCTTCATGCCTAGTCTTTTGAAGTCATATAATAGTTTTGTGTAAGCAGGCAGACAATTTAGACATTATTCAATGATAATGCAGCAAATGGCATTTTCAAAAGATTTTTAGTGATTAACAACTAGGGGTTGAGGAAAAAAAAAAATAAATAGATGCATCGTGATTTTCTCTCCAACGATTCTGGATCGATTCTGAGAATTTTAGAATCGATTCTGAGCTTAGATTTTAGCCGCAGATGTGCAATGTCGCTGCATATGTTTTAGAAATTGAATAAATGAACCATTAAAAATTAAAAATGTACTCTTAAATACTGAAAGCACTCATAGTTTATTGCTTTTAAGATGTTTCTTTGTTCCTCTTATTTAATACTTGCTTTTATGTTTGTTTTGAAGCTAGCTTTACATAGTTAAAATGAACATACAATTGTTTTAATTTGTTATTTTTTTTAAAAAAAGTACTTATTACATATGTGATTAAAAAAAAATAATAATAAATATTTTAAGATTTTCAAGTTGGTAAACTAAATTAATAAGAAAAAAAAAATTAGATCGGATCGTAATGTGCCTAAAGATTCCCACCCCTAATAACAACTTGTGTATTTTTTTCTTTTCCCTCAGAAAAAGCTAGTATACGGCTTTAGAAGACTTTAAAATATAGTAAGATGGGCAATTTTTCTTGATTTTTTTGGTTATTTTATGGGTATTTTGTATGGAATATGGGAAAAAAAAGCTGCATAAATTTTAATTTCTTCAAATTGTACCTTTGTGTTCCACAGAAAGACAACAACATACATGGTCAAAATGACATGAGGGTGTGAAAATAATGACCGAATTTTCATTTTTGGGTGTACTATTGCTTTACTTTTGTTCTTGCAACAAGCATATAATAACAAAAATATATATAATACTTAAAAACTTTCTGATAAGGGCAGCATATTTCCAAACCAAACTTCGCTAATAGAAGTTTAGTTTTATATAAACTAATATTTTGAATTATTGAACTTCGAAAATGTACTTTTGTGCTCCACAGTCCAAACGACATGAGGGTACACAAATCACCCTTACCGGCCACTGTACAGTACTTTCTGCAAAAAGTTTCAGAGAACATTCATGTGCTTGTGACACCATCAAGTTAAAGGCCTCACTGACAGACTCTATGTGTGGTAAGACGCGGTCAATTATGCATGACCACAACATTCAAATGTAGTGAAAAACAACCACCTGTAGTCTCTGTTCAGCAGCCAATTCTAAACTTCCACCAAAACACACTTGCTGGTCTATGAGAGAATACAGAGCCTATAAATCACACTGCACCAAACGTCCACCAAGCTGCTTTGCTTTAGGCGTTAGCACAGATAGATAAAACAGAAGCCAAGGCATAAGACTGTATCCTCAATCATAGTCATTCATATTCACAACGAAAGATACAGTGACTCTGGTGATGAATCATTCACATGTGACCAGAATGATATTCATTTAAAAATAAATAACTGTTAATTTACATAAATATATTGTCAAAGAGCTTGTCGAGGTGATTCAGGTCTGTTTTAGTTGCCATCTCCAACATTCTCCATCCTATAGACTACAGTAGTGGAGCTGTCTTCATTGCACTCAGTGGGCGAGACTTTTGTCCACACAGTGTCTTTGAGAGCCAGCTCTTTCTGAAGGCTCTCGTAATCCAGGGGTCCGAAGGTTTGTGGCTGTGTTGAGCAACACGGAGAACAGATTAGTTTTTTAGGGGCCTTCAGGGAAAGTGTGTTACTCACACACTGTTCAATATGGTGACGTGTGAAAGATTTCAAAGTCAACAAAAACAAATATCCAAGCACAAAGCGAGCCCTCGTATTCACACAGCTGGGAAAATGTCAAAACAAGTCTGTCTTATCACAGAACATTGCACATGCCTCATTCAGGTGGCAGTAGTCAGTAAAGTCATGATCATTATTAACTGATGACCAGGCCCACACGGAATCTGTGCATGCAGATTTCAGATGAACCAGACGTACATACATCGCATTAAATAATAATAACAGTTAAATTTGTATTACATTTTAGATTGAATAATATAATTAATAATATAGACTATAAAACACAAATACATATATATATATATATATATATATATATTTGTGTTAATGTATTTATCATATTTTATATATATATATATATATATATATATATATATATATATATGGTGTAACGGTACATGTATTTGTCCCAAACGTATGGATAAGGACAACGTGGTTTGGTTCATGCAGTTAGACGACGAATACGGTAAGTCACAGGTGATTCACACTCCGAGCTACAAGGGGGCGCATGTGGTAATGCAACAATGTTGCCACAACAGGGAAAAAAGTGCAGAAGAAGAACAACAGACAATTGTGTAATCTCTCAATCAGTGTTTCAACTGTGGAAAGACATCAATAAAACAGCCTGAGCATAATATCTCACGTAGCATTACATTTACCTCAGGCAAGTCATTTAGTGTCCACAGCATATTAGTTAACTAGAGAAATGAACTCTAGAGGGGAGCATTTCACTAAATATATATGCACTATATTAGCTCATATATTCATTATACTGAATATATATTATATTCATTATAAATATTCATTAATATATATATATTGGTAAATATATTCATTATATTTACTTTACCTGTTAATAATGTCTTAATTATTTAAGATATGTTTAAATAAATGTGTTATGAAAACAAGCTATAACAGTAACTGGGTAAAGGATTATATTTCAAAAATGATGTAATAATTGTATAATTAGATTTAGAAGTTAATGCAAAATCTGCCTTATGTGCAATTTACATGTTTTTTTGAGTGTTGGTTATTATAGCTAAAAATAAATAGAAGCTGAATGTAATATTTTGGGCTCTGTTGTTAATTGTAACCTTTAATATTATAGTAATGTGCAAGAAAGTGCTACCTGTACTGTATATAGTTTACTGCATTAGATAGATTTTTTTATCCTTAAGAAAAAGTTAATTATAACTGAATTTATTTAAAGAGACAGTCTGTTCAATAAACCACTGTTTAATAAAAAAAAGAACCAATTTTATGTTTAGTTTTCTTCCTCCTGCTGTACCGAATCCGTACAGAACCGTGACTTCAATTCCGAGGTATGTACCGAACCATCATGTTTGTGTACCGTTACACCCCTAACAAATATTATCCCCTGAAAAAAACTCTTCATCAAGTAAATACCATAAATTTTTAATTTCTTTTTCACTTATTTCAATTTGTGTCGAAGATACTACATTTTAGAACAAATCTTTTTTGCAACTTTTAATACTTTTTTCAGGAAAACTGTCTCGGCTGCATTATGGAGCAGAGACAGGCATCTTCTCAAGCCCAAGGTTTGTAATTTAAATCATGTCTGTATTAGGTTTACATATTTTGACTAATCGGTTTATTTTTTTCAGCTATTGATAGAAGTATTCTCAGCTATGTTTAACATCTTTTACCACGTTTAAATCCATTTCACAGATTTTAAAAATGTGGAAAAAGTCTACAGATTCCATCTGGGCCTGCTGATTATGAAACTCAGAATGCAGACTGAAGCAAGCAAACAAAAACAATCTCTTCTGATAAAACATGGCAAATTAAGAGGTGGCAATCGACATGCAAAATTAGAATCTCATGCACAGCTGAGAAGTTTGTTGAATCAACCGCTGCTCTTTTCTCGCTGTGCTCTTTCATGGAGACGACAGAACAGTAAAAACCGACGAAACCAATTAAAATTTTTCGGTTGTAATGTAGCAAGCTAACTAGGTATGTAGTGTCAAAACGCTCCTGCAGGGGGCGTGGTGTTTGTGCATGTCTGACTGTGAGCCCTGTACAAGGTGTTTAGTGGAAATAAGCTTCCTCTGCAGTATTCTCATCTTCAGAGTCTTGAGTAAATTATTATGTGCCGTCATTCATACATGACGTGGTGTAACACTTCGATGGGGCATGTGTCGAGGGCAAGGCTGGCTGGCAAATGGAAGAGGGCACTCACCCGCTGGTCCCCTCCCTCTCGGCGAGGATCGAGCTTCTTGGCGAAGTGCCTCAGGTTGTCATAGTTGTGAAAGTTGAACAAGGACACCAGATCCTACAACAGGAAAGAAAGCCACAGGAGTCAGTCTGAGAGGTCAAAGGCTCAAAATGCACACACAGACTATGTATGGCTGCGTTGAGTGTCTCCAGGTAGTCTGCTAGTGACAGGAGAGTGTGCAGTGCATTTCAAGCTTTCATTAGAGCCCTTTGTACCATCATAATGCTGAAATGAAACTTCTTCACAATGTCATTAAACTTCTCAGGTTCCTGGTTTCAGGTTCAACTGAGGTCTTTAATTGTGACATTAGCGCCAACAGTATCTGTTTCTTGTTTATGTTTTGTTTGTTGTTGTTTATTTTTGTGTTGGTGTTTTGAAAATTTAATAAAAAAAAGAACCTCATAAAAGGCGACATGTCAAGATTTAAAAGTGTGATGTTGTTTAGGCATTTACCATTTTGTTATGCTATCAGAAACCCAGAAATATTCTTTTAAGATGCTGAAGTTTGTGTAAAACAAGCAGTTAAACCTTGAAGCTGACCTTGAAATGCACTGCACTTCACCTTATAAACTATGATTTGAAGGGCTCATATATTCAGAACACTCCCTGAATTTGCTAGAAAGAGTTGGCAGGAATGTCTGAATGTCTAATATTACGGCCATTTCCTGTCCTGACTAGCCAGTCTTTACTGTCCTTGAACACAGAAACAAGGCCTTCAATTATCACTGTGGCTCTGTATTCACTACTGGATGTGTGACGGTGTGACATTAGAAATGTGTCAAACCGTGATATAAAATTGTAGTCCCACTGCCCACCCCATAATTAACTCCACCAATTAGCTCTGGTCCCATTCCTGGGGTCGTCCTGAGTCAGACTATGCCCACTAATGAATCCCACACATGGACTCCACAGGCTTCCTTAGGACACTCAGGGAGTAATTATAGACTCCTTGACCTTTAACAAGGGTCTGAGAGGCTGTACAGATATTCAGACCCTAACAAGTGCTGGTTCTCAGAAAGACCTAAAATAACACTGACAGATTCTGATCATTTCAAAGTTACATGAAGAGAAGCACTCATGAGGAACCTAAAACCTTGTCCTATTTCTTGTATTTATGCCAGATATGTAACTACACTAGGTAATATAGCTGTATAAAAATAAATAAATAAATAATTATCTATGACCGCTTCACTATACAACAAGGCCGTAACCATGTCTTGAACATTGGGAGTGCCCTTTTTTGTTCTTTTTTTAATAAAGCATAAAGAAACAAAACAGTGAACGAAATTGCTGCTAATACAATGCTATATCAGATATGTACAATAACAATTGTAGAAAAAAAAATAAAAAATAACATTACGATGTCCAGAAATCAATTTCAATAGTACATTGAGAACTCATGTTTAATGTGATAGTTTCATAATAACATGTTAGTTCCGAGATTCTTCAATTTAGTGAATAAATACATCGATCCGTAATAATCTTTCAAATTCCCTAGTGGTGTAGTGGTAGAACTTTTTGTTAACTGTATCAAAGGTTGTGTGTTCTAATCCGCCCTCGCATAGTTTTTTTTTTTTTCCTTATTAAAAATAAAGATGTCCATCAATGGTTGTATATCAAGAGCAGGGACACGTTTATGTGCATTTGTTTTGTGATTTTACCAGAAAAATAGAACCTCCGCAACGGCGTTAAGCGATCGATTGACGCGCACGTCTGTGCTCAGTGCTGTTAAGACTGTGTGCACGTGCAAAAAGAGAACATAAACCCCGCCTACTTTTTAATTTGATTGGCCATTTCAATCATTTTGACATTGACAAGCGTTCTTAGACCACTGAGGCAGACCAGACGAAAAATGTAACTTTTAAACCTTTTTGTCATCCTAACAACATGCAGAGTGCTGTAATGAAGTGCAGCAGAGCAGTGCAAGACTTTCAAACATTGGGGGGGGACGGACGATTTGGCCATTTCTAATTATTGGGGGGGACTTGTCCCCCTCAATGTCTATGGTGGTTACGGCCCTGCTACACAACATCCTTAGCAACCACTCTTAGCAACGTAAACTGTTTGTTCTCAATTGATATTGTTCATTGAAGCTTACTGTATTATGCAGAGGAGTGTTTTGAGAAAGGAGATCGAGTGAGCGAGTTTATTACCTGCATTCAGATTTAGCATTTTCCTTCAGGTCAGTCCTACGTTCATAAAAAAAAAATCTGTTTAAATGTCCGATGTATCATCTTGTCCTTTTAACATGTAAGGGGTTTTCCCGTGACTGACAGCGCTAGTCAAAGCATTTGTCAGTTGTGTCTTGCTCAGTGTTCACAACAATTAAGTCTTTTCAATATAAAAGTCTTCGCTACTGACTGACACGCTCATAAAGACAGTCTTTGTCGCCATCTAATGGCGTAATAATGTAACTTCTGTTGCTGTTCACGTTCAGGGACTATTTTTTCCGGCGGAAGGAAGGCTTTTAGTGAAAGTTTACTTCATGAAAAGTTGCATTGATACATATTTTTGGCTTTAATATTTGTATTGTGTGGTAACCATTTTATAAAAGCACTCCACTTCACGTCGTGCCTAACAACGCCCTTCAGCCGTGACTTATTCACGATACAGCACAGCCTCTCGTACCTTATTGCTTACACACACATATATATATATATATATATATATATATATATATATATATATATATAATATTAATAAAATACTGCACAAATCTAGTTAAAAATTTTTCGCTGTTCTTTGTCACAAAAAGTATTCTCGTCGGTTCATAACATTAAGGTTGATCCACTGTAGTCACATGAACTGTTTTAACATTGTCTTTAGTACTTTTCTGGCCCTTGAAAGTGGTAATTAAATTGCTGACTATGGAGGAGTAAGAGAGCTCTTGGATTTCATCAAAAATATCTTCATTTGTGTTTTCCGAAGATGAACGAAAGTGTTAAGGGTTTGGAACGACATGAGGGTGAGTAATTAATGACAAAATTTTCATTTTTGGGTGAACTAACCCTTTAATGTTCTTTCTAATCTTGGGTAATCATCAAATATATTTTTTTTTCAAGTTTCCAGTACATGGGTAGAACTTTTTGAAAAAAATTAAAGTATTTATATTGTGTATAGGTGTGTTGGCAAACAAAAACATTCACATACCGTGCAGAACTGGATGCCCCGGACACTGTTGCCAAGTTTGTCCAACGGCGGAGACCAGCACATAATGCCCATCACATTGGGCACAACCAGCAAAATACCTCCAGCCACACCAGACTTGGCCGGCAGACCCACCTGAACAAAAATTAAATACATTAAAATAACATAAAACAATTATATATAAATGAATACGAGAACAATAGTTGAAGATGTTGTGATACAAGTGTTTAAATGAATTTGAAAAAAAAAAAAAGTATACTTTAATTAACATGAAAAATTGACACAAATATCCTCTAAAATGTTTCTGTGGACTTTGAGAGCATACAAATACATTTTTGCATTTGGAGAAAGCAATCCTGTAATTAAAAATATTTTTTGTTTTGTTGTTGTTCTCAATTTCTGAGAGCTAGTCAGATGTGATTTGTGTGATTGTATTTGTTTAAGCAAGGACTTAATGAGGGCAAGCGATGTGACTCTAAAGCAGTGTTTCTCAACCAGGGGTCCAGGGCCCACTAGCGGCCTCAGCAAACTTCTAAGGGGCCTTCAAGATGACTTAAAATGATTTAAAACAAAGATAAAATAAGCATTAAAATATGCTAAAACAACTAAAAATCAAGATATTTCTTATTTTAATTCACCCCCCCAAGAACTGTTTTTCCTTTTAAGAATTCTAAAAGTACAATTTCTAGTCCTAGAAAAGTCATAACAAAATATAACCCCATGGGCATTTTTATACATTTTATAAATATACATGTATTTTTTAGTTATTTCAAGCTCTAAAATATTTTATCAGGTAGAAATTGGGAGTAAAATTGTATCCATATCCAGTATATCACAAACAAGTGGAAAAGTCATGGGGTCTTTAAATATTGTTGTGGACAATGTAAATCAAAAAGGTTGAGAACAACTGCTCTAAAGATGAAGTTAAGAATGACAAGGAAAATGTAAAATGGAGAGAAAAAGAGGTTCAAATGATGTTGTGAAATAGTACCCCAAAATAACAGAAGGTGAGTTAGTACACATATTGTGTGAACTATTGTTTTTGAGTTGGTGTGTTTATGCATGTGTGAATCTGCATGCACAAAAACTTACATGGAAGGCGAACTGTCCAGAGAAGTCATACATGCCGCAGGAGTGCATGAGGCTGAGGGTGTTTCGCACGGACTCAGGGCTCAGCACACGCTCGCCTGTGATTGGACAGAAGCCGCCGTTGGCTAGCGTGGCAGCCATGACGCTAGCACTCTCACATGTTACCTCGATGGAGCACAGCTGCACATATGGATGCAAACACAAATAAACACACATGAATATGAAATTAGTAGGCCAGGATGCCTCTCAATATGCTTCATTTGGCAGCTTTTGAAATGGATTTTATTGGAGACTTCAACCTATGAATGAGACCTCTTGTGTGTGTGCGTGCGCGCGTGTGTGTGTGTGTGTGTGTGTGTGAGTGTGATCAGCTGGGCTGATCCCATTACACACACCACATGATCTCAGAGGCACATGACAGGAGTCAAGGGACAGGGTCACCAGACTGCACTCCTGCCATGCTTGTGCCATGCAAACTAAGTCAGAACTTTCAATTCCAGGTCTGGGTAGCGAGAGTGAGTCGCTGATTCACTTTGATTCTGATTCACAAGCTCTTGCTATGATTTGATTTAGATTTTGATGTGATTTCATACTATTTTGATTAATCTGGGAAAACACTACTGTTTAAAAGTTTGAGGTCACTAAGATATTTTCAATAAAATATGAATACTTTTATTTAGCAAGGAGAAATTAAATTGATCTAAAGTGAAGTAAAGACATTTGTAATGTTACAAAAGTTTCTATTTCAAATAAATGCTTTTATGTTTCAGTTTCCACAAAAACATTAATCAGCAAAACTGCTTTCAACATTGATAAGAAATGTTTTGTGAGCACCAAATCAGCATATTAAAATGATTTCTGAAGGACCATGTGACACTGAAGACTGGAGTTACATTTGAAAATATATTAAAATAGAAAACAGTAATTTTATATTACAATAATAGTTCATAAATATTAATGTTTCACTGTTTTTTTTTTATTTTTTTTATGCAGCCTTGGCGAGCATAAGAGACTACTTTCAAAAACAAAAAAATATAACAAACCCAAACTTTTGAATAGTAGTGTTTTTCAGTTACAAAGTCAACACAAAGGCAATCCCAGAATGCTTTGCAACAAGTTCATAACTCTCATGTTGCAATCCGAAAATGAAAATCATCTCTGTACGCACCTGAAAGTACAAGTCCAGAACAGCAGTCATGTCTGTACCATCTGGAAAGCACTGCATACAAGAGAAAGAAAGGTTAAAGTCAGATCAAAGCCACGAAACCACTCCAGTAAAGTGCTGTTAAAACAACACCATTTTCAACTAAAAACGTAAAACTTTTTATGGCTTTTAGCCATTCATTTACACAATAACGCCGTTCTGAGGGTCTGAAAACTTTTGAAAATGGGTTTCAAGGTGTTCATGTTTTTGAAAACGTTAACATTATCGTCTCCATGTAACCTACAAAAACGCGAATTTGTGAAAACAGTGACGTCAATGTGCATGCGTATTATGTGTTCAGTCTATATGTGCATAGTGTTTCTTTACAAAGTGACATCGTCAACTACTGGCCTTGCAGCATAATACAGTGTTTTTAGTTGTTTTCGCAGATCCATGTGAATGGGGATCGTTTTGACAATGGTGTCACCTGTACGCAAAAAAATGCAAAAGGAAAAACTTTTCCGTTATAAGTACATTGTTGTCATGTTAACATACCCTAAATAGACAAAGAAGTTACTGCATACAAACAAGCAAACAAAATGTAAAGGAGAGGAATAGAGAGATTACTGGGTGCAATAAATCAGGGGTGATAAAGACACTTAACCACCTCAAAAGCACCCTGAGATACTAACCTTCTTTTCTTTCAGGTAGTAGCCAATAGCGAAATTCCTGTCTCCTGACTCACGCTCCGACTGGAATCTAGATCAGGTGACATATGTAAATAGTCAGTTGCCTCAATTGAACCCAACCATGGAAATTAAAATTATGCTTAACATAAAAACTGAAAGAGGACTACTTATTTTTACTCTTTGCTAACTGTATCTATGATCAAATCTACAGCTCAACATACGTGGCGTTGCTGAAACCAACATATTCATTTCCTGCCATCTTCTTCAAGAAGTTCATTACCTGCAAAAGAGAAATCAGAATAGGTAAATCAATGCCAAAAACAATAGTTCCTGTAAAAATTTATTTATTGTAATCCTTTGATAATTGACTCACATAATCAAACTTCTCAGCATTGCCTGCTCCATGCTGAAAAACACAGGAAAGAAATAAAAGACATGTAAAAATATTTTGTCCTCATTGAGTGTTTATAATTCTTCTATTCTAATAAATCACATTAAAATAGATAAACATACATTTTTAAAGTAGCATAATGGGGAAAAAATAAATCAGAACAGTAACTAACTCATACGGATAATTTCATTCCTTAAATATTACCAGTACAATGCTAAAACCATCAGTTAGTAATCTGTTGTTAGAAATCAACAAGAAGATGATAATCATTTCATGTGTACTACAGTAAAGTACTGTTATGCTCTATAAAGGAAATGATGATGAACCGCTACAGAGCAAAGACTGGAGTTAAACGTATACATGAAGACCTGTAGGCCAAACAGAGAAGTGGGTCAAAAAACAGAGTGGATGTGAATCAACAGGGTTGGTAACATCTTAAGATGATGTGAGAGGAGAATCTGTGCATTGTGTGTTGAGTGTGGATCAGTGTTTATTAACCTAAGGCTTCCTGGTAAACTGAGTGTGGGTTGAGGCACCCATCAAATTAATGCAGAGAGCTAAGAATCACTGAGCTTGATTACATTACTGCCATTAATGAACAGTGACTAATGTGGTTGTTTGACTGTTAGATTGCTGGACATCAGGGGTGTAAAGTACTCAAATAATTGCACATAATCACTATATTTATGGATTATTTTGGTAAAATTGTAGTCATACTCAATTACATTTCTAAAGTGGGGGGGGGTTACAATTACATTAATCCTTGTCAATACATTGCACTACCTTTAAAAGTTTTGGTTAAGTAAGTTTTTTGTTGTTGTTGTAATAAAGTAATACTTTTAGGCCTGTTTACACTAAAAAATTAAGATGCGTTTTGGTCGATCGGATCACAAGTGGACGACGCTAAATACAGGTGTAAACGGTGTCTAAAACGTTTTGAGCTTGTCCACTTTCGACCACTTCCAGAGGTAGTCGAAAATGCATTCGACCGGATTGCTTTCGTAGTGTAAACGCTCATGTGGTCGAATGTGTCCAAACAGCCACAAAAGACAGCCTACTGAATTAATGTGTAAACATTATGGGAAGCACGCTAGCCAGATGGGATTTAAACTGTCAGCTGAAGATCCACGTTTGGTTTGAAGACAAAAAAATGTACTAAGCACAATGTTCTCTCATCATTCCTGATTTGCATGCACTCACAGCATTCGTCCGGTCTTGTGGCTAACCGAGCAGAAACGAGGGCTGATGCTCTCTTTGTTTTTCTGTCGTCTCCGGGCACGTTCATATGTAAATTGGGTTAAGCCTATTTTGTCCATTAGATCAAAAGATCTGAAAAAACCCATACATTTACCCATCCATAGACCCTCCCCTCAAATAAATCAGGACAGAAGTGGTTGAAAGTAGACAAAAGAGACAGATTAAAACACCAGGTGTAACGGGTATGTGTCTCCCTCTTCTACTTGTGATCTGATCGACCAAAATGCATCTTAATACCAGGTGTAAACAGGGCCTTATTCAGAAAGGATGCATTAAACTGATCAAAACTGACAGTAAAAACTTTTAAATTGTAAAATTCTAAATAAAATGTATCATGGTTTCCACAAAAATATTAAGCAGAACAAGCCCCAAATCAGCACATTATATTGATTTCTGAAGGATCATGTAGTCTCAGCCTCAGACGTCATTCCCACAGACCGTTGGCTGAAAAGTATGATGCATAAGGCACACAAAATTAGAAACACTTTGAGAGTTTCAAAGTAGTCATCATGTTTGTTTAAATTCTATAGGTTTTCCAGGACACGTGTGTATCACGTTCTAGAAACAGCCTGGAAATGAAGCCCCGTGATGCCAAACCCCCTCATGGAAAAAGAAAGCTGTTCTGTTTACAACTGTGACAATGAGTGCTTTTCAGGATCAACTAACCACTGGATTTTCAAAATTATGTGAAGTTTGGGGTGCAATTGTTGGAGTAAACATGCAAAACATTCTAGAATGAATAATTTATTAGATGCATATCGGTCTGTTATTGTAGGGACTATAGCTTTACATTTTTATGACCCTAGACATGAAAGGGTTAGTTCACCCAAAAAATGAAAATTATGTCATTTATTACTCACCCTCATGTCGTTCCATACCCGTAGGACCTTCGTTCATCTTCAGAACACAAATTAAAATATTTTTGATAAAATCTGATGGCTCAGTGAGGCCTGCATTGCCAGCAAGATCATTTCCTTTTTCAAGGCCCAGAAAGCTACTTAAGACATATTTAAAACAGTTCATGTGACTACAGTGGTTCAACCTTAATATTATAAAGTGACAAGAATACTTTTTGTGCGCCAAAAAAAAAAAAAAAAAAAAAAAAAAATAGCGACTTTATTCATCAATATCTAGTGATGGACGATTTCAAAACACTACATAAAGCTTCAAAGCTTTACAAATCTTTTGTTTCGAATCAGTGGTTCGGAGAGCGTATCAAACTGCCAAAGTCACGTGAACCACTGAAATTTCGAAACACTTATGACATAACAAAGCCTCGTTTACTGAAATCACGTGACTTTGGCGCTCCGAACCACTGATTCGAGACAAAAGATTCATAAAGCTTCGAAGCTTCATGAAGCAGTGTTTTGAAATCGCCCATCACTAGATATTGTTGAATTTTTTTTTATTTTTGCGCACAAAAAGTATTCCCGTCGCTTCATAACATTAAGGTTGAACCACTGTAGTCACATGAACTGTTTTAAATATGTCTTAAGTAGCTTTCTGGGCATTGAAAAAGGAAATGTTCTTGCTGGCAATGCAGGCCTCACTGAGCCATAGGATTTTATCAAAAATATCTTAATTTGTGTTCTGAAGATGAGCGAAGGTCTTACGGGTGTTGAACGACATGAGGGTGAGTAATTAATGACAGAACTTTAATTTTTGCATTTTTTGGTGAACTAACCCTTGAAGCGGAACAAAGCAAACTGTGATTGATGGCTTTACTTGTCGGTCAGATGTCCTCTTGGGCGGTTCTTTGCAAATGAATGCAGAAATGGAGTCCAGACCACTGCACAAGCATTGTAATTTTAAACTAGAGTCTATACCGTTGCTTATTTCAATGGTCTGCTAAAAGGTTTAATCCAATTTATGTGTATAAAACCTTTTACTAATATATATATATATATATATATATTATATATATATATACACACACACACACACACACAAGTTTGAAAGCACATTTATAGAAAAAAATTATTAAAAAAATAATACAAATAGAAATAATAAAAAAACAACTGGTATCTTACAAAATCTTTGAGCATTACAAAGTCAGAAAACAAAGAAAACTTAACTAAATGAGCTGCTTTACTACTTTTTTTTTGTTTTTTTATTGCATTTCTTTATTCTGTTTAATATTTAATTACAATTAAATGTGGAAACTTTTGTAATTTTGTTTACTCAAATTTTACTCCATTTAAAAAATTCACAGTGCCCATAATTTAATGCAAGCACACTTTCTTTGTACTTTTTACACCCCTGCTGCACATTATTTCTTACAAGAGAGAAAAGGCTGTGTGAAAAAAATGCTGAATGTATTGTATACCCTAGTTTACTTCAGAAACCCACAAAGGCCATGCATCATTATTTTTTTATCAAGCCCTCAAGAAGAAAAAAAAAAAAGAATAAAATAACACAAGGCCTCTGTGGGCTGCCGTAGCTTCCAACACTAAAGATCATTTGGTCCTGCACAGATGCTCTATTTTATCTAGTCACCGTCTTATTAAAGAACACAATGGCACTACTGATATTTTAGTATCCAGGCTTGTTCATGGGGAGGGAGGAAAAATGGAAAGGAAAAATTACCAACGTCATTGACCTGCAGCAGTGGTCAAAAAATCCCACAGATCCTACGTCTGCAAAATATGCAACAACATAAAACAGCACACAGAGCCTTCAACAGCATATCACACGCTTTTAGTACACGCTCATGGCGGTGCTCAAGGACTCGGAAGGAAAGGGAGGAAATGATGTCATGCGTTACTTAGGTGCAAAGGAACCCAACAGGCATGACTTACATTCAGCACTGACCTATCAGAACACATCAGAGGGGTGAAAGACATTTTGCGTCACACCAATATCATTCACAGGAGAACAATATGAGAAGAGCAATCACAATGGTTGAGTTTAGGTTTGATGGGAGATGTGAGGTTGAATTTCACAGCTCACAGGATGCCGAACATTCATCACGCAGAGTGATGCTGCATCCTTTTGATGTGTGGATTGGTGCTGGGTTAAAATAAATTCTAGGGCTGTTAATTGAAATTTTAATCAAAAGAATTACATGGTTTGCAACAAATGAAGGAATAAAATTGCACATTACCCATAATTGTTGAGAAAAGCCCCCAAATGAAGATAAACAAAAGATTTTAAAGACATTACAAAAGATGCCTTTAGACGTTAATATATTGTTTGTTTTATTTCCATTTTGCAGTTGATTTTGTCAATCTGTCCGAGGTAGACTTGTCCATTTACAGCATTTACAGTGTACAGTTCATTTTTGGTTGATTTACTGCACTAAATTAACCCGTTAAATTGACAGCCCTAATAAATGCATAAAAATATGAATAGTTTTTCTTATGCAAGCCTGTCGAAGCAATAGTTCCTGTCTACCCAGCTTAGAAAAGCCTTCTGGAAGCGTGTATGTGCATTTGTAAGTGTATTTTGTTTAGAAATTATCACTTGCATAATGTGTACAAAATGCTCACAGTTGAGCTCTTGTATAGTGTCAACGCAAGGCAATAAGAACACTTAAATCTAGACGTTACACTACAAAACCACTATTAACCCAGCTGTCTTGTGTGTTTGCACATGGACCAAAACACATATAAGACAAAGGTACATCAGCTGTAACACACAAACACAACCAAAAGGTGCAAACAACTAGAAATACCAGTCAGGCTTCATAAACCCACTACATATGCCTTTAGCAAATACTATATATACTATATATAATATGATGAATTTTGTAGTGGATTTTGTGGATGGGCGATATAGCCGATATTCACAATAAATTTGCAATGATTTTCCTGGTGATATAAAAATCAAGCAACACTGTGAATATCATATCGATTTTAATGTAAAGTTTCAAGAAAATGTTTTAAAAGTGTCTCAAGTAGCAAAAGTTAGGATTATAGCCATTCAACATTAGGGTATATTTGAGAGCCATCATTTTTAACATTTAATAGGCTTTAAAAAAATATAACAACTTTTAAATTTAAGTGAATGCAAGATTTTTTTCTACTGGCCCATTTGGGAAGGTTGATTTTTACTTTCTCTTTGCTAAAATTTTCACACACACACACAAAAAATCGTTTTCATTGTTTTTGACCTAGTATGCAACCTTGTAAACAGTGCTTGTTTTGTAGGTCTAACAGTAATATTTCAGGTAGGAAATATAGCTACAGAAATTAAATAAGTAATTAATTAATGTAAAATAACACTGCACAGTCTTATCGAGATTGAATAGTTTACAAGCACTTAAATAAATAGCGTGATCATATAATGATTTTTAATGCGTTAAAATGAAGAAAATAAAATAATTGTAAAATGAATGCGTTAATTTTGACAGCCCTAATAAATATATATATTTAGTTATTTTGTTCTTGAAATAACTACAAAAAAATATATACTAACAAAATATAAACAAAATATATACTAAATTAGTACATATTTTTGTGCAATTGTTATATAGACCACTGTTGGGACTTTTTTCTGCAACATTCAAAAAATGTATATAAAAATTAACTTAGACATACAATATATTTATAAGGTTATATATTTTTTTTTAGCTATATCGCCCAGCCCAAGTCACAAGAGAAGGTGTAAAAAAATGTGGAGAATAGAAAGTCTGAATGAATTTTACTTAAAATTCATTGCAAAGACTTCTAACAATAATGATCCTGAAAAGGGGATGATCTCCACACATTGTAGTTTACAATGAAAGTGGAGGCCTTGAGTAGGTGTACAGTAATAAAACACAGAAAAGACAAGAAGAACCTAAAATACACACTGATCCTCAATTGGTCTTAGTCTAGGCAGCATTGCTCACAATAACTTATTCATATACAGTCTATAAAATACAACTACAATCAAAACCTCTCAATATGATTATCAACAACATTTGGCCAATATCAAATAGTCTGTTCAGGTTAATTCAAAGTAGGCAAATGTGAGTACAGTTAGGACTAGGAGTAGTAGTCAAAAAATGAAATAAAAACAAGTGGAAGATGCTTACCTTAATAAGAGAGGTACACACGATTGCACCAGCATTCACCATTGGGTTATGGGGTTTATCTGTGGGAAAATAACATGTCTTATGTTCCTTGTTTTAAGAGTTACATTTTTAAAATTTAAACACTGTTCCCTGATTGCAGAAGAAAGCAGTCATGCTGAAGCTGATGGTTATAATTCTTACCGTCCTCATCCAGGAAGAGCTTGTTGAAGCGTAATCCACTTGGCTCTTTCCCAATGAACTGGTGCACATATTCAGTGCCGTGGTCGTGCACTGCAATAGCGTACTTGAGCGGCTTCACGCACGACTGCAGGCAAAATGGCACTTTAGTGTCACCCACTGTGTGTCTGTGTAAATGAGTAAACAGAGATCAGAACCAGAGATATTATCCTATGGTCCACATAAGCAAACAAACATAAAAATAAAGAACCTAAAGCTGAACCTAAAGGCCACACTGTGACTCTACCATGATATGAAGATGTTCAGAACCACAGACCACTCTACTACTTCACTTGGATATACGTCACAATAGGGAAGAAAAGACTATTGCAACTTTCAACAACTTTAAACTTAAATTAAACAATATATTTATAAGGTAGGTTATTTTTGGGGAGAATTTTTTCTCTAAATACTATGAGAAAAAAAATCTAATTTTTTATTTCTAAACTTAATCTAAAATAGCTAGCAGTGGTGTCAATGACGGTTTTTCCTTGGTCAAAAATAGTCTTTGGTGGTGGAGGACGAACACAGTCATCCACATTTGGTTTCCCCAATCTCCGCCACAAGTACCCTACCCATGTGAACTGCAAGCCCAGTACTGACAATAAATCCAAATAAATAAATAAATAAATAAATGGCAAAGAAACTGTTTGTATTATTAACTTATCCTATTTATTAACTAAATAAAAAGTGATCACTGTCAGGATAGATCATAAAACAAAGTGCTTATAACTATTTTATATTTAAAAATCTGTAAATGTATATGTAAAAAGTCACTGAGTGACTGATTTGAAAAGTTAGTTATAAAATGAACAACAAAGTAACACATTACATAGAAAAAGTTTGCATTTACTTTACACTCCAAGATTTAGTGCACAGATCATTTGACTCACAGTATCAGATTGTTTTGTTGTGTTCATTGCTATGGTTATCATTGTCAATCGGATTCAATTGCGCATTTAAACTGGGTTTTCAAACCAGAAACTTTGCAATGTGTAGTTAGCAGTGTGAAGAAACCTCTCTTGCGAAAACTCCCATTATAATCAATGAAGCTGTCCATGTTGTAGAAAGAATCTCTTATTCGCATTGTTTATAATTTGTTGGTTATAATGAAAGGATTCACAAGCATGCAGAACTCGTGCTGAACAAACTCAGTGATGTTGAGCGGATTCTGACTAAACTAAACACATATGATTGGCTACTGCGTTCACACGCTTAACAGATATGTGATTGGCTACGAAGCTAAAAACTGCAAAAACACATTGTAAATAGAAACCTTTGACGCTCTTCACAGAGCACACAAACACTCACGGGAGTGTTTTAAAGCATTTTTAACCCACCGGCTATCAGCGGGTACCGATACAGTCACATTAAATAATCAGATAAATCTTTGGCGGGACAAAGATTCATTTTGGCAGCTGCCAAAGTATTTTCAATGCAGGAAAAACTCTGTCAATAGGCAGTGATCATGTTGTCTGTTTTGTTGTTGTTGTTGTTTTTTGGTTGCTGTGAGATTCAAATCGTGTATTGTGTTATGTAACAGATTTCAGAGTATGAGCTCTTGTTGTATGTAGTTTTCTATTTATTTCATTTAGTACAAACAACTTTGAAAAACTGTTACAGATTTGCTAGAATGGATCTCTGAGGGTGAATTCAGTTAATTAGGCATTTTGTGTAAAGATCTAAAAAAAACAAAAACAAAGTGAAGCTATTCCATAAATTTCTTTCAATAGGTCAAGGCTTTGGCAGTGTTGTTGACTAAAAGAGCTAGTTTCTGTGTAACAGGTCAATGGCCATAGCAAACACTACAGAGGTATGTAGGCACCCCATGTATCTTTACAACAAATTCTATAGCATGGGGTAAAACATATAGATTATATTTATGTCCTAATTATCAGAGATCAAAGGATGTACCATGACACATGGGTCTAAGTATTGAGGGAAACATTAATGACAGTTTAGAGTTTATAGTCCTGTTATCAGTAATTCTCACACAAGGATAACCATTTAGCATGTTTTATCTCCGCTGGATGACTAGTCCAGGAGAATACTGGAGCATTTATTAAATGATAAGATTAGCTGCCACTTTATGTGATGGTTTTGTGACCAATATATATGACGTTTTTCCGGTACTTGTCACAATGTACATAGTGAAAGGTGAGTGACTGCGCATTTCAAGTGGTTTGGTTAATAAATACCCAAACTGATCATCAAAGCTTGTTGAAATATGAAAATCATAATTCTCCAACTCAAGTTCAAAGCTTTTTAAGTGACAAATACTGTGAAACTAGCCATTGATGATAAAAAAGAGAAGCAGTTCCTCTCAGTATATGAACCTAAAATAATCAAAATCTAAAGTTAAAATAAGTAGTTCCTGTCAGTAGATGATTCATACCTTTGACCATCTACTGTGCAAAGGGAAACGGCCCACAGATCTGGGCTGAATTTGGCAAGTTGGGGAATGTAGTCAGCAACCTGTGAGCAAAAGAAAGAAGTGAGCAGAAACAAAGGCTGTATCAAGTAGAAAAGACATTTTCGCCGAATCCACTCTCATCTTACCAGACCCCCGGAAAGTTTACGGCCTTTCTCATAAAGTGTGTCGATGTGGGAGGCGAAAGTCTGGAAATCAGGGATGACAAACTTCTTCCGGAAGGCCTGGGTTAGGAGAACAATGTTGCTTTGGACACACCTGGAGAAACAAGAGCAGCACAGAGCTGAAGAATGTATATCTACTAGTGGCTTGCTCAGAATTTATGGGAGAAAGTATGTCTTTTTGTCTACTTGTGTATTTTTTTTCTCCTAAGTAATTATAGGAAAAATATCAGAGATAAATGTGTTACTTAAATCAGACATAACTCTGTTAACTCCACTACATGACCAATTATCTGCATAAACTGGCTCATTTATGCCATCTACTTGTAAATAATAATAATAAAAAAAAACATTTTGCATTTTAGGGAGACAAGTGATAAAAGTGCAACACTTTTGTATAAATTACAGCGCTCAAGAATCAAAGCAACACACATTAAAAACACAGATTTTCTTGAAGCAATTGTTTACATGCCCTCCTCAAGAAACTAAATGTTTATTTCCACTTTGATCATAAGGTAGAAGAGCATAACACACATTGGATCTGTTCCAATGCACATTTCTCACTGAAAAATGTAAGATTTATTGTAAAATGTCTGAACATCTATGGCGTGAGAGAGGAAGCCATGGCTGGTTTTACAGAGCTGGGTGATTCACTTTCACTGCAGCAAAGGGAAGTATAGCGTTCAAAGGCATCATAAACACAAACCTCTCCTGTGATTGTGTCTGAAATATTGGTCCAGTTGCTTCACCAAGGTCCCTGAACGGACAGACAAGCTCAAAATAGCTGTGCACAGTGCTTCTGCTCAGATTTATGTGGATGTGAATTTATTACTTATTTCTGTAGGACAGGAGTAGCTAGACAGTAACCAATATGTTTGGAATAGCATACTACTATTTCTGCAGTATGTATATTGTGCACCATACGCAATACAATCTGTATGCATAGAAAACCTGAATGACCACTTTTGCAAAATTGTGCATTATACAGCAGAGCACACGGCGGTAGTACTAGGTACATACCACAATGCAATGAGCCCGACTTGACCTTCCATTTGCAGAGTGAAGGTAAAAGACCACATATTTTTTAACATCTTTTTCTCAATTCATTATTAAATCGAACAAAGACATTTTTATAAAATATTAGATTTCAAAATGTGAAATGATCTGGATTTTTTTTTTTTTTTTCAAGATCATAATCAGACATTTCACAAACTGTTTCATTTACTAAGTTATAAGAATCAGTAGCTGTATACATCTAAGCTGAGCTGTATATACTGTATAACGCCTATTATTTTGCATTAAAGATGCACTTATTCAATAAGTGTTTGTTTTCATTTCGTTGGCTTTTCTTCGTCCCAGTGGTCTTGGGCTTCACATTGATCAAAATAAATGCATGGAGTTTGTTTATTAACTGCTGCTAATTCACCCAAAATCATTTATCTTTCTTTTGTTATTCTTTTTCATCCACGTTTCCTTTTTAGTATCTCATACTGCACACGTCAATCAGATTTTTTAGATACAATATTTGTGCATCTGTGTTGATTGAGAATAAACAGATTTGTTTGAGTGAACATTTTGTCAAAAGCTCTGTTCATTTCTTTGTTAAAAATGGTTAAATAAGGAAATAAATGCAACTTTAAGTAGTAGTATTCAATTCCAAATATCATCTCTCACTGCCTCTTTATGGCTCTGTCTGCCATACAAGGTCACTCACTGCCATAATCTATCAAGCCTCTACAAGCTGACACGACTGCATTCATCTCTTCAGTCTGTAATGAAGCTGTCAGTGGCAGCCAGATCGACTGGGCCGGTAAACGCAGCACCAACAGCAGAGATGCTGAAAAACAGACATCTATCAGGCTTGTTATGGAGGGAGGCGTTTATGGATTATGTCTGAAGAGTGATACACAGCTAGAGGGAGCAGATTGTCAAGGTTCGCTCATGTTGCCAAAAGACAGCGATTACCAACTATCAATAAGATGCAAAGTATAATATATGGAATCAATCATATATGTATAATACCTAAATGTGTATGAGAGTGTGTGTATTTGGGAACTGTTATAAAATCCCAATTTGTTTGTCAGCAGATAGATCCACAAAGAGGTCACCCGTTTCAGGCAGAATCCTATATTTTATGGATGCATATATAAATGTACAATGAACACTGCACATAATACTCTATTCTAATGTAATAAACTTGACTTCTTCAACTTCTTAACCATCTGAAGAATCAGTTTGATGATCAACCAGATCCACCAGGAAAAATATATGCTGGTTCACCAAAATTTTTGCTATTATCCAGCAGCCTAAACCAGCACCGACATTCATCGTGGTCTAAGCCATTTTTTTCTGTGCATATATCCTGAATATACTACAACACATTAAAAACAATGTCAACTCACTTTTTGAACAGATGTCGGTCCAGCATTACGCCATCTGACGTGGATTTGAGAGTGACTTTCAACATGTCCATACATTCTTTTAGACGTGGATCTCCTGTTCGAAGTCCAGTGGCCTTCAGTGCCTGAAGGCACACATAAGAGATTTCCATGAGCACAAATAAGAGTTACAACTCATTTTCGATAGCATTACTTATTACTATCATCAATCAAAACACTCTTATCAGGGGGTTTTACTTCCTTTGTCAGTCCGGTTAGATAAAAAGCCTTAGTGTAATAAAACATGGCTCTGTGCCCCATTTAGAGGCACTGATAACAGCAGCAACACATCAATAACTGTACACACTGACCCCATCAGTCCCTTCTTCGGTCATACTATCACAAGGAATTGGTGACCTATTAGCAGGAGATGTAAACAAAACATGCTACAGCCTATAATATCTGACCTTGCGTATTTTAAAGGATTAGTTCACCCAAAAATGAAATTTCGGTCATTGAGTATTCACCCTTATGTCATCCCAAACCTGCAAGACCTTTGTTCATCTTCGGAACACAAATTAAGATATTTTTGATGAAATCCAAGGGTTTCTGACCACACATAGGTAGCAACGTCATTGCAGACGTCAGAACGCCGGCTTGTTGTTATTTTTTGCGCACAAAATGTATTCTCATCGCTTCATAACATTAAGGTTGAAGCAATGTAGTCACATGGACTATTTTAACAATGTCTTTACTACCTTTCTGGACCTCAAAAGGTGCAATGACTTTGCTGCTTATGTGTGGCTCAGAAACCCCCAAATTTCATTAAAAAATATCTTAATTTGTGTTCTGAAGATGAACGAAGGTCTGACGGGTGTGGAACGACATGAGGGGGAGTAATTAATGACAGAAATTTCATTTTTGGGTGAACTAACCCTTTAACATGTATAAAGGGAGCGCTGTCACTCACGGTAATGAATTTGTGAGCTGGGATCCTCTCCTGGCCTTCGGCAATACTGTAAAACAGCAGGTCCTCCAAGCTGGGCAGAATGCCAGCCTTCCTTCTCCTGGAACAAGAGAGAAAAGTGCATTGACACTGAGTGATCTGACCTTAATAAATGACATTTACAATGACAGAAACTGCAGTCACAGGATATGACATATTAGGTCAGCTAACATTAATGTGTTTAAATACACTATAAAATTTAGTTAGTTGGGGTTAAACTCTAAGAAAAACCTAATACAGAGAAACAGAGCCATGCAACAAAGTTTAAAAGAAAAAGGAATCAGTCAGTGAAGAGTTAAAAAGTCAATGATATTATTTGATACAATTCCTGTGTCGACAGATTTCCTTTTAGAACAGGAAGTTAGGACAGGACATATACATATATTTTTTTTAAATAGCCAATATAAATATGTAATAAATATAATAAAATTATTATTAATTAATTATCAATAAAATGACTATTTAGTGTTTCCATTAAAATATGACAACACGTACATTATTATTCTAGCCATGGTCATGTTACAGGTCTTCTGCAATGCAAGCACGCATGAGCATTGCACAATACAGGAGTGCAGACTCACTTTTGCCAAGTACTATTAAGAGCTGACCTAACTTAGAGCCGTTAAGAGTCGTTGCATTATCACATTTAGATGGCTTTGACTCTAATGGAGCTCTGCGTAAGCTGCTGTGGCACTGAGCCACAATATCCTTCACAACAGAGGACTGTATTTCCTACCAAAACATCCTCTCACAGAGTACCAACGGCCCCACTTTCCCACCACACCACACACCATAAACAATTCCAGAACTACAACAGTCCTTTCCCAGACTTCATTTCTATTTGCTCTATTCATTTTCCTAGAGATTATGTTTCATTTGAATGCATTTATTTGAGTACACATCTAAAGGTGTCATCATAGGAATGGTGCTGACAAAAAGGTCATCTTGATAGTTAGGGTTCATTTGTGAGGATTATGAAACAGAGAGAGAAAAGTTGTTGAGAAAGGATTGATATGGTTAGACTAGAGGTGAAAGACTGGAAGTGATGATTCAAATCATACTTACAAACAAACAGCAGGCAGAGCAATGAGGGAGAAAAAAAACATGCATGAGAATGAATGAGAAACAAACAGATCAATCAAATCAATTGTGACAAACTTAAATTTTGATAAAATATAATCAAGAACCTAACATGATGTATAATGTACTAAATTCAGTTGCTTTTGCTTCTTTTGAAAATAGAAGTTTAGGGTTAGTAAAGTTTTTTTTTTTTCAAGAAATTAATACTTTTATTCAAGGATGCATTAATTAACTAAAAGTGACATTTATAAGACAAAAAAAGACATTTATAATGTTAAATTGTGCATTTTAAAATATATTAAAATACAAACAAATTATTTTAAATTGTAATAATACTTTACAATATTACTGTTTTTACTGTATTTTTGATTAAATGAATGTCATCTTGGTATAAAAGCATTTCTTTCAAAATCATTTAAAAAACAATTTTACCAACCCCAAATGGTAGGGTCTTTGGCCTGCCTTATAATTGAGCATTATTAGGAATGTTTCAGGTTCAAAAAAGGCTGTTGATAAATTTGGCATAACATTGATTACCACAGAGGATCATTTAAACTCAAACCTCAGTTTATACGGGGCCAGGCATTAGATATACACTGTTTTACAAGAAGGCCTAAACACAAGATATTAAAAATAAATAAATAATTTATAAATCGATACAGTAAAGCACTAAAGCACTACTATGAATAATTCAGTAAAAAGCAGTTAATTATACCTATAAAGCTATCATCTTTTTTAAGTGTTTGAACTTCTGGTTATGCTTTAATGATGAAGTTCCCTCCATGCTGACAGCAAGTTATGATATTTTTTTAGATATTTTTCCATGTATCATACCAAAATACAGGGTTTATCGGTTTTACATGGTCATGAAATTGAAACTAAAACAAAGTTATATAAACTTCCTCAGATACCATCACATCAGTCTCATGATGACAAGTATTTGTCTTAGGTGTGGAAAGAATTGTAATGTTTACTCCCTGGCCTACACAATGATAGATAAGCTGACACTATTTTCTGTGGAAATCGACGTTTTGCCACAAAATGCATCTGAAACATTCCTGTAAGAGAACAATAACTGCATAAAAAGAGAATTTTGTAAAAGATAATGCAGAAAAATAAACTAAAAACATAAGTTGCACACAGGAAAATCTGACAATGTAACGCACAAACAGCTCGACATGTCATTATGCAACAACCACAATTTTCTGTTTTTCGAATTAAATTGATTCAGCTAGTAAAATTATGCAGGATGCAGACAAAGAGCAGAAAAAACAACTTAGATTTCATTTGAAGTGAGGTCATACAAAGATACAAAAATCAATTGTGTAATTATGAGAATTAGGGTATCAGCTTGCAGCTGAAACGGTAGGTTTGTAGTTCTATCTAACGAAAGCAAAAGACCTAAAAAAGGGAAATGGGTGAATCATCAATGCTGGACCTTTGGGATCTAATTAGCATCAAAGGTCTTTGGTGTTACAAAACAGCATTCGCCTCTCCTTTCTTTCATCGCTTGTCTCTCCATCTCTGCAGTATATAACTGACCCTACACAGGATTCCAGGGATTCTCAGAGCGCCTGATAGCTCATCGCCCTCCTGCAGACTTAATAAAACAAACATTACGCGCCTATTCACACACCCCTGACAGCTCAGAGAAGACAAGCCCAGCACGTAACCAAAAACCACAGGCCATGCAGAGACCGTGACTTGACAGCAGGGATCTTGGGTTTACTTTAAAGCAACACAATTATTCAATATTACGATTACGGCTCAGATTCTTGTGAAAAGTGTCACCCCACACAAAATAAATATTTGAATGTCCATTTTATTAATCACAAATTTAAATACATTAAATCAAAAAAAAAGTAATTCATTACTAAATTATGATATTCATAATCTTTTTTTCAAATAAAATTCTAAAGCCCTTAACACTGCCAAATCAGGATGTGGGCTGTACTGATAAATAACCGGCAATAATTTGTTTAACCAATGCAATCGGTTCAAAATATTTATTTAACAACAAACAACTATGAGAGCTAAATTGATGGTTTTATCATTTACGGTCATTTACATTTGTACATGAGGGGGTACTATAACATGTAAACCACTGGCATCATCTGTTAACTCTTTCCACACCAAAAAGTTGCTTTGTCATGTCTGTTGAGTGAGGTCTGATTTAAAGGGTTAGTTCACCCAAAAATGAAAATTCTGTCATTAATTACTCATCCTCATGTCGTTCTACACCCGTAAGACCTTCGTTCATCTTCAGAACACAAATTAAGATATTTTTCATAAAATCTGATGGCTCAGTGAGGCCTGTATTGACAGCAAGACAGTTAACACTTTCTATGCCTAGAAAGCTACTAAAGACGTATTTAAAACAGTTCATGTGACTCCAGTGGTTCAACCTTACTGTTATGAAGCGACAGGAATACTTTTTGTGTGCCAAAAAACAAAATAACGACTTTATTCAACATTATCTAGTGATGGGCGATTTCAAAAAACTGCTTCATTAAGTTTTGAAGCTTTACAAATCTTTTGTTTTGAATCAGTGGTTCTGAGCATGTATCAAACTGCCACAGTCACGTGATTTCAGTAAACGAGGCTTCGTTACTTCATAAGTGTTTCGAAATTTCAGTGGTTCACCACTGGGGGTGTGACTTTGGCAGTTTGATACACGCTTTGAACCACTGATTCAAAACAAATGATTTGTAAAGCTTTGAAGCTTCATGAAGCAGTGTTTTGAAATCGGCCATCACTAGAGACTGTTGAATAAAGTCTTTTTTTTTTTTTTTTGGCGCACAAAAAGTATTCTCGTCGCTTCATAGCATTAAGGTTGAACCACTGGAGTCACATGAAAGTGACCCAGCTTTCTGGGCACTGAAAGTGTTAATTGTCTTGCTGTCAATGCAGGCCTCACTGAGCCATCGGATTTTATAAAAAAAAAAAAAAAAAAAAAAATCTTAATTTGTGTTCCGAAGATGAACAAAGGTCTTACGGGTTTGGAGTGACATGAGGCCATCATTCACAAGGAAAAAGGACAAATGCATTAGATAACTGTCCTTGCATTGGTCACATTTATGCCAAAACACACAGGAGAGGAAGTATATCCCCAGAAATGAGGCAATGTGAAACTGAAAATATGTATTCAACTATCTGGAACTTCCTGTTTATCTTCATTGCACCAGTGGTCAAATGGCAATCGACTGTTTACATCATATACTGCGCAAGTTCAACAGTTGTTTATTGCTCTAAACGGCTTGATCATCATTAAAGAAGACTGTGACTTACTGTGTTAAGCTTCATGGTGGTATTAATGGACACTTGATCTGTCGAAACATAGATGGAGTAGATCGAGTCCATCAACACCCCCAAAGCTTCACAGTCCTATACCTCTTCATGGGTCAGCATTTCATTCGATAACGTTAGGCAGTTTTGATTTATTTGATGATAACGTTGATTTGAACATTTGATAACATTATTTTACAAGTGCATAAGCATTGCTTCTATCGCTTGTTTCTGCTGCTTCTTCACTTGTAACAGTCTTCTTCACTTCACACCTTATAACAGTTAAAACACGGATTGCCGGAAAATTCCAACAATGGCTGGGAAGCACTGTGTCATAAATGACAGAAAATTCTGTCAACAGCGGCAAAAGAATTAAAGATCATAAAATATGAAGCGTACAGCAAAAACACACAGGAGAGGAAGTATATCCCCAGAGATGAGGCAATGTGAAACTAAAAATATGTATTTACTATCTATCTAGAAATTCCTCTTTTTCTTCATTGCACTAGTGGTCACATGACAGTCGACTGTGTTTACAGCACATCGCGCTAAATTTAACAGCTGTTTATTGGTCTAAATAGCTTGATCCTCATTAAAGAAGACTATGACCCTCAGAGTATGTTAAACTTCATGGTGGTATTAATGGACACTTGATGCTATTTATGGCTTATGTACTTCCTGTCTGTGAACTTGTAAAGGAAAGGCTGATACTTCAATCAACAGAGTTCCTCGATCCTCGAAAGATTCTGCAACAGGAGGTCTTGACTTCACTGCATCACAAAGTATACACTGCATATGAACTGATAATGAATTTTGCTTAAAAAAAAAAAAAAAAAAAAAAAAAAAAAAATTTACAAGTAAATGCTCAGTAATATTAAAGGATTAGTCCACTTTTAAATAAACATTTCCTGATAATTTACTCACCCCCATGTCATCCAAGATGTTCATGTATTTCTTTCTTCAGTCGAAAAGAAATGAAGGTTTTTGACGAAAACATTCCAGGATTATTCTCCTTATAGTGGACTTCAATGGCCTCCAGACGGTTGAAGGTCAAAATGACAGTTTCAGTGCAGCTTAAAAGGGCTTTAAACGATACCAGACGAGGAATAAGGGTCTTATCTAGCGAAACGATCGGTCATTTACGAAAAAAAAATGTAAATGTATATGCTTTATATAAACAAATAATCGCTTTCTAAGTGCTTCCGCCAAAACCGCATTTCCTTATTATCCAAAAAGTTTACGCTGTATGTCCTACGCCTTCCCTATTCTACTTACGGAACGAACGCAGCGACAGTTACATTTTTTCCGTAAGTTGAATAAGGTAGGCGTAGGACATACATCGTAAACTTTTTGGAGAATACGGAAATGCGGTTTTGGCGGAAGCATTTAGAAGGCGAACATTTGTTTATATAAAGCATATACATTTACAATTTTTTTCGAAAATGACCGATCGTTTCGCTAGATAAGACCCTTATTCCTCGTCTGGTATCGTTTAAAGCCCTTTGAAGCTGCACTGAAACTGTAATTTTGACCTTCAACCGTCTGGAGGCCATTGAAGTCCACTATAAGGAGAATAATCCTGGAATGTTTTCGTCAAAAACCTTCATTTCTTTTCGACTGAAGAAAGAAAGACATGAACATCTTGGATGACATGGGGGTGAGTAAATTATCAGGAAATGTTTATTTAAAAGTGGACTAATCCTTTAATATTAAAATGCAAAAAGAAAATTGGATGATACAAATAAATAAGAATTGTTACTTTTATGTTATGTTCAATAAGCAATATGAAGGCTGATATTTAAAAAAAAAAAAAAAGTGATTTCTTTTTCAGGAAAAAAAAAAAAAAAAGAGGATGCACTGACACTATGTTTTCCTTTAAACGCAAGAAAGTAATTTGGAAGTGAAAGATCCAAACCTTCTGGATTGTGACAAACAGTTGAGCACATCCATACAATTACAAATCTGGCCCATTATCTGGATGAGTAACAAACTACTGGTAGTTCTACTGTCCTCAAGAGAGCCATTAGACATCCATCCAACCCTGCTGTACATATAGTAAGTGAGAACAATACCGTCATCAGTTAGTCAATCTATTAAGAATTTTTTCTTCCATAGGCCTTGAAAATTTTCAATTTGGAATGAGCTATACTAAGCCCTGGTTACTAGAGCATAATTTTGTTACAAAACAACATCCTTAAAAAATACAGTAGTCAACATTTGAAGTGGATCAAAACCTTTCATCAAAGTTGTCCTAAAACTTTCTTCTTATAGGACAACTTATGGCGCTTTTCCACTGCATGGTACGGTTTGGTACGGCTCGATACGGCTCGGTACGGAACGGTACGGCTCGCTTAAATAGTACCACCTCGTACTGAAACTAAATGTGACGTGTAAACACTGCAAATCACTGATTGGTCAGAGAGAATTGTCACTACCAGCATCTTTGGATTTGAAACACGAGACACCAAACCCGCTAGATTTAAATCAGTAACAGCCACCGCAGTACCATTTGTTCGCGAAACGACTTGCTTTAAATGACTGTCGCAGCAACTTGAAAAAAGAAATGGCTATGTCATGGTCAGCAGACGAGGTGCAGACTCGTTAGTAGACGGCAGTAGAGGCGGCGCATCTATAATGATCAGTCTATAATCCCTCTCACTTTGAAGCGGTACTAAACTGCAGTGGAAAAGCAAACCGATAGTAAAGCGATCCGAGCCGTGCCGTACCGAGTACCACGCAGTGGAAAAGCGCCATTAGTTCTTTTTTGATCCACTTCAAATGTTGACTACTGTAGTTTTACAAGTTCAATAACTTGCTTTCCACCGACAGATGCTGTAACCTATAAAACTGCTGTCTAAATTATGTTCAGCTGACAGCTCTCAGTGAAGACTGAAATGAACCTGTTGCATTAGCCACGGTGTACAACGGCCAATCTTGGCTCATTGTTAAGTGTTTGTTTTTCAGAGTGCATGGGGCAGGTGGGGGATATGGATAGGACAGACTGTGTTCTACAATTACTGCTGCTGACAGAGTGGTATTTCGATCTAAACCATGTGCCAAGTGGAAATATGTATTCTAGATACAGGTACTGTAGGTGAGGTGAGAATTTAGCACCGAGATTTTAACATACAGAGTTGTTCCCAAAAGATTTAAGGTAACTTAACACTGTAAAACTTTTGTAAAACTGGGTGATATACCTAATATTCACTTTTATTTGGTCATTTAGTTTCCTAAAGATTATCATTAGACCAATTCTACAATATAATTCCTTGTCTCAAAGTATGAGAGCAATGAGACAGGGATGTTTTAGTAGCATCTCAATAACAAAAACATCAAAGTTGAAAAGTCTAGTTCATTTCCTTGAGTTAATTTAAACTGTCTGTTTAATTGAATTATCTCAAAAGATTCATTTCGCCCTGAATCAAAACTTTTTTTATGTATGTAGGTAAATATTACTGTTAATTACTATGAATTAATATATTGGTGCATGAAAATGATTCAATATCATTTTTCATTATGTTCATTTAGTGATGGGATTGGATGAACATGACACATTATTTTAATAGATTTTTATTGCAACTGACTTGCATAAAAATGTTAATCTACTTTACAAACTGCTGTTTGGCTAAATTATGGTTCTTCTCACTGGAAATAACATGTATAGACAAAATAAATAAATATCACAATATATACTGAATAACATCCAAAGGTTAAAAATAGAGAGCATTTTTAGCTACACTACCATTTAAAAGTTTGTGATCGGTAAGATAAAAAAAGCCTGTTATTGCTCACCAAGGCGATATTTATTTGATCAAAAATACGGTAAAATCAATTATATTTTGACATGACAAATATTTTAATATATTTTAAAATGTAACTTATGAATTTTCTGCATCATTACTCCAGTCTTCATTGTCACATGAGCCTTTAAAAATCATTTTAATATGCTAATTTTATTATCAAGAAAAGTTTCTTATTATTATCAATGTTGAAAGCGGCTTAATATTTTGTAGGAACCATGACACATTTAAGGATTTTTTGATATATAGATTATAGTTTAAAAGAACAGCATTTATAACATTTAAAAATGTCTTTAATGTCACTTTTTATCAATATAATGTGTCCTTGCTGAATAAAAGTATTAATTTCTTTAAAAAATAAATATCTTACTGACCCAAAAATTCTGAACATCAGTGTACATTACTCAACCCTACAACACTGTATACAATTACTTGCACAAGTAAAAAGTAATTGGCTTAGTGGGTAATTGTTTTTGCCCCACCATTATCATTTAAAAAAAATGACTTACAAATTATTCCAATGTTACAGTGTTATACCAACTTAGTGTCATGTAAAGCTCTCTAGAGGATTGTGGAAACTTCTGTTGCACCTCCGTGGGGCCCCTGGGGTTGAGAAAGCATGCACCTCTGCACCACGTGCAATTCAGAAGAACATTCACCATGGGTTTCAGGTGTCAGATAACTTTACTCTACCTGCCTGACAGACACAGAGAGAGAGCTGGCAAATCAACCTCTCAGATAATAGCTTTAATTGCAGGTATCGTATCTTCATGTTCATTCACCTTTTGAGCAGCAAATCCCAGCAATTTGTAGACAGACTTTTGTGATTGAGGGCTTAGATTCTACTGACATGCCAGACAACCAGTTACTACTAATGTACAGCAGTATTGGAAAACTGAAAGTAACAGTCACACACACAATCCCTGCATGCCAAACTACCTAAAAGATGCCTTCAGAGGGCACTAAAGTGTTTATAGTCTAATCATTTTCAACAGATTTTTTTGAAAAAATACAATTAAGTCTATAAATGAGTTCTAAATGATAAATATTTTTGAGCCCCACACTTTTCAGGGCTCCAAGGCTCTAACAGTGGATAATAAAGACCGAAAGAATAGGGTGATCATTTCTGAATGGAACACATGCCTCCCCCCCCATCCCTCACTGTCACATGTACAGCACACATCCTTTTATTCAAAATAACTGGATAGAAACAGCCAGAAACTCAGTCAAAAGTGCTGCTTTTGAGATATTAGGCCTAATGGGTGGCTGCTTGAGTGCTTATGACAAGCTATTAGCAGTACAGTCTTTGTTAGCTGTGGTTTGAGTGGCTTCTGTGCAGATTTAAATACATAAATATACACACATACATTTATATATGGGTCAATGACGTGACGGGTCATTTTTTTGTCCAAAGGTCTTAATAATAATAAAAAACAAAGATATGACATCCAAAGTATGTAAAATAGTACAACTAGATCTCTTTTATTGAATCCAAAAGATTTTAAATATATTTTGCAACATATAAAGGTATTTTAAAGATTTTGAATTGTCAAAAGGTCATTCAGTTTAACCATCCAAAGGCCAATAGAGCCATTTCATTTGTGAATAAAATATCTTAAAATGTAATAAATGTATATATTATCAACATAGCGCAAAATGGGATTAAAATTATGTGTAGAAGTCATTGCTTTGTTATGAGAAAGAATATCCGGAAAAATTAATTTCATTGATGTAATTCGGAGTAACCAATATAAAGGGACCATTTTGGATCAAGTCATGCGGTCAGTATCATGTGACAGGATGTGACATCCTTCAGACACCTGCAAAGGACCACATGGTCGTGAACCAAAGCAACTAACTCTTGTTTAACTATTTGAAAAATTCATGTTTTCACTTGCTCATACGCATGTCCCGAAACATCAGGTCACTCGGTACAACCGCTATAAAATGTGGAAAATGTTGTAATATTTTAAAAACTTGTACTAAATATAAAATATTTGATTGTCCTTTTGCTTGCTAGCTAAATATCAGCCTGTTAGAATTGTTCAAAAATATAGTCATTTGGTAAAACCAAATTTTTGGTTTTACCAAATGACTTTTTTGGTGACAAATTTTGTCCATCTCATAATAAATGACAAAAGCTGTGTTAATTGATTATAAAAACCACATAATCTCATTGTTAACACTGAATAAAACTTCAAAATTAATTATATCTTCATTGTTTTTTTTTTTACACTTTTAAAAACCTTATTTGTCAATGACCCATATGCATGTGTGCATTGTCACCTCAGTGATTGCATTAACTTTCAATAATTCAATGCAACTTTCACAACAATCCCCTACTGAATCAATGCACTTTAGCTATGTTGGTTGTGTCAGGGGAATGTCCTTAAACACTAATCCAGGATATATATATCATATCTTCTGTTTTCTTTTTAAAGAACATCAAAATATGTGCTTGAACAGTTCTCTTGGCCATTTTGAACTGTGTGAAAAATGATGAAAGCTTGCTTGACTGTGCGCAGCGTATTATATTATAGAGTTCTAATTGGTCAACTGCTGTTCTTTTATAGTTCGTTAATTATCATACATAGAGAATTTTAATATTTTACTTGCATGTTAAAAGCCTTTCACATAACACCCTAGAAACTGCAACAAGTTGAAAAAGACACGGAACAACTGTGCAAATCGAATAGCAACATCCTGGCAACTAATCAAGAACCGCTCACATTTTCTGTATGTTAAAAACTAGTTTTCCTTTGCAATTGTAGACTATTCATCTAGTGTCCTTGCTAACAATGATAAAAATCTGATCAAAATTCTCTGCAGGTCCTTTGAGGCCAGATAGAGCCATGTTTGACAGCTTTTAGCAATGTCTTCACTGGTTTGGAAAATAAGTTCCCCGGCAGACAAGGACAAGAGCTCAGTCAATTTTTCACACTCTGTCGCCTTGGACACAATTATCTGAACCTTCGGAGAGAGCTCAAGCGCACCTATTTAACTCATTAGACAGGAGGTTAGTTGTCAGCGGTGAATCAAAAGTCCATGGGTGGCTTTCCAACAACAAATTATCATGACTCGACAAGAGACAGAGTTTCAGATAAATGCTTGATAAAAGGTGTACTTTAGTGATCAAGAACACAGATGGCATTAAATTGTACTTTTGGCACATAGACCATATGTTTTGGCACTGTAATAATCCATCCTTTTGTTATTTTCAGGCCATAGAGTCAAAAGATATAACCCCTCGTTGCCTCAGATTTTTTCACTGACACCATGTTCGGTTATTTCAGCCTCCTGGAGAGAGGTGACCTGTGTCGTGCTGAAGGAGTCGTGCATCATGTTACACACAGAGAGAAAAACAAAACATTGTGACTGATGTCTTCAGTGTATGGGATTGCTTGGCAAAGGATGGAGAATTAGAATTAGGTCAACAAAAGTTAACAGGTTAAAAGTTATAGGAACAGACTGTGTCAAATGTATGCCTGTGATGTTGGCATGAAATGGAAACTCACTCATTTATTTTCTAAATGAATCTTATTGTGAATGATTCATCTATGCATGTGTTTTATGTTTAAAAAACTTGAGCTCATAATTTTTAAACAAAATGGCGTAACTCAATCTTCTGATGAAAACAGCAGGCTTCTCTCTAGGTAGACAGCTCACTAGATTTTGAAACAAGGCCGATCTGATACTCAAATTAAACAATGGTTGATTAACAAAAGACAAAAGGTAACATGTTCAGCTGTGAGTAAAGTGACATGTATCTGATGCAATGAAGCCACTCCCCCTGTATCTCTCGCTCCAAATTTAGTCAGTTTATTGTGAAAACATTTTAGAGACAAAATTGCTTATCTTTTGCTGCTAATTATTTATTATATTTAGAATTATAATTATAATTCTAAATTTATATTTTCTTTCAGTTGCCTTCTCAAACTTTACTGCAGCAACAGTGTTTATTCCTGCTTTATAAATGCATTTAATTTCATGATCATTTTCATAACGATCTCTTAATCTTCAGAAGAGAAGTGAATTGCACTGCTCTCTCATGAGAAGTGAATCAGACGGACGCTCTCCATGTTCCGTGTTATTGGCTGTTTGCCGCACGTGTCAGCCTTTCAGGTGCACATGCTTCCGAGTAAATCGTAAACTCTGGATTAAACCTGAGTTGACAGAGAACGTTTATACAGAGCGTTGTGAGCCCGTTGAATCTGATCTAAATTAGGTTGGTTTTTTTATGGATTTGTCAACTCCAAACCTACTCTGAAACTCAGTTTATTCAACTAGCTTCATGCAACAGGCCACAGAGTGTTTTGAGACACACAAAAAAACCTCAAAGAAAGAATTGAAATCTCCTAATGAGTGGAAGGCCATCCATACATCACTCTACAAAAGACAATCTAATAGAGGTGGAGAGAAGAAAGGACTTCTGGGATCCCCAAGAGATTCCACAGATCAATAAGCAAAATGTGTGCTGACCTTCAGAAGGTCCTTGATGGAAAATAGGATGTGCAGCATGAAAAAAATCATCTCATCTCAATAGTATTGTACCACAATGTAGTTCGTATATTAAATAACCATGTGGTAAAGCAAATTTCTGAATAATCCAATGAACTAGATAAATACTTTACATGGAACTTCATCTTTTGATGATGATTATTATTACTATTATCCGATTATTTTCTTTTTTTATTTGGAACTTGGAGGCAAATAAGAAGATCATATTATTCATAACAAATGAATAGCAAAAACATCTTCATACTGCCAATATGTAACATCAGAACTAAAAGCAAAAAGATTGTAAACATCAAAACTAACGTTAAAAATGTATTCTAAATTCTGATTGGATGAACCACACTGGTCAATCAATGTTGTAGCTATTAAAGAAAACTTATTTAGTTTAGTAAATATGTTTAATAATAATATTATTTGTTAATTTCAGTTTAATTGATAATCAATGTATCATAATAAATGTGATGTCTGGTGAGGAATTGAAGTGCATATATTCAATATTATATTTTTTATGCGTTTTGCATAAAAAAACTTATGAGCACATGAGCTCCTTGGGAAAACAGTGAGCGGCAAGCCCTTTATTAAAGTAGAGTGACGAGTCTATATCGGAACAATTCTACAACAAATATTCATCACAGTTTCTCCATTTTAACCTGTTAATCTTGTTGTCAAGGCAACAGCAGTACCTCTGGGAGTCTGTGAGAGCATGTGTCTGGTGTCTGTGATCAGTTTCAGGACCAAACCACCCATAACATTAGCAGCAGACTCCTGAAATTTCCATTCACCTATCCTAGCCTTTTTTAAACACTATGAATACACAGTATATCCCCATGACAACACAACAATCAATATCTAATTTCCAAAGGAATGCAGAATTGATTGCTTCAAACTGGACGTGCTCTCGGCTTCTCGCTGGAAGTATCAAGCCAATTAATGAGATGAGTAAACACTGCAAGTCCATGCAGGCATAGAGACCAGTTTGAGATAAAACTGGTCTGGATGGATGGATGGATGGATGGATGATCAGCTCTCTTGATATCAGTATTGCCTCATTTCGGTCGACCACTACACCATATTCACAATTACAACCTTACAACACTTTTAACTGTGTAATAATCTGCTGTAATGCAACATGTTACCCATTAGTCCACATTCAACGTCACTAAACAGGATTACGCTGTACGTCATCAACTGATTTATGCCAGCTGAATCAATGCCCAGTTTTTCATAAACAGAGTAGGAAAGGAGGGCAGAAATTCTAACAAATTTTGCAGAAAACCACCATTAATTAACAGCAGTCGTCTTGCTCTTCCGTGAGACAGGATGGCATTAATGAGAGGATGATCAAGCTCTCGATTAAAGTCTCTCTGCAGGGACAACACAAGCCTTCTGCGTCATCTTATAAATAATCCATATGGACAGACGAGCGATGAGTCACGCACACTGTGTAAACCACAGGCAAACAGAAGAGCATGAGGAAAAGATTGATTATACTGCCAGGGATACGTTCATCTATGGATAATAACAAGTTTGGTTATAAGAGAAAAATGCTCCAATGAAAACAGCTGTAGCAGACCTCCCCACACACTCACTGCCTGTTTGTGGAAGTGCATTATTGACATTCCACTGCTGCCGAAAGTATTGTGTCATGATGTAGAAGCTGATAAGAGCTGCTGCCACTCCCTCTCCAACTTCCACAAAGTAAACATTAATAGAGGTTTCATTATGATTAATTCAAGTGATTTTGAAGTAATATAAAAAAAAATCTGATTCGTTCACTGAATCATTCAGTCACATGCAAGTCATATTGTTATGACAGCAGGTTGCAACAAGTCTTTCTGTTTTGAATGAGTCACTCAACTAATTTGTTGAAAACACTGAGGCGTTCCTGACCAAAACAATAAGTCTAATTATGCATAAATTAATTTTTATTTGACCACAAATCTACTCAAGACTCCAGAGAGAGTAATTAAACATTGTAAGCTCAGAACGACTATATAAACAGCAGTAGCTAATAAATTAATATGTCAGTCAAATAACTTAATGGGTACACATTCATAACTGTTAGGCCCATTTTCTTTTGTTTTTGTGAACGACTAAAGGTCTTAGTCACACGATAACTAGGGCTGGGTTGACATTATCCATTAACCGTTTTTAATCAATCTTCATTTTGAAGAACAAATATCGATACTTGATTTCCAAATCAATCTTTTAATCTTCAAATCAATCTTTTTGGATGGACCTTCCATCCAATTATCATGATTTTCATTCACAAACCCTATTCGTTCAGTTCATTTACAAACTAAAAAATCCCATTTCAATAACTTTGGTTCACGAATGAGTTGTTCCAATTCATTAATTTTCTTTGACAAACAAAACGCCCCAGTTCATTCAAATGGTTCACGAACAAGATGTTTTCGGTTATTTGAATCATACGTCATTCATTTTTTTTTTTTTTTTTTTAAGACGAATCAAATTTTTACATTTTTAAACGAAACGAAACGGCCATTCGTTCATAAACCAGTGATTTCGTTTAAAGGGATAGTTCACCCAAAAATGAAAATTTTCCCATGATTTACTCACCCTCAAGCCATCCTAGGTGTATATGACTATCTTCTTTCAGATGAACACAATCGGAGATATATTAAAAATATTCTTAGTCCTCCAAGGTTTATAATGGTTGTGAATGGCTGCCCAGATTTTGAATACAAATAAAAAAATGCATCCATCCATAAAAAAAAAAAAAAAAAAAAATCAATCCATACGACACCAGGCGATTAATAAAGGCCTTCTGAAGCAAATCGATGTGTTTGTGTAAGACAAATATCCTTATTTAAAACTTCATAATGTAAAATAACAAGCTTCCGGCACGACAGCCATACGCGTTCGCCGTACGTCCAAAAAGCGTTAACTCCCGTGACGTAGTAAACAATGCCATGACATTCTACACAATGACATGACGTACTATGCTATGTCCTACGCTATAACGCGTAGTACATCATGTCATTGTGTAGAACGTCATGTCATTGTGTAGAACGTCGTGGCATTGTGTATTACGTCGCGGAAGTTAACGCTTTTTGTTCGTCCAAAAAAAGATAGTCATATACACCTAGGATGGCTTGAGGGTGAGTAAATCACGGAATAATTTTCATTTTTGGGTGAACTATACCTTTAAAAATTAAAAATCGGGTGCGTGAAGGGGGCGTATTCGTTCAGTGCGTTCAACCAATGAAATGTTTCTTCACACCCCACACTCGAACACAATTGGCTCGTGTTATATAGTTGGTATTTAGTGGCCGAACAGGGGTCGCGAGCTTCAAAACGCGGTCACTTCTGTGAACGGAAAATATGAGTCAGTGCATGGAAGTAAACGAGACCGATTCACTCACTTAAAAAGATTCGTTCAAGAAAACCACAATGTCATATCAAGACGATTGACTAAGGTCCTTAACAGTAATAGGGAGTGTCGCATTAATAGAAAGAAACACTGTACTTGACCTAAACCAAAATAAAATCGATAACATTTTATTGACGTATAAGACTACACATGTTCTCCACCCACTTGCTGTAAAAGTGTACACACAGCGCCACGTTGTCAGCCTTTCGATAATATTTTGGCGCGTGTGCTGAACACATGCTTTATACTTCTGATCAGTAACCTTGAATATCTCATGAGTCATGACTAACTAAATGACAAATAAATAAATAACTTACTTATCTGCCGTCGCTTCCTGGACGGTCTCATCTTTCTTCACTTGTTCAGCGGGTTCAATCGCACCATCGGTCTTTGTACATAGAAATCTTCTCCCAGCTAAAGGCTGAATGAAAGGTCTTCCATTATGGACAATCTTTAATTTAGATATTTGGCCATCCCGATAAGCAGCGCTGTAGCAGTGCGCGTTTGATAAAGTCTTTTTGTGCCTTATAATGTCAGAGAACAAACGCTTAGGGCTGGTTTGAATCAACTCCTTCAGCACAACTGCAGCCCTAAACTGTAACATCTCAGTCTTGTCGAGCTAAATCAGTTAAATGTCCTTATTTTTAATTATACTAGAAGACAACTTGTAGTTCTAGAATCAACAGCACAGTCGATTCCCACACTTTGCGAACCTACTGAGCCAGGAGGTTTTTAGTGACGAGCACCGAGCAGTGCGTTTACGTACGCGCCCAGCTAGCGTTCTATTGGGTAACGTGCTAATATATGCATGTGTTCTCCAATATCATTCGCTGAAAAAAACGTGTTTCATTTTTGATTGCCATGCATCACATCCTGCAATGACTCACTGACTGTATGACCCGCGGCGCATTGTATGTTTTGTCTTTGACTTTGTAATGTCGCTTATGTGAGTATATAGGCAATTGTGTGAATGTTCATTATTGTTGTCCTGAAAGTGTTTGTATATTTACCTTTTTACCATAGTTTAACACAGTACTCACCCTGGCCACCACCTGTTTGAACTGTTGCAGTCTGGAGGACGCCTCAGATCACTGGGCACAGGAGCAACTATTTCCCACAGGCCATTACCCGATAAGCTACTACATGCCTCCTAATTGAGCTTTATTTCAATTCAAGCCTATATATATATAGGGAGATTAGGGTTGTAGTCACACTTTTTACTCCAGTGAATATTTCTCAGGGTTGGTAAAATTACTGTCCATCTAAAGCAGTACTGTTCAGAGAAACATCATTATAGCAGACATATGCAAATATGTAGTCTCTAATTAAAGGGTTAGTTCACCCAAAAATGAAAATTCTGTCATTAATTACTCACCCTCATGTCGTTCCACACCCGTAAGACCTTCATTCATTTTCAGAACACAAATTAAGATATTTTTGATAAAATCCGATGGCTCAGTAAAGGCCTGCATTGCCAGCAAGATCATTTTTTTTTTCAAGGCCCTGAAAGCTACTAAAAACATTTAAAACAGTTCATGTGACTACAGTGGTTCAATTTTAATATTATAAAGTGACGAGAATACTTTTTGTGCACCAAAAAAAAAAAAAAATAATGACTTTATTCAACAATATCTAGTGATGGGCGATTTCAAAACACTGCTTCATGAAGCTTCACGAATCTTTTGTTTCAAATCAGTGGTTCGGAGCGCGTATCAAACTGCCAAAATCACACGATTTCAGTAAACGAGGCTTCGTTACGTCATAAATGTTTCGAAATTTCAATGGTTCATTGAACTTTGGCAGTTTGATACGCGCTCCGAACCATTGATTCGAAACAAAAGATTCGTAAAGCTTCGAAGCTTCATGAAGCAGTGTTTTGAAATCACCCATCACTAGATATTGTTGAATAAAGTCGTTATTTTGTTTTTTTGGTGCACAAAAAGTATTCTCATCGCTTTATAATATTAAATTTGAACCATTGTACTCACATGAACTGTTTTAAATATGTTTTTAGTGGCTTTCTGGACATTGAAAAAGGAAATGATCTTGCTGGCAATGCAGGCCTCACTGAGCCATTGCATTTTATCAAAAATATCTTAATTTGTGTTCTGAAGATGAACGAAGGTCTTACGGGTGTAGAACGACATGAGGGTGAGTAATTAATGACTGAATTTTCATTTTTGGGTGAACTAACCCTTTAAATGTGACCCCTTTGGAATAATTCATGCCATCAACTGAGGAGTCATGCATGCAGGCATTTTATAAGACCAAGTGCAATTCAATTAGGTATAAAATGTCATCATTTTAAAATAAATAAATAGAGGTTAATGATGCAGTTATATATTATTACCTGTAGATTTTAATCTGACGCAAGGAAATGTTTATAAGAAGGAACTGGGCGAGAAGCTTGCTAACAACTAAATTGGATTGGGGCATGTTTTAGAGAAAGCTGTTTATCTCTAATGGCTGTAAAATAAAGAGCTCAGGTCTGCATGCAGCTCAAGAGAAAACAATCAAGGCTTGATGCTCCCATATGTAAAACACAAAGAGAAAAGTATCTGGATTCAGGTGTTCTGATCAATTCAGTGAGTGTGGGGTTGTGCAACCATTCAATGACAGTTCAAGGACCTGTTAAGCAATCTTTATGTTGGTAAACATTAGGATGGAGTTTGTAGATAGAAACAGCATACCATTATTGCCTGAAGTTGTATTCTTTTGTACCGCAATAGTGCAACAGGCCTCCAGATGCAACGATCCCGTGAAGCATTGGGAATTATGGTATTGAGTCAGTCTAAAACAATGTATATATTTAAATATATCTGAATATTTTATATATATGACTCATTGTCAATAGTCATCTAATGCTTTGTGGAACAATAGTTTCCACACATAAGAGAATTTTTCTTGGGATTGGGGAAACTACTTCTTTAACTGAGGCCACTGAAAAAGTGGACAGTCACTGTTGTGCTCTACTACAATCCAGCAAGTTGCAGATTTAACTCTGATTTTATCAAAAGAATCATATAAAATATCTTATCCAGAAAAATAAAAGCCATTTTGTTCTGTATCAGAACAATGTATTTTCAGTGTGAGAATTCTTTTTAGACTGCATGCCGTTCGTCCTTTAGGAAAAAATTATAATACGAGTCATTCAGGCCTACCCATTCTAGAAACTTCTAAACTTGTATTGGGCCTAAACCAAAGGAAAATGCAGCATTTCACGCCTCCTACTGTCTCTGTGAAGTAATTACATGAGGTCATGATTTCACTCTTGGCTGATGCCTCCATCTTGTGGAGATTGCGAGAAATGGGACTAACATATGTGGATTTAGCTCGGAATAAACTAAACAACAGAATAACAAATATAAAGTTCACATAGAATTGAAAAATGATACAAAAATCATGAGTATTTTAGTTCGACTGTCATATTTATTTATATTTATTCTTGAACAGTGTTATAAACAGTAATATGTCTCTTAAAAAAAACTTACTGTGGCAGAATATATAGAGATGTTTTCCGATGGAAATATCATGGTACTTCAGATGATCTTGTGGTATTACCGTGGAACATTTCTGGAAAGTAATGATATCATGGTAACACTTTACAATAAGGTTAATTAAACATTAGTTAATGTATTAACTAACATGAACTAACCATGAGCAATACATTTGTTACTGTGTTTACTAATCTTCGTTAACGGTAGTTAATGAAAATACAGTTCATTGTTCATGTAAGTTCACAGTGCATTAACTAATGTTAACAAGATGTTAATAAGGCCTATTAGTAAATGTTGAAATTAACATTAACAAAGATTAATAAATGCTGTATAAGTGCAGTTCATTATTAGTTCATGTTAACTAATGTAGTTAACTAATGTTAACTAATGAACCTTATTGTAAAGTGTTACCGGTATCATATGGTGCTTGTACAAAACAAATGAACTCTGGATCATATAAAATCAGTTTATAGCTATGATGGTAAATCAGAAGAAGTAAATTTGTAAAGCCTGTCATATGAAATATTAGTTAGAAAAATCAATCAAATCAATAAAATTTTAAATGGAACAGTTTACTGAGCATTTCTTTTAAAAATCTAAAAGGTTTGCATGTGTTTGTTGAGTATTATTTAATACTCATATATGATATAGTGAGAAAGGAGATCGTGCTCATGGAGAAATAAAACACCTCAGTTTTATTAAAATGACCAAACTGAGCATAAAAAAAAATGCATTTTGCAGTTGCTGATATTTATATGTCCAAAAAGTAAGATGAAATTCTGATAGTTTGTAAGTCAATGAGATCTTAATAACGCTAAATGCATAGTTGTCTCCCAATAATGTCTTAGTAAGATGATATTTAAATGCTTAGTTTTATGACCAAAGCTCTGTATATAAATAATATAATAAATAAATAAAATATAAACATTATGAAAAACTTAAAAAAAAAAAAAAAAAAAAAAACTCAGAAATGTTACACTGGCAGGCAAGCAATTGAAATATAATAAAATATGTTTAAATTGAAGTACTAAAATGAATGTACTGAATGAATTGAAATAAAAATAAATATTTTTGTTCGTTTGGAAGCTGCACCCCTCGAAGGCCGCGTTCGAAGGCCGATTACGTCACAGCGGCGCGACGAAGGCTGCCGCTCATTCAAATGCGCCCTTCTTTTCTCGGGCAATGAAGGACACAATAGACGTACCCTTCGCGGCCTACTCTATCCCAGTATTCACGATAGGACAGATATTTTCAAAGAAAATGGCGGGTAATTCTGTGGCGGTCGGCAGATACACTTATAAATGTAAGTATTGTGTTTTAATTTACTCAAATAGCTCGCGAAACAAGTGTTAAAAGCCAGGGGTCTTTCTTTCTTAAAAACGTGAACTTAACCCCTGCGTTACCACTGCGCAGCCTCATTTGTTAGGTGGTCTGAGGCGAAACTTGTTCTAATATTTCTTTTTTGTTTTAGGGAGAAAGGATCAGACAGCTCAATTTATTCACATGCGAGCCGAAAATGATCACTTATTTACCGGGGCTAAGAACTCGGCCAGCGTGGCTTGGAGGTAAGGCAACGACCCATTTGTAATATTTTCACTACGCTCTCTTGTGTATTATAACAAAAAGCCCTCACCCTATGCAAAGCCAACAACGAGCAGTAGAAAAGGTAATAGCCTTTCACTTTGTTGTGTTTTTGTAGTGCTGTCATGCAATGTATGTTCTACAAATGCTTTAACTAAACTTGAGGATCCAGAAATATGATTTCTGGAGTATTTTTTATGCATGTCCTGCTGTGTCATATTTTGTAATGTTAAGATTGCACCCCTGTCTTAATACTTTTCGTAAGTGTTTCCTTTTTCTCTTGTTTTAGGATAATTCTGGAGAAAATGGGCCTGCTGGGGATGGTCACTCCCTATCAGGCCAAAAAAAAATGGGACAACTTGAAAAAAAAATACAAAGTAAGCAAGTTAATTGACACACCTTTGCTGAAATTTTTTGCGTTGTTGTTGTTAACAACAGACATGGTTTGTTTGCTCTGTTTTAGGATTGCAAGTGTCCTGGGACAGGTGAAGGAGTGAGTGGGAAACCCACTGCTGCAACTTGGCCCTGGTTTGTCCTCATGGACGAGGTGTTGGGACAGAGGCATTCCAACAACTCCCCTGTCCTAATTTCCTCCATCCCTGAGGACACACCAGGGCCAAGTTCAGCAGTGGATGACAAAGATGAAGAGGAGCCAGCAACATCCAAGAGAAAAAGAGACAGAGAGGATGAACTGATTGAGCTAATTAGGGAGGAAATAACGTTTCAGCAAGAGACAGAGGAGAGGAGCGCACAGGAGCACAGGGAGAGAATGGAGCCAGCAGCAGCACCAGACAATAGAAAAAGAGACAGAGTGGATGAGCTGATCGACCTAATTAGGGAGGAAATAAAGTTTCAGCGAGAGACTGAGGAGAGGAGAGCACGAGAGAGCAGGGAGAGAATGGACAGACTGTTATCTCTTCTTGAGAGAATGCTTGAGAAAAAAAAAATATAGAAGTTACATTTGGTAAATGAAACCATTTTTCTGTTTTTTTTTATTTTTTATGTCACTTATAATTCATAAATGAAACAAAAGTGATTTCTGTACAGTTTATTTTTGGAATACAAGTTAAAAATCAAACAAGTTCTGTACATTATTTTGTAATTAAAGTTGCTTGTAAATTAAAGTAATTTCTGTACATTGTTTATGTTTGTAATGTAAGTTGAAATTTGTAAATAAAACAAGTAATTGTTCTGTAAATTGTTTATAGGTTATTTGTAAATGAAAAATTCTTCTATACTTTTTTTTTTTTTTTTGTCATGTAGATTACATTTTTTAAATGAAAATAAATTGTTCTGTACATTACTTAAAGTACTTTACAACTATTTACAACAACTTACATTTAATATCAGAAAGACTGCATAATTTCTAACAGTACATAAACCAAATTGGGAAAAATTCTGTATGCTTTTATATATATATATATATATATATATATTAGGACTTTACATACATTTTTAGTTTACCTTTTGTAGGGGCCAGTTTTTATAATTACCGTGTTAAAATCTACTTGAATCTGCATATCTGTGTTCAAATTTTCTGTTTACATTTTACCAGTTACTTTAATCAATCACAATTACCAATACCAATTTTTTTTCAACCATCAACTAAAGCCATTTTCACACTGCAAAGTTGGAACAGAATCTGCAACTGACATGGCATTAATGGTCATTTACACATAGGCCTACTGTTTAATGCTGCTCATGTACATGTATTTACATTGCATAAGGTAAATAGCCTATAAACATGAAGTCATTATAGGTGTGAAGCTGCAATGTTATGACAAAATCATCATGGTTAATTATTGCTCGTGAAATTGTAATGATGATTATTAAGTCGACAGTTTTTCAGTGGGGAAAAAGCACATCACATTCTGGCTACAGACAAAACCTAAGAACCATAATGAATTTTTTTTTTTTTTTTTTTTGCTTTTTACGTATTAGTAAAAGAAGACTTAACATTGGGTATTTCAGTGGCATGAAAAACAAAAAGGTTATTCAAACTGGGAATATAGCTATTACATTAAGAAAGCAATCAAAGAACACTATGGTCCATAATTTCAGTCTAATGTGAGTTATGCACTTTCACAAAAACTCCAAAACAATCTCAGAAACTGTCTATACTGCAAAAGGAATCTCTCACTTGCATCTTTTCTGCATTTTTTCTCTTTTTCTGCATTTTGTCTGCATCATGTCATCATTACTCAAAAATCTTTTGAAATATTTGGATACATTTTTTATGTCAGTAACTTAGTATCTGAGTTCTACTTGTTAACAGTCACCAAATGTTTTTACAAGCAATGTTAGAGTCACAATATTGATTGAAACATTAGAAGTCAAATGTTACATCTGCCCCCACATGCGGGGGCGACTGTAACAGCATATGGGGGCAATTGTAACAACACATGTAATACCTTCATATAAATACCAGTGACCACAATAAACTCCAGAGAATATGGATATAGTTAAAACTATTTAATATCCACTATATCCATATTATCCAGAACAATTAATTAACTCCCCTTGCTGTTTTCATTGGTCTGAACCTAGACATGCTGTGAACAGAGAGTGTACAGGGCCTACTCAGTAAAATGGATCCCTAGATTGAGAGGCAAAAACACTTTTCTTAAATTGTTGGAAAAAATAATCTATTTTGATGTCCTTACAAAGCTGGACACTATTTTTATGGTGTCTGGGGCAATTGTAACAGTGTTAGAATTGCCCCCGACTGTACCACCCCATGACAAGCTACCCTGCTAGCTAGAAACATCAAAGCTAATGTTTGACAAAGATATCAAATGTTAGACTCCAGAATGGTCATCAAAACAGCATGAGGAAAATACTAGGGATGCACCGATACCATTTTTTAAGGACCGAATACGAGTACCAATACTTTTTTTCTAGTACTCGCCAATACCGATGCCTATACATAAATTAATTTCTCTCTCTCTCTCTCTTGTTTTTGGTGATGTTGCAGTTTTCCAAGCATAACACAGTGAGACTAATGAATGTAGGACAGCTTCTTTATTATTGCTCTAATGAAAAAAGTAATAATTTTTATGTACTTGTCACAAACTTAAAGAACAAAAATTTCAGTGTCCAATAACCTTCAAAGGGCATAATTACCAATATATATAATTGTTGTTATATAAAAAGAAATTTACAAACAAATTACAAACAATGCAACAAATACTATAGAGATACAAATTAAATAAACTTGTTTTTCAGATACAGTAGGTTTATTTACCATGTATACATTTATTTAACATATTTTGTTGTTTTATTAACATTAATGACAAATATAGGCTACGGTCCCTTTAAGACCGAATCCATGGATACTGACACATATCCTGTTTTCACCCAAATGTTTACGTCCACTTAAGCCATAACCGACTGTATTTATGTGAGATACTCCACACGATGGACATTTTGACAACTATGTGTGCATTTGACCATTCAGGCACGAGGAGAACTGATCGCGCGCTGTCTGAGAGAACTGAACTGGTATTCAGCGCCTTCACTAATCGATACGAATTGTGATTGAAAGCATGCAGTTCGCAATGTGTGTGTTGTCATCATTAATTTTGAAGTATTTCCACACCTCTAAGGCTGACATTGTTTCTGCTGCTGCCGCCGGTGTCTCTGTGCACGGAAATTCTGTCAGTTACGTCACGTGAGGTATCGGTCTTCGGTATCAGGGGTATTTTTACGAGTACTAGTGCAAGTACATGAGCTTGGTATCGGTATCGGTGCATCCCTAGAAAATAGCCTACTGTAGATGAAAAAAAAATACTTTCATACCTCAAAAATGAGTCTTTGTAGAAAAACTTTACCAAGTATGATTTAGAAGCTTGTCTTTTGGCATGCAGAGCGGGATCTCCACAGAGCACATGCAAAATGAGTTTCATGGTTCTGTTTTGTTTCTGATTTGTGTGATTTGAGATGTTACAATTGGCCCCCTGTTACAATTGCCCCCAGTCCCCCCTACATCACCGCGTTGAAGCATGTCAGAATCCAATAAAAACTCAAATAAAAAAAGCAAATTAAAAAAAAAAAAATCAATTTTTCTCTTTTTAAAATCCCCTCACGAACTGTCACACCGCTGCTAGGCCATTTATCGACGCTCCCCTCGGTTCGCCCTTCGAAGCATGCAGCCTCCGAATTGGGACACAGCTGTAGTAGTCTCACTGAACACTTTATTTCCCATATGCACTAGGGGGCACTATAAGCCAGATACCCTTAGGTAAAATTTACTATGAGGTTCTTTGACTCCGTGGTAGAAAACACTTAAGCAGTTTGCTTTGAACTTTTTGATCACTCCAGCTCTATATCTGTAGGGAGACACAGTACAGCGTGTTTAGGAACTGCTTTGGCAGATACATTAGGGTGTACGCATTACAGGACTGTTTATTTGATATTCAAGGGCAAAATGTTTATTTTTCTCTTAAACCACAAGGACTTGACAGGCGAGGCGCCGCGGCCGGTCTGACATCCGTGCGGAGAGGCATCATTCCGGGCTGACTGTGGGCGGCAGTGGGGTGGTTATCAGCACTGAGTTTAGACGCACACAGACAGTGCGTACGCACAACAAAGGGTGGAAGCACAACAGTGAGTGTCTGTGAGTCATTCTGCAGTTTCAAAATGTGTTAATATGATGTAGATGCAAATGAATAGAGGTGAAGACACATCGACCCACACGCTGCCCTCACTGTATCTGTCTGTACGCATATCATCAAAGGCAGATAACGAACATCAAAAGTCATTTTAGTCAAAATTAGTAAAATAACATTTAAATATAGTACAATTATACATTTGATTTAGTGATCTATACACTTTATTTTACCTTACATATTACTTAATTTTTTTCTTCAACACTACCCATCCAAAAGTTTGGACACACTTGTTTTTCATCGCTTATTCTTAAAAAAAAAAAAAAAAAAAAAAAAAAAAATTATATATTTATATATATATAAAAAAATATAAAATATAAATGTTTAGTGCCTACATATGGATTTCTTTACAAAACTAAAATGTTAATATTGGACAAGATAGTAATGGAAAAGCAGTCAAGTGTCCAGCATACATATCAACCAGTGTTACTATTGTTAACTAAAACCTAAAATGTATTAAAAATCGTTTTTGCTAACTGAAATAAGGCTGAAATAAAATATAAACATTAGATGGAAAACTTAAACTTAGAAATATCGCTTGGCAACTAACTAAAATAAAAGTTGAAATTGACGGTGCAGTAGGCCTACTAAAATGAATGTAACGTTACTGAATGAACTGAAATAAAATAAATCCTAAAGTTCCCCTGTAGTCAATAATTTTATACCTTAAAACTCATATTTGATCACCAAAATTACATATTTAAATGTTTTTGCTGGTGAAAAATAAATTCTTCATGCCTTAAAATAGCTTGAATGTAACTCTAAATTCTTGCTTCATTTAGTATATATATATATAAAAACATATTTAAATCAGTTCATGTGAGTACAGTGGTTCAATATTAACATTATAAAGCGACAAGAATATTTTTGGAAAGCTTCGGAGCTTTATGAATTAGCGTGTCGAATCAGCGGTTCGGAGCGCCAAAGTCACGTGATTTCAGCAGTTTGGCGGTTTGACACGCGATCCGAATCATGATTCGACACAAAAGATTCATAACGCTCCGAAGCTGAAGCAGTGTTTTGAAATCGGCCATCACTGTGTAAGTCGTTATTTTGTTTTTTTGGCGCACCAAAAATATTCTCGTCGCTTTATAATATTAATATTGAACCACTGTACTCGCATGAACTGATTTAAATATGTTTTTAGTACATTAATGGGTCTTGAGAGAGGAAATGTCATTGCTGGCAATGCAGGCCTCACTGAGCCATCGGATTTCAACAAAAATATCTTAATTTGTGTTCAGAAGATGAACGAAGGTCTTACGGGTGTGGAACGACATGAGGGTGAGTAATTAATGACAGAATTTTCATTTTTGGGTGAACTAAAAAACTTGATTTTCACCACAGGGGGACTTTAACAGAAATGGAAAAAAATAAATCTAATAAAAATGACAAAAGAATAACTAAAACTTACTTTACTAAAAGTTCATTTAAAATGAAAATAATAATAATAAAAAATTTGAAGAACACACCAGAGGTTAGTTGAAAAAAATGAACCGAGTAGAGATTTTGAAGAAGATAAAATCAAAGATGTTTTTGATGTATTGTGAAACATTTTTTGGTCATACTTGCATTTTGTGTCATAGTTTGATGACTTTACTGTTATTCTAAAATGTGGAGAATAAAGATTGGCCTGTAGTGTAACTATCTTAAAAGCCATTTTTCTTTTTTACAGATAATCATAAAAATCATGAAGGCCAGGAATTTCATGCTATGTAGATCACAACTTCTTACTAACACAAAATTCAAAGCACAGGTTATTCAGACCACCACAGCTGCGGCCAGAGACGTGCAATGAATCAGACTGAAACTGAGGTTTTCTAGCTACGGTAATTTACTTTGCGGTAATCTTAAAAAAATATATTCATTAGCATCTGTTCGATGAGTCACAGGTCTCAGGAAATATTAATGAAAACATAAAAATGCAAGAGATAATAAATCAAATAATAAATTCAAATTTCATTCCATTTACTTATAATTAAGGATTTTCGATGTTAACTTTTTATGTTAATGCACTTGGTGTCCAGTATAAAATCTGGGTCCTGAAACAAAGCATGAGAAACACTTTAAATGGATGGGAGAATGAAAAATACTTCACAATCAGATGTCAAAAAAATAGAGTTTAATGTTCATGTGCTGTATAACAAATTAAATATATTAGTGTTTACAAAACAATATGTGCAGGACTACCGTATGCATATCCTAATGTACTCTCTACTCAAAAGTGATGAGAACAAGTTCTACTGACAACACAGTTTCATCCCACAGTCCAAGATGCATAAGTCTATTATACAAAGCAAGTACAAAGATTAGAGAAAGACTGATCATTTCTGTGAGTGGTTAAAGACAGTAACAAGCAAGGAACAAAGGTAGGCGTCTAGATATGTCTTGCTATATAGGTCATTGGTAACGATGTTATCAGTGAGGTCCAATCAGATTTTTTCCAAAGCAAATTTTGTTCCAGTGCTCTTAGAGAGCTTTATATTGCCAAGGCTTTAAGTCTCAGATGTTCATACAACTTCCCAAATCTCATTTTCCATTCCACCTAAAACGAACACCCAAAATAAACTACCACCAGCGAAGAATTGTAACGTGGAATGCTTTTAAACTAAGGCAAAAATGTCAATAAATATTCACATAACGCTTGTCTTTATCACACGGGACGTCTCGTAACCCACTAACTTATCGCACGCTCTCAAAAACATGTTTAAAATGGCACTTAAATTAAGATTTTGCATACTCGAGATCTCTTTAGTCTCTGAAAATAATCCTAAAAAAATAAAAGCACACACAATATTTCCACATATTCCCTCAAAATACTGAAGTGTATGATCAGGACGTTAAAAATCGGTCTCTTTGTACCGATATAGAGAGGTATTTGTCATCGACACAAATACAGATTATATAACAGCTTGACCGGTACATTACAGACATGTAATTGTGGAAAACCTGATTATCTTGTGCCTACTTCACCTCACGTGATACTCTAAAACTACATAAAGAGTGCGACTCGAAGCCGAACCGATGATTTCACGGGTACAAGTCCTACAAATACACGTATCACCATTGAGAAACACGAAAAATGTTGGATAGTAGGATGCAAATTCGAGAATCAAACACTAGTGCATATCAGTTTCACATACATTTGCACGTTAGCTGAATCTAAGACTATGTCTACACTACGAAACAGAGTAGAAATACTGTACAGTGAATGTCCCTCTGAGGTTGGGACACCTAGACACGTTCACTGAGTTAAGTGACAACAGCTACCCGGTATTGCTCTACGACTAAATATTTAGTAATACAAGTACATTACGTGATTATGATAAAGACTGGAACGGTGCAGTAATGACGCCCTGTTTTCAAGTCCAGTCAGTTGGGAATGTTTTTAAACTATTTACATGACTATTTCACTAACGTTCAGGAGGGGAGACATGCTTGTCTATATTAGCATTTTGTTGGTATGTATAGAGTATGATGAAATATATTAATTGTGCTTAGTATCGGAATAAATCAGGCATTACTATTCGTTCAAGAAAGCCAAATGGCTGGCTCCGAGATTTCAGTGTTTAAATAGCAACGTGTACCGCAGTTTTCCTCTGTTACGCAAGTAAATTCAACCATAGCACCATAGTAGAGACTTTTAAATTCAGATTCGTTAGCATTGTCGACTCCCTTAAAGACCCCATGAGATCAAAATTAGAGTATTCATATGTACTAGCTCTGAGGTCATCTATATGCTAGTGTACTGCTAAACACTGACAAACTTTACGCATTAAAGCGCTTTGTCTTTCACTTCTGGGATAAACAACCAAAACTTTTGATTAGGGCTGCTTGATATTGAAAAAAATCAGCAATTTTCACCAGATGACTTGAATAGCTATATTTGGAAAGAATGAATAGTTATAATAATTTTGTTTGAGGCCCCATGTACACGGCGTCTTAAAATGAAAACGTTTCAGAAACGATCTCCGTCTACACTACACGGCCGAAAACGCATGTCACATGACCGTTCATGCACACTGAACATGCGTGTACAAGTGTAAACAGTTGCCTCTTGCGCATGTAGGCAGCTGTGGTATTAAAAAAAAAAAAAAATGCAGAGTTTAACTGCACAATGGCTGCTAAAAATGACAAAGCCAGCAAAGACTGCAGTTCAGTCTCCATGTTATTGTTTACAGGGTCGTCAAGGATACGCAGAGCGAACGTGGGCAGCCATGCCATAGTTTTCAAAAGTCTCCGTTTTGGTTTGTTTATACTGAAATTTTTTAAAACTAAAACAGGCCCTGCAGCGTTTTCGAAAGTCTCCATTTTCGAGGTTCGAAAACGCCGGCGTAGTGTAAACGACAGGCGTAACCGTAGCAAAACTTACGCGTTTTAAAACAAAAACGTACTAGTGTAAATGAGGCCTGAGAGTGCAACTGCACAGAAAAAAAAAAAAATAATCTTGAGTGTGAACTATCCTTTTAGGGTTGAGCGAAGAAAAACTTTGGGAAATTTGGATGTTCTCACTTGGGTAATCTTTACAAAAACCAACTCAAACCTCTTTCACATTCTGACTGTTTTTGACTCATTCAATATAAAATGATTTTTTTTGTAATTATTATTAAATAAAAATATTAAAATAAGAAATGTTACAATAATACTATTGTACTGTAAAATAAAAATAAGAGTATTTAATAAAATAATAATTGTATTTTATAGTACAACTGTAAAAATACAGTACTAATATTTACATCTTAATTTCTTCATTTTTTTAAACGTTAAATCAAGCTTTTATTATGGCAGTTTGCTAGCAAATAAATATAAGCACGGCTGGTTTTAGCGTAAAACGAGGCCCTTTTCGTTTACACTGCTGAAGCTGTATCATGAGCCTCACGTGTGTAAATGAACTGTACAGAGCTTCACTCTGAAATAAATCACATTATACTGCATTAAGCCATATCAATTTTGATATATATCGCTGCAGCCCTAATATCAATGCGTCAGATTTTTGTCCAATCAAATTCTCTCTCTAGAATGATATCATCACTCCTGCTAATAATACCACCTGTTGTCGACTAGTAATAGCAACTAGCAAATCACGGTTCATGGCGTAAATAAAGCCTACTGGATATTAAAAAAAAGGAACAAACCCACTGATGTGTCCTACCAACTTCCTGTTATAACAGGAAATAGTCAATACAGGAAATGAAAGTGACTGCATGGGGTCTTTAGAGAGAAACGCAATCTAGGAGGCTCACTTAAATAGGCGACAACAACAGCTGCGTACTGACAACTTTAAAAACACTGCGTTCCTCTGTTTCAGTGAAATTTTACATGCATTCATATATACATACAACACGTACTGTATTTAAATAACATTTAACCATTTTCAAACAGACACTTTCTATGTATGTACAAATAGCGGACTTCGTGGTCCACACCGATAGGAGAGCATGAAGAGATAAAAACAGGTGATTAGAGCTAGTGAGAATTGAACAAGTACAGTCAGTGACAGCACAAACAGTGTGAATCTACTCAGGAGAATGGAAATAAGGACTCTAGGTGCTTTGGCAAAAACAAAAATGGTGAGAAACTAAAATAATTCTATTTTGAGGCAACATTGGTTGTTAAGGCTCTACTGTAGTTGTGCTTGTTTAGTATTCACTGACAGACGACGTGTATTGTTGTAGGTTTGAAACGAAAGTATTCAGGGCTGCTATCTGGAATCCTCCGGCTCTGATTTGATGGTCTTCTTCTCAGAGAGGTTGAGGGCACGTGAAGATGAATCTCCTCCATTTTCTGGGGGGGGAAAAAATTAAAAGAAATGCTCAGGATTACTGAAACCCTTTTTGTAATTTATCATAAATTTCTTGTAAGTTTCCTCATTTGCAAGTCGCTTTGGATAAAAGCGTCTGCTACATGAATTAATGTATATGTTAGCAATGACAAATGGATCATTTCTGTTATCAAATGAGATAATATTGGATAAAATGACACAATTTTAAAGATCACATCATATTAGTTAGCTTTTCACAATTAATAACATAAAGAATGAAATTAAATGATTTTAATAATTTAGTTTGTCATTTTTGCTATGTCCCTATGTGCTTGTAAAATGGAAAAATGGTAAATTTATTTTAAAAAAAAAATGATAATAATAATAATTAATATTATTATAATTTTTTGCCATGTCCCCATGTGCTTCTTGAATCGGAAAGTTTGTCAAGTTATTACAAATAAAATAAAAAAATAAAGAATTATTATTTTTGCTTCTAAAATGAAAAAAAAAAAAATGCAATATATTATGAAAAATAAAATATAATAATAATAATAATAAAACAATATTAGTATTATTACAGGTTAGGGCTGCATGATAGTGAAGAAAAGTGAGATATGCTTCTTTTGTTTGATTATCATTAACGATATACTGCAGCAGGTTTATTAGGCTTCTGTCACTTTAAGAGCTGATGCACAGATCCAATACACTGTTACACACACGTTTTCTTTCTCAACTGTTTAAGTTCAATTAAGTGTGTATTTGGCCATATAAGCTGCGGAAGAGAACTGAATTTGGGATCGCATGCTGTCTGAGATGTGGATTTGTGGGTATGCGAGTACCGCATTGAGTTCTTTTCAGCGACTAATTGCTCTTAACTCTTTTTAACATTACGCATATCGCACGTATGTAACAGTCATGTGTCCATTCTTTGCGTCAACCTAAAATTTTGATTTACATAACTTTTTGAAGTATTAAAATCATTCAGTTATTGAAAGCCATTGTCATATGCATATCGCGATATGTACATTTGCGATATTTCAATAATTTTGATAAACTGCGCAGGCCTTTTACAGGTGTTTTTTAATTTTGTCCTTTATCTAATCAAAATATTTATAATGATATTACAAATTAACAAATTAAAAAAAGATCTAAATTATTCAAGTTAACTCTCAGGTACGTCTACACAACAATGATGTACTAAAAATAGATTTTTTTGTTGCATTTTTTGCGTACAGACGACACCATTGTTAAAACGATCCCCGTTCACACAGACCCACGAAAACGATTAAAAACTCTGTATTATGCCTGCCAGGCCAATAGTTGGCGATGTCACTTTGTAAAGAAACACTACACACCTAGAGACTAAACACATAATGCGCATGCGCATGACATCACAAATTCACATTTTTGTTGTTCACACAAGATGATAACGGCATCATTTTCAAAAACGTACACTTTGAAACCCGTTTTCAAAAGTTTCCATTTTCAGGCCCTCAAAACACTATTGTCGTGTAAATGAACAGCAAAAACACATAAAAAGTTTTATGTTTTTAGTTTAAAACAGTGTTGTGTAAATGGCCCCTCAGGTTCTCCTTGGAGTACTTTTGCTCTTTATTTCTATCTTGTTACATTCAATTTAGTTAATTTTCTTGTCACTTTGTACACATTCAAATTATAATTAACATAGTTCAAGTGTCTTGATCAGAGCATTTTTCTGAAAGTCGAATGACCGTTTTATAGAAATTCTTCCTTATATTATAACACTAGCATATTCATATTTTAAAAATTACAGAGCTCAAAAGGTACTGCAGGAATGACCCAGGTATGAAAAACACATTTATCTAAGTCAGCCATGGAGCACAAATGTGTTTATGGTAGGCTATAAGTGTGTAAGATAATGTGCAATAAAAGCATTTACTGTAAGACACTGAGTGTGTGTGTGGCTCTGTTCCAAACCCTAGTGTGCTGTTTTGCTGTCAACTAATAAGGCAGCAGTTATTCTTAACTGAAATTTGAAAAGCTCTACAAAAGCAGCGATTTCAATAGTATGCCTTTAGAATGTTGCTGCGCTAACGTGATACTTTAACAAGCATAAATACGCATAGCACACCCAAGTATTGCCCGTATCTTGAAACATAAAAACATTTTTTTAATGATGGACATTTCTAAAACAGTCTATTTTTATCATTTTGAACTACTTTTAAATTATATTTTTCAGCTTTGTATTTTTAAATGAACAATTTTCTTGCTTCATTCTTCTTGAAAGGATACTTTCACTAATCTCATTGCAGTGCATTATGGGATTGTCTCCTCCGTGAAGGATGCCTATGATGCTAACTTGAACTTCTTAGGTGTCTTAGCCTTCATATAGCCTTCAGTCGCATGCTTAGCCTCAAGTGTTGCCTATGTAGGCAGCTCACTAGGTTTTTTCCTCTTTCCTTTTAACACACACCTGTGGCTGCTGACGTCTTGCTCTCGGCGTTAGCGTGATGATGATGCCTCTTCAACTCATTTGCCAGCTGCTTTCCAAGAGGCGTGTCCCCGTCTGGTGCGCTCGGCCTCTGACTGGTCACCCTCAGATTCAACGGTCTCTCTCCTGCAGACACAATAAAAAAAAAAAACATTCATTTTAACTCATGTTCACATCTCTTTTCACCTCGCAACTGTATTCATGATCTGCGTTTAACAAAACGCAAGGCTGCATCATAATGTCTATTACAGAGTCCAAGCTAATGCTTTGAGACAAGCATTCCGCCTACCAGAAACACTCAGCACAATACTCTCTCTCACGCACGCAACTGAGCTTCATTTGATACAAATGCACCTTTTCTTCGACTACAGCCTGCCAACGCACACGCCGTAATAGCCCGAGGACAACGAATGCGGCTTGAAGCACGTTGATAGCGAGCTGCATTCAGCGCGTACACCTTTGAGCTTGCTGCCTCCTTCAACACAGCACATTAACCTCCTCTGTCCCTGGCTGACTGATCTCATTTGTGTCTATTGACAGCATCAGAGCAGCATCATGACTAATGTCTGTCATTTTTAACTTAACACAATGCCCTTTAATTACAAGCAGCTTTAGTTTGAACATTGAGGGGACACGTCTCTCCCACCCACTCCTCACAATACCTCATTTTAAACCATAGAAGGTAATGACCGCTGTGGATATCAGGGTTGGACAAAACTCAGAGTGAATTTGAATTGGCTACGTCTCACAGGAAGCTGCATTGGAATTTGAATGACAGGATGAGGAATTGAATGAACTGCAAATTAAAAGAAAATTGAATACAGGTAATAATAAATTAAATAGTATTCTTCCACCCTGGGCCACAAAAGTGTATAAAGTATATATCTGGGGTCAGTAAAGTAGATTTTTTCAGTAGAGATTAAATTTTAAATCTGTAATGTCACAAAAAATATATATATATTTCAAATAATTGCTGCTCTTTCAAACTTTCTATTAATCAAAGAATCCTATGGAAGCTTGTTTCCACCACTGAATAAAAAATAAAAAAGATAATTGCAACTTTATCTCACAATTCTGACATTTTTTCTACAAATTGCGAGATATAAACTTGCAATTGCGAGTTATAAAGTCAGAATTGCAAGTTATAAAGTCACAACTGGGAGATATAAACTCACAATTCTGACTTATCCTCGCAATTCAGACTTTTTTTTTTATGCAATTCTGACTTCTTTTCTCAGAATTGTGAGAAGAAATAAATCAGGAGTTATAAAGTCAGAATTGTGTGATATAAATATCTCGCAGTTCTGACTTTAACACGCAATTGCGACTTTATATCTTGCAGTTGCGAGTTTATATCACACAATTCTGACTTTATAACTTGCAATGGCAAGTTTATATCACGCAATTGTGAGAATTGCAAGATGTAAATTTGCAATTGTGAGAGAAAAAAAAAGTCTGAGATAAAAAGTCGCAATTACCTTTATTTTTTTATCTAGTGGAGGAAACAAGCTTTCACAGAATCCTGAAGAAAAAATATCGCAACACAACAACATTTTCAACATTGATAATAATAACAACTGTTACTTGAGCACCAAATCCGCATAGTAAAATGATTTCTGAAGGATCATATATTAAAAAAGAATTGAAAATTGCATTAATATTTCACAATATTGTTTTTCTGCATTTTTGATTAAATAAATGCAGCCTTGGTGAGCATAAGAGACTTCTTTCAAAAACATTATGACCCCAAAATTATGAACGGTAATGTATATGTATATATACGCAATTGAAACTCAAGAATGAAATTCCTGCTAAACGTTGAGATGATATTACCAATGATATGCTAGTAAACCCAACAGCACTGATTCATTTCATTTAAGCCCTACCTGCAGAGGGAGAGTCAAGGCTAAAGGAGGACATATTTAGGTCTTATCTAATTCTCACTTTCCACCACTGCTTATCTCTCTTTCTCTCTCACTCGTTCTTTCTCCGCAGATCCCATACGCCCACTCTGGAGTTCTGAGAACACATGGGATATTAGGAAGCTGAGAGGGATCATGTACTCAGAGAGTTCACGAAGGAGTTATTCTCAGAGCTGGGGAGGGAGAGAGCTCTGTTGTGCTCAGCGCAGTGTAAAACAATGACAAATAATTATCTTAAATAATGAGAAGAGTGTCATATTAAAGCAAAGGAGAAATATGCGGCTTTTCCAAGGAGTCTATAATAGCTAAAGAAAGCTATCCATTAACATCCCCATTCATCTCAATGGTAGATGCCAGGCTGGTGCATAAAATATGAAAGCATGTGACCTGTGTGGTATCTTAAAAAAAAAAAAAAAAAAAAAAAAAGATTAAAGCTCATTTATTGGCTGATATCTGGTAAATTCTGAGCATCAGCTGCTAATTGGATATGAATAATATATATTATATATACCTAAAAACATACAAAAATACATTTATGCATGTGTACATTGGGCTGTCAAGCGATTTAAATTTTTAATCTAATTAATTACACAATGTGGTGATTAAATAACCTAATTAACCACACATCAAATTTGGCTGAGAAATTACCCCAAAAAGATAATTTTAAGTCATTATTGTGTTAAATGAGAAAAGCATCAGATAGACATTTAAAAACAGTAGCTTTAGAAAGAAATATTATATTTGATTCGTCATAGAATGTATTACACATAAACTTCTAGGCTAAAATGTAACTGACAACAGAATGTTCATTAAACTTTTCATTGAACTATACCTTTAATGTTTTTTATTAATATGGAATATAATTTTTTTTAAATGAAATAATACTTTAAATAAGAAACTAAAACTGCCAGTAGGTGGCAGTAAATGTCTTAATGAGCAAGTCGCTGAGTCATTCATTCATTCAATTCGTTCAAACGGATGATTCAATTCAGGAATGAAGTAGATGACTCTCTTATGAATGGGCCATTGAATCATTGATTTCCCTGATTTGTTCAAAATGCAAATTTATTCAGAAACACCGCTGTGTTGTTCGGAGACGCACAATCGTTCTGCTATGGCTATATAGGTAACAAACTGACAATATTGTGTCTAAAATATAACGCAATATTAACTTTTTTTTTTATTAAATTTTTTGAACTGTTGTATATAATCAATTCACATTTGCACTTGTGATATTCGGAACAAAAACAGCACTCGTGTGATATTGCTTAACTATATCATATGATATAAACATGAGACAAAAACTCATTCAGGGGCATTTTGCCCCAATATCTTAAAGTTTAGGGCCATATAGCTGCATTTTATCGGCTCCATCACACAGTGAGTTGTTGCCCTGCATTATGTTTGTCACAATCAACTGTATGAAACGTCAGATGACCTTGGTCTGGGGCGGGGCGTGTGCGTTAAATGTATTAATAATTTTAACGCGTTATAAAAATATGTATTTATAAGAATAGATATAAGTTTCTGAAAGTCTTATTTGCTATTATTAAATTAAATTATACATATAAAGCAGGGTGGCCAATATATACACACGAATATTTGAAATGCAAAAGCCCTTGCAAACGTGTAAACATTTGTACCTGTGCTGTGATGCAGATAATCAGTGCTCAGATTCAGTATATGTGCAGTAATTATCATCATGTACCAACACAAGGGTCAAAATGAACTCCAGACGGGTGGCATTCTAAGGCACAAGATTAGCAGCAGAACGCAGAGCTGTGTTCATATTTCCACCCGGCATCCCCCTCCCCTCTCTTACACCCACCACCCGCCTCCGCCTGCAGCTGCCAGATGAGCCCCAGAAATGAGAGTGCCAACAAGAAACGAGAAAAAAAGAGAGTCTGGAACAGGTGATGCAAGCTACTGAATTACATGAGAAACAACAACTGAAACGCTTCACCTGTTTTCGATACTGTCTAATTTGTAAAAAAATAACCTGGATGGTCAATCAAGAGTAAAAGACAGTTTGTCTGCTTTTCTGATAATAATAATAATAACTGTTTTCGTGAAAATGAATTTCTTGACTTCTTCATAATGTGCAATGTGGTTCTTAACTGGTTTTGCTTTAGGATACAGACACTCGGGTTTTCAAACTTTTTGATGCAAAGGACCTCTAAATATAAAGATACAATATATTATGAAATAAAGGTATATTTTCATACAAGACCCTGTATAAAAACAAATGTTTTATGAAAATGAAAAGACCAGTAATATTTCCAAAATTAAATTACATGTAGTATCATTGTTCTAAAAAGTATTTACTAATATATTTATTAAAAATTTTTTTAATAATATATATATTTTTTATATTATATAGATATTATAATTATTATAAATACCTTTGTTATAACATTACTATATTAGTTGACAGCGTATCTGAGATTAACACTTTACAAGAAACAATTGTAAAGTGTTTAATTGTAAAATTTACAATTATTTTTTTTTTGTTGTTACTATTAAAATCTAATGCTCTCAAAACAAAAAAACTGATACTGATGACAAAATATCTGACCAGTCTCTAGAAAAGAGAACAAAGTAGTAATACTATCAAATTTGGTGAATGTCAAAATAAATAAATAATAAAAAATAATAATGTTAAACATATTACATTACCTTTGACAGTCCTAAAAAAAATATTTTAAGGTTTAATTTTTAAAAAATGCTCCCTAGTTGGACACTAGTTTAAAACCCCCTGATTTTCCTTACAAGATAAATAAAATTTGCTCTTAAAGGACTGTCCTTGCAATAAATGCGCAGCAAGTCGCTTTGGATAAAAAGCATTCACTATGTGACAAATAACCCATCATCTTTAATTTTATAAAGCACAAACTCACCCTGCTGGTCAGCATTTTTGTCAGCTGAGAGCCCATTGCTGTTCTGCCTGTCTGTGCTGTGTTTGTAGGGCCCTGGTGGAACCCTCCACTCTAGAGCCTGCAGTCTGTCCTGCGCCGCAGCATCATGCAGTATCTCCATCTGCTTGGCCAACAGACGCTCCAGCTGAACCTATAATATGCACAGACAGCAGGGAGTCAGACAGGCGGATGTGTATAGCATCGTACGTACAGTGTGACAGAAATGATTTCCAATATTCACCATTCACAAACAAACCGCAACTGTAGTGATACAAAACAAAACTAACCATAAACAAACCCCTACAGTCCAAATATCCATTGATAATTTGAATGCTCCTCAATCATATTTTCACATGAAACGGGTTTACAATCACTTTAAATATTTTGTTGTGATTATATTCATGTTTTCTCCATGTACATCTCTTTGATTATTATTAAAAACCACACTACGTATGGAGCTTGATTCATTCTAATAGCACCCCTCCTACATGTGCAATAGCATGCTACCTAAAGAGGCAAGCAAAACAAACTTTTACTGCTTGTTTTTCTTTTACACAGGAAGATGCTATTCACAGTTACAAAATGACACGTTTCCGCTTCAAAACACAAAAGCAGTATAATTAACTGATGTTTCTGAGACAATGCATTGTGTCAATCTATCTATTGAAAAAAAAAAACAATTAAAGAGAAAAGATGGCCCAGAATATGTTTTAAATGCTCAGAGGTTGCTCTTATAGCTCAAAAGATATAATGGAGAGATATATCAACTTTGTTTCAGATGCAAAAGACATAATGAGAGACAATTGTTGACATTAGGGAAAGTACATGAAAGTAAACACTTTAGCTATGTAAGCATCACTATATGCCAAAGTGTGTAAAAAATGCAATAAATAGCCACTCTTCCACTGTCGGGCCGAACGGTTCTTAAGGTGATGATACACGGGGCAACTTTTTGAGCAATGTTGCTTGGGCACTTTCCCATTGAGAATGAGCAACAAATTTCTATCTGGATACTTTAGATCGCTCGTGGGCAATTTTTTGAGATCCTCCAATCAGAATGCTAGCAGCTGATCACGTGACCGGTTTGGAGATTTCAGAAAAAATTCAAACAAGATGGCAGCCTCTCAGCGGCAGTGGAGCGAAGAAAAGGAGAGTTAACTTATATCTTTTTACGCTGGTAAGTTGTCATGTGTCAACCCAAAACAGGGAATTTACACTAATTTAATGCTTAAAATACCAACAGGTGTCCAATTTAATGTGCGTAGGCTGTAATTTAGCCATCGAATGTTTTCAGTTAAATACTAAAAAAAACGCGTTCTGTTTAATGTCTGAAGTGGTATAAACCACTTCACGTGAAAGTAGCTTTTGACGCGATCCTCTCGGTTCGAATCTGCCTTTTGCCAAACTCGCTCTTCTCCCTTTTCCTATCACAAATCAGATCAGAAAGGAATTTATATTTAATAAAAACGAAGAAAATATTAGAAAAGTTTAAATAAAGTGCCTAACAAGTGTTTATAATAAAGTATTTATTGGGTTGGCAATAGATTTGCTCCTCTCTGATTGGTTGCTGCCAACTGTCCGTTGACGGCAACATTGCTCAGCAACATTGCTTAAAAAGTTGCCCCGTGTATCATCACTTTTAGAATGGTAAGGAACGGTTCAAGTTGTGTTTCCACTTGAGCCTGGTACCCGTTCTCGGACCGGAATTCACAGCACGGTTGTCTGAATCGTGCAGGTGGTAGAATCCGTGAAGTGACGTTTCCTCTCAGGATTGGTCAATTTGTTGCCTGGCTACCAGTTTCTCTGTAGCTGGCTAAGCGCTCTATTTGAGCGACGTAAACGCAAATGAATAATAAAATAAAAAGAAATATCTGATCATCCTCCATAATGCAGTCGTTATTTACATCTCATGTTGTCAGTAAATCGTTGCGTTATCAAGGCAACGACTGACGCTTTTGTATTACATTCCAAAGAGCGGCCGTTATCAGCCCCACAGTGGAAAATGAAACCGTAACCGTACCAGCTGGCCCGGATCGACACGGAATGGAACGGTTACGCAATGAGAACCACTCGGCCTGACAGTGGAAAAGTGGCTAATAACGCACCACAAGTATGCAGTTCATTCTCAGTGTTACTACTAGGGGTGCTATAGCAGATATTATCATAAACTCTCCTTTTGCAATCATTATTCTCTCTAAGGTCAAGTACCGTTGTGGCACAAAGTCATAAATATATTTGCATACTTCATACGTTTGCATGCTGAAGTAAAATGTTTTTGGCCTTGTAGTGTAGAGCTACACAATTAATAATAGATAGCAAAGCCCACGCGATTTTATCTTCAAATAATATTGCACATTTTAGTAATATTGAAATCTCAGATCTTTAATTGCAGACACTGATATCCGAGCACAGTTTGAGCACTTTCTTTAAATGTCTTAAGAAAAATCTGATAAGCTTGAGACTTAAAAAGTCTCCATTTGTTCCTCATTTCATGTAACTATATATATATAGTTTATTTTTATTACAACAGAAGTACCAGAGGTTCTTCAGATATGCTAGAAGGGCCTTTAAATATTATGTAGTGTTGAACAATAAGGGGACTTGGTGTGAAAAAGGCTGAGACCTTCTGGTCTATGAGAAACAACCGAGATATTCTTTGTAATTTTTCCTCCCTATAGAAGAACAATCAGCAAAAAGCACTGAGAATAACAATACTTGCTAATAGAAGTCTTTTTCATCAGTCAGGACATCTCATACACTTCCTTAAAAATATCCAACCAATGACAGTTCATATATTAGACCAGCTGACCAAAAGTAGGTCATGGTCAGGAGGACAAGTGAAGCTCTTGCAGCTATTGACCCGAAAACCTGCATGATAGGATACCAGAGCGAGACGTGTGGTGGTAGACAGACATGAAGACGGAGTCAGCGAGGCGCCTAAGAGCATTCCTCTCCCACACACAAATAAACACACTGTCATAATGCAGTCAGTCACCTGGATATTCCGCCCAACCGTCTCCTCTCCTTTAGATCTGGCGTGGGCTAGCTGCTCCTTAAGGGTCTCCTGGCGCATGTGAATAGCCTGCAGCGCCTCCTGGAGGTCAAAACAGCCCTCCTGCAGATCGATATACATTCGGTTGATATTTCCTTTCGATCAAAGTTTCAGAATCAGTCAACTTATAAATGAAGCACATAATTTCTGCATAATAATGATTTCTAAACCGGTTTTCCTTTTATCCACACCCAGTTTTGGTAGGACAAACCAACAGTCCTGCCCAAATATATGCCATTGGATGAGCCAATGTTGCTTAATATGGCGCACAGACAGAATAATGTTATGAAGGATTTTTTTGAAGAATCAACTTGCTCATAGTTGTGTCTGCATGACAACCTGAGACATAGACCCCGATTTATGTTTCTACCAGCGGGTGCCCACACATCATACCCCCACCCCATAACACGTGATGAGAAACACACATACGTCTTTCTTTCTTTTTTTCCCCCTTTCCTTTATCCTTTTTTTTGTGGAAACTTTCAAGTGCAAATACATTGCCAACCTCTGTTTCCATGAGCAAATGATAACTAGGCTAAGCGCATACACATGCCCCTTAACACATTTTAACATTATTTTAACACTCATTACTTAATAATGAATTATACTTCTTGTTAGTTCTTCAAGAGTATAGTCTTTTTCTCTGTGTCTCACGAAGAGAAACACAGACTGCAAATACATTACCAACCAAACAAAAACACATATTTCCATGTTGTCGCGAGTCGCTCTCTCGCTGATACACCTGATGGTTTTGGAGTTAATTACTTAAAATTAGGGATGCACCGATAGGATTTTTTGTGGCCGATACCGATTTTAACAAACAATTATTAGCCGATTCCGATATCGATATTTGTCACGTGCTCTCTTATTTTTGTTATTAACATTTTTCATTAAAATAGATAATGTTTTGATCAGGTTTTAAATCAGCAATGTTAAAAAAACACGCATTAAGTTATATTAGCTAGTTTATTGCTGCATTATCAAATAATTTCTAATGAACATGGATTGGATCCATTTAACATTCACATCACATTAATGCATAAATACAACAGAACAAAGATAGCCTACATATGAAATAAGCAGTGCTTTTAGGTAGGTTTAACAGTTTTCAGATACAGAAGTAAAGTAAACAAATGTAAAATAACACTGCATATTTTTCACTGTATAAATAAAATCCATATATTATTATTACATTAAGACATAGCTAAATTCTATTGTACAACAGTAGTATATTTCTGTCACAATTATTTTAAGTTAAACAACTTTTATTTTGACGGGTTTGCTGTGAAGACTTTCGGGACTTGTCGGGACTGGATACCGGGATCCCGTCCGCGTTTTCCGCATCGAGGAAATCATAGGCCCCTATACATATTAATCCTTTTTGTCTTTTGTCGTTTGATTAACATTAAAACAGACAGCAGCACAGCAGGAATATTAGATCATGGATTAATCTTGGATTCTGCAACAGACATTATACAGCTCAGTGCCTTCATGCAGTTAATTAATAAACCATCGGTTTGTTATATTGGCCTTTTTCATGCTATAACCAATATGCCGATGCTTGTAAATTGGTCATAAATCAGCTGATAAACATCGGCGGCCAATACATCGGTGCATCTCTACTTAAAATGCAATTTATTATCATGCAAAAACCGAAAGCACAAGGTTTTGTATAAGGTTATGTCTTAATGCTGCATATAACAGTAGAATTGTGAGCATTGCGACCCGCCAGGACCTGATATGAGATCCACCAATCAGAGAGGTTCTTGAAACGATTTTTAGTCTTGTGTTTTTCCGTGGGTGCTCAAGCCCACAGGATCGGCGACTTTAAAGACAATATGTGTCATAGCTGAATTTGACCACCCCCAGTAAGTCCACAAACTACGACAGCAATGGTCAGAGAACTGGAAACCGAAGTGATAGCAATATGAATCAACCTCTTACTGGAGGTCCACGAGGTTGGTGTGACATTTGAAGAATACCTGAACAATTCGAGAACAAGTTGTTAATCTCAACCACTTCACAGAGCGCAGCTACTAATTTTTCACTAACCCCGAGTGAAAAAAGCTTCATTCCTCTGAAGCGAAAAGGTCAGATACTTAATAAAATGTCATCCCACTTAAGAATCCCCTCAGGATGAGTTTCAATCCAACAGGCAGATGAACAAACAGAACATTTTGTCCAATGGACTGCAACGTCTAAATTATCACACGAAGGATGAGCTTGAAAACTTCAAATGTTTACATGGGTTGCCATGGCTGCAAACTACCACAGACATTCCAGTCTTTTCACTACTAGTTGGGTGTTTGTGGCAGAGAGGTATCTGCTAATAACAGCTCTGACGCAAGTTTGCCAACACTCACGCAGCAACAATGAAGTCATAGAGCCACTCCTGTGAGTTAAGGCCTTTCTCTTTCTTGACACGGAGGCTGGTCTTCTAGAGCACACAGACAAAGGTGCATGTATACGCCTGCATGTATACGCATGTGTCTTCAGAATCAGCCCCTTTTCACTTTGTGGTATCTGCGCAAATGCATGGGCGTGGGTGATTCCGAGTGCACCCACATAATGATGTCACATCTACCTCAAGAATACGGGTGGGTGCACAACTGATCTCATTTGGACCTTGTCTGGGTGCATGTGGGCGGGCGGCTTATTCTCACTGGTGTGGATGGGAGTGTAATGTGGGCAGAGTTGAGGCCAGACAAGGACAGCGAGAGGGGGAGGGGAAGTTTATGTTTTTTTTCTGCAGTTCAGACACAACACTATTAACTGTAAAACACTTTGAAATGGTTAAACCTGGAAAATCCATTCTAGAGCTGAGTGCAAATTAACTGCATCAAAAAAATGCAGAAACGACATAAAGAACATGAACAAGAAGACACTAATAACTTAACTAAAATTGGAGTAGCTTGACCAAATGTTGATAAAAAAAGATGACTCTCTCTTAAATGTTAAAAAATTATTCACTGATTCATTCGAGCACGAGTTCTAGAGATCACGTTGCGTTTGTGGGTGGTTCCAATAATTATTTTCATAAAGGTCGATAAATTATAATATGGTTATCAGGAATGTGCCAATGAGAATTATTACAACTTTAATTAGCATGAGGTCTAATCTACATTTACACCCAAACAGGATTCATTTACATGGAAAAAACAAACAAACTCTAAAGTAGTAGCAATAACCTGTTTGAATCATCTAGATTTGCTAAAGAGAAAGTGCAGCTTGGGGGCCCTGAACTTTCCTGAACCTGCAGACGTCTTTTTTTCTTTTCTTTTTTTTTCTCAATGGGTGAGTAATTCACTCCACTGTTGTATGTTGCTTCACATAAAAGTCTACTGCATAAAGACTTTTATGTTGATAAATATATAGTACATTCTCAATGTAATTAATGTAGTGTGTGCTAATGTTATACACTAGTAAATATGGCCACCAAAATAAATATGCATTGAAACTGTAACTTACTCATAATGTGAAGCAGCTTCCCCAACGCTGCTGTTCATTCACATCACTAGTGTGGGAACATGACGTAAAAGTGAGGTAAAATGTGATTATTAAGTGAGTAACAATGCAAATTAGGGGAAAAGGAAGGCGATTGGTAATTTGCAACTGTCTGATAATGATGAAGGACTCATTTCTCCTTAGAGGTAGAGTGGGTAGAAACCACTGATTTTCCGAAGTGGTCACATGTCTTTGCCCGTATGAGGAGTGAAACCAGGGCAGAGGTGAAGCGGGCAAACACCTGCTCTTCTTGAGACACCAGCCCAGCCCATAAGCATTGATGTGGGATGTTAGAAGTTTCCAGAAGATCTAACGACTGGACAATGATCAAATGTGTCACCAGAGAGCCATGAATGGACAGCTGCCATAGAGCACAAAGGCCTCTTCAGCAGACCACATCAATAAGATCACTATGTGTGTAGCTAAGTATAGGGCAGACTGATCACGGATATGTAGGTTATGGAAAAATAATGACCGTGGGCTGGCTAAATATGGATTTAAGGTGTGATCGAGGGAGTGGGCTTGCACACATTAGTCCTTTGTAACTTCTCCAGGCTGAACTTTGACCTTTCCCCTACACCATGACATGCAATCCTGATGGAGCTACCCCGCATGCTCCTGCAAAGCCCTCCCACACAGTTCAGTATGCTGACAGGCAGCTATGCAAACAAAAAGCCACTGGACCCACCCAGTGTCAATCCTGCCTCCTACAACAGTTTCCTCGCATATTGGTGTTAACGCCGCAGCGCACATTAATAACAAAATGACTTGAGAAATTGCGTTGGAAGCTTCAGACAGATTATTTGGAGTTCAGGTTGGAGAAATCATGAAGCAATTTTACTCACCTCAGTTTTAATTCTCTTGGGCGAGGGCTCATCTCTGTCGCCACATCGAGATCTGTAAGAAAGAAAATGAAATGATCAGCCCTGAACAACCAATGAAACACACTTTCACAATAATGTGTCTTATATATATAAATTTTACATGAAAAATCAAAGCCAAAACTTTTAATTCAATATACACTATCATTCAAAAGCGACAATGAAGATATTTTGGTAACACTTCACATTAAGGTTCATTAGTTAACATTAGTTAACTACATTAGTTAACATGAACTAATAATGAACTGCACTTATACAGCATTTATTAATCTTTGTTAATGTTAATTTCAACATTTACTAATACATTATTAAAATCTTGTTAACATTAGTTAATGCACTGTGAACTAACATGAACAAACAAACAACTGTATTTTCATTAACTAACATTAACAAAGATTAGTAAATACAGTAACAAATGTATTGCATTGTATTGGTTAGTTCATGTTAAAAAACATTATTTAGATTTTGTCTGTCTATCTCTAGGAGGACATAATCTGCCATAATGAATAAGTTACTACAACTAATTTCCCCCAAACTATGGGATATTTATTTTTAATTCGTACAAGAAATGCCTTAAAGCAAGGATTTTCAACCTTGACAAACCCTGTGTCCTACCAGGTACCCTTTACATATTAACTAGCATTACTATATTACACAATCCTTCACAGATCATTAGTTAATGCTCATTAATATAAAATAAAATAGAAACAGAGAAATTTTATTTCCTATGTTTTTTTTTGTTTTTTCTTCTGCATAGATCTTCTGCATTACCCCTGGTTGAAAACCCCGGCCTTAAAGTATTAATATTTCCTTTACTAATAGTAGTTTTTCACCTATAACCTAATATAGGAGTGCTCCTGGCAAATTTCATTATGACGTAAGAAGCATTGTAAGAAAACTTGGCCTAGATAACTTTCGCAATATCCAGTCCATGACTGTGATGCAATATTTCAAGTTTTGAATGAGTGACTGCAATTATGTAACACCAAAAGGAATTTTCCATCCACTGACACGCAAGCCTGGCAATCCAGGAAACACCTGCATGGTCTCTTTGGATGCCAGGTTTTGAGTGTCTGATAAGGCCTGTGTTCCTTTAGATGCAAAGGAGTGGGAGTGTTCTTATTTCTCCGTAGACCTCAGTGCAGCACTTCACACCTAAACACAAAAGCCATACACAAAGCCGACTTCGATATCTTGGCTTGGCTCTAAGCAGACTACTAGAGAGCAGATCCTGAGCTGCTCACAATGCATTAGCATTAGCTATCTCTCTCTTGGCTTAAAGGCTAAACATCATGAATGATTACTCCAGTCACAATGTGCTTTTTTTTAACCAGGCAAAATCTGCAGGATTTATGAGCATTTTATGGGGGGGCGGGTCTTCTAAATTTTATGATTTAAATATGGTAAAATGCTAAACAAAAATTATGACACTCATATCGATAGTCTGCATTTGCAAACGGTCAGACAAACAGCCCTAACTCGTGCAAATTTCTCAAACAGAGCAAGGTCGGACAAACAGGTTATCCTGCCCCATTCTTGTGATGTAGGTTACTCGAACTACACAAACAGAGCAATGTCTTCACAGTGCCACACAGCTAGTGTTAACACTTTTAAGGCAAATTAACATACAAATGGCTTACTTACATCTGTCTGTACATAATAAGCTGGTATAGGAGAAACTATTTAAAAACCGAAACAATTGCACACTTCAGTTTTAACCAAAGGTCCAAAAATAGTCGACCAAGGTGTTTCATGTTTGGGAAATGACTTTAAAGTTCTTACTTGCTGGTTCTGTAGGTGTATTTGTAGGTGACCTCTCGGGAGACCTGACGTGCCAGTCCGAAAAGCTCATCTCTGCGAGTCAGCAATGCCACCTCCTTCATACAAAGCTGTGCCGCAGCCTCATTCACTGTCAGCTATGTATAAACAAAGGATATTTTTATTATTAATTAGATAATAAACACTAACTATAACTATGCGCAAAGAATTAAACCAGTCCCACAAGTAAGCAACACTCCTGCTTAAACAGACCAGCATGATATTTCTGTTGCAGCTAATTAATTAAGGAAGCACACCAGCATACCAAACACTGGTGCTCAGCTATGCTGAATTTATTTTAGCAGGGACACAACATCATTTCTTACTGAAAGTACAGTCATGCTTTGAAGTGCATGATTTATTTAAACCCCAAAAGCACCAAAAGAGGTGAAAGTCCCGTAAAACGCACCTCATGCAGAGTCAGATGCTTCCCATCCTTCCTTTTTGAGTCGAATCTGCCATATATAGCGCTATACTTGCGGATTTCCTCTTCCCGGTGTGGATCCTCGTCGCTCATATCGAAGATGTGGCTGATCATTTTGGCAAGCTTCTTATTTCCCTTCAACTGTTCTTTAACCTCTCCGGGGTCACTCTTGGGCAAAGTCTGAGAGATTCTTTCCACGCACTCAGCCACGGACTGAACAGCAGCTGCGTCAAGCGCCTCAAGGCCATCCCGAGGGGAAGACGGAGAGCCCAGTTCTGCTGGGGAAAGGCTGTGCTCGCTCTCTGTGCCATGACTGGCCCAAAACCGTGGTTCGCTGCCACTCTGGAGGGGCGAAACGGTGGCTGAAGAGTTCCCATTGCCTGATTCTCCTTTTCCGGGATCTACACAAGCAGCTGCCAAACACTTGGGCACTTTGACTTGGGTGTCTCCACGGGCACCATTACCAGGCAACAATGTGGGTGACCCTTCGGGCAGCTTGTAGACGGGAATGCTGCAGACGGGCAGGGACGTGAGGGGCTGATTGAACAGGGCAGGGTTTGTGACCCAATCACGCAGAGCTTTCTGTAGGCGTCTGACGTGCAGTGGCTTGCTGGCCATGCCCACGAGTGCCATGATCTCGAGAAACTCGTCCTCGCCTGCCTCGCACAGCTGCTGAACATCGTCGCCGCCCTGCTGGATGAAGGCGTCGTAGTAGCACAGCAGGTTGGCCCTCTGAAGGATGCGGTAGAGCTGCAACTCCCCAAGGGTTCTGGGTAAAGTCGCTGCCATACCTGAACAAAGGAAGGAACAAAGTAAGCAATTACAGGAAACAAAGCAAAACTGCTAGAAGGAGAGGACACTGGCTGCCACAGCAGGGGGAGGAAGAGAAATGTGTGGCTGGATCCAAGAGTGGCGACTATAAGAGAGCGCCTGTCAGGCTCCTGGGCTGCTGGGAGAGTCACATACCACACTCCACCTCTGCAACGCGCGTAGGTGGGCTCTCTTAGCACAGGCCTCATTTGTTTCTGCCGGGATCTGGCTTCTACAGCTGCCACTGTCAGGATCTGGATCCACAGCAGCACAGATAAAAGCGAGATTGGCTGCAGGGAAGGGAGGTGGGGTAATGGAGTCGCGTGGGAGTGGGACGGTAGGTGTGCGTGCTAAGAAGATAGCTTTCTGCATTTCACTTTAATTCACCCACTTCTTCCTTTAGAAGGATCCAGGGATTATGAATGTACGACAAACACACACACACATAATGTTCTCTGCAAACTTTGTCGGAGACTGTAATGCATACTAATGTGGTAACCAAGCTCATTTGCTTATTTTTCTGTTGAGAGAGATATGTTTTAGAGACGATATGGAAACCATGACAGTGGGGAAAACTCTGAGACTGGGGGACAAATTGGGGGATTGGGGGACAAATTTTATGGATATCTCATGGTGTCAGAATTGAATCTGAATAAACATTCACAATTAATGGTTCACAAATGTGCAACATAAAACACATTCCCCAATTAAAGTAATTATATATGCATATGATCACCACAATTCACAGAACCCTGTGGAGAACCTCAAGGAAACTGTGGAACTTACAAAAGGATCCCATAAGTTCCTACAAGAACTCTAGAGAATGTCAACCCCATCACAAAGGAAAGGCAATGAGAATATCCTTGAGTAAACATATGGAATGAGGCACGTTCAAAATGATGCCTAGAGGTTCTCCAGAGGGTTCCTCCAGGGTGGCAGTCGGAGGACTTCCAAATAGGCTCTCAAGCCTTTTCAATTTTACTGTCGTGAATCATACTTTGTGAATAAGAATCTAAGTTATGCATTTGTGAATCATATTTTGTGAATATATTCTATTCTGTCCCCTAGAGATATCTCAAGAAACATCTATGAGTTTGTGCAGAAAATCAACTACTGCTCATCAATGGAATGTTTTTTAGAAATTAATCTGTCTTATTATTCTTGATTTAAATAAAGAAATAAATAGAAATAAAAAATAAAGATTTTTCAGATTTTTCTCTGCCTGCCTGGAGTAATTTGGAAGTATAGAGACATAAAATTTTTAGACAGAGACTGCTTTTGGAGACACAACAAAACCTGCGTACCTATAACGGCAAAAATACACACCCAAAAGTTGCACAACTTGCACTCTCTTTTATGGCATCTCTATGCTATACTTGAACATTTTAAAGGGTGAGTTCACTCAAAAAAGAAAATTCTGTCATTAATTACTCACCCTCATTTTGTTCCATGCCTGTAAGACCTTCATTCATCTTCGGAGCACAAATGAAGATATTTTTGATAAAATCCGAGAGGTATCTGACTCGTCTATAGAGAGCAATTTAACCACCACTTTCAAGGTCCAGAAAGGTACTAAATACATTGTTAAAATAGTCATTGTGACTACAGTGGTTCAACCTTAATGTATTTGAGCAACAATACTTTTTATGCGCAAAAACAAAATAAAAATAACGACTTTATTCAACAATTTCTTCTCTACCCTGTCAGTCTTGTACGCAGTTGACGCAGTAAACGAAGTTCGGAGCTTCAGTGTTTACATCCGAACGCTGACTCATTATCGGCCGGTTCCTGCGTCAGCATCACACTCCTGCGTCATGCTGCTCACATGACCAGCGTCGGCCAATACTAAGCCAGCGTTCAGACGTAAACATGGAAGCGCTGAACGTAAACAGCGTACGAGAATGACACAGAAGAGAAGATATTGTTGAATATGTCATAAGTTTTGTTTTTGCTCACAAAAAGTATTCTCGTCACTTCATACAATTACGGTTGAACCACTGCTGTAATGTGGACTATTTTAACGATGTCTTTAGTACCTTTCTGGACCTTGAAAGTGGTGGTTAAACTGCTAGTCAGATACCTCTCGGATTTCATCAAAAATATCTTAATTTGTGTTCCGAAGATGAACAAAGGTCTTACGGGTGTGGAACGACATGAGGGTGAGTAATTCATGACAGAAATTTCATTTTTGGGTAAACTAACCCTTTAAGATGAAAATTTAATACAATAAAAATAAAAATGTAAAAATAAAATAAAAATAGTAACCACTTTTAAAGATCAATAATGCCAATGTCAGGCCTCAATTATCATTCAGTGGTGGTAAAAGATGACAGATGCTGCTAAATCATCATGACTGTTAGTGTACTAGAGGTGAGTAAGAACAGTAACACAGCGAGGCTGATTGTGAGTACTGATGAGTGAGTGTATGGAGTCTAATGAGGACGCCCCACTGAACAGCAGAGTGATCCGCCACTCTAATGGATGACTGAGGCCTAGACCCAAGTGAAGGGTGCCTTGTTGAAACCAATTCAGTATCAGCATGGATGGCACTTAGGCAGCAATTTATCCAAAGCTCTCTCTCCCCGCAGCATGCTGGGTTCCTAATGCTGGAGATCTAAGGCCAGGGCTTCACGCAACATGCTGAGAGCACTCACGGCATGTACTCGTGTTGCCCAACAGCGGCCTCTTATCAATCTAAATGAATAATGGATTCACATCGAGACCTGTCCTAAATAGTTGCATGAAGCTTTAAAAAAAAAGCTTCTCTGGAAAGGCAACCTATCTGTCCTGCGCATCAGACTAAATGTTTGTGGAACAGCTGCTCTCCATATGAAAGCTGTAAGGGCTGTTTTTGTGAAAGGAGCATAAGGCATTACTAGATGAACACAAGCAATTCACTTCTTAAGCGGAGGAACAAAAACAAGAAAGGGAAACATTTGCGTGTACATAATCAATTGGGTATCTCCTAAAGGGATGGTTCACCCAAAAATTTTAATTCTGTCATGATTTACAACCTTTGTCACTGCAAACCTGTATGACTTTCTTTTTCTGTGGAACACTAAAAGAGATGTTAAGGAGAATGTTCATGCTGCTTTTGTCTGTACATTGAAACTGAATAGTGGGCTGTAAAGCTCCAGAAATGACAAAAAGCAACTTAAAATATTGGTCTGTTCCTCACATAAAGCTATTAAAGGATTTCAGATGATTTGGAATAGTATATTGGTTAGACTCTTGTCACCATTCACTTTCACTTTATGGGAAGCAGCAGTAACATTCTGCTATGCTTCTCATTTTATGTTTCATTGAAGAGAGAAAATCATGCTTAGAATTAATTGAGGATAAGCATTTCCATTTTCAAGTCAGCGATTTCTTTAATAAAAAAGGGGTATGTAGTTTATTACACATCATAAGAAGTAAAATAACTTGCCACAATATAACTTCTCAAAGACACAAATGTCTTCACCTTTCAATCTCAACTCAAGATTAGTTTAAACCTTGATGTTCTTTACTGTTCAAAGCTCTTCACAAGATGGGTGCAAAGATACTCATTTTAAGTGGTAGTGCCTTTCACCCAAATACGATTCATCATAGGGTCTTTTGAAGATAACGGTGGAAAATATTGGTGAGGAAAATAGAGAAGAAAAGGCATGACAAAAGTTCACCTCTTTGCACTTAATATTAGTAATGTAAGTTGCAACATAACTAATATTAGTAACATAAGTTGTAACAACTAATATTAGTAACATCAGTTGTTTTTTTGGGGGGGCCCAGTGTGTACAATGAGGTGGTAAACAATGAGTCATAATTTCACAGGGCAGAAAACAATTAAAAACAAAAATTCCCATTACCTCATTTCAATTATTACTCAAATAATAAACTAAACATGAGGCATCAACTATTACTAATGTTTATGGGAACAATAATAAACCATTTCCGGCAAAAACAGCATTATAGGTAGCATCAAGCATCAGAGGTAGTTTTATTATAGAGACTTGTCTTGATATTATTATTATTTTGCCATTACAGTCTATTGAACCGCTAGGAGGAAATTGTTCAATTTGGGCTATAGAAAGAGTAAATCTACTATTTATATGAAATGAATATGAAATATGAATATGAAAAATATATATCTTTGCTTATAACTATTAATATTGCTTTATGTCATTAGAAGTCTTTGGAGTTACCCATTGCGCCAAGGTCAGCCATATAATGATTCGGGAATTTTGAATTGAATTGGAAAATGCTTGTTTTGCCATGGTCAGCCATATTGTTTGTGAGCCATTTAAAATTTCATGGAAAACATTTTTTTTTTTTTTTATCTCTGCCCACGCCATTGATCAAATTAATGTCAGATCATCTTCAGACCATTCTGGCAAAATCATCTGTGTGCATTAACAAATTTGGTGCTAATGTGCCAAACAAGAACTAGGCTTTATCTTGGCAATGGTTTGGCGTATTGACACAAAACATTATATGTTTCATTGGCACAACACCTTGACAAATCCCAATCAATTATGTGACAGTGGCAGCTATTGGTTAAAAATGCTAAGCAATTTTATTACAAGTCATTCAATCTACAGCTTTCAAATCACTTTGCCTAAAATCATAACTAGGAATGCTATATTCAATATTAGTCCATATTATATGTATATATATATACACATACATATACACACACTGTAATATCAGCTTGCAACTACATTAGGTAGCCTATTATCATACATAGTATTTATTTACATTTACATAAATATAAACATCAATATCTATGTAAATGATTCAGCCTATGACATTCACACATTTAAAAGCTATTGCGCTATGGAAAGCATTGGGAAAACTACCCTTGGAAGTGAAGAATCGCTAAGGATGCTGCACACACACAGCTGCCGACGACTAGACGCCCACGGGGGCGCGTTCACACACGGTACCGAGAGCTGTCCGGTCTGCACGGCGCGCACATGGATCACAAAAACACGCAGGAAAGTTGCACACAAGACATGAATTCAGCGCTCAACTACATTTACAAGCGACATTGAACAAAAGTATCGGCATAAACGTACCTTTTGGTTTTCTTTCTTTGCCTTTTCCCCACCAAAACTCTTCCAAAAGCTGCCTCTGGATGTTTGATTATTAAAGTTCTGAATTATGACGGTCCGTTAAGTTACGCAACGCTTCACCTGACGTCCAGTTACGTGCCGCGCGTTCGGCGGATCAGCGACGCGTCCTTCGGCTCTGTTATTGAATTAACTCTCACACACTCTGTAGTTTGAACTACTGAGGGACTCTCAAACTAGTTGGTTTCCGCTCTCTCCCCTACTGCCAGAATTGGGATATTCCGCGCTTGCTACATTGCTCTCTCACTCCCACGCGCCTGCGTGACGCAGATCCTGGCGTGGGCGGTAGCGGCGCGTGGGAGGCTGCTGCATGGAATACCAAACCTCATATCAGCCGCATGCACCGCCTCACATATATATACATGGACATTTATCATGTTTGTTGACCTTACTGAAAATACGCCAGCATACAGCATAACGGTTCGGTGGCCGCCTGTACGCCCACACCGGTGCTATTCTTGCCCCCCTCCTCCTCCAGTGCAAATTCACCTGCTGCCTACAGCCTGTCACATACTGAGTCCTTGTGCATTCCAGTGGGCCCAGTTTCACATCTTATTAGCTATACCTGTTCCATTTATAGAGTTCTGCGCTGATGGCCAACAACAAGATCTGCAGGCAATCTCATAAACAACATAATTACTTTTTTCTTTTAAAAATACACTTTCTAAAGATGAGTTAATTAGCTAGTGCAAGTTTCTTCAATGCTGGGTCTCCGGATGGTAATTAAAGAAAACACACACACATAAAAAGCAAAAAGAAAAACCTGCACAAAATACAAAACTAAGAAAACAGAGATTTGGATTTCCAAAAAGAAATACTTTTTTTGGTCTCAAAAAAATTAACTAAATTATACATTTTTGTTATATATATATATATATATATATATATATTTATACACACACACAAACATACATACATGCACACTAACACAGTTAACTATCAAAAAACAGATTATTCTACTAAAAACATGCACACACTGAATAATAATACATAATATGTGATAATTTAATATGTTCACATTCTGATTTATTTATGCTGATTGGATTTTGCTTAACAGTGTATGATCTTTAACCAAAAAGAAAACTTTAAGGCATTTATATGAAACATTGGGTTATTAGCAAATGTAAACACACTCTGTGAGGCTAAATTGAGGCAGTCTAATATGGTCGCGATGTCTGATTCATGAACAAATCATACTTTTTATGTCTGATCTGAATGATACATTTTCTAATGAAATGGACTGAATCAGTAGAGGAGAATATTGCCAAAATAGAAGGTTTATCTAAATAGATGCAGGGAAGGAAGACCAATTACAATTCAGTATGCAAATAGAGTGAAGTAAGAAGACCAGTCGCAGTTCAGTATGCAAATACAATGATGTTGTTGAAGGTCAAATTTTGAATGCTTCACATTCTATTAATCAAAAGTATATTTTCAAATCTTAAATTTCTTAAAAAGTTTTCAAAACGCAAAAAACAGATAAAACATCAAGGCTGAAATTATCTAAAAAAAAAAAGAAAGAAGTACATTAAGCAGTTTGTGCTAAATTGCTTGCTTTTTAATACATAAGGTGGGGTTTGAGAACAAACCCGAAGCAGAATGTTTAAGCAATATCAATACAGTCATTCTTACTTTTGAACATGCACAGATGTGCGTGCTTTCTTTGAGTGTGGTCCTTGTGTAGTGAATACCACTGGGAACTATACCCTTCTAAGGGGTTTGTGACTGAGAGACTTTCATTGTTACAGTGACTCAACCAAAACAAACCTCTCCCCTCAGCACATCTCTCTTATTGCTCCTCAGCGTCAGAAGCGGAGATTCATTGAGAGATGTGCTCACAGACATGTTTTGGGGGTCTGCAGCAGGAAGAAGAGTGAAAAGGGAGATGCTGGGAGGGGCTGTGGTCCTGTATGCAGCCACTACTCACTCCTCTTTCAGGATATTTACACTCCCACACACAGTGATTCAGCTGGCTCTAATCCTTACTTTCCTCTCTCTCTCTCTCTCTCTCTCTCTCTCACACACACACACACGCACACACACACACAGAGCCGCTGGATTAGGCTGCACCAGACACCCATGGCCAAAAGACTATGGCTGAGATTCTCCTTCTGCATGTAAAAAAGCATGTGCTTTAGATAAACCGAGGGAGCAAGCTGGCTGACAAAACAATTTGTGAATTTGGAGTATTTTGTATTTGGTTGTATGTGGGCAGCTGACATGACATGCAATTCTTCTTTCCTCAAAGAACAAGGTTGTTCATTTGTTCTCTTATACTGTATGTTCGTCATTTGACTGGACCGCAAAGAACACTGATTTTATCCATAAAAATAATCAATTCAATCTGTTTTAAATAATTTAAGTAATATTATCCTCTTCATGAACTGTGGAATATCGAAAGATATTGAAATTACATCTTAAGTTATTTTTGTCAGCATAGAGTCCTTTGGAATGACTCATATCTCTTGAAAATGCTGCTAATCAGGACCCAATAGGAAGTAAATATGACTCAGAATAGCTTACTACTCTTATTTCTGGCATATACAAAAATAGTTTGATTGTGCCATTCTGAATTCAGCCATTTTAAAGCTTTAGTTTAGGAAGTGGGTAGTCTGACGTAGACAAACCTTTGCTAGTTTACTTATACCAATAAATTCCTCAAGAAAAAAAAAAAAAAATAGATGCCAGTTTGATTAGTTCTTCTTCACAAGTGCTTGTTGCAACCTTATAAACGTGACATTGTATCCAGGCAGACTGATAAAAAAAACTCAGCAGCCTTGTTTCTGGAAGTATTTTTACATCAGGATTTTAAAAAGAGTTATTATGTCATTTACAGTGCTTCATGAAAGTGTGCAAGCTCCAAAGAGTTCTTTTGCTGCAATTTGCTCGCGCGATTCTATGATTGGTAGAGTTTTTTTCTTTTTTCCTTCCAGAATCATAGGTAATATAGTTTCTCACCAGGAATTACACTTTTAACATGATTATTCATATTAACATCTGCTAGAATAGGTTTTTAAACTTGAATGTTCAAAAGACACATTGGGCCCTATCATACACCTGGCATAATGTGACGCCAGGCGCGACGCAAGTGTTTTTTGCTAGTCTCAGTTATCATTTTCACGTCCAGTGCCACGTTGTTTAAATAGCAAATGCACTCGCCCCCCTCTGTTCGCCTATGGGCGTGCTGGTCTGAAAATGAGGTGTGTTCAGGCACATTGTTGGCGTGTTGCTATTTTGAGGCAACTGAAAATGACTGCGCCATTGACCAACAAAAACTTGGTCTAAAGTTAATGGCATAGTATTTTTTTATTATTATTTAAAGGGCATGTTAGTAATATGTGGCTATAGGCACGTGCACAACGCACGTACACTCTGCTTGTTACACATACAGGGATGCGCAGCAGCTCACAAACATTAGTTCACCCAAAAATGAAAATTCTGTGATTAATTACTCATCCTCATGTCGTTCCACATCCATAAGTCCTTCGTTCATCTTTGGAACACAAATTAAGATATTTTTCATAAAATCCAATGGCTCAGTGAGGCCTGCATTGCCAGCAAGACAATTAACACTTTTAATGCCCAGAAAGCTACTAAAGATGTATTTAAAACACTTCATGTGACTACAGTGGTTCAACCTTAATGTTATGAAGCGATGGAAATACTTTTTGTGCGCCAAAAACCCCCCCAAAATAACGGCTTTATTCAACAATATTTTGTGACAGGTGATTTCAAAACACTGCTTCATGAAGCTTCGAAGCTTTACGAATCTTTTGTTTTGAATCAGTGGTTCGGAGGGTGTATCAAACTGCCAAAGTCACGTGATTTCAGTAAACGAGGCTTTGTTACATCATAAATGTTTCAAAATTTCGATGGTTTGCCACTGGGGGGTGTGACTTTGACAGTTTGATACATGCTTCGAACCACTGAATCGAAACAAAAGATTCATAAAGCTTTGAAGCTTCATGAAGCAGTGTTTTGAAATCGCCCATCACTAGATACTAAGCCATCGGATTTTATCAAAAATATCTTAATTTGTGTTCCGAAGATGAACGAAGGTCTTATGGGTGTGGAACGACATGAGGGTGAGTAATTAATGACAGAATTTTCATTTTTGGGTGAACTAACCCAAAACTTGGGTTACTTTGGGTGAACTAAGACACAGTCTTTACATAGTGACTAAGTTATTGCAACTGGCAAATTATCTCTGTGAACCCCCTTCTTTTGAAAACACTGTGCTTTGATTGGTCGGCTGAACCAGTGTATTGTGATTGGTCAACCTCTCCGTTTCGGAAATGTCACGCCCCTTACCATAACCGCGTTAGCTACAGGGAAGAAAAAGCAGTACCCCTTTATTTTGTACATGACTTGGGCGGGAATTACAGGATATTGTGACGTGTTGATTCTTGGAAGAAAACTTAAGACTACAATTGAGGCATTTCAGTGAGTTCAGAAACAGTGCTTACTGATATAGAGAATAACTCCATTTGGAGTGACTTTTTGCTTTGTAACTTTGTAGAACTTTTTCATTCTCAAACAGCATTACACACTAAAGAAAGTTGAAAATGTAAAAAAGCATGATACGTTGCAATAATGCAGGCTTCAACAAAAGTAAATACCATTGACTAACAACCTCGTAGCTCACAATAGGTCTATCTTTAACAGTTTATAAGTTATCATTAAAAATCAATTCCGCTATGGAGAAAATGAATGAGATTTTTACTTACGGAACCAGACTGTTGCACTCAGACTGTTGCAATCAGATAAGAGCTTACTAGAACAAAAAAAGTGCATTCCAGTTTTATGTGCAATATGCATCAGACGATCAGTGGGTGCTCCGTGAATGTGCTGTCTGAACCTGAGACTAGGAATAGGGAGAGTTTTACCTGCTACTACTTTCATGTTCATTTCTTCAGTCCTGCAGTCTGACGTCTCCACATAAGAAATGAGAGATTTTAATAAGCATTAATGAGCATAAAATACTGTAATCGAAAGCTTTATTTATTTGTGTGAAAGCAGCATATGGGAGTCAAACTGTAAACAATGTGTTAAAATAGCATAATACCTTGAAATGCCGTGTTTTTCACATTTCATTAATTATTGTACATGCATTTTTAATGTATATCATCAGATTGCACAGAAAAATCATCACATTTCGATTCACACATGTTAATGCTCTACAGAATGTGTTTAATATACTTACATGTCACAGTTAATGATATAAATAGCTAAACAACACTTTCAGTGTGCCCACTAATAAAGGAGGGTGTGAGAAGAGAGATATGAGAGAGAAGGGGAGACAGAGAGAAAGTGGAGGTTGGGTTGGGTGGGGGGGTGCCAGAAAGGGTGAGAGAGAAAAAGAAAGAGAGGGAGAGCAGTACAGTAAAAGTCTTCGAATCTGCCTTGGTATTAGATGCTATTTTTAGGAAGTAGGCCAGCAACAGCTAGCAGCCCAGCGAAGGTGCCATGTGTGCTTGATTATTTTTTTCCGTCTTATTTTCTCTGACAGATAGAGACGAACTGAGACGATTTCGGGAACTGATAAATGTAACAATAGTGTGCCAAAATTCGAAAGAAAGATGCCAGGAAAAATATTAGACATTTCTGTTTTGACAGCTGATTGACAGATGGCTACCACATTGATCCTGAAAATGACAACTGTGCAGTTGACAATGAGTTTATAAAATCACCTAAAAATCACACCAAAAGGAATACAACAGATTCACAGGATGAGATGGATAAGTCATACTTTCACTGAACCCCCCCAATTTTTAATTTTTTTTTTTTTTAAATATTCTGATTCTGTTTAATGTTAAAAAGTCCAACAGAAACCCATTAATTTACCATATATGCTGAAAATATATGTGCATGTATGTGTGTGTCATATGTATATGTACCTTGAATTCAACGTGAGTCACTTTGGATAAAAGTTTCTGCCAAATGAATACATTTTATTTTTTTCTGTCAACCACAGACTTTTTGAAAAAAATTGAGGCAGTAAGAAGTTATTTAACAAAATATGAACACAATTCTGTATGATGAAGAAGATACTTGCATTCGTACACTACACCGTTCAAAAGTTTGCCATCAGTAAGATTTTTTGTAATGTTTTTGAAAGAAGTCTTTCACATATCGCGTCTAAAAATGCATGGAAAGCGCGCCCACGCCACTTTCTCCTTCCACAAGCACTTGCACTCCCGTGGCATCTGTCGTTGCTATAATGCAACCATGAACCGCGCTCTCCACGATGACGAGGAAGTATCAGCAAAGGATTAATTGATTTCTAGCCATTGCATTAGCTTTACTACTAGATAAATTTATGGAGATGAGAAATAAAAACCCTCCCTGTACAGCTATGATCAGCTATGTTCGGCTGAGCTTTCGATGTTGTTAGAGGCCGAAGCTGATCGGCTGGTTCTTGTCACATGACCTGCGGTGTGCTTGCAGCATTCTGAAAAGTCAAAGTCCCTTTATAGTCTTTGGGAAAAGTTGAGATGTTTTCATCTCACCGCGGCATAGAAAGGTGGAAAAAAACGGGCACACCGCACCACGTGTGCATCACGACCACGTTGCTTCCATTTTGACCGCGCTTGCCGCGCACCTACATTTGAAATAACTGACTTGCGCGTGGAAAAAACACGATGTGAACGGCCCTTAAGGCTGCATTTATTTAATAAAAAAATACAGTAAAAACAGTAATATTGTTAAATGTTATTGCAATTTAAAATAACAGTTTTGCATTTTTTAATATGTAATTTATTCCTGTGATGGGAATGCTGAATTTTCAGCATCATTACTCCAGTCTTCAGTGTCACATGATCCTTCAGAAATTATTCTAATGCGCTGATTTGCTGCTCAAAAACATTTTTTTATTATAATAATCATTGTTGAAAACAGTTGTTCTTAAAAAAAGTTTTAAACTCTCACTAACCCCAAACTGTTGAACAGTAGTGTACAAATATGTAAATTCTGTTGTAACAATAATCCCATCCTCTCTCATTATAGATGGACGACCTGAACATGATCAACATGATTTCTCTTCTTTTTGTATGATTTCATTTCAGCTAGTGAAAATAAATGGGTGCACATGCAGTGCTTAAATTGTGGTTCTGGATGTCAGCATTACATTGGAATTAAAGTGAATGACACTTGTCGAAACAAGGTATGTCAGAAAGGGCTCCAACATGGTAAATTACATTCAGAAGCAGGTGAGTGGGAACACCGACAAGTGTTTCCCCTCAGCTGCAGACTCAATTAATATAATTTACTCTCTGCACAATGGGTCTTATAATTGTTTCACCTCATATATAGAAGCAATAGAAACATTTGATTTGATCCGATTACACTTGTTTAGTTTCCAAGGAGCAGCTGTATAATCTATGAAAAACAGCAATGAGCAGATAGGGATCCTATCGTCTGATTTGTGCCTCATACATCCTAGATTGTCTTTTTAACATAATCTAAACTCTAAAGTGACACATTCCACACAAACAATACCATTTCAGTTTTGTATGAGTTAAAAGGTTGATACATAAAGAGAGGTTTAAAGGGTTAGTTCAGCCAAAAATGAAAATTCAGTCATTAATTACTCACCCTCACGTCGTTCCACACCCGTAAGACCTTCGTTCATCTTCGGAACACAAATTAAGATATTTTTGATAAAATCTTCGAAGCTTCATGAAGCAGTGTTTTGAAATCGCCCATCACTAGATATTGAGGAATAAAGTCGCTATTTTGTTATTTTTGGCGCACAAAAAGTATTCTCGTTGCTTAATAATATTAAGGTTGAACCACTGCAGTCACGTCGACTGTTTTAACAATGTCTTTAGTAGCTTTCTGAGCCTTGAAAGTGGTGATTAAATTGCTGTCTATGGAGGAGTCATATACCTCTCGGATTTTATCAAAAATATCTTAATTTGTGTTCCGAAGATGAACGAAGGTCTTATGGGTGTGGAATGACATGAGGGTGAGTAATTAATGACAGAAATTTCATTTTTGGGTGAACCAAGCCTTTAACATAACCACAAAAAAAAAAAAAAAAGACTAAAAATACAATGACATTTATGCATTTGGCAGATGCATCATGCTTTTATCCAAAGTGACTTTCAGTGCTTTCAAGCTAAACATTTTATCAGTATGTGCAATGTGTGGGATTCAAACCCATGACCTTGGTGTTGGTAGCATCATGCTCTATATGAAGAAATGTGAAACCTAACTAAAAGCTGTTTATGGTTATCAAGCAACTTAACATGTAAAATCAGCATTTTGCAATGCTCATTCAACAAGAAATTAGAGTGGATGTTATTCGTTTAAGAAAAGCAATGGGAAGATCCAATTCAGACAAGATGATAAACCGATTGGTCGTCCTCTAGTGAGAGAGAGAGCATAAGGAGAGATGTGGGAAAGCACAATGCCAAACATACCCTGTTAAGTTCAGAAAAGGAGAGAGAGAGAGAGTGAACACAGGGAAATAAAGAGAGAGGTCAGATTGAGGGCAGTTCAAAGCCCAGGGGAAATGAGCCACAGGCCGTGGGCGTTGAGAGCGAGTGGGCTACCTGTTCTGTTCTGGTGAAGCCGATGTCATTATGGTCTGGGCACACAGATCTGACAGCTGCTCCATTAGTTCTCCAGTCGGTGATCAGATAAAAGATCCCTTTTGTCCTGTGAGGCCAATATACACAAGAGCAAAGGGTCTGGAGGAGATTCAGCCAATTAAACCACAGACTTTTTCCTTAAAAGAATAAGTGCTCGCTGCATTCAAGGAAATACATAGCCTACTCTTCTTTTCTTTTCTCCATGTGTGCACTGAACTTGCATTTCATAAGGTGTACTAGACTGCATGTATTCACTTATATTTTCCTATTAATTATGACAACAGGGATGCCTAATAATCATGATGTATTGTTCATACTGAACTCATTTATCAACGAGTTCAAGCAGCAAGCGTAATCGAATATATGAAGAATTAAATTTATGTTCAGCGACTCCCTCTTGTGGTTCGATTAACGTGATGTGATGTACAAAAAAAAAAAAAAATTAAAAAAAAAATTTAATAAATCAAAAAATAAATAAATGGGCTGTGGTGGCGGGATTTTAGTCGAACTAAAGACTCGCTGAGCGGATGTAAACACACTTGCTAATAAATGTTTGAGATAATAGCCTACTAGTGGTAGCCTATGTGAAGTAAATAGAAATTAAATATTAAATAGCTGGCGCAAAAATTAAAATTAAATCATCATTTACTCACTCTCGTGTCGTTCCACACAAAGAAAGGCTAACGTAAATTTTGACTACTGTTGGTCGCTGAAGCTTCAGTCGCCAAACACGAATCAGCGGTAATGAATCAAAGTAGGCTAACATGACAAATATATATATATATATATATATATATATCATAAATGTTGTCCATATGACTTAGGCACAATTTTCCATGTCTACTGAAGTCATAAGATGGCTTTGTGAGAGGAACATACCGAAATTTAATTCGATATTTACTAATCTTTCAGTGAGCTGTTAACAGCTTGTGGGCGATTCAAATCATTCAGACTATTTTTGTGAACGGGATCAACCGATTCATTGAGAAGAATCGATGTGTTCACGAATCATACAGAAAGAGGCTGTCAGAATTTTAAGCAGGGCTCTGAACCGGTTCAAGAAACGAAAACGAAAACCGGAAACGAACGACATTTTGACCGGAACATAACCAGAAACGGAAACGAACGGAGAAAACAGAATAAAACTATAGGCCTACATAACACATACAATAAAAGGGAATATTTAGGCCTATAGGCTACTTGATATTTCACTATATAATTAGGTCTAAAGTTTTTAGTGTCTTTTGTAAATGTATGAATTATGTCTTGCTTTTACCTGTATGACCATAAATTACAAAGTAACGTTACAGTTTACTGTCTTTAGAAGGAAAAAATTCCAGTGGTCGCGCCGGCGCCTCACGCGCGCGCACACAAATTCTTGCATTGCTTACTTGATATCGCAGCCTGTTAAATAATTACAATAAAATACAATCAGCCAAACATATAAAACGGTACACTGCTCAATTCAATTCTGTAAACAATCTGCCTTTTACCACCCGTGACCACCGCCTGACTGTGCTGTTATGTGAAGGATGATGTAGATACTGCGTGTGAAGTATAACGCTTACAATAAATAATAGTTTAGCATTCGTCTCGAAAATGGAAACAGTGCCCAATGAGAACGGTAGGCTTTAGATTCCCTTTAAATTAATTCGTTTAGCATCTTAGTTTTATTTCTAATAAATAAACCTGTTTCTCGCCTTGAATGTAGCAATGGAATGGCGTTAAAAAAGAAAAGAGAATTTTTTTAAAATTCGTTTTGGCTTGACGTAGGCTTTAGAGGTTTTGTGGTAAAATAAAATAGGGCAGTTTAGTTCATAATTTATGTTTAACAAACATTATAATTATATATTATATATAGGCTAGGCTATTTGTAAACATTTTATTTTATTTACCGATAAATTACATTATTTCTGAATGTAATAATAAAATGCGACGTATACGCGACATATTTTTCCTCTCAGGAATAGCGTCGGTATTTTTAATCATGCAGGAAACATTTTAAAATATCTTGAAAAAATACTTTATAACCCGTTGATAGTTTTTTTCTTAGGTCTACATTTGGGCAGAATCTTGTTATAAAAGATAATTGTAGGCCTCTCTTTGTTTTTTAATAAATAAAATGCTGTACGTATTATTATTATTATTATTATTATTATTATTAAGTAGGCTACATACAAACAAACAAAAAAGTTAAAAAATAACGTTATTAACCGTTATTTTTTCTAAACAAACCGGTTTTGGAACGTTAATAATACAGAAGGAACGCTGGAACAGAAACGTTAAAATACCAAAACTGCTCAGAGTGAAACGATTGAATTTTTTTTTTTTTCGTTTTTAAGCCCCGATTTTAAGTTTGTTTTTTCAGTTTCTCACACAAAGCCATCATACCATATGGCTTCATAAGACTTGGAATCTATAGCACGCATATATAGGTCATATGAAAAACTTTGGCCATACTATCGTTCTTGTTGAAGCTTGAAAGCCTCAGCCTCATTAGCCTTCCCCTTTTACATAGATTTGCATAGAATGCTTTGGCTTTTGTTCTGATTCATCCACTCAAGCATTGTATCCAACAACATTTAATGCAATTCAGGCAAAACATCTCAAGTGGTTTCTTTTATTGAGCTTTGATGGGGGCAAAGTTACACGGTACTGTTCAACAAGAGTGGATCTCAACACCCTCAACTATTGGATTTTTGTCAAGGGAACCACCCTGTTGAAAAAAAAAACAGCACATGCTGGTTAGGTATGTTTTGAAGCATGGTAGCTGCTTTGAGCTGGTTTATGCTGGTCCTTAGCTGGTTATGAGCTGGTTTAAGCTGGTCAAGTGCTGGTCCTAAGCAACTAGCTCCAGCTCAGGACCAGCTTATAACCAGCTCATGATCAACTAAGGACCAGCATAAACCAGCTGCCATGCTTCAAAACATACCTAACTAGCATATGCTGTTTTTTTCAACAGGGAAGGGTGATGCTACATTCCAAGTTGGCCAACATAAACTTCATCACTACAGCATTCATTCAAAAAGAAACTTTGATTCAAGATGCAGTAGCAAAACCAGCCAGCACACCAGCAAACCAGCTGGCTTAAACTCTTGTTTTTTCATCACGGATGCTAATGAACTTTGTTGACTTGTTTAAGGATTATTTAATCCAATTATGATCATCAATAGATTGAACATTAGAGTATTTTTTCATATTTCTGTTGTTTTGCTTCACACTGCTCTGCTTCACGTCATGCTTATAAGAATATCCCTCACGGCCTCTCATGGCTTATTGCTTCATTCTCATTCAAATCTTTTTTATCTATTTATGACTGCGACAGAGCTATGTTCTGATTCAATCATAGGAGAAATCTTTTTGTGAAAACTGAAATATGCATCAAATCATTCCACTGAGGAGTTTGAATTGTTGAAATCAAATTTCATTGTACCTGTAAGGGCAAATTCACATCAAAATGCATTCTATAAAACTTTGAATCCCCTGTAACACGAGACACTGCGTGAAACGAGCATTGTGGGTACTTCAGACTTTTACTGCCGGTGTATTTCAGGCTGTGGAGAGCATATACTTCAACTCTACCCAATTAGTGTGGTGGCTACAAGCCACAAGGCCCGGTCTGAGCCCGACAGTCTCTGCATGGCCGCCGCGCTGAGGACGCCCACACAGCTCTGCACTCACACACAGCTGCCAGAGACACACTACTGTTATTCAGTATCTAAGACCTCCCTCTCCACACCACGACGCCCACACTCACTCACACACACATATAAACTGAATTCTGCGCTCGTTAGGATGCATACAAGAAGAAGAGGAAGAGCGAGAGAGAATGTCCACAGAGGTGAACACAAACAAAGACAAGCAGAATTTCACAAATTTTTTTTAAGTATGTGTGTGAGGGAGGCAGAGAGTGTGTGAATTTGTACATGTGTGAGAGGGCGAAGTGAGGATTAGATGCATGCATGCATGCAGGGAAGTAGCTGAACATGGAAATTTGAACGAACTTTGTGTCTTTGCGTATCTTCGCAAACGCGTGCAAGTGTGGGCAGGTATTTATGTTTAGTGCGTTCGAGTGTTTGGGAGTGCGTGTGGGTGAGCTGCGCACATCTGTGTTTTTGTGTGTGAATATATCTGTGAGAGAGCATGTGTGTGCGAGCGTGGGCTGATTTCTAGCGCTTGGGTGTGTTTTGGTGTGGGTGGGGGGTATCTGGCATCCAAAGATAGGGACTGGGACTTGGAACCGTCTGTCTGTGTCTGTCTGAGCTTTCCCAGCAAACTTTCCCATGGCTCCAGTGTGGAGTCAGAGGTCATCGCTCACTTTGGTGAAAATTATTTTCCGTGATAGACTTATAATGCTTGACTGAGCCCTCTGCTGCCATTTTTTTTTTTACAAATTAAAGATTCAAATTCGGTCATATAATTTCTGTTAGTCTGATGTAACCAGACTTGTCAGTCTGATCCACTTTATAACTTGTGCTATAACCAAAAACCACTTAGACAAGAAAGGCCTGTTTGACTGACATGAAAGGTGGCCAATTAAAGTTTGCTGTTTAGGGGTTGGTTTATCTGTTTTACATAATAATGCTGTCTAGAAAACACACCCAAGACATTAGCAGAAAATGTGTATAAACTTTGTGATTCAAATATATTTTATCATTAATATTAGCATAGAACTGATTATTTCATTCACAAATAAATAAATAAATAAAAGTTTGGGGTCAGTAAGATTTTTTTTTTTAAAGAAATTAATTCTTTTATTCAGCAAGGATGCATTAAATTGATCAAAAGTGACAGTAAATGCTGTTTCAAATAAATGCTGTTCATTTGAACTTTATATTCACAAAGGATCCTGAACAAAACACTGATCAGTTTCCCCAAAATGTTAAGAAGCACAACTGTTTTCAACATTGATAATAATAAGAAATGATTCTTGAGAACCAAATCAGCATAGTAGAATTATTTCTGAAGGATCATGTGACACTGAAGACTGGAGTAATGATGCTGAAAATTCAGCTTTGCCATCACAGGAATAAATTACATTTTAAAATATATTACAATCGAAAACAGTTATTTTAAATTGAAATGATATTTCACAATATTACTGTTTTAATGTATTTTGAACAAATAAAAGCAGCCTTGATGAGCATAAGAGACTTCCTTCAAAAACATTAACAATTTATAGCCACACTTTTGAACGGTAACGTAGTTCATCCAAAAAAAGTAAATTCTACCATTATTTTTATTTTGTAAAAGCTTACTTTAGAGCTTTCTCCTGTCCAACAAAGAAAGAAAGAAAGACAATGAAAGACACTTACAATGATCATGTGCTAATTGACAGGCAAATTTGAAAACTAAACTAAACAGAGGATCTGAGAGTTGTGTTAAAGTTCCCTCAAATATCCTGGAACATTTTGTGGATTTTTTTAAGCATGTCCCCTCATGACCAATGACAGTGTAAATAGAGTACAAACTTCCTGTGTAAGAGAGTAAATGTTTATTGTGTGTGTTTGTTCATGAATGGGCGTATCTCAATGTGAGAAGGGAAGTGAAAGGAGAATTCTAAAAAAAACAAGCTTGGCGTGGGACGTGGAGTGGAGTGCCGTGACCCCAGAGCGCCACACACTCATATACAGTACACAGTTGTATACACTGGAGAATCATTGACCTGTATGAAGAGCAAAGAAGAAGAGGGACTGTTAACGGATGTCTGGTATCAACCCTTGAAGTGCCTTAAAGTATTTGCTAAATCATTTTAGGAGTTGAGTTGGTTTTTAACAGTTTTGCAGTAACACTAGGGGCCTGTCAATTAAAGCAATAGGCCACACAAATGTGAATGATAATGATTTTTGAGCATGTATAGAGTTAAATGACATTTTAAACATTTCTGGAATAAAACATCCAACTATTTTCTTTTTGTCTCTTGTTTTTTATTTAACATTTGCTGTATGACAGACAGCAGAAGGTATATTAGCTGTTGTCACTTTAAGACCTAATATAATGATAGGCTACACATTCAGTTTTGTTTACACTCACTTAAAGTCCCCCTGTAGTGGATAATTTTATCCCTTAAAACACTTTGATCACCAAAATTGCATATTTAAATGTTTTTTCCTTGAAAAAAATCTTCACGCCTTAAAATATTGTATGCACTCTATATACTTGCTTCATTTAGTATACACGTTTCTATGAATATGCAAATTAGCCCCGCCTCCACTCACTAACACCAGTTCAGAGATCCACTCTTTGATGATTACACATTGACGTGATTGGTCACAAGGTAGTTTGTGACGTCAGAAACACCAGCGATTTCAACCAACGATTTCTACTGCAGTTACTCGGCAATGGTGTTGACTTATGAATTTGCACATGGTTTGTCGTAAAGCATATTAAAAACACCACATAGACATAAAAACAACATTAAAAACTTGACTTTAAAAGGGATAGTTCACCCTAAAATGAAAATTAAGTCATATTCACGCTGATGTAGTTCTAATGCAGTATACCCTTCTTTCTTTTATGGACCACAATTCATATTTTCCAAGTGTTCTGGGGGTATATGTTATGAAATTTAATGTATTATTTAACGAAAATCCTGACCTTGACTGTTGGTCATCAGTGCACGGCTATGCGGCGTGAGGGATCATGAAGACTCAGTTAGCGCCAGTTCACTCCGTCTCACCCAGAAAAAGCGCACAAGTTGTGAGAAATCAAGATTAACAAAAATGTGATACAAAATTCAATCCATGCACCTTCTTCTCTCAGGAGAATATATCCATTGTGTTCATCGTAACAAGGAGTTATCACGTTCACATCTGTCATGTCTGACTGTCAACAGACAAACAGTTGTCAACTTTCTAAAAGCTTAAAAGTTAACATTTTTATTTCCGTCTGCAACTTTTGGTTATCTCTAGTAGTTCTCAAAGTGGAAACAGTATGACTTATTGTCATTATGCACCGGTACATGGCCATCCAATGATACACTGTCTGTTTTTAATACAATGATAAATTACATTTAACAGTATGTTTGCAAAAACCAAGTGTTTCAGAAGTGGCTGGGCTGAGGCAAAGTGCCATTTGAAAATAACTTAGTATCTTTGGAAGAATGGGGAAACCAAACAACACATGACAGACAAATAAGACAAGGACAAGTGCCAACTGATTTAATTCAATATGACTTTGAGAATAAATTCTGAATATGATATAGCTATTGCAATGAGAAATACAGTATGAAATAAAGAACTGAAAGTATCTAAATGACTAGGCCACACAGGCTCTGAATGAAAGAACAGTAACTTACATCAAACCAGTTCAACAGCGCTCTTTGACTCTACAAGACAGGGAATCACATGAAACCATCACACGAATATCCAGCCAGTTAATGAATAAACGAAGCATGTGACATCCTGACAGTCACAATGAAAGGACTATAAACACTCAAGAATCTGAATGTGAGAAGCTCACAGGGAATTCCAACAGAAATGAGACTGAATACCAGGCAAGGGAGATACCATGATCACAAAATCAGGTTGAGGAATGAGATTAAGTCAATCAGTCTGAGCTGCATTCACACAGAGCTCATGGGGGGCTGTAATATCATGTCAGTGACTATAATTTGGTATATGATTAAATTTCACCCTAATTCCCTTATTTGCTACGGAGATTGAGCAGTGTAATCCCTGCAGTTTGAACACAGATGGCTCCCAGAGTGCTTTGCCCCAGGGAACTCTTGTCACACATCAAGGTAGCTTTGCTTTTACGATGGCTATGTTCACTGCATGGAGTAGATAAACCTACTTACTGTACACTGTCAGCTTAGAGAAAAAAAAAAAAAAAAAAAAAGAAATTTATATAATTTTATTATACATTTTTGCACTGTAACATTATATTTTTATGGCAATTAAGCACATTTTCACCTCAAATTCTCATTATTGTAAAGTAAAACGTCCATTTTTTTCCTGAAAACTTTTTTTAATTCCTAGTATTCACAGTAGCGATTCTCATTAAATATTTTACAATGGCGGTTATGCGTAACAAATTTCCGTATTCTGAAAAACATGTTGCATGACTCGCATCGCTTCCGGTTCAGGTCTTAAGCATGTGCTTCGTTAAATATGAAGTTGTTTTACTCAAGATGCCTTCAAAGGAGCTACCAAAGATGAGTGTAACCCATAGGCAGAGGGTGAACCAACTCCAGGGTAAGGCTAAGGAGATGCACTTCCTCTTTAAAAACAAATTTGAATAGAATGTCATTAAATAGTTTCAACTTTCAAGTTACGTGTCGACTAGCAACAACCTACGCATCCCAGCACAAATGCTCCCGATAAATTGTTATTAAAGTGGGTACGCTCACAAACCACTATAATTTGAACAGAAAAGCATACTGTACGTATGATTTGGCATGGCCGCCAATTCGAATAATAAATAACCATTGTTTACCTAATGCAACAAAACAAGTTTTATTCAAATTCTGAAAGGATATTTTGCCTAGAAAGCACGCAAAGAGCGCTCCCTAATCAATAAAAAGCTGTCACTCATCTCAATTCATCACAATCTCACAAAGTAAAGTTCCGCTATAATCATTGAAGCTGACTGCACAATGAATCTCGTATTTAGCCTACATAACGTCTACACTTTTTTGTTATTTTTTTTATATGTTTGCGGGAAGAACTCGGCACTGAACAAACTCCGGCGTTTTGAGAGATGAGTGGATTCTAACTTAAAGTTAGAAAATTTTTTAAATTGCTGTCTATGGACGAGTCAGATACCTCTCGGATTTCATCAAAAATATCTTAATTTGTGTTCTGAAGATGAACGAAGGTCTTACGGGTGTGGAACAACATGAGGGTGAGTAATTAATAACAGAATTTTCATTTTTGGGTGAACTAACCTTTTAAACACGTCTGATTGGCCATTGTGTTCAAGAAATCAAAAGATATTTTTGTAATTTTGGCTACATTACTCAACGCTGCAGAAACACATTGTACCTTTGACACTCTTAAGAGCTCAAACCACCAAATCTCTTTCTCCAATATGATATTATTACAGAGGAAACTGATCCTAGACAGCAGTTATGAACAGCAAAAGCAATCAGAAGCAGCAGCAGGCAGTCATTTGAGTGAGAAAAGTCAGAGTGACTTCAGAGTGATCCCAGCATCAGTAACAAGTGGATGGTTTATTTTGATGGCATCTGGATCGCGTCGGAGGATGATATGTTTGTTCGGAGCATATTGTTTTGTATATGAGGCACAGTGTAATGGAGAGTTCACAAAGAAACTTTTGTTGACAGATGAAGCAGTCAGCTGCATTGGATCTGACAGCAGCTGCATCACAAACCTTAAGTAAATGATCTCATAATACTTGTAAATGACGGTTTTATATGGATAATGTTTTCAAAACACTTACTCCTGCGCGAGTGGGCATTGATACTGTTTCCTATGCAATGACAATGACGTTAGCCAAACGTAACACTGGCCGTTTACTGACAAGCCTTAAAGGAGCCACCCCTCAAAAACAGATCATTTCAGACAGAGGGTCAGAACGAGAGTTGAAAATTAGATATGATACAAACAAATCCCATCATGCAGGAACTCAATGCCTGGTGAATTACACCTGTGGTTAATTTGTAGGTGCTTAAATACTGCTGGCTGAATTTAGAATATGAGCTAGTCCTCCAAATAGCCCTGTCAAATGCAAAGTGCCACTGCACCAAACACAAATTTCTGTCTGCTCGTCCAAGTAATTATGCACTGCCAACTCCCCAGAGTCAAACTCTGCATCCAATATTCCTCACAAAGGACTTAAGGGCTGCAGCACGGGTGTGTGTGCTGCCCACGTCTTCCTGTGTGTTTCAGGGCACCACCTACATTCGAACACAATAATGACCAGTGTCCTTCCCACCCCCTGTACACACACCACGTTAATGAACTGTAATCACATCTCTGGGCCCCTGGTGGACCTGGCTGTGTGGGTGGGGCTTCTACCACTAGCAGAGTCTGATTGCCGCCCACCCTTCCATCCATTTTCTGCACAGCATGGCTAATGAAGAATGATCCAACCAATCAATGTGTAACCTTAAATAGAGAAATGAAAATAAATGGATTAATTGAGGGTCATGCAGTCCTGACATCTCTCCAACCATAGTTGTTTGGATCATTATGTGATGTGAGGCAAAAACCAGTGTTTTTGACACACATTATTTAAGAAAAATGCTTGGGTACTTGGGGCACAATCACTAAAACAGAAATAATGATGTAAAAGAGATGAAAAGAAAGGTATACATATTAAAGGTATATGTACACTACTGTCAGTAAGATTTTAAAAAAAAGAAATTAATAATTGATTCAGCAAGGATTCATTAAATTGATCAAAAGTGACAGTATAAGTCATTTATAATGGTACAAAAATAAATAATGTAAACAAATAAATAATGCTCTTTTGAACTTTCTATTTATCAAAGAATTCTGAAAAAAATCAGTTTCCACAAAAAAATTAAGCAGCACAACTGTTCTCAATATTGATAATAATATGAAAAACTTCTTGAGCACCAAATCAACATATTAAAATGATTTCTGAATGATCATGTGACACTGAAGACTGGAGTATTGATGCTAAAAATTCATTACATTAATAGATTACAAAAATACAAGAGTTATTTTAAACTGTAATAATATTTCACAATATTCTTTCCACTGTATTTTTGAACAAATAAATCAACACAAGAGGCTTCTTTTAAAAACATTTTTTAAAAAAATCATACCAAGCCCAAACTTTTGAATTATAGTGTATTTTACCAAAAAATGTAAAATCTGCCATTAATAACTGCTAAGCTTTAAAAATGACAAAAAGGCATCTTAAAAGTAGAGCCATAGGATTTGTGCATCATATTACAAGCCGTTTGAAGCCATACAATAGTTTTGTGTGAGAAATAGAACATGGATGACCAAACATATCGATGATATGGCAATTTGAACTGCATTGTATGCAGAAGAGCTGCATGAACATTCTTCAAATAATCTACTTTTGTTCTCCACAGAACATAACAAGGTACGCTGCCTTTGGAATGGCATGAGGATGAGTAAATAATTACAGAATTTTCATCTTTGACTAAACTTTAATTAAAAAAAACAACATTTAGCACAAAGAAAAGCATTAAAACATTCAAGCGTTCCCTCAAGTAAAAACTCCTCCTCAGCATCTGCACTACAACAAAGCAAACAAGAGTTGATGCTGAGTTTTTAATGACCCGAGACAGTAAGAATCTCAGGAATATAACTCTCAATATGTTGTTCAGCATAAAGCAATAGATGAAATCACATAGCGTAACATATTTTCCAAAACACCCTGTATCTTTAGATGGAATCGTCTGTTTTCTCATGTTTGATGTTTACCAGACGGCAATTAAAAACAAGCTCTGCTGAGGATTGGTTCGCCCCACTCATCCGCCTACCTACAGAAAGACTCAGCCTCGACTGATTTTTTTCAGCTCTCTGCTCATGTCAATCACCGCGCTTGCTCTTTGCAGCCTAGCAGCAGCCTACCACCCTATCCTCCTTTAGGAAACAGAACGGAAAAAAAGCATAAACAAGTGCAAGAAAAAAAAAAAAATGAAGAAGAAACTGCCAATCTTTCAACTCGCAAAACAAAGATCACAACATCACAAGTATGCCGCTATTATAACATGACACAAATGACTGCAGAACATGTGGCCTGCACCTCTTGAATGATCACAACAACAAAGGAACAGAAAGATCAAGAGAAAAAAAGAAAAAAGAAAAAAAAAAATCACCAACATTGAGCACTTTCATGGGACAGAAAGCCTTGTGAAAGCCTTATTTGCCTTCAAAGTTCTCCAGCCATCCTGGGTGTAGGACGGGCTTAAGTGCACCAACATAAGGCCCATCTCTGTGGGTGTCAGATTTTAGCCCACTAATCAAGAGCTCAGAAGTCCCTCTCTGTTTTGGAGAGGCATTTGTCCATGGAATCAGCTCTTTGCCAAAACCTCTTTTTGAAGTAGACAGCAGTTGTTTTCGTAAAACTTGTGTCTCATTTTTAAACTTGTGTCTCTTACTGTGAAATAAAATAAGGAGAAATAAGAAACAAATGCAATATAAACTGGAAATTTAGAGCCACACTGCACAGTGTCCGTTAATGTATGTTTACAATTAATCAGTGATACAAAAGTCTATTTTCTGTCCAGGCAATACACATACAAGTACAGCTCCTTTCAACTCGAATGAGGAAATTTCAATTATGTGAGCTTAAAACATCTTCAAATTTCAATTATCTGCGCTAAAAAGCTACATTTATCCCAGCTAACAGTGAACGTTCTGGCAAAGGTTCTCTCAAAGTTATGAACAAACGTTCTTCCAGTAACGTTAATAGAACGTTCAGTCTGTTATCTGGTCTTTAATAATGTTCTTAAAACATTAGCACAAAAACGCTATTTATATATATTGTTCACAGAACGTTTTTTCTGAAACATTTGATGTTCAGAGAACATTCAAAAGTAACATTCACATAATGTTTACAAAATTATAAAATGGAATGTTCCCTTAAAGGTGACATATCATGAAACTTTTTCTGTGTTTAAGTGCTATATTTGGGTCTCTGGTGCATCTACCAACCCAAAATGTGAAAAAGGACAACCCAGTTACTTTGTTTTGTCAAGCCTTTCTTTGCAAGCATGTGAAAAAACCAGCCGCTCAGATTTTGCTCCCCTTGTGACGTAGGAAAGGAATTTTTTCATAATATTACGCCCCTTCATCTGCACGTTTCCACCCATGGCGCCGCCATTTTGTTTTCACAAAGTGAAAACGGTGAACCAGTTCTAAGGCCAAGGCAAAAGTTCAAGCAAAGCATGCTAGCTGTTCTGTCGCTGGCTGCACAGAAGAGCACAAAACACTATTTAGAGTCTCGTTAGCCTGGATAGTCTGCAAGTTGACCCTGGCAAGCTCGATTGCTAAAAAAGGAGCGTTTGAGTTGAGTTGAATGAGTTCATTGAGTTGAATCAATTCCACAGCAACTACATAAATTTATCCACTAACCATTCAGAAACGTCCAATTGCATTCTACAAGTTGTAATTTCTCTCCATCAGTGTCCGACTCCAGTTTGAACAATGTAAGGCTGAACTCCGTAACTGACAATCGTCATTTTGGCTGCTTGTGAGATTCTCCAGCTTTGTTGTTGTTGTTGAGCAACCTAAGTGTGAGCTGTCAAAGCTCTGCCCTCTTTTGGAAAGCAGCCAGGGAGTAGCAGCTCATTTGCATTTAAAGGGACACACACAAAAACGGGATGTTTTTGCTCACCGAAATAGGGGCAAATTTGACAAGCTATAAGAGGGGTGTCCAAACTTGCTCCTGGAGGGCCACTGTCCAGCAGAGTTCAGCTCCAACCCCAATGGGCTATATGCATGGAGCGTTCTTTAGAACTTCCGCATTAATATAAGCCAGCTCGAAAACTTCCGGTGAGATGTTATTTGCTGGTGTGTTGAGCATCAGTAGTGTAATACTTAGTTTATAATCAGAATATAGTCACTTAAATAGTCAGGGATAGCATTAATTTAGTTATTCAAACGTAAGACGGCATAAAAAATAAATAAATAAAGACGTACCTCATTGTTCCTCCTCGGCTAAATTCAATTCGACCATCAGTTTTCACACTTTTATGTGAAAAAAAAGCTTCAAAAATTAAATATTTATTGTGCACTTTATTAGATTAATAAAATGTGTGTTTTCACAAGTGTGCTGAAATCATTGATCTTGCGCTGCAATGACTGACAGCTGCTGTAATTACAAAAGGAAAGCGCGGTGCTCGCTTTCTGTCATGAATCACAAGAAAAGTTATTGTTTTTCTTAAGATTTTTTGAGTATTTCATACTTCACATTGACAAAATGTATTTTTAAACCTAGTTATTTTATAATGTTTAATATTTAGTCAAAAACGAAGTGAAAAACGATTAGAGGAAATGGCTGATATATGCGCAAATAAATGCTACGTTGCCGCCACCTGCTGGTTACAGTGGTAATTATTGTCTTTTTTATTTTTAAATAAGTGTTCTCTATCAAATGTTGAATTTCCTACGTTTTGAAACGTTCGGTTTTACAATGGGGACAATCTCAGAAGGATGAACAAATAATGTTTGTGGTCATCACATTAAAAATAACATTTGAAGTGCTGGGGGGGAAAATGCGTGTGCGTGTCTAATTACAGACACGGCGTTTTTAAACGGTCCCAATAGCTTCGTCTTTATTGCAATCAATAAAACAGGTTTATTGGAAAATTAGGTAAATGTGATAAGTGCATTAAAATATGAATACAACGTTAAAAAGTCAACCATTGATGGTTTTGTGTTGATGTACAGCGACTACAGAATGAACAGCTAACAGTTCACCGGAAATGCCCGAGCTGGCTTAACGACAACCAGGAAGTAACCGTGCATATAGCCCATTAAACACACCTGAACCAGCTTATCAAGGTTTTTAGGCATACAGGAAACTTCCAGGCAGGTGTGTTGTGCTAAGTTGGAGCTAAACTCTGCAGGACAGCGGCCCTCCAGGACCGAGTTGGGACACCCCTGAGCTATAATAAATGATCTGTGGGGTATTTTAGCTGAAACTTCACAGACACATTCTGGGGACACCAGATACTTATATTACATCTTGTGAAAAGGGGCATAATAGGTCCCCTTTAACATTCATATAACCAAGATTTTTTTTCTTTTTTTTCTTTTTGACATTTAATAAAACTGGACATTTTGAAAGTTCAAAGAACATTCAGAAATAACATTTTCATTACTTAATGGGAAAGTTCTTAAAACATATTTTTGATAGCAGGGATGATAAATGTAGCTTCTTTAGCTCAGATAATGAAAAAAATACACATATGATGTATATGTGTAACATAGACTGCAATGTAGAGTATTACCTAATGTGCATCTTATTTACTATTATCTCTTAAAGGGATAGTTCACCCAACTACCATTCATCATTTACTCACCCTCAAGTTGTTATAAACCTGTATGAATTTCTTTCTTCTGCTAAAAGCAAAATATATTTTGAAGAATGTTGGTAACCAAAAAGTTGATGGGCCCCATTGACATCCATAGTATTTTTTTTTTCTTTTTTTTTCTTTACTATGGAAGTCAATGGAGTCCAACTGTTTGGTTAACCATATTCTACAAAATATGGTTAGAAGAAAGAAATTCATATAGGTTTGGAACAGCTTGAGGGTGAGTGAGTAAATGACAGAATTTTAATTTTTAGGTGAACTATCCCTTTAATATTCTGAACAAGTGTCATGCAATGGTCACAAAACCATACGAGTTCTTTTGTTAAAAATGTGAGGAATAGACCACATTATGACCAAAAGTATGGACTACATGGCAACTTTTATATATTTTTGGATCTCAGCCACGGTCACTTCGAACTGTCATTAGATGCAAAAGAGCTGCATGAACATTCTTCAAATAATCTCTTTTCATGCTCCATGGAACATATAACAATGTATGCTTAGAAACAACACAAGGATGAGCAAATAATGACAGAAGTTTAATCTTTCATCAATGTAAAGTATTACCAAATTAGCTTCTCATTTACCATTTTCTCTTATTATTCTGAACAAGTGTTGTGCCATGGTCATGAAACCAGTTGAGGTTTTTTTTTGTTTTTTTTTTGTTAAAAGGCCCTTAACTGACTCTGCATCAAAAACGGGACTTTCTGTACCTTAACAAAAACCACAAAGCCTTCCTCTAACCAACTTTTTTTTCTTAATACTTTCCCCTGTGGGACATAACCTTGCAACTGTCTGCTACAGCAACTGAAGATAAACTTCATTAGAGCTTGTTGAGTGCAAGGAGCAAAAATGCAGAAAAACTATTTGAGTTATTAAAAAAATTAATTTAAAAGGTTGATGGAGAAAATAAATGCACTCTTTCATGGGGAATGAGGTTAGAATCCTTCCTAGAAACCAAAATGACAGCATCTGCATTAGTCAGATGCTTGCTGACTCCATGCAAGCGTAAGTGACAGTGGGTCTCAGCCTGGCGTGGGTGTGCCTGTCAGGAAAAGCCGCTGTTGTCTCTGCATCCTAGAGAAATGAGAAAGCAGCCGCCTGCTGTGTCTACGCCCACCACAAAAATCCCCCTTCCATTTCAAAGGGCGAAAAATGCACAGAGATGACATTTTCATCTGGTCTCCTCTAGATTTTGGTTTAACGTTTTTCTTCCCACCGCTTCATCTTTGCGTTTGCTGAAAGACTGCATTCGCAGGGCTAGATATTTTAAGACTGCTTTATTTTGCTGATAGACAATGGATTTTTCATGTTCTCTACATTTAGCTAGATTGTAACGATAAATAAATTTCATTTTAATTTTCAATTTCACATTTTTTATCAATGATTTTCTAGTTGTGATAACTTTTTAAAAATCATGAGATTGCACTCACAAAGAGCCAATAACATGCATTAGACCTATAGTTTCCAACTATAGAAATTTTTATGACTTTTAAAGATTTTATTAATTTCCATGATAACAGAACAAATTGCAGTCAGTACTGTATCCCACAATGCATTGTGCTTAACCTTCTTCCAGTTCCAGTGTGGTGAATAAACGCATCTTAGCTGTTTTTTTTTTTTTTTTTAACACAAACAAGCTAAATATAAATAGGCTATATTTAAATATACTTATTTCCGAAATGATAACCAAACACTACTTGCTGAATTGCTGAATTCATCATGCAACGTGATAAAGTCATGTGACAACAATGCAACATACTACTACAACAATTATTGTTGCATAATGCAAACGTTTTACTGTTTCATATATCATTTTTAAAGATTAGTACGCAGTAATCTTACATAATTAGAAACGTTGACTTGGCAACTAACTGAAATAAGTTGAAGCACTAAAATTGCTAAATGGAAATAAATAAAAAAACTAAAATAAAATAAATTAAACCTAAATAGTAATATTTGAAAAGAATATTTAAAAAATCTAAAAATTGGAAGCTAATTCAAAATATTACACTATAAAATAGTAGGCTACATAAATCTAAAACAACACTGGTGTTTACTTTTAAACCTTTGACTGCGGCTTAAGACCTGACTAATCAAACACTAAACTCCCAAATAGGCTCATTAAATAGACACCATTTTGAACATGAAATGTGCTAATTTGTGTATATAACGACTTGTTTGTTTTATAAATAGAAGTTAAAGCCTCTATACTTTATAAATGAGTAAAAAAATATCTGGACCTATCATTCACTCTGAAACTGTTAGTCTGGTCTGGGTTACACGAAGCCCACCGAATTTGAAACCGAAAACATTAGCTTAGCTCATGTTAGCTTAGCGGGCTAATCATTAACCTGCTGTCTGTCAGATCCATCCATTTAACACAATACTTCACAAAACATGGGGAAGTTAGCTGCTTTTATACCCGTTTTAACTCTATTATGTGCTTACTGGCAAAGTGCAGAGGGAAACAAAGGCTATTCATACACAGGTAAATGACTTGAGCCACATGCTAAACAGACAGCGAGATAAAAAAACATCGCTAACATTACAAAACAGTTACATTGTGTATATCTATGGGGTTTTGAATGTTATAAAACCACAGACTGCAGTTAAACCACTCTATATATCGTGAATTGTGTGACCTGGACACAAATGCTGTGTGCCAAAATAGTGAGCTCTGTACTTAAAAAGTTGTAGTTTTTTTTTAACTCTCTTTATTAAGTCAAAGTTTATGTTTTGTATTTTGTAGTAAAGTAGACTTTTAGACAGTTCTTAGAAGTTCTTTTAGATAGAAAATAGCTATGTAAGAACCGTATTACATAAGTACAAAAAGACTAGGCCAATATAACGTGTATGTGTAACATATATTGCAGTTTTTAGTATGAGATTTTCAGCATCCATTAAACAATAACTAAATATAACTACTTTGTCTGTATGTGTCTGTAATCTTACCATGGTCCTTCTAACATGTTTGTATTGTACCTTAAAGTCACCATGAAATCAAAATGGACAACTCTTGTTTTTATGGAATATTGCAGTATTTATTGTAATTGATTTATCCATGCATGTAATTATTATTATTATTTAAATTCTTGTGCCCTCATAATCTTTAAAGGTAGGGTAGGTAACGTTTTCATAAACACTTTTTGTTATACTGGTTGAAACGCTCTTCACATCCTGATAGCAATCAATTATAAAAGTGGTCTAAATATTAAAACATCTACATATATCTTCTGTGGAAGTCTCAGGACTAAAAAATGTTCGTTCAGTCATTGCATTTGGTCCAAATGATATGGATTTGCATACCTCCCTGCTCGCCCAGACATCACACGTCATCAACATGTTCCGTGAGGCTATGCAGAGTTTTTACAGTTTCCTTTTATGGTTTCTCCTGAACCAAAACAACAAGCTTATGCTGCATTCACGCCATGTCGTAATTACCGTAATTAAGAGATGGCAACCCTGACGTTCTACTCAGAGCTGTTCTCGTCTTCAGACTCAGAATTATGCTATAATTATGTTAAATATTTCTATGGCAACACTATCAATGCCGAAATTAATCTGTAGCTGTCAAGTGGTACAAGTCAGAGCTATTCTTAAAATAAAGCTGATTCTAAAGTTATGTTTAAAGTTATGTATAAAGTTAACGCCGTCTCTTGTGACGCTTTGCAGACTTTGCTGTGTGCGTTTATGTGTTTCGGAGGAGGCGTGGCTTTGGAGAGAGCTCTGAGGGGAGGGTGGGATCTTCTGCTTTCAAAACTCGCCTGCCATTGCTAGACTTTCTGAAATTGCCTACCCTACCTTCAATCAAAACACTATAAAAATAGTGTTTTTGCAGATTATGTTTTGATGTGACTTTCACAGCATCTCTCAGACAGTAGCAACACATGATCCTAAATAGCTCAAGAACTGAATATTCGAAAACTCTAAATATAAAGTAAAATAACAGTAACAAACATGTGCATTCAGTTTTCTTATGCTTTCTGTCTTTTAACATGCAAGTGAACATAAAATATTTCATCCTTTTTTAAGTAAGTGCTTTTTTTATAATTGTTTTTACTTTAATATAATTCATTTATAATTCATTTATTTATCATCAGCAGTAACAGTTCCCTCACGAACCCCAGTTTGGGAAAATCTTCCCCATAGTGAAAACATCCATTTATAAATGATCAGTGAGTAATACTGCTGTATAGAAGCAACCACACATGAAAATGTCTGTTTTTTGGAAAGCGAGGATTCAGCATTTGCATTAGTGCAGTGATTAGGATGAATTTAGTCTGTGGGCAGAAGCTTGTAGTCAGTGTTCTTTTCTGGGATGCTTTTGTACTATTTTAGACATAGAGAAAAAGAAAACAGATGATGGGGATCGTTAAATTAAAGCAGAGGAGTAATTCTGAACCTTTCCTGATTCTGACAGATTGCACCTATGTGAAAGGAGACAGTGCCCACGAGTATTTTGGGAGTCGATGCTTCTGTTACAGCTCTGGCACTGTAATCAAATGGAAGGACATCTGGTCCACCTTCAAGGTAATATATTACATCCTGCTTTGCTATTATTTACTTTTCCTGCAGTGTTCTTTTTAATTAATTTTATTATTGGAACAATATCAGGTTATGTAAATAAGGACAAAACATTTTTTGGCTTAATTCTCACTTTAAATTGAATACTGACAAGACACATGTTGTTCACAGGTAAACGTGACAAGTGATGAGGATGTCTTTGTCGTGTTCCCGTTGGAGACTCAAAATTGCCAACATCCGGATGATCTTCTCACGGTTACTAACTGCTTTGTTGAACACTATTGGCCATCCACTATCCAAAGAGAGAAGTCTTTGGACATTCCCATGGTTGATGAAGATGTCTGCTTCATGACAAAATCGCCTAGAAGCAATACTGAGTACACACTACACGTCTCCAACAAAAGTAAGAATCACACACCTTATTCTCATACAGAGTACTTGGGCACTGAATCTTAATTGTTTATTTTCTATTACAGGGTTAAATAGAATGCGCTTCCTGCTTTTTGTGTGTGGGTTGATACTGTTTTTTAGAGCAGGATACATATGCAGGTAAGTGGCAATTTAGCGCTAGTTTAGATGTTCTCAGCTAGAGAAAATCTACAGTAGAATGTCAGATTTAATTCTGATCAAGAGTGTTTTTTCCCCCCCGCAAACCTTAACAAAAAAATTACACCATGCTTGTCTCTCTACCTTAAACATGAATAAGATAAAGTAATTTTAACAAAAAATTACACTACATTTAGAGAAATTATGTTTTTTTTTTTATTTAAAATGTGGAACCAAAAAGACATTTTATGCAAAAAAAAAAAAAAAAAAAATCTTTTCCATATAATGGTAGTTCACAGTGGCCACATCTATCATGCACCAAAAAACACTGTAAAAGCATGATAAAAGTGGTCAGTGCAACTTGTGTAGAACATTCTAGTCTTCTGAAGCCATACAGTCAAAGACTTTTATATATGGAGAGACGGTGCAGTCGTATTATTATGAATGGGAGAAAAAGTGCAACACGCAATATGGTGAAATAAGTCCCGCCTTCTAAATAAGAGCCAATTACTGATTGGTAAAGTCATCGTGTCACTGCAGCAGTCATTAGAAGCTCCAGTTCCTATAGAAACAGTCAGATGCGCGATCCCTATAGAGACGCACGCTTAGGACTGCGCATGCGTATGAGCTTGATCCAGCCTGAGAAATGCCGTTTTTTTTATCATGATTCGAGTGTTTAGAAACAAAATTTATGAGACAGTTGTCAGATTTTATTAGTGATTTCAAATATGAAATTTAATTGAAAGCATGGTGAATAGCTTTGAAGAATTTGATAGGAGCTGCACTTGCATGCCTGAGAGGCATTTCAAAGTTGGCTGCCGAGTGAAATGACTTGTCTTAAAAGGACTTTGATACAGTAGCTTTGGTGAAGAAAAGAAAGAATATGAAATAGTTGATATATAAACATAGTATGCAAAGGGTGCTGCTTGGGTATCAGTTAATACCTACTTGTGCTCTGTGGATGAGGGATATTCAGTTCAGTACAAAAATAGTATGATCTAAATTGTCAAAACCCTTTAATACAGTGGTTCCCAATCAGGGGCTGCACACTTCCAAAGAAATTGTTATTAGGAAATAAAAAATTAAATAAACTTGTCCCATAATTTTGAACAACTGGAAACGTCATGTAAATTCATTGATCATAAAAATTGTGAACTCTGAAATATATACAGTTCTTTATTTTAATTTAAATATTTTAATATATTGCCACTCATAGTTTGTGTAACTTAAGAAGTTTGAAAACAAGCAGCTTTGTAATTACAGCAGAAGTATAGTTATAGTTAGCCTACATTGAGGGGGGCTTTGAATATTGTCTTGAACAATGGAGGGATTTTTGTTGTGAAATATAATAATTGTTCGCTGAAAATCTTGCTGTCCATCAACGCTCTGAAATCTATGGAAGCTTATTTCTGCCACTGAATAAAAAATAAAAAAGGTAATTGCGACTTTTTATTTCACAATTCTGACTTTTTTTCCTCACAATTGCGAGTTTATATCTCACAATTCTGACTTTTTTCTCAGAATTGCGTGCTATAAACTCGGAATTTTGACTTTTTCCCCCCCAGAATTGCATGATATAAACTCGCAATTGTGTGTTAAGTCAGAATCGAAAGATATAAACTCGCAATTCTAAAAAATAAAGTCACTCTTTTTTTCCTCAGTATTGGACTTTATAACTCGCAATAAGTCAGAATTGCAAGAAAAAAAGTAAGTAATGCGAGATCTAAACTTGCAGTTGCTAGAAAAAGTTTATATCTCGCAATTATGACTTTATTTCTTGCAACTATGAGTTTATATCTTGCGATTTTGAGAAAAAAGTCAAAAATTGTGAGAACTCGCAATTGTGAGGGGAAAAAAAGGCAGAATTATGAGATAAAAAGTCGCAATTATATATTAATTTTATTCCGTGGTGGAAACAAGTCAGTCTTTTTTTCTTTTTTCTTCAGATTTGGACTTTGAACTTGAACTCGCAATAAGTCAGAATTGCAAGAAAAAAAAAATTATAAACTCGCAATTGCAAGAAAGTTTATATCTTGCAATTCTGACTTTATTTCTCGCAATTGCGAGTTTATTGTCGCAATTATCTTTTAATTTTTTTCATTCCGTGGCAGAATCAAGCTTCCATAGAAATCTCATCTGCATCAAGATTCGGTGAGTGATTACTTGCAACCGTGGAAGATTTTCAGTGAATAACAACCTAAATATTTCACTAAATTATCACATGACTTCAGAAGAAGAGAATATGGCACACAAGAAGTCATATGGACTTGAAAGCCATGGCCACCATGAATTGTTGTGCAAAGTCAAGAGAAGACTCTTAAAAAATCCTCTCCCTTTACATTCCATGGGGAAAAAATAAAAGCATATAGATTTTGATCAACATAAGGATGAGTAAATAATGACAGAATTTTCATTTGTGGTTGTAATTTATTAATCTGACCCAATCTTCATGGTTTCCAGGAGCTCACTGTTTTTCTACACAGCCGGAGTTTCATTGGGAGTCATCGCCACATTTGTCTTCCTGACACTTCTCCTCCGAAACTTTATACCAAAGGTGTGCAATGCTTCTGTCACTACCTTTATCATGATCTATCACATGTTTCCTCACCGATCAAACATGTTGGATGAGTAGTATGAGTTTAAGCCTGTTCAGTGCTGGCATTGTCTCTGCTGATGAGATTAAAGATAAAGGGAGGTGGAGACTCACTCCTCAACACAAACAGCCGCAGGCATGTACATGATTGTAAGGTTTTATGTATAAATCAGGGGTGTGTAATCAATTACAGATTGATAGACAGATTGCAGTTTTGGGGTAGGTCAGAAGGTCAAGAACATTCACTAAGGCTCTGCTTTTCCCCCCAGCGAGGGCTGTTCCTGGTGTTGTTGGGCGCTGGCTCCGGTCTGTCCTACATGGGGATCCAGAGGGTGTTAAATGAATGGGATGACATCGTGACTGAGCACTGGATGGAATTACTGGGTAACTAGGCAACCTTTCTCTGTTACAACCCATCTTGCCCTGTTTTCCTTTGCAATCATCTCATCAGCCAATTAGATCAGACAGTAAGCCTTCGCTAATGTTAATAAATGGTCTTTCAAATGTACCTTTTGTACAGTTTTGCATGTCAGTCGTGTTGTCTGTTAATTTGCTTGCTGTGCTCTTTATACAATAGAATAATTACTGTACATGTCATTTAGACAGATTATCCTTCTACACTCTCGCTGCACATTTCATCAGCTGAAGCGCTCGCATTAGAACACGCCAGAATCGCATAGTAACAGTCTAGAGCAGATTGAGATTCACCTTTTGTATCGTATATCTTGGCTCCGTTAGTGTTATAATATGAGGGCCAAGTATTTTGAATGCTGAAATGACTGCCTCTTGACTGCTCAATAGATTCTATTCTCTGCCAAATCAATTTCCCTCTTCAAGCACTCGCAGTATGTAAATGCATCAGTGTTTGAATGCGAGAACTACAGGCATATTAAGATTAAGGGAAAGAAGCTGCAATGCTGCTGGAACATTGATTTCTATGCCTAAAACAAAAAGGCTCTGGGTGGATTACAGCCCCAGTGTGTGTCTGTTTTCTGGCCCTTTTATTTCCTCTTTGATTTTTTTCCTTCTTCTTTGTTTTCACAGATATAGGCTACTGTTACATTGCAAGAATAGTTCACTTGAGCTTTTTGTCATTTTACTCATCATTGTGTTTTTCCAAACTCATGACTTTCTCATCATCTTTTTCTTTTTTTACCCTTTGTTTCTTTCTTTTTCATATGATTCCATACAATGAAAGTGAATAGAGACTGGTTTTGTCAAGCTCCAAAAAACAAACAAACAAACAAACCAAAAAACATAAAAATGGTCCAAATGACTCATGCACTACAGTCCATGTCTTGAAACCATGCAAACGCTTTGTGAGGAACTAAATTTATTTGTTATTTAGTGATAAATGGTGCATTGACACAATTTGTCAGTATTTTCTCCAAACCCCGTTGTTTTGGGGTTAATTGATTTTTTTTTTTTTTTTTTTTTTTTTTTTTTTTAAAGCTACAGATGAGGGGTTTGTTGGTGAATAATGTCTTAAAGGGTTAGTTCACCCAAAAATGAAATTTCTGTCATTAATTACTCACCCTAAAGTCGTTCCAAACCCGTAAGACCTTCGTTCATCTTCTGAACACAAATTAAGATATTTTTGATAAAATCCGGCTCGTGAGGCCTGCACTGACAGCAAGTTAATTTACACTTTCAAACGCCCAGAAAGTTACTTGACAGATCCAGTAGACATCCACTATCATTATCTGGAAAATATGGCCAGGATATTTTTCAAGAACCTTTTGTTTTTAATTAACAAAAAAAACAACAACAACAACAACAAAAAAACTACACTGTACCATACACTAGTTTGGGATTTTTATTCAGCAGGTATGCATAAAAAGTGACAGTAAAGAAATTTATAATGTTACAAAAAAAAAATCTATTTCAAACAAATACTATTCCTTTGAACTCTGTTCATCGCGGAATACTGAAATTGTATATCATGGTTTCCACCAAAAATGTTACTGTATTTTTTGATCAAATAAATCCAGCTTTGGTGAGGATAAGAGGCTTTTTTCAAAAAAACATTTTACTGACCCCAAACTTTTGAACAGTAGTGTAGGTTGGTAATCACTTTTGGCTGAGTAAATAGTAACTCAGTATTTTAATAGAACCAGTTTTGTTATATTATATTTCACCATTATTCTTTTGTTTGTATACTGAAGCATTCAGCAATTCATTGCTTTGTTGCAGCAGTAGCCTGTAATGTTTGCATCCAGTGAGTGTAGGCTGGGCAAATACAGTACGACATCCACTATTTGATATTCATGGCCCACATTTACACAATGCACATTTTAGCAAGTGAAAGCTTGCCTTAAAGTAATAGTTTACCCAAAAATGAATGAATGTCAAAAGTGATGTTGAGTTGTTTCAACACATATAGATCTATTGTGACTTTTGCAACTGAGTGTGCTTTGTACATATTATTACTGTTGGTTTATGGGCTGTTTATGAATCACAGGCAAGCTCAGGCAGGCTGCTTCTGTCCGATTCAAATTGGGAATGCATTTTTAATGTTACTTTGCTACATAAAGTTAGGTGCTTCATGTATGTATGTATATACGCAAGAAGGTGGATAACACCAAGCTGGACATTTGAAAATTATTTTTACATTTTCTTTTTTCTCTTTGTCTGCAGTATATGTGCTCATATTGGGCTTATTTAGTTTTGCTGTATGCTATAAACATGGCCCCATCACCAACAAACACACCCTCAACTTTATGACCTGGTGTATGCAAATAGTAGGCATGGTGTTGCTTTACTATGGGATTACATTCCCCCCGGCCTGCTATGTACTGATCGCTGTCCTGTTGTGCTCGAAGATTCTGCCCTTGGTCCGGAGCCTTCTAATGTGGATTTGCAGGTAAGGAAAGCACCACAAACAGTACTCAAAATTTCTGAGTGAAACAGGATATTCAGTGAGAATTCTTTTTTAGGGCAGGGCTTTATTCCCCAGCCAAATAGGAAAGTTGTTTCAAATGCAAAGCCAATATTTCTTTACAGATGTTCACATCATTATTGGTTATATTTACTATCTTTGTATATTTAATATACAGTATCTTTAACATCTCTCTCTCTCTCTCTCTCTCTCTTTGATGTCATGTTGACTAAGTCTAGGATAGAAATTGAAAGCCAATCGTATGATGAAATTAAGCTTTGAACAGGTGAAATATGTAATCCTAAATATTTGTATGTATGAACTTCTGCCTTTCTGCCTTCAGTCTCTTCTACTCATTCCTGAACTTGTTCCGGAGGAAGAAACGGCACACTGTCAGGCTACTGACTGAGGATGAGTACAGAGAGCAGGGAGAGATCCACACCAGAGCCTCCCTGGATGAACTACGGGAGCACTGTAACAAGCCTGGCTTTCCTGCATGGGACACCGTGTTGAAGCTCAGATCACCGCAAAAGTAAGTAAAGTCCCCCTGTAGTCAATAATTTTATCCCTTAAAACTCATCTTTGATCACCAAAATGACATATCTAAGCATTTTTTTTTTTTTTTTTCTGTGAAATTTTTTTTATTCATGCCTTAAAGGATTAGTTCACTTTCAAATGAAAATTAGCCCAAGCTTTACTCACCCTCAAGCCATCCTAAGTGTATATGACTTTCTTCTTTCTGATGAACACAGTCGGAGAAATATTAATAAATGTCCTGACGCATCTGAGCTTTATAATGGCAGTGAACAGGAGTGACTAGTATGAGCTGAAGAAAGTGCTTCCATCCACATCCATCCATCATAAACGTACTCCACGTGGCTCCGAGGGGTTAATAAAGGCCTTCTGAAGAGAAGCGATGCGTTTGTGTAAAAAATTTTTTTTTTTACACAAACGCATCGTTTCGCTTCAGAAGGCCTTTATTAACCCCCCAGAGCTGTGTGGAGTACACGTTTACGATGGATGGATGTAGATGGAAGCACTTTCTTCAGCTCATACTAGTGACCCCTGCTCACTGCTATTATAAAGCTCGGATACGTCAGGATATATATATCTCCGATTGTTTTCATCAGAAAGTCATATACACCAAGGATGGCTTGAGGGTGAGTAAAGCTTGGGGCAATTTTCATTTCAAAGTGAATGAATCCTTTAAAATAGCTTGAATGTAACTCTACACCCTTGCTTTATTTAGTATAGGCGGATATCCTTGTATATGCAAATTAGCCCCGCCTCCACTCACTCACACAAGCTCAGAATACCTGATCCACTGGTGGAAATACTGGTTTAATTCAGCCATATATGCTTGAACCAGAAACTGATTCAGAAGAAGAAGCAGTAGAGTGAATTATACAGGCTCGTATACAAGTCAATGTATCAGAATGGTATGCGTTTTATGTATCGCTCTCTATGTCGCACACATAACTTTTGCTTGACTATGTTATCAAACAGCAACACAAACCATGTTCCCATTCACCATATCGGAGTCAGACAGCTGCCATCTAAAAATCAGTATCCTTAGAAATGCTTTGAACAACTTAGAACGTCAGTGGAGAAAGGCATAAAGTTCATCATAACATCGTTATATACATCATACATAATTCACCCGCTATATTGCTAAATGTACCTGATTTTTCATATCAACAGAAAAATATACCAGAATAACCTGGCTTCTCTTGAGACCCCCCTGCTTCACAGCATAGTAATGATATGCTAAAGCCCGTCTGCACGTTGACGTGATTGGTTACAAGGTAGTTTGTGATGTAAGAAACAGCAGTGATTTCAAACCACGTTTTTGAGACTGTCTTTGGTTCACTGCAGTTTTAAGGAGAAAAGCATATTAAAGCACCACATTGACATATAAACAACATTAAAAACTTGACCCCACAGGGGGTCTTTAAACATTTGTAGTCATCAAATAAGCATGTTTGAAAGGGACATATAATGGTGAAAAGGATTTTTTTTTTTGAAAATAAAAATAAGTTTGACATTCACAATACAAAGTTTAAATCATATTTAGTGACAAATTGGTGTAATTGCTTTAAATGTGTTGCAATTTTGCATTGATCTTTGAGTGAAGGAGAGAAATGCTATATGGCCCATTTTATTTAATGACATTTTAAGAAGTCCTCACCAGTTGTTGCCATTTTTTTTTCAGGTTGGCAGAATTTCTGCGCAGTGGCAGCCACATCACTCAAGAGGAGCTTCAGAGTCATGAGAATCAGTACGGGGTTGGTGGGGCGTACTACGAGAACGTGCTCTTTAACAGCAGCTCCAGTGAAACCCAGTCTCAGAGAGGAGATGCAGAGGACAGTAGCGAGGACGAGCTGGTGAGAAATGGTCCTGCAACAGTAAATAACTTCCCCACTCCTGCTGTATACATCCCAGATGTCTGCCCGTATCCCCCTGTCGCCTGCACCCCTCAGCCAGAACCCATGGATCCAGAAGACCAGGATTTCTTTTGAAATTGTGCCGCTATCTGTAGGAAGTGATTTTTATGTAAATTTTGAAGACTTTTTGAATTGCACAATATTGTTAGGAAGGATTGACTCTAAGGAACATTAGTTGGTCCATAAGGATTGTAAAATAATCATTCTCTCTCAATTGTTTGTTTAAATGATCTCTTTTAGGCAGCGTGGGCTGTTACTATATTTTTTTTTTTAGCAGTTTGTATTCTCATACCCAAGTGATGCAGAGCTGGGAATAACACTTTATTGTACATACAGTATGTTAATAGTGTGTGTAAATAGATGGTGACTGTGCTACTCTCAGGTATATTATAAAATCATCAGGACATCTTTGCAGTCACTGCTTAAGAGAATGACTCAACACATACAGTACAACAGAAGTGTGTATTTTAAGGGAATAGAGCCCTCTAGTGTTGGTTAATGAAACCACCCAAAATGCAAATTCTGTCATTATTTACTCGCCAGCCTCATGTTGATTCAAAGCTATGTCGTTCTATCTTCTGTGGAAAAAAAAAAAAAAGAGTATGTTTTGCAGAATCTCCAAATTGCTCTTAATCATATATTTAAACTAATGAAGGATATATGGTTTTCAAAAGCTCTTAAACCAACATCAAAACATCTAAATTTTTTGTGCGTTCTATTCCATGTCTTCTGACGTCAATATTATAGAATATTATGGAGCCTTTCACTTAGAATGTTTTGCGCTGATTTTCCATTGTTTTTCAATGTAAATGTAACCCCTCCAGTTCAAACCACCCACTCTAATCAGGACTTAAACCCGGGTTGCTCTAACAAGGAGGCTAAAGACCGCAGTCTCTAGCATCAGTCCCTAGAGCGCCTCTTGATATCTGGTGAGTGAGGTTTACACACACAGCTCTTACCGGCCTACGTCCATTACACTCACCCCCCAAAAATCACTCCCATCCGGGTCACGGCACCAATGGAACCCCTCCTGTTCGAACCGCCTACTCTAAGCAGGACTCGAACCCGGGTCCGGCGGCATGGGAGTTGGATGTTCTAACAAGAAGTCTAAAGACCGCAGTCTCTTGCATCAGTCGCTAGAGCACCTCTTGAGATCAGTGGATTGAAGTTTACACACACAGCTCTTACCGGCCTACGTCCGTTACATAAACATGCGCTAGACGTGTTTGACCGTTGCGCTCGAGTCTTTTGAAGGTCTTGACGTGGAGTTCTAAAAATGCAGCGCTCAAGAGAAATTTATATATTTGTGCATTTTTCATTCCACTGCCATGAGTCTCACGTCATTTATACAGAGCACGTTTTTACGCTGGATTTCTACATAAACATGGAAGACCAGCGGGTTTTTAAACGCGAAATTATGTTCAGTGTGAATGCCCCCTTCAAAAGATTAGGAATATAGTGCATTATGTGGACTAATTTGAGCCTTTTTGGTATTTTTTTTTTTCCATCACAAAAAATTAATAGATATTATATTTTAATGTTTCTGCGTTTGCTCAATTCTTTTTGCGTTCTCTCAACAAACCTTGTGTTCCCTCACAAAACCGGAGTTCTTTGCGAGCAAACGAACTAGTTTTGAGAGCAAATGCAAAATTTCACTGGTAGCACAAAACTTGCGAGAGAAAGCAAAAAGCATTGAATATATATAGTTATACTATAGTTTACTATCACCATTAGGGGCTTTGTAGAATTTTCATTTTTGGGTGACCCATACTTTTAAAATGAATCAACTCAAAGTTGATGGTCTGCATGTATCCATACAAATTTACATATCTACAGTACATCCTGCCATTCCATATTCTTTCCTTTTTATGGATCTTTTATCAGAAGAATGAATGTATGTTTTCAAGTTTTTACAGCCTTTTATATTACAATCTTATTTAATTAAAGACAAATGGCTAAATTCTCAACCAGAATATTGTATTGTCTTCATATGTAAACATTTCATGTATTTTTAATAGGTCACTTATACACAAAGCTGCGAGGCAGATGGTTTCAGACACTGTAGCAAAACAATACCTTCCAATGGTTCATATTACTATACACTTGGTTTTACAGATCATTGTATACATTTAACAGAACAGAGCATGGCTTTAAACATATTTTATACAGAGTAGATGTTTTTTATTTTTTAATTTGGCCACAAGTTATATGGAAGCACGATTAGCAAAAGACATTTTATACAGAGTGCAAAGCAACTATGCTTCACTATTGCAACATCAAGTCCCACGAATATTATGCTGAAGCATCTCAGCTGCTGGATTATAACCATTAAACACTCAGTAATGTGCAGATCTCATTATAGGCATTGACCTTCAAGCACTCTGTACATAGACTTGCAGGCCATTTGCGGTTAAGGCAAGACATCAACTGTGGCAGTGCAAAGCATATCGATTCTATTGCCTTAGCAAACAAACCCCTTGCTAATCTAGAATACCTGTTGGTCAACATAACATTTTTGGTCCAAAGACAACTGTCACCTTTTATACCCCATACCACTGTATGACTTTAAATCATAAGGCTATATCCCAAAGAATTTCAGTTCATTGTTGATTTTGGTTGTGCTACGACGAGTGTCCTGGCAACGGAGTTGAGTTTTCTACTGGTTCTTTTCTCACTGTGGACTGAAGCGGTTCTTCCACAGGACGGACAGGATGTGTGTTCTGATGAACAAATGCACTGGTAGAAGGTCCTTGGGAGGGATATTCTGCTGGACTTGATGTATTTGGCTGTGATGATGTGGATTCCTCAGCAGGTGGCGTCGTTGAGGTCTGCTCACTTGTCTCCTGCATAACATGAACAGCATGTAAAGGGTAAACATTTAAAATAAATAATTGACTGAGGAGAGGTAAATTTTTTTGATACAGGGTGTTCTAAGGTTAATTAATAAAAAAAAAAAAAAAAAAAAAAGTTTAAAGGTCCATAATTTTATTTTAGTTAGCTTATTTTAGTATCCTCCATTTAGGATGGTTTTCATTGTGGTATTATTTTCATAATAATTTATATTTTTCGCTCTTGATTCGCATTAACGTAATGCATCCAGATGTTTTTTCATTGGAGTTTTTTCATTTTTAATAATATTCAAAATATTCTATATATAGGGTTAAGATTAAAATAAATGATTAAACAATACTGTAATACCTGTTTTTATTTAATAAAAAATAAAGGAAGTATAGATAAATACTTAAAATTTTAAATTATACATCTTTTTAAACAAAATTTGAGAATCAGTAGTTTTAAAAGTTAAAGGGTTAGTTCACCCAAAAATGAAAATAATGTCATTTATTACTCATTTGCGTTCCGAAGATTAACGAAGGTCTTACGGGTGTGGAACGGCATGAGGGTGAGTAATAAATGACATTATTTTCATTTTTGGGTGAACTAACCCTTTAAATCACATGATGTAAAAAATCCCTAATGTTACTAAAAATAGAATTTATTAATAATATTTTAGGGTGAAATATGACCTAGCCATGTTATTGACACATTTCGTGAGATTCACTAACCAAGCATTTGTTTGACTTCAAACAGGTATGAGTCACTGCTTGTAAACATTGTGTACTTTCCAGTTTATCTCTTGTTTCAACAGCCAGATGACAAATAAGTCACTTTTTGTTATTTACATTGTGCCAAATGTGACAGACGTCCACGTAAAACAAATAAACAGCATTTCCTGACTTTGAACATTTGCTCAAAGACAAAAATACATAAATATTTCAGTTGGCATTACAATAAAAGCTTTAGCTAAAGCCTTGACAAGTAGTATTCTCATGCAGAGAAGAGAATTTTGTACACAAAGCAGTTGAAGCAAAGAAGCGAATTTTAAGAATGGACAAACAAAACTGACAACAGAAAAGCATTTATTTTTGGTAAAAAGTGATTATTACAATGGTGTTAGTAAGACTCACATAAATTATTAAATAATACATAAAGAATGAAAGATGAAATGCAGTAACAGACTGTGTTTTTGTGTATGTAGAAAAGTCAAAGTGCACAGACACAAAGATTTTTTTCCTCACCTTTCCCCTGAGAAAATGACAGCATGAATGCAAAGAAAAAGAGGTAAAAGTTAAGTAAAAGGTATAAAATAATTTGCCATCAGTATGAAATGTTTACATTTCTCCATATTAGTTTTCACAATAATTACAAACCAAAAAAGCCAAGATGGCAAATGAATACAGATATAAATATGAAAATTAGTAGGAAAAGGTCATGAAACAAATATTAAACAGCAAGAATGAAACTTTCACCACCTCCTCACATCCACATCCCATATCACAAAGGGTGCCATCCTACCTGCGGGGCTTGACTTTCACCACATTGGTTGTTCTTTGTCAAAGCCACCATATCTCTGATCTGATAGAGGGCGAAAGCAATGGTGACCCAGGGGGAAGCAGACACCACCCACGCCGGCTTATTGGTATCTTCTTGTTCTTCCTGATGCCTGGTTTTCCTAAGAGGTGTTTTTGATTCGGGATTTGGCTGAGGCGCAGATTGGTTCTGCACCAAGTCAATAGTGGCGATAGGCACTGGGCTGGAGGGTACTGGGATGTTCTCTGCCAACATCGAGTCCTCTGTGAAGAGCACAAAGATGTAATCAATGAGATGTTGCAGGTTTTACTACAGCAAAATAACCTTTATGTTGTAAAAGGAAGGAAGAAACATACTTTTATCCTCGTTCTGACCTAACAGCCACTGTATCAGAGCGAAGATGAGTAATGTGACCAGAGAGGCCATTCCGAGGCCTCTGAATGTTTCTGCAGCACCTAAACAGGAAATTTGCAAGATGAAAAAGGAAGCTTGAGAGGAAATGAGCCTGATACTGTCAGATGTTGAAGTTATTCACACCGGAAATCACAATCTAAACGTTTTCTTGTTCTTTTTGATATATATATATATATATATATATATATATAAGTATATTTATATTCAGTTACATATATATCCATTTATATATATATATATATATATATATATATATATATATATATATATATATATATATCTCCAAATGTCAGACTAATATATATATATATATATATATGATAGATCGATAGATAGATAGATAGATAGATGTAGAGAGAGAGAGAGAGAGAGAGAGAGAGAGAGAGGGTATGCACGTGACATCACCTTTGGCCGAAGTGACTGTGGTTATGCAAAAAGACTGCTTCAGCATTGGTTTTCAGCTTGAATGCCGCGAAAAATACAAACACATCTAAAACGGGAAAGAGCTGTGCGGTTGACTGTACAGATAGATTTGACAAGAAATGTGAAGTATTTTTTACAGACTGCTGAAAGCTACAGAAAAGAGAAGCAAATGGATCGCTGCAATTCACAGAAAGAACTGAACTCCAGGCAGTGAAACATGGATTTGCAGTTATCATTTTGTTTCAATATGTTGAATTTCGAGGTAAAATCATACCCTATATATTGTATTGACAACTCAATTAAATATTTAGCATCTTATATTCTGCATAATTGGATGTTTCAAATAAACACTGACAAAAAATATACAAGTTTTAGGGCTGGATGATATGACGATATATTTTACATTCATATAAGTGATCACCCGGATTTAGACTTACTATATTGTATTTATATAAAACGTTCACAGGCAGATTTACTTTATGTATTTCTCCTACGTCGAAATCAGGCACATATAAATGTCTGGAAACATGATTCCTGGCTGCATGTCAATATCCATGGATCACTGGATCTTTGGTAAGTTGTAAAGAACACTATATCGAGTCCAACCTTAAGTTTAAACTGATAATCCTTTGTTTTACTCCAATTTTCGCAGTTTCCCCTATTAAATCCAGTCATGCAGCAGGCTCTTTTGCCACTCAGGGGATGTGTTCCAGCGGGAAAGTGATGTCAATGCATACCCTCTATATACACACACACACACACACACACAGACACACAGACACACACACACACACAGACACACAGACACACAGACACACACACACACACACATATGTGCTGCAAATTTCAAGATTCCTGATCATTTCATACAAGTATATATCATCATACAAGTATATATAATTTTAGAATATATAAGTGTATATATTCACCATGTTTTAGATATAAAATGCTGTATGAAATCAGGCAAATAATATATATATGAACAACAAATCCCTTTGTTAAAACCTTCAGAATATAGATAGTAATAAAACTGTAATATTTGGGATATGCAAGTGCTATAGAAGTGGAGATTTCTGGCTCAGTGCATAAGAAAAAAACTAATTTTGAGAAAACAGCCTTTAAAATATGCACTGTAATTGAAATCTACAGGCGTAAATAGATAAAATGCAATAAAATAAATGCTTAAAAGTGTATTTTGGATGTTTTCTTTCCACTAGTCTGAAACGATATGTTATGAAAAGCCAAATAGCCCAAAATTGACCAGTGCATGAAAAAATGTTTGCCTGTAGTGTCTTGCCTTAATAGAATTTATCATTACTACAAGCAAGCAGTGTTGCCAAGTCTGTGGCAATTGGCAACTTTTAATTGAAGTTGTTGCCGCAAGTTGATTTCCACCAAGCAACGTACAATTTTGGCGCTCTATCACCACTAAAAGACCCCCCCCCCCCCCCCAACCCCATGTACAAATTGAGAGGAGAATTCGGCCCCCCAAGATATATTTCAAATGGCCATTGGGCTGGTTTTGTTGCGCAGACCCCTCAACCCTGACTACAAGAGTCTGATTCTGTAACCATGTCTAAAAATATAATAGAATAAAAGTATGCATGAGGCACATGTATACCGAAAAAGTTGACAAAAACTCCTCCTAGCATGGCTCCGCAGCCTCTCCCTAGCCCCAGGTGCAGACCCTGCAGGATCCCCTGAGCCGAGGTGCGCAGGGCTGGAGGGACAGCAGCGCTCAAATACGAGATGCATGCCGCCCACACTGATGCATGTGTCAAACCTGCACGACAGATTACATAAATAAACACTTGTGCATCCGCTTGAATAGATAAACATACACTATTCATGAGTACTTTGTAATACATATGACCACAACAATAAGACAATATTTGCAGTTGCTTAACAAATCAAATTTGAATAAAATAATAATGAAAAGCAGCTCTATACCGGTTTTAAAAAATAATATGATTTTAATCTGCTACAAGTTAACTTAAAAGGTAACCAGGAACCAAAATTTAGTTATTTTTGCTGTAAATTTAACAAAAATGGTTTGCCTATTTTGGTATACTCTAGTGGATTTGCCTTACAAATGAAACATACTTCAGTATCATGTGATTATTTGATAACTCATTACTTGAAGGCAAACCAAAACATAAAATTATTCATTAAAAAAAAAGACTTAAAACAGTAAAGCTCATTTTATGAAACAGTTATGACTTAAAATTCTCAAAATTGAGAATGCTGTAAAATAAAAAGTGCATATAATATTTAATTCAAATCAGCAGAATTATATATTAACGTGGCAAATTGCTTGGCATCTGAAAAAAATCATGTTGTGCCCATCAACATCCTTCAAGTTCTTTCTCATGTTGGATTGATCTCACACTGTATTTTCACATTCCTCTAATGTTTCTTCATAACTTGCATATGTAAATAAGCAGTCTTGCCTACTCCAACTATATGGGGTATATGATGTCATACTGCCCAGCCACAGTTAAAGTAATTGTCCGTTACACCCATGTGAGGTGGGAACAAGGCCATCCTGTACAGTATGTCAATAGTCATCATGTTTGCAAGATAATAGTGGCTAAAGCAGCTAAACAGGCTTTCAGAACCTGCTTTAGAAAGGTCCTGACATTTTCCCCTCACCACTATACCGAAAAAAGCACTTTACACAGAAAAGGAAGAGTTTAGTCTTCTAAGAACTGATATTAGCACATTTATTAAGCACATTTCTTTCGGCTTTGAAACAAATAGCAATGTCTAAACCTGTCTACTTCTAAACTGTAACTGTGAGATTGCAAACAGGGTATCTGGTGTGAAATAAGCTGTCAGATATACTGCAGAAACAGCTGAATCATGTCCTTAGATGAACTCGACGTCAGCTGTGATCACTCAAGTGCACAGCACTCTAATCTAAACTCCACTTTCTGTTTGATAATGCCACTGCAGCCACTCAGGCGACAACAAAAACACCTTATTTCTCACCTTGAAGCACCTCCATGGGTAAAACTATCCATGCATTCTCCAGGTAGGAGATGTACAGATAGCGTGCAGTGTTGCAGGCCAGTCCGATATAGAGGACTCTAAAAAGAGAGTGCAAACAGGAGACAGAAACACAATTATGTAATACAGGTATGTCATCTTTCATTCAAACATATAAATGCTTTTCTGTACAATGAAAATGTCACTCTGGGTGTGGCTAAACATGTTGCTTTACAAGGCCTATTGTAGTTCAGGCTGGGTGTTTCATTTGCTGGTGATGTCAGTCTCTATTCTGACACCCGAATGAATGACTCACTCTGTACTAAGGACGGGCTGTCTGGGAGCGTGACCACACAAGATCTCACCAGTGCTAATCTACGAACACTGAATCTTGAACAGGAAAAAACAACGTTAATGTGATTAATAACAGTTTAATTCGAATAATGTTTCCAGGAAAACAGCTCTAAAGAGACTGGTACTTGAAGCATCTAATTTCAGCTCTACTAGAATCACCAAGTGTCAATTACAGTCAGAATGAAAAGAAAATACAAGATCTATTTTCTAAACGCATGTTATTGATCTTATTGTGAATAATTCATCCATATGATTTTTTTTTTACCAAGTAATTTTTAATCAAAATGTCAAATCAAAACTTGATCTTCCGGTGAAACGACATGTGACATACTGTATGTCGGACTTCTAACATTTAGTCAGCTTCAAACCCGCCCCTTTTTACGATCCCCTGCAAGCTTGCATTCATCCAATCAACAAACATTGGAGAGAACCAAGCCCAACCCCCCAAATTTTTATTTTCCGACAATCTGTTTAACTCGAATGTACGTCACAATATGGAAGAAATGATCTGTCGCTACTTCTGTTTCATTGTGACTTAAAGGGGTGGTTGATTATGATTTCACTTTTTTAACTTTAGTTAGTGTGTAATGTTGCTGTTTGACCATAAACAACATCTGCAAAGTTACAACGCTCAAAGTTCAATGCAAAGGGAGATATTTTCTTTTACAGAAATTGCTTTTTAAGGACTACAACAAATGGCTGGTAGGGACTACAACAAGATTCTTCCTGGGTTGGTGACATCACAAACCCCAAAATTTGCATAAACCCTGCAACACGCAACAAAGGGGGTGAGGCCATGTTGGGCTGCTTTAGAGAAGAGAAAGAGTTGTTGTAGTAGAGTGTTGTTGCCATGCCGTCATTTTATGTCGGACTGCTTCACAAACGAGGGTCAATTCAACGCTGGATTTGCACAAAAGATTAACATGACGGCACATGCTAGTCGATGAGTTGAATCAACTCCACAGCAACTACATAAATTTATCCACTAACCGCTCAGAAACGTCCAGTTTAATTCTAAAAGTTGTAATTTCTTCCTGAGTTTCTCCATCAGTGTCTGACCCCGGTTTGAACAATGTAAGGCTGAACACCATCGTCATTTTGTCTGCGTGAGATTCTCCAGCTTTGTTGTTGTTGAGCAACCAAAGCGTGAGCTGTTAAAGCTCCGCCCTCTTTTGGAAAGAGGGCCGGGAGCAGCAGCTCATTTGCATTTAAAGGGACACACACAAAAACGGCGTGTTTTTGCTCACACCCAAATAGGAGCAAATTTGACAAGCTATAATAAATGATCTGTTTTGAGCTGAAACTTCACAGACACATTCTGGGGACACCAGAGGCTTATATTATCTTGTGAAAAGGGGCATAATAGGTCCCCTTTAAAATAATGATCGTTTCCAAACAAGTTTCCCCAAACACTCTCCCAGTCTGTCATTGGTTTAACAAATACATAACCCCGCCCCAAACTCACGCCATTGGTTGAGTCAGTGTTGCTGTTGTCGGGCTGGTCAGGCAAGCTTAAACAAAGCAATGTTCTGCGCCGCAGTGTTTACGCATTTTGAATCAACCTCCAAATGGCTTACTTATAGTTATGTGCATTTTAAGCATTTTAACATAAAAAAAATATAATTACAAAAATCTTTAAACAGGAGATTTTAAACTTTCTCCAAGCAACTACATGCAAAAGCAGCTCTGGAGATATCCATGCAAATGTTGACTCTACTAACTACACAGAACGTCTCACTGTACATTGTGTTGGCTCTGCCACACCCTGTGTGCCTTTAGAAAGCTTTAGAATTGATCCACAAAAGAAGCAAGCGCAGTGGATCAATGCTTGAAAGCCTAGACAATGTGTGATGGGGCTAATGGCAAGATAAAGTTACACGCCTCTCCGCAGGCATGACTGAAAATAGGCCACTTAACAAAGGCTACAGAGACAAAACTGAAGGTATCACATGGATGAACAAAACATCTTCACCTCCATATGAAGATTAGCTTTTCTAGAAAAATGTATTTAATTTTTTTAAACAGTAATTTATTACTAATTCACGTTATATGAACTATAAAAAAGTAAAAATGTGGCAAATTGTTTTTATATATTTTTTTAAATATTTAAATATATTGTTGTTTTAAATATGTTGTTTTAAAAGTTATATAAGAGATATAGTCACAATTGTGAGATATAAAGTCACATTATGAGATATGAAATCACATTGTAAAATATAAAGGTACATTGTAAAGTTAAAGTACAAATTGTAAGATATAAAGTGACATTGTGATATATTAAGTCGAAGCAGAAGCAGTTCTTCAAGTTTCACAACCTCACGTACATTAGATTTCATGATGTTTTTACAATCAAGTTGTAACATTCTCATTTGAAACTGTCAATGTGATAAGCCAGAAATCATTTTATATTTTGTAGCTACAGTTCTGTTACACATACAGTTTGCTACTGCTACACTAACATGCGCTAGACATAAAATGTATGAAACAGCTAACAGTATTCTCCATCATGTAAAAAAAGGCCAGAAAGAAACAATAACCTTGTTGATTTTACACTAAATAATTAGCTTTTCAGAAAACAGCATCTGTTGACCAATATAACATCACCTTAAACTGGGAAGTAGTCAGTGAAACTAGTTTGTCTGATGGTTTCTGTATCGCAAGACGTCTGGCAGAGATACTGCCAAATGCTACCAGCTAACGTCATTAAAAATGCAAAGACTGAGCCACCAGTACAACTTGAGCTATCTTTTAAGGTAATCCATCTTGTTCACTCTGAAGAGCCGGTGCTCTGGGAAATGCCACACACATGGGAAATACCACAAAGCAGATAGAGGATGTGAGCAGACCTTTCCATGTGCCTGTTTACCAGTGCCCACAAATGGATGGTAAACATCCTGAAAAAGGGTGGTCTGCATCTTGGATGTACATTGTGTGCCCAAGCTAGGCAGTGCCCATTGTAGAGCTTAGCCAAAGTCAACAATAATTACTGAGTGAGACACATTTAAACAACCTTTGGACTTCTGCTGTGTGCCTACTGTACACGCCTATGGCACAAATATATACAGTATAAGTGTTAAAAAACAAGGCAAGGCAGAAGAAAGAAGTGCATTTACATCACTTTTGACCAGATGTGCTTGGTTGTGTGCTCATAAAATATTGAGCTACCAGGATATGGTAACCATTTCATGAAGGTGGTGCTTTGGCACAGATCCAAAATACATAAACCAAACCTACCATACTAGGATAAAATTGTTGCCTCTGCCCATACAAAGATTCGATCAACACTAATCCCTGAGCATTTATTGATATTTAACTTATGTGAATATCAGAAGATACATTTCTATGGCATACCAAATGCAAAATAGATAATGCAAAATCATTTTGTTTAGTAAAACACAAGCCCTTTTAAAGCCTTTCTAACAATGCCTATGCACTGCGTTGAGTCAGTAACAAAAATTGTTGTATCTGCCAAAACAGCATGAGTTCGCTTCTGAACAGTGTTTTTATCGTTAACTAAAACTAAAAGGGTTTCTTTTAGTTGAAATAAAATTAAATAAATATTAGGTGGAAAAACTGAAACTAGATGAAACTAGAAAAATTAGAAATGTTGCCTTGGCAACTAACTGAAATATAGACAATGTTGAAAATATAGGCAATATAACATGACAATGATGTACTAAAAATGGAAAACGTTTTTCCTTTGCGTTTTTTCACCTACAGACGACAAAGTTGTTAGAACGATCCCCGTTCACACGGATCCGAAAAATGACTAAAAATGCTGTATTATGTATGCCAGGCCAGTAGTTGTCACTTTGTCACTTTGTAAAGAAACACTATGCGCCTAGAGAATTAACACATAATACGTACGTGCATCATGTCACCGTTTACACAGATTTGCGTTTCTGAAGTTTACACAGAGACAGTAACAGTATCATTTTCAAAAACTTGCACTCTGAATCCCGTTTTTAAAAGTTTGCATTTTCAGGCCCCCAAAACGCCATTGTCGTGTAAATGAACGACCAAAATGCATAAAAAGTTTTTAGTTGAAAACGGTGTTGTATAAATGGCCCCTAAGATGAAGTACTAAAATTACAGCTAGAACTGAAATAAAAATAAAGTTAAATATTAAAACTGAGAGTATAAAAACAACAGCTAATTCTAAATATGAATAAATACTATAACAGTACATTAATAATACTAAAATAACACCGCTTCAGAAGATATTTCCTTCATGACTGTATCTTCCTAAAGAGTGCTATTGACACTTCCCAATTAATACATTTTCCAATAAAACTATAACCAAAAAGTAAAAGGCGCAATAAGCGTTTTTCTGAAAAAAAAGAAGAGAAGCTTTTCAGTGTTGGAGAGACCTTAAGGAGTGGGAAGGCCTGAAAACGGACGCTTTATTTCTTATCGATCGAGCAACATTGGTTTTGCTGTGTTTTACAAAACTAAGATATGCTGTCTTTTGTCTGAATATACTCATGTGTCATCTTCACTTGTTTGTTCATTTGCATTATTATTATAAGCCTAGAACGTCGAAACCTACATCACCACCTGTTTCAAGCATTGTCTGCCAAAGTGTGTATGAAACGTGAGATAACATACTCCTAAAATATTTTTTTTCTTTTTCCCTTAATCTTGTCACATTTGTAATATATTAGTCACTTGGACTATCGTGTTATGTAGGGAGCTGTTCATGAAAACTGTGTTTGTTCTTTGGGATGGAAGGGATGACTTTGCCATCAAAGTTTCCGCCATAGTCGCCATAGTCGTTGCCTGTGTTGCATAGCGTGAAGCATAAAGATATGGGGTGTGATCCTTTTGGGTAGGGGCGTGTTTGTTTTGGTGATTTTAAATATCAACAGCTTTTACCAGAAATCACTTACTGCACCTTTAATTTATGCTCTCCATTTTTTGCATAATAATCATCATATTTAAGAGCTTTGTTTTGCTTGCACAGTTTTCACTGTAACCGGGTCACATAAATGGGTGTTCACAATAACAACTGAGCTGTTTAATTGCTGGAGGTCTTAGGGGCCATTCACACAGAACATATTCTTGCATTTAAGAACACAACAAAGATTAAAAAACATGTGGCTAAAAGCAACAAGATACAACACACCAATAAAAGACGTCTGTCTAGTGCACGGTTACATAGAAAAAACATTAACAGCATAGTGGAACACAAAAATGCTTTCTGGGTGAATCGACGCTCATGTAACCTTAGTATCCAACGATGTCTGCATTAGTTGCCACTGCTCATTTACATAAGTCAAAGTGGGCTCAATTGTCAGCTAAATTGCTCAAATGTCTTCTCTCACTGAAACTGAATGACTCACGGTTTCAACAAATTGCTACCAGTGTGAATGCCCTAAATAACAGCAGTAACCTTGGCCAACCGCTTGCAATGGCATTAGACTGAACGGATGCAGAAGTGGTAAGTGGTAATCCTACTTTGGCTAGCACCCGCACACCTGCTTTTAAACAAATCAAATAGAACTTCTGAGCGCATGCTATGTCAATAAATTAATATTTATGATCCAGGCCCCCACTTTCCCAATGTAAATGTAGTAGATAAAAACAAATGCCGTTAAAGGATTAGTTCACTCCAGAGTTAAAATTTCCTGATAATTTACTCACCCCCATGTCATCCAAGATGTTCATGTCTTTCTTTCTTCAGTCGAAAAGGTTTTTGAGGAAAACATTCTAGGATTTTTCTCCATATATTAGACTTCAACGGGGACAAACGGGTTGAAGGTTGAAAATGAGTTTTTCGCTTTATAAACACTGGGTCGGTACTTCCGCCTACCTTTCCAAACGTGACTACGTAATGCGTGAAGTCGTGGACGCGCATCGCATAGCTAGTGCAGGATTAGCATTTGTGGTTAAAAAGTATTATTATTCGTAATTCTTTTTCGTTTTGCTAGACAAGACCCTTATTCTTCGGCTGAAGCCCTTTGAAGCTGCACTGAAACTGCAATTTGGACCTTCAACCCGTTGAACCCTGTTGAAGTCCACTATATGGAGAAAAATCCTGGAATGTTTTCCTCAAAAACCTTAATTTCTTTTCGACTGAAGAAGGAAAGACATGAACATCTTGGATGACATGGGGGTGAGTAAATTATCAGGAAATTTTAATTCTGGAGTGTACTAATACTTTAAGTTTAAAATGCATGCCATATATTTTACATAAGTAAAGGTTTTCATGGTTCCCACCTGATGTGTCCAACGAGCTCAATGAGTTTGTGGCTGGTGAAATAGGCGGCCAGCTCAGATACGTGGCTGAGCACCGAGCAGATGCCGAAGAGTGTGGTGGTGCCCTTCAGGTCTTCCAGATGCCAGTAGAGGAAGGTGAACACGAAACCATAACCAAAGCCCATGAACCAAGCCACAAAGAGAACCGTACCATAGCGGACGCCACAAATGATCCGGAACAGATCTTTGAAGGGAAAAGGTTGTGGGTTGCTTTCAGGGCACACGGGTGCGTCATCTGAACTGGAATCTGGAGACGAGACCTCCTGAACGACTTGAGGTATTTCCACATCCTCCTTCTTGTCCTCTTCCTCACCTGACCGATAAACCCTGTTGTCAAAGTGGAACTGCGTAGCCACAATCAGCGCTGAGGTCATCAGCACCCCAAAAGCTATAAACGCAATTTGGTAGTTCTTATAGTCAGGTAGGACACAACCCGAGCCCTGGATGAAGATTGTGATGTGCGTGTGGTCGATCCAAATGCCCACTGACAGCATAGCGATACCCCATCCCAGAGATCCCCACATCCTCTGAAGTCCATAACGGTCTCTGTGTTGGCCCAAGTACTGAAGAGTGACAGTGTCCACAATGGTCACAGCTGGGGCGCTGAAGAACTCACCAATAATAATGACCAACAGGATCAGGAGAAATATAGTATCTACTTGTTCCTTATTGAAGATTATGATATACTCTTTGATTTTGGCAGTGGTAGATTGTGTTTCAGTTGTCGAGGTAGATTTTGAAGTAACTGTTGAGGTACCGGGCGGCACCGTGGTCGAGTTAGATACAATACTAATCCCGACAGTCTTCGCAGAAGAGTTTTCAGAGAGAGTGCTTGTGGTATTTACATCTGCACTTCGAATGTATCTAAAGTGAGATCCGAATGCTGATAATTTTGGCTGAGAAAGTGGAGGAGCGGAGTATGTATCCTCAATCAAGTATCTTCGCCGTCTAGTATGGTTAATAGGTTGTGTATTGTTTGTTAAATTGGTTGGTATTGCAACGGGGTCCTCACTGACACAGCTCATAGCTGCTGGCTTAACGAAGCCAATACCGCAGTTAAAGACCACCCAGCAGAAGACAGAAAACAGCAACAATGCCTTCCCTTTCTTGAAGCGGTCCGCCACTACTCCCCAGAACGGTGCACTGCAGAACTCTATAAAATAACGGATCCCAACTAGCAGGCCACTTTGGCTGGGTGTCATTCCCAGCTGCTTGTAGTACACTGCAAGGAGGGGGTGTAAAGAGCCATATGCAGAGTAAAAGAAGAAGTAGAAGACCTTGGAAATCAAGAGGTGATTGTCTATTCGCACACAGCACCTCTCCGTGCAGTCCATGCTCTGCGAGGGCTGAAGTGTTTCCGAGGGGGCAGGCAGTGCTGTTTGACTGGATGGTGTAGTGTTTGCCACCTGCCCCAGGGACAGCGTGTTAAATGGTTCAGACAGGACATATTTCCTCTTCTGGTCCTCCTCATCATCTGTAAGGATGGCCACCCGATCACTCGCCATTTCTGTGTGATAAACAAAACATCTGTTAAGGACATTGTGGATAATGTCTTCAACTACTGATTCTCAAATGGTGGGTCGCAACCATTTGGTCAAGGTTTGGCAGATTAGCATGGCTCATTTTGCTGGTAGATGCCATTACCTTGAAGAGCCAAAAAGCATCTTTCTCCATTGACCGCCATTGAAAAGTTGCAATGCATTCTAGTATATATACACATTTCTTTTGCTAGCAATACTTTTTTTTTTTTTTGTAAACATTTCCCAGTATTATAGTAGACGTTTTGCCAGGGATCAACTATTTGGATGGCCTTTAAAAGCATGAAATAGATTTCTTACATAGTTTACGATCATAAAGCGCTTGAGATTGCATTTATGGGTCATGTGATTGACTTAAATCTTTCTATTCACACATGCTAATAATTTGCATGTTGTTTATACAGTTCATACTACCATTAATACATTTCAGTGTTTAATATTAAGTACAATATTGCTTACTTTTGTGCATTAAACCATTCTGATACTGGCACGTAATGCCAAATGAAGCAAAAAAAAAAAAAAAAAAAAAAAATAAATATATATATATATATATATATATATATTTTAAGGAAGACTAAATGGTAGGCTACTTATATCCTCCACATGGTTATGTAAATGCAACACACCTTAATGAGTTTTTGTCATATAGATTGACCTCATACAAAATAAATTCAGTAATTGCCCTTGATTATCAATAATAAAGAACATTAGTATCATTACACACTATTATCATGTGGCTACAATGTGGAATATCAGGTAGTGTTAGTAAAACTAGATTCTTAGGTATGAGTTGGAGATCATTGTGTTGCCAAATTAGGCGCAGTCAACATCCTAAAACATAAATGTCATATATCACAATAAACTTCAAAGGGTGTAGTCCCTGTCTGAAACGGAGTAACACACAGCCTTATATTAACAATGTGTAACAGTGCGTAAATGTATTTACAAACACAACTGACACAGTGTTTCAAGTATAAAACAGTCGACGGTGCGGTTAAATACAAGCTCACTTACCCAGTTGTTGTGAGGAAGTTTATGCTATTTCACCGTCTGGCGTTGAAGGAGGACGATCTCTTCATCAGGCTGCTCTCTCCGTCCAACCATCATTTTATCACCATCCTGGATTTTTGCCGACTTTCTCTGAACAATCTTCAAATAGAGATGTATTCCCGTAGAGCAGAGGAGCAGGTTTATTCTACGACCGTATTTCATCCGACCTGACGTCAATCTCTCACCTGCTTGCGATGTGCGCAGCGTCAGTGTGCTCGTGGGACTGCCTTCATTTCCACTGATGTCATTAGCAACAGTGACACCCTGTTTCGTTTTTTAATTGCTGATTTTTTTTTTTTTTAGATTTGAAGTTTTCCCGTATAGTCTCTAACCAAGAGAAGATGTTATGTCTAAGGTGAAGCATATGTTGATAATGTTTGGGATTTTGAATGAATCAAAATAGACTTTAATATCGTTTAATATGGTTATTTTCTAGGGTTAAATTACTGCTGGATTAACAATGCATTTTAATATGAAATTTGATTCCATTTCTTAACAAACTTTTTCCCCCCTGAGTATACAGAATAGCATAACCATTTATTTTGACCGGTGAGCTCGTGCAATGTAATCAAACTGTAGATATTGTGATAAAACAGCGACATCTACCGGCGCACAATAAAACTAAAATCCATTAAAGACTAACCAGATAAAAAAAATTGAACTTTTAAAAAAACGCCACTAACAAGTATCTACCAATCAGTAGTTACTTGAATATAAAATATATAAATATAGGCATATAACTATGAATCTAATATAAGCCGTATTTGTCTGGCACAAAACAATGAGTGTTTTACAATTAATTATCTCAACCAGGGTGACTTAAAGGGTTAGTTCACCCAAAAATGAAAATATTATAAAGCAGTGGTTCAATATTAATATTATAACACGCTGATTCATTATGCTCCGAATCTTCCTGAAGCAGTGTTTTGAAATCGGCCATCACTAAATAATTCGTTATTTTGTTTTTTTTTGGCGCACCCAAAATATTCTTGTCGCTTTATAATATTAAGATAGAACCACTGAACTCACATGAACTGATTTAAATATGTTTTTAGTGCCTCTATGGATCTTGAGAGAGGAAATGTCATTGCTGCCTATGCAGGCCTCACGGAGCCATCGGATTTAAACAAAAATATCTTAATTTGTGTTCCGAAGATCAACGAAGGTCTTACGGGTGTGGAACGACATGAGGGTGAGTAATTAATGACAGAATTTTCATTTTTGGGTGAACTAACCCTTTAAACTTACAACTAAGCAAGAATACACAATAATTTATATAGGCTAACTAAGTTGAAAACAGATTTAAATAAATATTCCGTTACAAAAAAAGAAGAGCAAACCTGTTCATTTACAGTCCGAGCAAATTGATTCACATGAATGAATCGGACTTTCAAGCGCTACATATGAAAGAGAGGACCGAGCAGGAGACACCGATTCACCGAGATGAATCAGGCTTTCCAACGCTACGTGTGGAGCGACGACCGAGTAGGAAGAATCGATTCACCTGAATGAACGTATAAATTGACGTCAAAATCAGTTCGTCCAATTAAACAAACGTAATTTGGCGCAAAATCACTTGTCACTATGACTCCAGCATGGAAAAGGAGTGTGACATTCCTTCCTCCTCTAAAACATTCAACAAAACTTGACAACAAGGTAAAGGAAAATCGTACATAGACTACATTAAATGTAGTTCACTTGTAACGAGGATAATGTTTGATTCGCGCGTCACTGCTAACGTACTCCTAAATAACGCCAAAATGACTTAACAGAATAATGCTTAAAAAAAAAAAAAAAAAAAAAAAAAAAAAACTTTTTTTAAAGGTATTTTAAAGGGTTAGTTCACCCAAAAATGAAAATTCTGTCATTTATTACTCACCCTCATGCCGTTCCACACCCGTAAGACTTTCGTTAATCTTCGGAACGCAAATTGAGATATTTTTGTTGAAATCCGATGACTCAGTGAGGCCTACATAGGGAGCAATGACATTTCCTCTCTCAAGATCCATAAAGGTACTAAAAACATATTTAAATCAGTTCATGTGAGTACAGTGGTTCAATATTAATATTATAAAGCGACAAGAATATTTTTGGTGCGCCAAAAAAAACAAAATAACAACTTATATAGTGATGGCCGATTTCAAAACACTGCTTCAGGAAGCTTCGGAGCGTTATGAATCAGCATGTCGAATCAGCGGTTCGGAGCGCCAAAGTCACGTGATTTCAGCAGTTTGGCGGTTTGACACGCGATCCGAATCATGATTCGATACGCTGATTCATTATGCTCCAAAGCTTCCTGAAGCAGTGTTTTGAAATCTGCCTTCACTAAATAAGTCGTTATTTTGTTTTTTTGGCGCACCAAAAATATTCTCGTCGCTTTATAATATTAATATTGAACCACTGTACTCACATGAACTGATTTAAATATGTTTTTAGTACCTTTATGGATCTTGAGAGAGGAAATGTCATTGCTGGCTATATAGGCCTCACGGAGCCATCGGATTTCAACAAAAATATCTCAATTTGTGTTCCGAAGATGAACGAAGGTCTTACGGGTGTGGAACGGCATGATGATGAGTAATAAATGACAGAATTTTCATTTTTGGGTGAACTAACCCTTTAACTTTAACCTACTTTTGGGTTAAATGTAGGACATAGATAAAAAGTTCTGATATGTTTAAATGTAAAGTAGCTATTAGCTAATGTAAATAATTTGCATGAATGTAAGAAACTATAGTAGCCTACAAGGAGGATGAAAGATACAAGCTTTTAACTGTAAGATATCATATTTAATTCCTTTTTGTCTTATGTAATATTTAATTGAACCGTGTATTAGCACTTTTATCAATGTAACGTTGTACAATAGACGATATTCAGGACTCCATATAGCTGTTAAGAGCCTGTATCCATGTGGTATTTAAAATGCTTACTGAAGAATCTGTGAATGGCTTTTTATAAGCCTGGGCTTAGATGTGCATCTCATAGTAATCTTTACACAGCTACACACACTGGTACATATGCTTTGGTGACTATAGTGTGTGCGTCTGCATGAGATAAGATGTCTCTCTTTAGTCATAAGTGTTTTACATTCATCATATGCTCAACATGAAGTGCTATTTTGCTTTGAAAACACTTTCAAGATATAAACTCACACTGTCCTACATGGCCTTGATGGTGATACTGTATGCATACCATCTAATATGAGTAATGCCGTGACTTGCATACTAGAGAACTAGACTGTCAAGAAGGCTAATGTGACCAAAAAGGAAAACACAAGATGTGCACACAGATTATTTAGCCTGGCATAAAACTATATAAATAATTAGCTTTGATGAATGCTGACTTTGTTACAAATTAGTGTATGAATTAAATGCGCCAAGACTATTATTGTTCCTTCTCCAGTTTGAATATTAACTGATGTTACAGTTTTATCTGAATTAGAGTCACAGTAAGTTTTTACTAAAATATGACTTTATTTTGAATGTGGTCATGGAAATCACATTCTTTTTGGAGAAAAACTTGGACTTACTTACATAAGAAGTTAGCTAGCAGTCGATTAAGCAATGAAATTTGTGAATTAGAAGTAAAATTAAAATGTTGAATATTGAACACTGTAGATTATGGGAATGTTTTTGTACACTGATCTTTCAAAATATCTTTTCATTTGTGTTCATCAGAAACAAAAACTAAAGTCATGCAGGTTTGGAACAACATGAAGGTGATTAAATGGTAACAGAATATTTACTGTTATTAACTAGTGCTTTAATTTTGAAAGAATTTCTATATTTTGGAGGTGTTCCAAGACTCCCCATAAAATTGTATTCAAAAATGTTAAAATGAGGGATTAGCTTTTAAAAATCATTTTATAGAGACTGCTCTCAATTTCTCAATCATATTTTAAGTGCACTTGGTATTTATCTGTACAATAAGACTGTCCCAATACTGCTGCCAATATTATCACATTAAACATTTTAGGGAACATTTGAACTTTTAAAAAAAATATATATTAGTATATTAAAGGATTAATTCGCTTTCAAATGAAAATTACCCCAAGCTTTACTCACCCTCAAGCCATCCTAGGTATATATGACTTTCTTCTTTCTGATAAACACAATCGGAAATATATTAATATCCTGACGCATCCAAGCTTTATAATGGCAGTGAACAGGACCAACGAGTATGAACCTGAAGAAAGTGCCTCCATCCACATCCATCCATCATAAACATACTCCACGGGGCTCCGGGGGGGTTAATAAAGGCCTTCTGAAGCAAAGCAATGCGTTTGTGTAAAAAAAATCCATATTTAACAAGTTATGAAGTAAAATATCTAGCTTCCGTCAGACCGCTTTCCGTATTCAACTTACGGTACTGGTGTCGCATCAGTTACACTTTTTCAGTAAGTTGAATAGGGAAGGTGTAGGATGTAGCCCAAGCATTTTGAACAGCAAGAGTTTTACACTTTCTTCGTAAGTTGAATACGGAAGGCCGTCTGGCAGAAGCTAGATATTTTACTTCATAACTTGTTAAATATGGATATTTTTTTTTACAAAAACACATCACCTCGCTTCAGAAGGCCTTTATTAACCTCCCAGAGCTGTGTGGAGTACGTTTATGATGGATGGAAGCACTTTCTTCAGCTTCATACTCGTTGGTCCCGCTCACTGCCATTATAAAGCACGGATGCATTAGGATATTTATTAATATTTCTCCGATTGGGTTCATCAGAAAGAAGAAAGTCATATATACCTAGGATGGCTTGAGGGTGAGTAAATCATGGGGTAATTTTCATTTGAAAGTGAACTAATCCTTTAATATATATTAGTTTATATTTGGTCATCATAGAAATTAGATGTGGGAGCACATCACTGAAATGCAATTTGTTTTAAAAACTGTCTTCAAGCAGAATGTGGGAAATGTGACCACAAGTGGGCAGCTTCTGTCCTTAGTGACATCACCGAGGAAACACCCCCATTTCAACCAGCAGGGGGCGATGTTTTACACGCACACCAGATGCTCCACTCATCACAGCATCATAGCGCTCTGCTTCCAGCTTTAAGTGAGACTCGACCACACGTAAGTGTAACTCTTATATTCATTGTTGTCCGTTAACGTCAATCATTCTTGTAGCCAGTGTCTCCATGCCTGCCATTCATCCATGCCTTTTCCAATCATCTTAGCCCCTAAAACAATGTCCTGCTGGAACATCTGCTATCTCCCCTATTGTGTTAGAATAGTAAAGTGTTGTATCTGCCTCCCCTGTTCCCTCCCACTCACTCAGAGACCTGTGCACCATCCACATACATTGGCTCTCAATTCAACAGTCTAGGGAGCGATGCTGTTTCTATGACAACCTGGTCCTGCAGGACAAACTGCAGAAAGGATTTTCCTTTCAAAGGGGGTTCCAAGGAGAAGGGAGCACATGTTTAGCATGAAATTCAGCCCTCTGAAATCCTTTTACTTGTTTATGATCTCATTTTAAAGTAGGGAAAATGAATATCAGTCATCTGTTGAATGTACAAGGGGGTTGGCGGTTTGTGGTACAGATTATACAATTCATACAAGTCTGTAAAAATGTCCCTAATTTATTTGTCATTTTGTTGCATTGCACACGGTATCATTTTATTGAATAATGAAATTTTTGTTGACTGTTAACTTGTAATTAATTAGTGATAGACTGACGTACCAATCAGTTAACTGATTAACAGAATGTTTTATGTTTTTTTGAACACTCTTTTCTCATATTTAACCATTTAACCAAAATTCAATAGGCCTATATATATATGTGTGTGTGTGTGTGTATATGTGTATATAAATATATATATATATATATATATATATATATATATATGTGTGTGTGTATGTGTGTGTGTGTGTGTTTGCAAATAAGATATAGATTATTCTGTCTACACTGTAAAAAAAAAAAAAAAAAAAAGAGAATTGTTGGTTTAACTTAAAAAAGTAAGTTACCTGGTTGCCTTAAAATTTTGAGTTCATTGAAATGAAAAATCTGAGTTAATACAATGAAGGTGATTGGTTTAATCAACAGAAACTCAAAATATTATGTTATCTGAACCACATTAATTATTGAAGCTGATTTGACAAAAGACAAAAATGTGATAACAAATGATGAAAATATTTTTTTACAGTGTATTATATAATAGCAAATGAGATGTACACAAAATTTCTGGAGTTAAACAACCACTCTGTTTTATATTATACATATATAAAATATCAGCATTATACTATATAGCTCTCTGGTTGTTGTTATCAGCTTTGGACACGGACACAGTCAGCCACTACAGTTAATGAATATTTTATGATGTTGTTGTCATCACAATTTAGACTGGAACTATGAAATAGTTTTATAATTGCATGTGTACAAAGTGTCCAGCAGATGGCAGTCTATGTTGTATTGCAGCTGTTGTTTTTAGGGTCTTTTGTTTGCTTCTCATGTTCTTCTTTGGTCTGTGCAAGATATCACTACGTTCATTACATTCATGAGGAAATTCATAAATTTTGCTAACTATCACCATCGCTGGTGAGATAATCAAATATCAATAGGTTTTGTTCTATGGGTTGTTTGAGAAATTAGGTTAATTCTTACAAGGCTTGAGTATTGAATCATGAATTAAAAAAAAAAAATCCACTGCCAAGTCCGATGCTGGTGATGATGTTGATTCTTACTCAGCAGCTATCTTTGACAGATGAATCAGAGCTTTATTCTGAACCCCTCCCTCATAAGGCCCACATGTCACAATTTCTGGAGATTGTGATTGGCTGTGAGTGCCAAAGAAGAAGATGAGGGGTTGGGCCAAAGCATCCGGGCTGTCCAAAAAATTTGACCTATCAGGGTACAGCTGTTCCTTGATGACTTAGTGGGACTTGTCTGTCACCTCCCTGGGGGAACATGCGAGTGGAGGGAGGGGGCTATCATGAGTGAGACAGCTTAACTTGGAGGGCAAGGGGACGAAAGTCTGGGCACTGCAGGCACAGAGTTGGAAACCACTACAGAGTTGGAAATCCTGCAATTGAGTAATCAACAAGGATCCAGCGCTCATTTTTTCCCTTAGATGCCGAAGAACTGTGGGACCTGAGTCTGAGGGTGAAAAGCTGAGGCCAAATCTTCCAAAAGGCAACAGGGGTAGCTGCTAATGCAATATGATCCTCTGGGACTCGCTCTAAAAATACCAACCAGCCAGGAGTACATGCACAAGCTCCATTCACCTAATTGGACAAAGATTAAACTTCTTGTTTTCTGTTTCTCTAATTGGACGTCTCAAGGATGTGAGAAACATATTCCAAAACATTTATAATGCAGAAAACCTGTGGGAAATTTCTACACACTTTGTTTTGACATTTCTACGTCCCTGAAGGCCTTTCAGAGGGTCTTCTGTTAATGCAGGTAGAGATTTTCAGTTTTTATGAAGTCATTTGATATGTAAGTATTGCATTAACTGGTGTTCATAACTTAAACCTGGAGTGGAGTCTTGCATTTGATGATGTTTGGAATATGTTTACCATATCAAAACACCAAATTATGAAAAGCTATTTTATTTATGGACGATTTATTGTGCATTAGAGATACATTTTAATGTAATTTGAAGCTTTAATCGGTTCAGTAACGTACAGCAGTCCGTAAAGAAGCTCTCAACTGCATCATGAGGAAGGCTGAGGTACAGATGACCCTGAAGAAGGGTGCTGATGAAGAAGCAGGGGGAATGGCACCTCCCAGCCCCAGGATACCATTGAAACGGGCAAAAGTTAGTTCTAATCAGGTCGTACCAGATCCCGCTGCTTCCGTCTACCCAACCCCAACTCCTCCAGTGTTCATCCGGAAGATGAGGAATGCTGCGGTAGGTACCGGCTGTGATATCCGTCTGAAAGTGGCAGTTGCTGGAGACCCACAGCCTACCCTCTACTGGTACCACAATGATGACCTGCTCAACATGGACAACCAGGAATATGGAGGCCTCTGGATCAGAGACTGCAAACCCAGTGATGCCGGCCTCTATACCTGCATCGCCACCAACCATCTTGGAGAAGCCAGAAGCAGTGCTGTCCTAGCCGTTTTGGATTTGGGTGAAGGTAACTACGAATGTAGCTAAGTAAATTTAACATTTAGTGTTTCATTTTGAAAGGTCAATGGCTTATTCAGACTACCTACAGCCTTGTAGAAATGAATGGAACATAAGAGCCCCAACATAAGGACATTGTGCCCTATTATCAAGCTTGTGTGGCTAATTATCGAGTTTAGGCTTCAGAGAAAAAGGTGGCAGGCAAACGTTCTCGCTCAACAAAACGTGGTACGTGATAATTTGCTAAAGGAGTAACACCCCTCAGATGAGTCTCACAAAATGGTGGATAATCCAATTATGAAAAATAAAGTAGCCACCCCTCCTTCTTCAGTCACTTTGTTTGGTTGGGGTTCCATGGTGGCAGTAACATCAAGGACCTGTTTGGTGGCCTGAATGTGGAATGATGGGGGCAGCTGATGGGCTGAGATGAACTGCTTACCCGTCTTAATGTAGAGCTGCTAAATTTTCACCCCCAATGTTCGGGTGCTCCATCTTCTCCTCTGAAGGTTTGAAGTAAGCACTTCGCCTTCTTACTCAAATGGGAAAGACGAGGTTTCATGTGTTCTTTTGCAATTACCTTTGGGCCAAAATGTAGCAGAGGTTGTTTGATTTCACATGCTAAATTGTAAATAATTGTCCATGTCTTTACAAGGAATGTGTGGGAACATGTAAAACTCAGAATATACGAACAATAAGGCTGGGCGATATAGCTAAAAAAAAGTTATCTCTGTTTTTTGATATATAAACATTGACAATAGTAAAACATTGGTCCTTACATCCTCATCTCGAAGAGGGATTGTGAAATCTATTGACAATCTTTAAAAAAAACTTAAGTGCGAAGTAACAGGCACAATAAAATAAGCAAAATGGTTGTAATGTTGCAAAATTTTATATAACAAAAAAAAAAATCATCACAATTATATCTTGAAATTTCAATATAACCTAAAAAACACTATTTGTTCCTTCATACTTTAAAATAATGGGTTAAAAATTGTAATTTCCTCATAAAGGAATATGGGTAACACTTTACAATAAGGTCTATTTGTTAACATTAGTTAATGTATTAACTAACGTACTAATAATGAGCAATACATTTGTTACAGTATTATTATTAATCTTTAATGTTAGTTAATAAAAATACAGTCGTTCATTGTTTGTTCATGTTAGTTCACAGTGCAATAATGTTAACAAATACAGCTTTTGATTTTAATAATGTATTAGTAAATGTTGAAATTAACATTAAGTTTAATAAATGTTAGTTCATTTGAACTAAAGTAGACTAATGAAACCTTATTGTAAAGTGTTACCTGGATATGTTGTATATTTTAGCTGTTCAGAAGTTGGTTTTGGATCATTGAGGTGATGAGACATGATCAGGTGTTTATATGGATTGGCTTTGTCATCTTGTTGTCCTTCACAGTGCGGAACTTAATTCTGACAGTGTTATGGTTTCACCGATGCCACTAACATTGATCACCAAACTGTCAGCAATGCAGGTGTCTTTTATGACTCTCATTTGATTTGGGTTTCTCATTTGCACTCCATCAACAGCAATAATTTATTTAGCCAGGTCAAACTTTCGCCCTTGCTGTATTTGCAACATAGTCTTAAAATTCTAAATTGGTGTATATTTATTGCATTCTATGTTAATGATTAGCGTCTTGACTCTTGAGCATTATATGGTCTTCTTTTGGGCATCAGAGATTTTTTCATGGGTGTGTTACATTTCACTGGACCCAGTTTGGTTTGTGTAGTGCCAGGCTTTTCAGCCAAGGGTCTCTGGACCCCTGGAGGTCCCTGAAGGGGGTCTGTGGAAAAGATTTTCTGTATTAGGCATATAGAACTTTTAATGTTTGCCATGTTCAAAGTAACTACTGATCTGTTTGCTATGCGTGATAGATAATGTTCATAATTACAGTGTTATCAGAAAATCTAGCTTTTTACTGGCATGGCTGAGAATCTGGGTGTGTAAATTTTGAAATCTAGGGCAGTGGTTGTTCTCAAAAAAAGATAATTATAATTGTGCATAGCGAAATAAATATCTTTTAATATTTTTCATTTATGCATTTATAATAATCTCAATTGTTTCCTAATATGGCTATGTCATGCTAATTTATATGATTGACTAAGCAGATCATAGTAACATTTCATTTTGATTTTTAGTGCATTTTTTGTTAACATTTTGTATGCTAAACAATTTTAATGTCGAAGAAACACTTGATGTCAAATCTGGGTCCTGGAGCAAAACCAGTTGAGACCCACTGATATAGAGTATGTGTCTGTGACGTCTGTAGTCATGATACATGTGTCAATCCTCTGGACAACTTGTGGAGTTTACACCTGTCTTGTCACTCAGCTAAATGCCATATGTCTTTCTCTTTTGCTTTTCCTTTACAATGGCTTTTTTTCCACCTTCTACTCACTGTTATACTCCCATTTCCTTTTGATCTTTCTGGAGTCTGTATTGTTTTACTTTGCTTCTTTGTCATTCTGACCATTCCCATTCTGTACATCTCTCCTTTTTGTCTCTCATTTTTATTTCTGCCTTTCTTACATCTTATTCCACTTCCGTGTCTTTCAATGCCTCTCCTGTCGTCCTGGCCTGAAGGACCATCTCTACCCCTCTGGTTATTTCTGACAGTGGAATGTGCCAGGCTTCAGATTTTTGTGATGTTAATAGGCCACTCATTCTCCGGTTACACAGGAAGACATCACAGCTATATATAGGCCTTCAGCACAGGAGTTTTGCCTAGACCTTATTCAATTAGAGTCAGTCTGAATGAAGGGGAGAATAAATATTTTTGTCTGGTTTACCATTTTAAAATTCTGTCATTACAAGAATGGTAAAAATAGCTGGCTTTGAAATAGTCTGTGTTGTTTGAGAGTCCTTACTGATTTAGATTGTGAGACAAGAGATCATCATGTTTATACATAGCAAACAAGTGTTTTAGGTGTTTTTTTTTTTTTTAATCCCTTTACTACTTATTGCAGAGGCTGAACTAGTAACATTCCTGCTATTATTGGCAAATCTGTCATGACAGACAATCAAAATTAATCGCAGGTAAATGTTTAATGGCAGGTTTTAATCATTGACTTGTTTAGCCATGTTCAAAATTAAGCGGTAAAATAAAACCTAGATAAACAAAACTTTTTAAGGATTTAATCCTCATTGGTGCAACCAACCCTTAGACTTTAAATTGGTAAACATGCAACTGCAATGCATATTTCTGGTCTGCTTCAGCCGACACTCAAACTGAGAGTGCTTATATTCATCCTCAGCAAATAGTTCTTTTGTAAAGTGCCTGCTGTCTCTGTCTCTTCAGGGAACATTTCACCTGTAATTGCTCTTACACAGCAATGTTTCTAATATGGGTATTTCAAACTGCTGGGTGGAAGAACCAGTAATAATGGAAATGATGAGAAATGATGTACAGCAAGTAAAATACATCTGAATATAGAATGAAACATCAAAATCTACAGCTTTATCATCTTGGCAAAAGGAGTTGCTAACATAGCCTATATTTTTTCTTTACTTGGAGTCTTTACTGTTGTTTTTTTTTTTTTTTTTTGAAAAATAGCTTTCTTTCAAGTGCTGTTCTCAAGATATCATTGGCTTAAAAATTAGGGTAGAAATTCTACTATGGTAATAAATGTAAATTACACAGATTGGTGTAATTGTGGCTTTCTCAATGCAAATGAAAGAAAAATCTCAGTGTTTGAGTTTGCATTTGGGAGGGGAAAAGTTGAGCAATAAGATGTGGGTTTGGCTTCAACCCACACACTTAGCAATAATTGCTCTGTAAGGAGATAGCACTCTGTTGTCTTGGCTATGCACAACTTTCCATTGGCCTCAGAGGTCAAACTGTCCACACAAACAATCTCTGGAGTGTGTAACGAAAGGTCTCAAACATCATTTATATTTGTGACCAAATGGAAATTTTAATCCCTGATAAATTGCTCGGATTTTAGAGGATTTCTCGTATCTTTGTTTTGCTAATAGACCTTTGCAGAGTGACAAAGTTATTAATTTGTCATGACCACATATGACTCATGGAAAATGACTAGAGCATTTGAATATTGTTTTGTTCTTTTGTGGTTGGTGAAATGCAGTTTAACCATTTGCAAAGAGAATGACGGGGGGGAAGTAATAACAGTCCCGCTAGTTGATTTTATATAAAAAGGCATCTACGCACACTGAAAAACATCCTCACAAACACTGAGGTACATTTTGTCACATTCTTTAACAAAGCACACAGCTGTGCCTCCTTCACTCATTAATTTTCTGCATATCACCAGCTTTTCTTTGTCCAGCTGAGAGGTTGTGTTGTTGCATTGCTCGTAGGTGGAAATGAATCAATACTGAATGCAAAGAGACTAATTCAGTGCATTAGAATTAACTGAGTTAATATGCATTTATTCTGTTTTGTGTAGTGATTCTGATGAGAAGAAACATCCCTCAGGCTGCACTGAAACGTTATTGCTTTTCCAATCTGCTATTGGCGACATTCTGCATCACTAGAAAGCCCATTTCCTCTGCTCTTTGTGACAGTTTTCCTTTCTTTTTAATGGCATTTACATCAACGCTTAACGATGATCCACTGATTTTAATTTTCTTAAAAGCATCTTGTTTACTTTGTGCTTAGCTTCTCATTGGCCTTTAGTGAGTGGGTGGTTTTAACAAACCACTGGTGTTGCACTTTTATATGTGCCACCCCTGTAGCTTTTTGTTGCCGTAATCTCCAAATAAAGTTGTATACACACTCTTAAAGGAATAGTTCATCCAAAAATTAAAATCTGTCATTATTTACTTTTTTCTCCCCTTGACAACCCTTGGTCACTATGAACTGATGCTGATTGGAAGAAAATAAAAATCTCCTTCTGTGTTCCATTGACAGCATACTATGGAAGCTTGTTTCCGCCACTGGGAAAAAAAGAGATAATTGCGACTTTTTATCTCACAATTGCGAAATATAAACTTACAATTCTGACTTTTTTCTCACAATTCTGACTTTTTAATACACATAACTGCGTCTGAGTTATTAAGTCCAATTCTGAGGAAAAAAATTACTGACTTTTTCTCAGTTTTTTCTCTGACTATTTTTCTCGCAATTGCGAGTTTATATCTCACAATTCTGACTTATAAACTCACAATTTATGCAAGATAGAAAGTTGCAATTACCTTTTTTATTTTTTATTCAGTGGCAGAAACATGGTGGAACACCATGAAGATAAGTAAATAAATATAGATGTTTACTTTTGAGTGAACTGTCTGTATTATAATATATTTTAATTGTAAAGGTGCTGTCAAATTTGTGTACATGTTTAATCAATAGTTTTATAAAATATATAATTATAAATTCATATTAATTAGTTTATAAAATATCACTTTAATACTATTATGCGATATTACATTCTTATATACTGTATTGTTATATTATATTACAATGTTTGCTAAATCCAATTTTCTCTGTATACTTGTTTCAACAAGCTTTATAAAATATGCCACAATCTACAGTAGTGAAGTGTGCACACGATTGTTTTGTTGTGAGCTTTGAACTTTGAGCTTTTGTCCTTGATCTAATTAAAGCCATAATGATGGTCTGTGTAATCTCATTCCATCCTGGCTTGTATCAGAGGGGTGGCATGACCTCAGAGCTTTGTTAATGATGTGATAAAGCATAACATGCTCATGCAGTTATGTGTATTGATTCTGAACTAAATTTGAAAACTTACAGCATGGCACAAATGCCTTACCTAATCTTTTGGTACTGCTTTGAGGCAGTAGTTTTGCTAGGGTGTTGAGCGTATAAGATGGCTCCAGAATAAAAGCATCTGACTCACCAGTGTTTTAAAGAGCAAGAAAGGGCTTTGGGTGCCAACAGAGAAATAAACACCACACATTTGCTTGAGACCTCTTCATCTCTTGCTTGCATTTTTAAGACCTGTGGTATTTCAGTCTAGCCCTTTTCACACTGGTATGTTTTCCAAGGTTTATGATGTAAGAAAGATTGAGAATTTTTAAGAGTGACCACACGTTTGGTTTAGTTTGGATTGAGTCATCTTTCTATTTTCTCTCTCCATTTCTGTAACAACTCAAAATTCATAATACATTTCCATACTGTGCTCTTGTTCTCTGGGTTGAGAATCTTTGAAAACAAACGTGATTGGTGTTGATGCAATGGTGGTGTGCTGAACATGACATGGGGTGGATGATTCAATGAGTCAGGAAATGTTTTTAATGAAGCAATACAAATGATATTTTTTAAAATAGTGTGCAGAAAATGGATAGATATAACTGAAACAGAGATATCACACCTGTCTCTGTGAGAGCACTTGGCTCTGTAAATGGCGAAAAAGAAAAATAGCATGGGATATTGTTCAGCGAGTGTGGAGCACTCTCAGCATTTTAATGTAGTTGTTCTTTTATAAACATCGATCGCAAACTTCACAGATGCGTGCACCACTAAGTCCTTGTGAGGAAAGGATACACCAGACAAAGTGAGGAGACTGCAGACCAACATATGCATCCTTAGAAACATATGTCACTGCTATACAAGGCTTCACCTGTTGCTCAGAGATCTCTATATAGGAGCATGGAATTCCTGAGTAGGCCCAGACTGTTTTCTTTAGATCAAACTGCAACCATCAAGACTCTTATTGCAATGGGAACTGTCGAGGTTATGTAGGAGAGGTTGTCTGATTGCCTGACTAACACACCCATTTTTTTCCCCTTGTGGTTGCCTTTAGCCCAGTGATGCTGCTATTCAAAAATTCACAAAGGTCTGAAGCTGTATGTGTTGAATTGGATAATATTGCAGGAATGTTAATGTTTAGTGATGGAGACTTGCAATTACTTGCTTTTACCAAAGGTTTGCATTTTACCTTAGTTTGACACTTCATATCTATAACTATCAACTGAAGCATTAAACAACAAGAGACTTTCCTCTCTGTTTTTCTGCTTAAACATGCATTGCATCAAATGCTTTTATTTAAAGTGGCAGCAGCATAGTTGTATAAGACATCAAGAAATAAAGTTCATTAACCAAACTGTTGGCTGCTTACGATTCCCAAACCACGTAGCATCTTAATTCGTTAATCTAGAACGTGCGGTCACAGGAGTGCACTTATTTACCTTAACTTCAAATGTTATCCTGTTAGAATTCAGAGTCAGAACTTTCTGTTTTCTGAAGAGTGTCTTAGACGAAACATTGTTGGTTTTCCATTCCATTTGTATTCCCACCAGTCAGATTCCACTAATGGCACTCCCTCTGTTTCGAATTAAACGCTGTTAATTAGCATAGCTTTAAAATGAAATGGATTCAAACAGAGTGCTTTCCCATGATGCCACACTCATGAGACTGGGGCAAATGCAACATTTGCCCCAGAACCCTTGATTAACTGAGGAGTCATGAAGCTTGCGCTAATTGAATAAACAGTTTCTGAGCTGAATAAATTCAGGTCCTTTAAGTAGTTCTGTATTGATATTCAAACTCCTTTTAGACACAGATAGTGGTGAATATGTAATATTATAAACAGATTGTTCCAACTTTAAATTCTGGTTGGATGACCTGCATCCGAAGCAAAGTGCTGTCGTGTGGTGTTTTAATGTGTAATGAGGATCTATGTGTGGCTTTATTGTTTTTGACAGAAAAATAATGAATCAATACATCAGTTCACCTCCATATGCTGTTGTTGAATGTATAGAAAAAGAAAGATCATCAATTAATGCTGGCTGTAATGAAATTATATAATACGCTACTGTTCAAAAGTTTGGGGTCAGTAAGATTTTTTGGTAACACTTTACTATGGGGAACAATTCCCACTTTTAACTAGTTGCTTATTAGCGTGCATATTGGCTGTTTATTAGTACTTATAAAGCGCACATTAATGGTTTATTCTGTATGACCATATTCTACACCCCTTAATCCTACCCAATACCTAAACTTAAACGCTACAACAACTACCTTACTAACTATTAATAAGCAGTAAATTAGGAGTTTATTGAGGGAAAAGTCGTAGTTAATGGTAAATGTGTTGCCCATACTAAAGTGTTACCTTTTTTCTTTTTTTTTGTAATTTTGTTAAAGAAATTATTATTCTTATTCAGCAAGGATATTCAAAAGTGACATCAGAGATACTTATAATGTTACAAAAGGTTTCTATTTCAAATAAATACTGTTCTTTTGAACTTTCTATCCATCAAAGATTTCTAAAGGATCATGTGACATTAAAGACTGGAGTAATGGCTGCTGAAAATTTGCCATCACAAGAATTACATTATAAAATGTATATTATAAGAAAACAGTTGTTTAGTTTTAGCAGTATTTTAAGGGAAACATGCAATTACATGACATGATGTGCAATTGCAATTACCAAAATGATGTCAGTGTCAGTGCATAATGCAAAAGAGTTGATTTATTAATAATAAATGTAATGATTTATTGAACATCTTTTATAATTTTACTACAGTATATCACTGTTTTATTAAAACAGTCATAGTCATACTTTGCAAATTAATTTAATTCAAATTAAGTATTTTAAAATGCATTTATGAGCCTTTTAATGGCAGATCTAGGGAGTTTCATCTGAAATGCTATAGTCTTATTTACTGTATCTCTCTTCTGTGACTGTGAACTACGTGTTGATTGAGTGGATAGTGAGACACAGGGTCCATCCACCTCATCTTTTATTCATGACAAGTTTAGCCTGCAGCACAGATTGATGAAGCTTGAGGATCTGCACTGTTTAAGGCATGTATGAATGTTGGAGTATTGCCGTGATATGAACATATCGGACAGGTATCAGTCCGTTTCAGATATCTGGTATGATGGTTTGATTTATCATCACTGCGGTAGCTTCTGTCCTACAGACTGGCTGCCATTATCTCAGTTTGATCGTGCCTGTGGTTTGATGGCCACAGAAAGACAGGGACTTCCCCTAAGCGAGCTGCAGTTGTTGCTGTCCTTCAGAGTGTGGATAAACACCCATGCTGTGTGTGTGTATGTGTGTAGATGTGTGCACATATGAGTGAGACTGACACTGAGCGAGTCCCACGTGCAGACTGCCAGTGAAGTCATGTGCTTGAGATAATTCCTAATTTAAGCCAGTGGTGATCAAAGCCTGCAAACACCCACCCCGCTAGTCATCATAATAACCCTGACAGTCTAAGACAGATCCCACAATACCGCTCTGCTTCAGAGGTGACTCAATACCTGAGGGATCACACACTTTTGTTCTTTGCAGTGGGGACTGGGGACAATTCTTTAATATTTTCTTTAATTTATTTTTCTTTATTTTATATTTTCCTTCATAACTCACAGAGTACTGTGAGGCTATCTGTCATCCTTTGGTTTATGTGGTAATAGTAAAAGTACAGTTAAAACATTTACACTTGGAGGCTTTATCACAATATGAATGGCTTTATCACAATATTCATTTATAAGACAAGTTACTTTACATTATTATTAACTTGCTGTTTCTTGAATTAGAGCAGAAAAATGTTGCTTTATTACTTGATTGTGCTGAATACTGTACATTTTGCTTTTTGTCAGAATCATGTTTAAAACAAGTCTGTGGTGTCTGCATTATAATTGTTTTAATGTGGTAAATCCATTTAGCTAAAACATCAAGATCAGCTGATGACTCAAGAACATTTTAATTTTAATTAAATTTAGTTGAATTATTGTTCCAAAGCAGTAAAGAGCAGTCATAAATAATAATTATATTTTAGACATGATTTAGTCTTTAAATACAGTTTTCACTTTATATCTAGTGTTTACAATTGCACTGCAACCTTTTGTTTTGCAGTTTTACAGAAATATTTTTACGTAATATTTTGCTTTTTGTTGCCTCACAAACTTAAAGCAAGATATATTACTTGAAGCAAAATTGTCTTGTTTTCATAATATATGCCAAATCAATTTTTCTTACCTCACTGACAAGTTGTATTTCCTTGTTTTAAGCATAGTTTAGTGAGGTTTATGCTTAAAATCAGCCATTGGGGCAAGAAAATAACACTTAAGTCATGATATATAGATTTATTATCACTCCAGAAAACCCAAATCATGTTCTTTTTTTTAAAAACTTTTTTACAAAATTATACAACCAGACAGAAGAGCAAACTTCTTATGATTACAGCTTATTTGTGACTGAAGAAATTTTGCATATTACAATTCCCCTGGTCTCTCTTACGTGATATTTTCACATCGTTTTCTTTATCGTTATGAACCTACAATAACTGTTGGTTGCTTGGTGGCATCTGACCAGTGATCTCTGTGTTTCTGATGCGATTTTTGTAGCTTTTGCCACCTGATAAACACCGTTGAGAATTGCTATTGTCCTTCTCTGTTTGTTAAAGCACTCTGTAAAGCTAAAAGGACTCCTAAGAGAGCAAAAGGCCATTATCAGCAGCCACAGACACTCCCTATAATGCTCTTAAGAGCCTGACTTTGAGCTCACTGTGTTGAGTGCATCTGCAATGTTGACTGCATTGTTGCTCAATGGCTTTTTGTTGCTGGCTTAGTGCGTCATACTCTGCGGGGTATTTTGTATTTACCTCATTCCAAATCAGCTAGCATTGGTAAAAGCTTCACTCTAAGTAGAAAAGGTTACAAAACTTTCGGTAATTAGGGAAAATGGAACATTGTGTTTCTCTGCTTGTAGTGCAACAAAACCCCATTTCACCACATCATTTGAACTGAACGGCAGATACAGTGCTTAAAAGTACACTTGTCAATTTTGGCAACTGTTCCTCAAGTGTTAGACAGGTGATTTAGTTGGTATAATTTTTAAAATCTGTCCTTCTTATGCTGATTGGATCTCAGGATGATATTTAAGCACAATCACATGTACACCCACAGAACTGTGGTATTTCACTTAAACTGTCCTACCTCTCTCACATCTCATATTGACCTACTTACAGTTAATAATAGGACCAATTTAATCCTATTGTGTTTGTGCAGAAAAGCTAAACACCTCTCAAAATGTGCTGAAGTGAGTCGCCAGGTGTTATAAAAGTTTTAGTCAGCCAGTCAGTCAGCTAGTTTGATGTTGTGATGGAAAATAAGCAATTAACCAAATTTATATTATATTCCACAATCTTGGAGAATTGATCTCAATTCACATTTAATCATTTAGAAGATGCTTTTGTCCTAAGCGACTTTCAAATGAGGAAAAAAATACAAACAACAATATTAGCAGTGTTACAGCGCTTGTAAACTGATTTTGCTTTAGGATCTTATATAATGGTTACGTATATGTGACCCTGGACCACAAAACCAGTCATAAGTCGCACGGGTATATTTGTAATTTTATATTAATGTTCCAGGTTCAATAACCACAGGGAAAAAAGCCTTACAGGGTAAAATATAGAAAAAAGGCTAAATTTGAAGTTACAGTAAGGCAATTACAATGGAAGTAGGAAGGCCGGGCCAGGCAGTAGACATCAAAACATATGCTTTCCTTGAAGTATACATGTTGGGTAGTGTGATAGAATTTCTTACTGATCTTGTTTGTGTACTTCAATGTCATGACCACAAATGTGTATGTGGATACCACAAAGGAACCGTTTATGTGCAGCAAACTCCACCCACAGGAACTAGATAATGGATTTGCACTACTATATACTGCTCTTTGCAACTGCAGAGAAAAAGAGATGGGATTTTTGGGATAAGAAAACAGGAAAAGATGAGGAATAAGAGACATGAGTAGCAAAGGAGCAAGTGAAGTGGGCTTCGAGTCAGAAGAGAGGGAGAGGAGAGGAAGGCAGAAAATGGAGGCTAAGTGTTTTCGAGAGCGTCAGCTGGAGGTGTCAGTCTCACATCATGGCTGCTTGGCAAGTGCTTTTCACACTGAATGTGGAATAGATTTCATGCAGGAGAACACTGAAGCTATAAAGTTTTTGTACAAAAGTAAAAAAAAAAAAAAAAAAAAATGTAGATCATAAAATTAAACATTGAAATTTACAATTTTAAAATCAATGATTATGGTATTAAAAATTGCAGCCAATGTCCCACAAGATTTCCATGCTGTCATCTGCCTCTAATGGATAAATGTGCACCAAAATACTGTAGAGTTTGATTGGACACATGTCCTCTGAAGTCAACAAAATATATAGGGAATTTTCTCCTCCTTTATATAAGTTCTCTTTTTATTTTGCTATCTGCATGATTATATGGTTGGTTGCACTTTTATGTTGTATACATTTTATTATCTGGTTAGTTGCAGTAGTTGTTTACACACAGTTGATTTCTTTTTGATTTCTTGGTTAGTTTGGATGCCCTTGCTGTTTTCCTCTAGGACACAAGTACATGAATATCACATATCAGTCTGTACTTATGTCCAGAGTCCAAAATTAACCCTCGCCAAACACCAAATGTGAGTAAAAATTAGATATAGGCTGTAAATAGAACAGAGGTATTTGCCGGTTGGCTGGTAACTTTATTAGGAACTGCAGCATTTGATGTTTAATAAACTCAGATTGGAAGAACATCTGTCTCTCGCTGATTTAAGTGACATGAGGGATTCAAATCAAATCATGTACTGATGCAAACATCTGCTGCAATGGTTGTGTCCTCTAACAACTTAACCTTCAGTGGACAGTTTACAATCTAGGATGCCTAGGAAGTTATTTTTTCCTCTAAACCCTATGTGGCGACACATGAATATTACTTGTACTAAATCACCAAATGGAAATAGGAGAAACAAATCACAATGTGTTGGAACATTTTTGTGTCAGGGGCAGTAAAAAAACAGCTAGATTTTGTTGTCATAGTTACAAAGATGTATGTTTATAAAAAATAGTGTTAAAGGGATAGTTCGGCCAAAAAATTCCATACAGTGATAGTCAGTGAGGTCCAAAAAATATTGGGCACCATTGACTTTCATTGTATGGAAATTTTTGGGTGACCTATCACTTTAAATACAGTTTCATGGCCAGTAAATCTTCTTAGTTAACCACAATCATCAGCTGTGTCAAAAACACTGTTTGTGGGTACTTTAGAGCAACTACCCGGTCATCATCATCATCATCATCATCTAAGATGATTGTGGACTCCGACTTGCTTGTTGTAAAGGAAAACCATCCACTATCACCACATCATTTCCTTTGCACTCAGCACATTAACCTCCCAGCTTCAGTTACTGTAAGGGATGATTAAGTCAGATTTGCTTCGATCATTTTTTTTTTTTGCAGAGTGTCTGTGAGGCACAAGCAGGCTGAGAGAAAACCATCTGCTGTGGTTTGCTGCCATTCTGCAGTGGAGAACAGGATCTTTGTCTCCATGGTGCTCTGTTCTGTTGTTCGTTTGAGAGCTTTGTCAGCGTAAACGTCAACACCCTCACATGATATTTTCTTCTTTTTTTTTCCCCCTCCTCAAATCTCATAGACTTGAAAAAAGCACATAATTTACAAAACACTAGCACTGTATTACAACCACACTGATAATGTGCAGTTGAGAGGTTGAAAAGTAAGAGGAATGTAAGATGTCGTTAGAAAAGAAAAAATATTTTGGAGGTGGAGTTAGTTATATTCTAAAATATTAAGAAGTACAAGAAATTTTTCTTGAGCACAGTGGTAGAAATTCCCCTACACACCTGACTGGGGCAGTTGTAGCCCGAAGGTCATGGATTCGAGTCTCAGTACCGGCAGGGAATTTAGGTGGGGTGAGTGAATGAACAAGGAAGCAGGGAACGTAACCCCTAATCACTCCCAGGGCGCCGCAGCAAAAATGGCTTCCCACTTCTCTGGGTGTGTTTTCACCACTTGGATGGGTGAAATGCAGAGCACAAATTTTGAATACGGGACACCACACTGCAAAATATGCTTTTCTTACTTAGATTTTTTTGTCTTGTTTCTAGTCCAAATATCTAAAAATTCTTAAATCAAAAGCATTTTCTAGACAAGTAAAAATTATTGTCTTGTTTTCAGAAAAAAATAAGTCAAAATTAAGTGAGTTTTTCCTTAAAACAAGCAAAATAATCTGCCAATGGACTAAGCAAAATAATGTTATTTCAAACCGAAAACAAGACAATAATTTTTTACTTGTCTAGAAAATGCTTCTTGATTTAAGAATTTTTAGATATTTGGACTAGAAACAAAAAATCTAAGTAAGAAAAGCATATTTTGCAGTGCATATTTGGCTACATGTCACGTCACTTTGGCGACATGTCCCCGACACCTCTAATGTTATCCTCAGGTGAGTCCCACTCTGACCCCTGATGCCTAAGTATAGCTACTCTGACCGCATTGGAAAACTCAGATGTCTAAGAATTATATTCTGACCGCATAAGATGCCTAAGAGTCATAGCTACCTGACTGCATCTGTAACTCCAGACACCTAAGAGCTTCACTCTGAGTCGGACGACGTCTCGCCCCCTATGAACACTATCACTTGGGAAAAAGGTCTTTAGAGCTCCACTAACCTGCTGTAACCAGACAGACTCCAGACAATGCCTTTGAATATGCTTTAATCACAGGCGGGAGGATCTTGTATCAATAGCAGAGTATCCCACCAGCAAAAAGAATACAGCAGTTTATATAGAATAGGTACATAGCAAAGTAACATGACTCATTACATCACTCTTCTGTAATATGATTGGTTCTACATATGTGCAAATTCAGCACCCCTCCACTCCCCCCCCCCCAGTTACTGGCAAAGCAAATTTGTTTTTTTGATTACTTCAGCTCGTTACTCAAGTCATGGGGTTATTATATTTAGTTAGCCGTCTAGCCATGTCCATATGTTTCTGTTATTTCAACACACTAACTTTGGCTGAAGTGTTGGTATATTTTGTTAAGCCTGCAAGAAAAAGAAATGTTAGTTATGATTAATTAAAAAATTCTTTCACAGCACCAAATCAGCATATTAGAATGATTTTTGATTGATCATGTGACACTGAAGACTGGAGTAATGATGCTGAAAATTCAGTTTTGCCATCGCAGGAATAAATTACATTTGTTTTAAATACATTTTTTTATTGTTGTTTTGATATCGTTTTAACAAAATGACGAAGACAATCAGCCATTACAACAGTAAGCAAAAATCAAAATAACAGTGGAAAAATATAAAATAAAATAAATGAATAAAAAGTATAAATATAATAAATAAAATTATATATATATATATATATATATATATATATATAAATATAATAAAAAATAATTAAAACTGGCCAGTTACGCTGAGGAGTAAATGACAGACATACAGAAAACAAATATTTGAGACATAATTTGCTTCAAAATATAATTCAGTACCATGGTACATATCAGATTGCAATATATATCCAATATCATGGTACTACCACAGTAGTTTTTTGTGAGATATCGCTGCATTTTGTTGGTTTCCTCTAATGCCTTTTCACTGTTATCTCACCCCAGTTACATTCGGACTCTTCTTGCAGCCTGGCATTTTGCAAATAAATTTGTGTTTAGAGAGGCAGAAGGCTTTTTATCGGCCGATTGTGTGTGTATGGAATTAATAAAGACGTGATGGTGTCTGGCTCCATCCTTCATTAGGCCTGTCTGGGTCAGGACCAGGTTAAAGGAAAATTGTCATCATTTACACACCCTCAAGTCGTTCCAGCCCAGGTATTATTTTCTTTCTTCTCTGAAACACAAAAAAGGCAGTGTCTGAGCCACTGTTTTATCCACTCATGCCTATTCAAACTGATGGGCACATGCCCACCCAGATGCTTCTGAACAATTCATTTTGTTTCACAAAACTAAGATGAGTAAATAACTTTTTTTATATTATTATTTTAACCTGATCTTCCTGTGTGTGACTCCCATCGCAAGCACACACGTAAATGCACTGCAGAAGTGCCCAGGCCCTGTGATTTATGTGACTTGTTCTTGTTAAATAGAGTCGTTTTGGTTATTACACTGTGCGTGTAGGGCTTCTGGAATTGCTCCACATTTCATTAGATGGTTCCCCGGGGAGAGGGGAATAGGAGGCCCTGCTGATCTAACCATGGATGTGCAGTGGGTACTTGGTCCCTTACTGGAGGGACTGACTCCTGGAGGACGACTCACTGCTTGCTTTAATCACTTTTACATAACTCTAACTTGGTATAGTGTGCCATTCACATTAAGATAGGAAGCCATTATTTCACTGCCCGCTGGGCGATTGCAGCTATGAGTGAAGAGGTTGCAAGACAGCCTGTCTGATAATCAAAGTGGCTGTTCTTTGAAAGTGCTAAAATGAGTCATCCTGGAAAACAAACTGGAACGAGATGCAATCACACTACAGTTCTGCCTCCCTTTGGTTCAATGTCACAGCGTTTATTCAGGGGATCCTCATAAGAGCAGTGATGTCAAGCTAATTCTGTGAGGCTTTGTCTTATGATTTACTTTCACTGTGGGGTACTCTACCGTTCAAAAATTTGGAGTCTCTAAGATTTTTGTTTTGTTTTTGAAAATCTCTTATGCTTACCAAGACTGCATTTATTTGACCAGAAAAATCTGTAATATTGTGAAATAGGGCCGCATGATATATTGTTTTAGCATCGAAATCGCGATGTGCGCATCCATGATAGTCACATCGCAGGATGTGCGATGTCAAGTATAGGGATCGTTAATCTGTAAGGACCAGACGCCACGGTTCAAAACGCACGTGATTCTTGGCTTAATAGCAAAGTTTGACCATTATACAATGAAAGGTTATGATTTGAACATGTTTTAGGTCTTGTCATTTTAAACATTCAAGTGATTTTAAACCATTTGAGGGCATGAAGACGCGAAAGAGAACTCAATTCGAAACGTGCGGCTATTTTCTGTGGGCACTCGCACACACACACACACACACACTTGCACACTTAACAGACACATACATGTAAAAATATTGTCAAAATGCATGTAAAACATCCTCATAAACACAGTTGATTATGGCTTAGGTGAACTAAACAATTGAGAAAGAAAACCGGATGTGTAACAGTTTTACAGGTGAAAACAACACAGATGTGTGTGTCAGCTGTGTGACACCAGGTGGAACAGAGCTGAGCCTTATAATTGTTCCTAAGACCGATCGATGAGATCCATGAAACAAGGAAAAGAGAGAGCTGTAGTGGTCCCTCAGATATTGACTACTGTCTGTCAGAAAGAGAGCAAGGGCTGAAGAGATGAATAAAGAGAGAGACAGAAGAAAGAGACACAGAAAATGTGTTTAGAATGAGATTAGGTCAATTGGCAGTCTAGTTTGTAACTATCTAGCCACTGTTACACACGCAATACGAGAGTGGGTGTCTGTGTATGACAACTGACGCGAAACAAAATGCTTCATGAAAAATAAAGTGCAGTTGAAGAACGAACGACAGGGAAGCACAAAAATGAACATACAGTACACAAGAGTAAATACAAACAAGAGTTTGTTGTTCGTTGCAAACAGCACAGCAGCCCCAGACAATCATGACACTCAAACCTAGTTTTACTCACATGAAAAGCAGGTTCAAAGCAGCGTTCATGTCTGTTTTCAGGCCTTCCCACTTAGCTCTCTCCAGCGCTGGAAAGCTATAATATTAATGCAGGTCCTAAAGCACTTGCCCAGTCATAAACCTTCATTCTAATGATATTCTTTTGAGCTCTTTTGTATTGTGCCCCATCATTTCTCTTTCTGTGTTTTTTTATTTTATTTTTATTTTTTTCAAATCTCCCTCTTGCTCATTCTGTCTCCTCGACCGTCATACGCCCCCTAATGCTGACTGGTTAGACGTTTGTTGTTGGTATTGGCCTGACTAACTTCCAAACAATGTAGTTGAAAAAATGGATACCCCACATTTAACTGTTACTTTTGATCAATTTAATACATCCTCGTTGAAAGTATTAATTTCTTTAAAAAAAAATTATACTGGTACAAAACTTTTTAACATTATATGTGTTTCCTGTAAAAGCTTTGTTCATTGTAATGTTAACAATCTAAACCTAAATTAGTGTTATTAAAGATTGACTGACCACTAAATGATGGTGTAGTTAATCTAAATGTTACATGCACAATTTGATGTACAATATTGGCTAATACAGATAAGTAATAATAATAAAAAATCTCATATTGCATCCCCAGTTCTAACCCATTATACTTCTGTTAACTGCTGTATTTTCCGTGAAACAGGGATATTTATACATCAGGATTTGATTGATATCATGAAAAGTGGGTGTTTAACATGGGAATAAAAATAAGAGGGATTTGTGATAATTAATGTTGTTTGAGGCAGTTTGATAAGGAATGTGCCTTGTGAATATAAATAGGGTCAATTTTGACTTCATATTAACTAAGACAAAACAGACAAATTATATGTTTCATGACTGATCAACTACACTAATAAACATTAAAGTGGTTATAAACAAAACAAGTTGTTTTTCAGTGATATGTGTATTATCAGTACCTTTTAAATGTAGATAATGTGTTTTTGTGCACCATATTCTCTTCTCAGTAGTCTGTTTGTAATTAAATGCATGTTGGCCTAACATGCAATGCATTAGAACAAAAGAGACCCAGGTGTGGGCAACACCACAAAAATGAAGGAATACAACCATCCACCTGGGTCATTTTAGACACAAACAGTGACAGCTAATGAGAACGAATAAGAGAATGTTTCAGGTGTCTGGCTCTCTCACAACCCCCTTGATGTTCTGCTTCAGCAGGCGTCAGCCTGTATAATGAGAGCACTTTGGCTATGAAAAATGGCAATCCATTTCAGTGGCCACGTCACAGACCACAATCTGTTTCTCAGTGTCTTTTTGAGAGTGTTTTTGTTGTACAACATGCACTTTGCTGCTGTATTGGTAGTACAGTTATGGATCGCGTGCTTTCGTGAAATTAAAGAGCTCAAAATCAATGTGCCTCCCCCTTTGCTAACATCGCAGGTGCGAGACTCTATAATTCATGATTTCATTATGCAAATCTAAAGCTGCACATGATTGCCTCAGTCTTCTCATTAAAGATATTTGATCCAAGGGATGCAAATTCTAATAAACCTTTTAATAAACTTAAATACATCAATTACTTTGAACTATTGGAGAGGGAAATGAGAGGATTGAGTAGACATCTTGAGCTCGGGCTCTGCTGCATGACGATATACTATGCAACAGTATGTGTTTTGATATATCATTTATACCGTGGTAGATATATTTCTGCAGCTATCAGTTGGAAGGACTGCTTTACAATATTTACAGGTCAGAGGAATGGCGAAAAGTGGAATAATATCAAATACAGATTATGACATGTCCCAACCAAGTCAAGATCAGGATTGAGTTGCTGTGTAAGGTGCTGTTCTATCTTTATTTATTTTATTTAGTAAATAGGGTAGGGTAAGTTTGCATAGAGGCTAGCTTGCTGTTCAATGTCAGTGGTATGTTAAACTAGCATGCTGAACAGTTGCAAAATATAACTTAAGAAAAAAGACGTAAACAATTTTTTAAGGAGTTGTTGCTTTGGGGTTCTAGTTGGGCTCAATTCATTGGGTGGACCATATTGTTCATGACAGGGTAAGTTGTAGAAGCATGACTGAAATTGTTCGTTAAGGTGCGATCACGTTACTGAAATTTCATTGGCAAATTGTCTTTTGTCTTGTCAATAGTAGCAATGTATGAAACCGCTCACACGGAAGTAGGGATGTCACGATTCCTCGATTAAATTCGAGTACTCGATTTTAAAAAACTCCTCGATTGCAATTTGCCTGTGTGGAGTAACTAGCAAAATACCGGAAGTGATGCATTCCACGGACGAAAATCCATGAAACACATTATTAGACTATTTTCTGCATGGTTTGTTAAAACCATTTAAAACCATGCTATAGCATAGTTCTATTGTGAATTCACAAAGACTGCGTTTCAATTAAATAAATATATGCCGTGCGGGTTCAATATAAATGCGCTTTAATTATTTACATGCGAGTAGGTTGCGTGCATCTCAGAGCGGCTCTGTTGACAGTAAATGCTGCTTCGCACAAACGGTTATCATTTACATGCATGGAGCGCTCTCAAACTTCGTTTGGGTTGCTTATAACTTTCATCTGGGAACGCAGTGTACGCCATTTCATTAGATTTGTAAGGTAAGATCACAGGAGAATACGTCAATATGTTTCTAAATATCCAAAACTGTTCATCGCGATTTCAAAATAAAATTTTAAACAAGTAGTCTCAAACAACCTGCAGAGTTTAGCTCCAACCAGCTCCAGCTCACACCTACTTGGAAGTTTCTACTGTAGTAATGCTGAAGACCTTGATTCGCTGGATCAGGTGTGTTTGATTAGGGTTGGAGCAAAACTGTGCAGAGCTGTGGCCCTCCAGGAAGTTTGAGACCACTGTTTTAAACCCTCGCTCTGAGTTTGCGATGTTCCGATGTTCCGATGTTCACATATTCTTGTTCAAGAAATTACTGTGGTTGTAGCAATTCTAAATTGGCCAAGAATTAAATAAAGAATTGGCCAAATATTGAAGATTAAGTAAACATTTGAATTAAATGTCGTTTGGCCAGTATTAAATTGATCTGCAGTAAAGTGTAACAACAACAGGCTGTTGTCGCCCTCTGCAGGCATTTGTTATAATACATAATGTACATAAGATGATTGTTTATAACAGTGTTGTTCTATAAAACCATATGATTACTTGCTTTTGATATTTTATTTGAACCAAATATTATTGCCTCATTTTTATTAACAATAAGGCTTAGGTCTTTGCTTAGGTCTATCTTAGGTCTTTGCTTAGGTCTATTTTTGTTACTACAAAAAATAACCGATAAATCGTCAAAATAATCGACCGATTACTCAATTGCCAAAATAATCGTTAGTGACAGCCCTACTCAGAAGTCACTTTCAGCAGGTTTCTGATGGTCAATGTGGAAAATTCATGTGACCAACTTGAACCCATTGCGAAATCTATGTGGGGAAATCTTTAATACAAAATTCCAAATTGTGTGGATTCCTATTAAAATGACTGGATGTCGTCTGCGAAAATTCAGAAACTATCAGAACAATGGTAAATGTGACCGCAGCTTTATTCTCAAGAAGAAGCAGAGTTTGCATTGTTTACCATTTCCAATCAAAGATTCAATTAACTTTCTTTATATTTTTTGATCTTTTTGGATCTTTTGGATTTTTTCTTTAACAGAAATAACTATAATTTGATATTTACTGTGATATTTGATATTTACTGTGATATATCATGGAATTAGTAATTTTATAAGATTTTGTTCATGCCACCCACCTGTACCTTGGGGGTAAAGAAGGCAAGGAGACAAAAATGTTAAAATTATTTTTAAAATGTGCCAATGGTGGGTTGCAAAAAGGCAGCATCGACTGGAGGCTGCTCTGACGTCACGGGCATTGATCCTGAATATGAAACGAAGGCAGTGGGTGAGGAGACTCCCAACTGGAGCTGCTGCTGGGCAGGAGAGGCACGTTCAGCCTTGGTGCACAACAGAACGAGAAAAGTGAGGGGGGGAAAGGGGGAGGGAAGCAAAACGGGATATGAAAAAGGATTTGCCAACTGGCATCCCTCAGCGCAAGACTCAATAGGACTGACTCATTCTCTCTCTCTCACTCGTTCTGTCTGTTTTTCCTTTCCTCTCTCTCTCTCTTTTTGTCTTCTTCCCTCCCTTCCCCCGAAACGGTGCAGGCTAGTGGTTTCTCTCCCTTTCTCTCTCTTGCTCGCTCGCTCTCTGCTTACCTCTCCACACACACAATATTTTGCTCACTGCTGCTGGCTGGGTTTATTATTCTGCGCTCTTATTGGTCAACTCGATGGTTTAGAGCCAGCTCTGATTATTTGCCTCTGGGAATCCTGAAGCACTGAGGGGGTGCTGTCTACTGAGGTTCATTTTTCTCGAATGTTTTTTTTATTCTAGTATTAGTTCGAGCTGCTGCCTAAACTGAAACAACAACAGCGCAATATCTGCAGCGGAACAACTTTATAATACAAAATTGAGTTTTTAGGTAGTATGCTCAGAAAAATCAAGTTTTTGAGAAAGAACTTTTGTTCTCAGAGAAATTACAGCAGGTGAATTGCCAGTCAGTTTCCTTTCTTAAGTGGCTTTTTCAGCAGTACAAGCTGGATTCAGATCATGCTACCGATACGATCAGGTCACCACCGGGTCTGACCGTGAATCCCCAGCTCCCAGAGAACGTCACTCCCACCTCGGTTAAACGCAACAAAAGACCAGGATTACTCCAAGCCATGAAGAAAATCTGGTCCAAGAAACGCTTTCAGGTGAGTTGTTGCATGCCTTATTTGTCTTGCCTTGCATGTTGACTCATAACTGACTGGGAGTTTGAGTTTGACCCATATGTGTGGGTTTTGTCATTCAGTGAGCTCCGTCTGAGGGAGGCTTGACCCAATTCCCTCCTTTAGGGCTGTTAGCGCTCATTCGCACTCCTGCGCCCCACCCTTTTCTTGTAAACAAACGGCACCCATCTGGCTAATTGCGTGAGGATGATTACAGCTGAATAGGTGAATGTCCACGGCTCATCATATTCTGATGCATTCTGGGTTACTCTAGGAACCAGACAAGGATGACAGCCCCCTGGGTAGTTTGCTGTCATTTTTAAGGTGTTCTCATTGGGTTGGAAATCCAAGATATTGTTTATAATAGAAAAGTTTTATATTGGAACCAGCATTGGATATGTCATGGCTCATATTGTTAAAATTTACACCACTACAGAAAACATATGGCAAGTCAGCATGTAGGTTGTTTTCTTATCCAAGTGCAATAAAACAGAAATGCTTGTAGCAGCAACTGATTTTTCCCTGATGCATATTTCTAGGGATCTGTAGGATCGTAAATTTGACTACCTCACTCTTCACTGCATTAACAGGGAGATTTTTTACATCATTAACTAAAATTAGATTTCTACTATTTTATTTACTACATTCAATACTGCAGCCAAACAGAATCACAGCAGCAGGTTGTTATTGCATTGAAATTCTACTCCCAAAGCATTGCTATTCGATTGCTAAGGTGCTTTTACTGTGTTGCTAGGTGGTTGCTAGGGGCTACTTGTCAAAAGAGCTCACCACCACAAATCTCTATGATATTCTGTTCCCTTATTGTCTGTCAGGTTAAAAAAAAATTAACCCTCATGTTATTCCAATAATGCATTCTTCTGTGAAACACAAAAGAAGATATTCATAATTTCTTTTAATCATTGGGGTCCAGTGTTCTTTGGACTCTGTAGAAAAAGACATGCATACAGTTTTGAACAACATTAAGGTGGGTAAATGGGTGAACTATCCCTTTAAATAGTAAAATGTAATATTTAGGTTTGTTTGGCTTAGCAAACACCACAAATGATTGATAATTTCTCTGTATATAGACTGTCAGGTCAAAATGCGAACCTTGTCCCCCTCCCTGGTTGGCACATAAAGTGAAAATGAGCAATCTGCACACCATCATTTTGCCATTGGCTGTAAGTGCAGGAGAGTGACCTTTTGACAATATGTCATTGTGACATTTTACAGGTGAGAGGAGGTGAGAGCAGGACGAGCTTTTACCTCTTCCTCTCAGGGTGATAGGAATCCTTGTGAAGATGAAAGGAAAAGTGGGTGTGAAGGAGAGGAGAGGGGGATGGGTGAAAGAAAAAGATAATTGGATCTTAGTCTGCAGACGGAGACAAGCGGGTGGATGGGGCAGAGATGTAGCTTAGAGACCAGACGGAGACCGAACAGGTGGCTGAGTCATAGTTTCAGATGTAGGCTAAATGGTAGTTTCATTTTCTACCCTGTTGTGTGAATAATATGTAATTATTTCATCCCCCCATTTGATGTGTTTTAGGGAGACGGCATATCCCATCACTGCTAGTAAAAGAACTAAAGATAGCTAAATTCACATTTCCTGAAGGATATACCAGTGCTTGCGAGGCATCAAAAGAAGCTTAGGTGGTAGGTTTTGTTTTTTTGGAAATAAGACTGCAACACTTTGCCATCATCATGACACACAGCACGCATATTGTTTGCTGTATGCTGCACATAAAATTCAACATACAGGCTGTTTTCAGAACTTGAAAAAGTCTGTTTTTGTAGTCAGTGTATAGAGGTATGAAGGCACGTCTGAATTCAGTATTTGCATAGTCTTGTTGACTAAGATTTTTTTGATAGAATCATAGATGTGTCCTTCACCTGGTGGTATCTCACAATCATGTGCAAATGTTTTGGCTCTTGGTGGAAAGAAATTGTGTCTGATTGTGCGAACAATGCCAGTTTATCGATTCAATTTCTATTAAGTAATAAGCATTTTAGATACTTAAATATTGGCTTGTTTTCTCTAAAACCCATTTGAATTTGTTCTAGACCATTAGCCATGGCGTTATGCCTCAGAAACCTGCCTGAAATCAGTTTTCTTAAAAGGTGCCTTCATACAAAAATGCTGTCTGTAAATTGACTGACTGGATACAGAGGCAGCAAGGCATTTGCATTGTTTCAGACAGTCATTGTGCAGTGTAAAGGTGGCTATAAATTATTAAATGTATGCAAGAAAGGAATGTATCCAATTGTCAATCACAATTTGGTATACGAACACAGGTAAAAGACCAATTCCTGATGGTTATTTTGCTGAACATTCTTTATATCTTGAATTTTTAGTCTTAAAATTCCACTTAAAAGTGTTAACATTTTTGGTAACACTTTTTTTTTTACACAGTCCTTGTTACATATATTACATGTAATTACTATAAATTATGCATAAATACATGCAACTAACCTATAGTAAGTAACCAACCTATAGTAAGTACATGTAGTTAATTAATCCTATTTCAATCAAATGATTGTACTATATTTTAGTTCAATAATGTTTTTTTTATTTAATATTTTGTATTATTAGGGGTTTTTATGGTACTAAATTATGCAGTAGTTATAATCCATTTATTCACATTTTGAGCATGGACCTGAAAATGAAATTTCCAAATTAAACTGTCATAAATCTTGAATGATTTGGAGCACAGACTTTTTAAAGACGACACTTGTCAGATTATTGCTGAAAAAAGTTTTTAAAAAAAAAAGTGAACTTGGAAAAAGTTATATTTTACATTTATTGTTATGAAAAATGCACAAAAGTACCATTATCAGTTTTATTTCAGTTTGTATTCATTTCCAATCCGGCCATTTTTGACCACTATTTTTTTTCAGGACCATTTAACCTTTTTGAATGTCCATCAATCGCAGATTCTGTTTGTGAGCTTTCACAACGTGCTGCATAGAGTACAACATATACTGTCAGAAAAACTGCAAAAATTTTACCTTTAGAGATACAATAGCTTGTCAAAGGTGTAGAACTCTTAAAAGTATACATTTGTGTCTTATCTACTCCTAAAGGGTGCATATTAGCCTTAAATGTTACCTTAAAATACACCCTTAATGTACTAATATGCTCTTTTGAGGGGTGAATAAGGCACAAATGTGTACCATTGAGGGTACTGCTCTAGTGTCAAGCTAAAGGTTTTTTTTTTTTTCTGACCTTGTACCTTGCAGAAATTGACCATGGCATGACCATGAATGTAAAACCTCTGATTAACATGGCTGACATTTTTGCATGGTGACATGGTGTTAGAGGTTTAGAACAAACCTTTAACCAGAACGTTTGAGTAATATCAATACAGTTGCCATACACCAAGTCGGCAGTGTAGAGGGGGCCATGAATCACATTAATTCCCACAGTTCTTTCTAAACCTGCCCTGCTGACTCACAAGCATTAGGGAACTCAACGGGTAGCTAAGAGAGCTATGTTCCTTAAGGTGTGAAGTGATTCACTTGCTTGCATTGGCAAGAGTAATGAAAAGTTAGACCGGGTGAGATTGAAATAGCCCACTCGCTCAGGGCTGAAAGAGTGGAGTTAGAGCAGAAAGCAGATACCGTAACCCAGATTAAACAGTGCCTGGCGGCATTCATCAGACTTCAATCTGTGCCTAACCTGGCAACATACAAATTACCTGGTGACCAAGAAGGTAAAAATGATGCATTGAAACAGCCAGAGCTGTTGCCCAGAGATGTTGGATTCATCCAGTATGAATGCCTGCGGTGTGGGCTGACAAGAAAAATTATTTGAGCTCTCCAAGGTGCTGACCAACGGGGCTTAGAGGTTTTTGTCTGAACAGATAGAGAGGCTAGAAACAGACAACAATAGCAGGTCTGTTTCACACAGCTTATGTTGTTTTGGTGCCAACTAAGGACTATATCACATTTTTTAAACATTTTATAGCTCTGTTCTGAAACCTAGTGATCTGTCTACTCAAAGTTTCAATACGGTTTGGTTTTAGCATGTTGCTAAGCTAATGATATAATACTCTATGGAGCACACACGGATATTAGGTAAAAATTGTTCATTTTTGATGGATTTAACAATTAATATTGTTCAGTGTTAAATTAATTATCCACAATCTTGAATTTTTCATTAAGTTTATTGAAATGAATTCTAGGATAGATTTACCTGTTTTTGTTAATATTGTTCTGTTCTGAAAGAAAAATAAGTCTTATTATTGGCATTTCTACCTCTATGTCCATCATCTTAGAATAATATTTTTATTGATCTTGCGTTCTGGAATTGCCGTCACTATGAGGAATATATGCGACTTTGTCCAAAAGAAGGTATTTTCGAAGGTAGCATTATGGAGTATTTAGAACACCCTAGCAACCATCCAAAAGACCCTAGCAACCACTTAATGCACTAAAATATTTCAGAAGACCCAAAGACTATAGAATAACACAAGACACGTCACTTGTATTGTTTTGAATGGGAGAAAGTGCAACGCGCAATATGGTGGAATAAGTCCCGCCTTCTAAATAAGAGCCAGTCGCCGATTGGTAAAGTCATCAAGTCACTGCAGCGGCCGTTAGAAGCTCCGGTTCCTATAGAAACGCAGACGCGCCCCTGCGAAATGAGACACAAGAGACGTGCATTTAGGACTGCGCATGCGCATTAGCTTGATCCAGCCTGAAAAATATAGTTTTTTGTCATGGTTTGAGCGTTTAGAAACAAAATTTATGAGACAGTTGTTGTCAGATTTCATTGGTGATTTCAAATATGAAATTTAATCGAAAGCTTGGCAAACAGCTTTGGAGAATTTGATGTTTCCCCATTCAAAGAGATAGGAGCTGCACTTGCATGCCAAGAGAGGCGTTTCAAAGATGGCCGCCGAGTGAAATGACTTGTCTTAAAGGGACTTTGGAAGACCTTAGTAATCGCATAGCAATGCATTGAAAAGCAAAAGTTTGCTTCTACAATCTCAGCTTCTTTAGAAAATATATAAATTTAGCTCTAAAAGTATTATACTGTAGAAGAATTATTTATCAAGCTATTAAGCAATATTCATATTGTTATATATTTATATAATTATCCTGTTATGGTTATGGATATTCCATTTCATTTTGTCTGTTACAATATAGCTACAGACAAAGATGACTCAATTAATTTCAGTTTTGTAACTGGATTAGCCCTGTTTTCTTTTGTAGTCATTCTTGATGTTGTCATACAACATAGTCACTGAATGTCAACCGTTGAGTGCTTGAGTCCATGTTTACTTCTGCCTCAGCTCTTCACAGCACAGATGGCTGGCTGAAGATCCTCCCTCAGTGGCCTGCTCACAATCAAAGGAGCGAGTGTGCATTTGGCAGGTCATTTTGGATAAGTGTCAGTTTGGAAAATGTAATCGAGGCTTGAATGGCCCTCTGTGTTACTAGCAGCTTTAAGAATATCATGGGACAGAGAACAAAGCTCAAACATTATGTCAACCTCAGAGTTTCCTCTGTTACCATTTAAAATATAGATTAGGGAATTGATTGTTATGTGGATTCATTGACTTTGCTGTAATTAGAGGTGTTTGCAAAAGCAAGCATCCCTGTTATTATTGATCACACTTAGGGTTAGCGATTTAGAACAAATCCCTAAATCTTTGTGTTTGTGCTACAGTGATGACACCTGAAAAAATATGGCTTTTACAGTGAGCTATTACTTTTCTGGATGTGTAATATTTGCCTAGTGGACATTAAAATGGGATAAACAGAATACAATGTTCAGATACAATGTTACATACATACAATGGAAAATGTGCACTTTCCTTAAGAGTTTCAGTCTAGAAATACGTGTAAATAAATGCTAACGGTACTTGTAGCAACTCAAGTGTGCGTAGGCTTTGTCAATAGCCGTATGTATGTGTGGATTGATCAACCAATGCACTTCTGTGGAAATTGTGTTGTTAGTTTTTTGCCTAATCAAGGCAGTAGAAGAATTCAGATCTTTTGCATAATGCATGGCACTTGTGCGGTGGAGTGGAAGCAGCATTTTCGTCCATTAAGATGCCAAACATGGAGGCTAATGACAAACTAACCAGCATCACATGCACATGAATCCTCCTTCGCCTATGAATTATTCAGATGTTTTAATGCCCTGTAATGTTTTCTTTACAACAAGCAGAAAGCGCTGAGCTTAAGCAAATGAATTCAAACGGCCGGCTTGTAATTCCTCTAAAAGTTCATCCACTTTTATTTGCCTTTCCCCTTCACCAACCCTGCAAAGCTCCAGGCACCAATCTCTGAAACGGATGGCCGCCGTCCTTAGCTAATGCGGTTAGGGAACAGATTCACAGAAGAAGGGTTTGAAATTACTGGTGCCTCGGCCATTAGGATTTCATTTCTCCCTGTAACTAATGGATTGGGAGTGACAGACAGCCGCTGCCCGATGCCTCCTCGGTGTTGCTTCGGTTTACATTCATCCATTGTGGACATTGTTGCTTAGGAAGCAATACTGGGAAGCTGAGAATCACATTTCTCACTAAACAAGATGAATTTGTTAAGAAATGGACAAAGAAATTACATGCCTTACAGTATGTTGCTTGAAAGCTGGGAATAACAGTTTGCAACAGAATAAGATCAACCATTTCGTAGCCCATTTAAGCTGTACTGGATGCTTTCATACTTGTCATTTAGCAGATGTGTTTAATGCAAGGTGACATGCGGGTACACCAACGCAGGGATTGGCAAAAGAAACCAGCTCAATTTTTTTAGCCTCTCAGTCACCAAATGCCCTACATATGATTTAAAATCTAGGTTAGCAGAGCAAAGATGGACATGTTTTTTTGAAGACCGACAAGTGGCACAGGCGTCTCGTTTCAAAAGTGCTCTTGTTAGTCAGCTTTGGGGATATCTGCTTGTGTGCTGTTTGAAATGCTTGTTTGTTTTGCTCATTTGAAGTGATAATCATACATTTGAAGCATTCTGTGAAACCACTAAAATAGCTCTTCTCTCTTTCTCTTTCCAGAAAACCGGACACTCTAACCGAACATTTGGGAGGTTCACTCATGGTGTGTTTGGCTTTATAGATAACAGGTTATTACAAGAGAGATTTTATGATAACTCCTCTGAGTCTGTCAGTCATCTAATGTGTGGTCTTTGTTTAAAATCGAGGATGCATTGATTTTTTTTTCACCCTACAATTTGAAAGAGAGTGCAGCTAATCTTTTTTTTTTTTTTTTTTGCAATAATCTTGCAATATCCCTCTGCCAGAAGACATGGGAGAAATTCAAAACTGAAGAACAAAACAGTCATGAGCGTGAATTTGATTTGAACTGGCGGCGCCCCACAGAAAGTTGCATTGGAATTTTGATTGGAATGACTGAATTGCAATTCAAAAAATGTCGAATTTCTAAAAAAAAAATATATATATATCTATTTAGCTTAACATTTCTAATTTTCATTTAAGTTTTTTTAGTTTTAAAGTGTTCCCAAAAATGAAAATTCTGTCATCATTTACTCTCCCTCATGTCGTTCCAAATCCGTAAGATTTTTGTTAATCTTCAAAACACAAATGACGATATTTTTAATGAAATCTGAGAGATTGCTGTCCCTCCATTGACAGTCCACGCAACTACCACTTTGACGCTTCAAAAAGTCCATAAAGAGATCATAAAACTAATCCATATGAACTGAGTGGTTTAGTCCCAAATGTTTTGAAGAGACACGATCGCTCTATATGATGAACAGATTTAATTTGGCCTTTTATTCACATATAATCATTCATCAACGCACACATCATCTATGGTAAACAGAAGATCAAATGCAGAAAACCAATGAGGTTCATTCTCGTGTGTTACGCAGCACGTTTGAGCTTCCGCAGGAGCCAATCAGGTTTGTTTTAAGTAAGTAATTCATATTTTGATTGGCCTGTTTGACCATCCTTACAAGATCAATTGTTTGCACGACCACTGAAGTTCAGGAAAAATTCTTCTTAATGCAGAAAACAAAACAAAAGTAAATGCCAGTGATGTTGTGCAGCATGTACTAGTCAACCAAGACCAATAAATCGTCCAAATGTGTCCATTCAACAGTTTGTTGCTGTGTTTAGCTAGCACACTGATAGTAAGCTGCTCGATATATCTCGTCCAGACTTCTTGTTTCAGTAGAAATTTAGGAAATCCGTCAACACAAGACAGAAAACTCTTTTCAGATTTCAGCAGGGCCACGTGCTTGCGGTCAGCTAAGAATTGGCATCTACATTGATTACTTGCAAAATTTGTTTCCAACTTAGAAGTTACATGCAAATCTGTGCCAAAACAAAGTCTTAAGTCTCTGTGGCATCTGGAGATTGATGATAAATTATTAAGATTTATGATTCCTATCACTTTATACTCTTAGGCAAGCCCAAAAAGTCATCTAGAATCCCTTTGAATATGTAATTGTAATCAATCTCTGGATCAAGGCTCTCCAGTAACCTCATCAGAGACACCTAGAGGGCCTACATCAGAGGAAGTGTTCAGTTCAGACAAATATGATCTAAATCGTGTGCCCTAAATTGAGCATAACGTACCTCCGCTGCTGTACTGCTCCCATTACCTCTCAGAGAAGCATTTATTATAAATTACTGCTAATGGAGATATCATTCATATTCATGTCTGATAATTATAAAATAATTTAGTCTGCTTTATATCAGTCTGCACACTCTAAAAACATCTCCCCAATGCAGCAGATAGCCTACGTAATGCATCCTCAGTTTTAAGTACTGACTGTACATCTTTATGAATTGTCAGTGTTGTTGAAATTTGTGTTCCTGTTGTGACTTGTAATAAATCATTGTGTTTTTGATCATTATTGAAGATCCCAGTCAGTGTTGTGTTTGTGTGCTTGGATTTGAGAAGTCATGCTAGACAGATTTTCTGGAATTGTCTGTCTGCTCGCTCTGATAAAGAGGAGCCTGACAATGAATCAATTCACTTTATGTACAAAGGCACTATCATCTCAGCATCAATAATGCAAAAAGCTTAGCAGTGCTTAGCATTGAAGCAATTTATATGAACTGCTGACACTTTTGCACTGATGTGATGAGATTTTAGACACGTCTCCCTATAAAAGCTCTTTAAATTGAATCTATGCTTTAAAAATTAATTAGACAGGCAGAATTAATCTGGATTACTCTCTTTATTACATTCTCCATTTAAGATCAGGCTCTATTACAACATTTTCATTCATGGGAATTCATATTTCCTTTATTATATATGAACCTCATGAATTAAAATGTTGTTTCTGATAATCCTTAATGTTTAGAATTACGCAGTAGATTATTTACCGCAGTACCATCTGTGCAACTAAATTAGCTTTGATCTCATTTAAAATGGATGATAGTTCAAAATGAACTGGCTTAACAATGTAGTATACATATGTTATTGAAAAATATGCTCGAAACCCTTTATCTTGTCTGAAATAAAATATTTGATTAACAAATATCAGGAATTTGCTGCTCCTTTCACAAATTTGTACTGGCAGGATTGAGTCAACAGGGTTTGATCTGCAAATAATCCAACATAATTGAAAATTAAATTATTTCATTTAATGTGCAGAGACTTTCTTTAACCAACTAAGCCTTTAAGTAATTTGTATTTTGATTGGCCTGTTTGACCATCCTTACAAGCTCAAGTTTTCTGTACGCAGAAAACAAAGCAAAAGCAGATGGCAGTGATGTTGTGCCGCAAGCGCTAGTCAACCAGGACCAGTAAACGGTGCAAATGTGTCCATTCAGCAGTTTGTTGCTGTCTTATCTGTTTACCGGGATGGGATTCGTCTCTATAGTAACGGTGATGTCTTGTCTGCTTCTTTCCTCTGCCACTATGGAAGCGAAGTTTTCCGCTCCTGTCGGAAGCAAAGTTATGGTAATGTTTGTTTTCATCTTTGGGCTCAGTGCAGTGGTTCGTCCCCTCCTTCCCCACCATGCTCCTATTTCATACACATTTCTATTTATTCATTTCATTTATCACTATGTGGCGACTGCTTTTTTTCTCAAGTGATACACTTTTCCTCAAAGAAGCAAAAAATAGTTCACTCAAAATGTCATGATATGTTTTTATTTTCTTAGTTTGATATCCGTTATCATTACAGGTGGTGGTTTCTGACTTAATGTCTTATTTCTTTGTGGTAGACTCTGAGACTACAGAAGACGAAGCCGCTGAGCCACAAATACCCCTGGAAGCTAAAGAAGGAGCCAGAGGTTTTCAGGATGAGGCCCAACGAGTGCCTGCAGGTAAATGATACTTTCAAAATGAGATATTATGTCAACAGTCAACCTTTCAAATACAGTCCTGTCTTAAGATGTATATTATAGCAGAGCTTTTTTTTTTTTTTTAAGAAATTAGTACTTTTATTGTATTCTGTTTCAAATAGAATGCTGTTTCCACAACAATAATAAGCAGCACAACTGTTTTCAACATTGATGATAATAAGAAATGTTTCTTAAGCACCAAATCTATGGCAAGCCATTTTAACATTTAATCCTTAAAATGTACTAGTATCTATTTTCATGCTACTAGTACTTATTTTTTCGATGCTAGTACCTATTCCATTAGGTACTAGTGCGTATTTCTTTATTACTATTTCTATTTCTTATTTATTAGATACCGGTACTCATTCATTAGATACTAGTACCTATTAAATAGAAACTAGTACTTATTAGAAACTAGTACCTGTTAAACAGATACTAGTAGTTATTTTTTAGATACTAGTATAATAGTAAGTACTAGTTCTAATTTTTCTAACAAGTAATGTATATACTGAGCCCGTGTTCTGACATAGAACCTGGAAGCGATGAACGTAAACAGCGTATGAGAATGCCACACAAGAGAAGATATTGTTGAATAAAGTCATTATTTTTGTTTTGTTTTTGCGCCCAAAAAGTATTCTTGTCACTTCATAAAATTAGGTTGAACCACTGCAGTCACGTCCACTTTTTTAACAATGTCTTTAGTACCTTTCTGGACCTTGAAAGTGGTGGTTAAATTGCTATCTATGGACGAATCCTCTCGGATTTCATCAAAAATATCTTAATTTGTGTTCCGAAGATGAGGGTGAGTAATTAATGACAGAATTTTCATTTTTGGGTGAACTAACCCTTTAAGGATTAAATGTTAAAACAGCTTGCCATACCAAATCAGCATATTAGAATGATTTCTGAAGGATCATGTGACACTAATTATAGTAAAAGCTGCTGAAAATTCAGCTTTGCCATCACAGGAATAAATTACATTTTAAAATATATTAATATTAAAATAAAACAGTTATTTTAAATGGTAATACTTCACAATATACTTTTACAGTTATTAATATTACTGATTTTACTGTTTTTGATCAAATAAATGCAGCCTTGGTGAGCATAAGAGACTTCTTTCAAAAACATTAAAAAAAATCTTACTGACCTGAAACTTTTGAATGGTAGTGTATGTACTGTACTGTACAAACCCCTTAGCCATTAAACGAATAGGTTTCCCAATAAAATGAAAATGAAGTGGGTTTACAGGAACTCTGAGCACTTACATATATTAAATACAAGATACAGTGCAAGGATAAGCATTCAGACTGAGTAAACAGAAACATTAACAGGTGTGTGCTGCATGTTTCAACAGTGTAACTATATATATTATATAATGTACATTTTTATTGCGTAATGCCTGATATAATATTGAACAGTAAAAAGTAATAGAGCATACAGTAGTGGCTCTATTTAATTTAATTTCTTCTTCCTGGATGTTCAGGTGCACAGTGGTCTGTACCAAAGTACAAAGACATTGTGTCCTGGGTGTGTGGGTTTTGTGATTGAGTTTTCTTGCCCTTTTCCTCACTCTGGAGATGATGACATCCCGGAGGGAGGACAGAGGTGTTGTTCCAAACCCTTATTCTGTTATTTTCTTTTGTAATACACAAAAAAACAATCTTTTCCATATAATGGCAGTACATAGCTACCACGGCTGTCAAGCTTCAAAAAACACCATTAAAAACAGCAACAGTATAAAAGCATAACAAAAGTAAGTAGTCAATACAACTTGTGCAATATATTCCAGGTCCTCTGTAGCAATACGATAGTTTTGATTTAAAAATGGCACGTTGACCAAACAGAACATTGTTTCTCATTTGTGAACATGACGAGCTGGTGAACATGACCTTTTCTGTGAATAATGAGCTACATTTCAGTCTGATACTCAAACAAAGCTATCATATTGCTTCAGAAGACTTGGAATCTAGAGTCAAATTGACTATTTTTATAGTTCTTTTGTGGCTTTTTTATTTATTTTTGGTTCTTTTATGCTTGGTCACAATCAACTGTCAATGTATGGAATTGCATACAGTATATGGATTTGGAAAGACATGAGGCTCAGTAAATAATGACAGAATGTTCATGTTAATAAAAAAAAAAAAAAAAAAAGGCAACACTTTAGTGTAGGGAACACAAATTCACTATTAACTATGACTTTTCCCTCAATAAACTCCTAATTTACTGCTTATTAATAGTTAGTAAGGTAGTTGTTAAGTTTAGGCATTGGGTAGGATTAAGAATGTAGAATATGGTCATGCAGAATAAGGTATTAATATGTGCTTATTAAGTACTAATAAACAGCCAATATTCTAATAATATGCATGCTAATAAGCAACTAGTTAAAGACCCTAAAATAGAGTATTACCAAAAAATACTTGTTTGTCTCTGATATTTGATAGTATTGATTATTCTGAAAATGTTATTGCAATATTAGCTTTAGTTACATATAGTAAGTTGACATTAAGGTGACCTAAATCACACATTATGCTTATTTCAGATGTTTTTAGCACTGTCAGTTCACTCAGTTATAAATCACACATTATGGTAAATCTCTAGGCATTTCTTATCACAGATCTGATAAGACAGGTGCTCAGAGGAGTGTAAATAAAGAGGTACCAGCAAACAGAAGCTCACACATCAACAGCAAGCCGCAAATCAAACAACTATTACAATTGTATTTATTCATTATATAGAATTTATTCTTTTTATTATTTGGTCCGATTATGTTAGTAATCAAAATGGTCATAATTTATCTTTACCGTTTTACTGAAATGTTTTTAAATTTTATTTACATAAATTAAGTAATGTACTAAAGCAATCTTGTTCATATTCGCAGATATTCAGATGTAAAGTGCATACTTTAATTTTTGTATGTTGATAGAACTGAAATGTACAATATAAACATGTTTAACTTTAGACATGCAAGTGCTGTCAATAAGCTGGTATTGTACATTTAGTGACTATCCAAATGTACGAAAACATATGTGTGCTTGAACCACACTTTAAGTATGAAAAAATATGAATACTAATGAGATCACATTGCATGCATGTCGTCTGATTTAAAGGATTAGTTCACTTTGAAATGAAAATTAGCCCAAGCTTTACTCACCCTCAAGCCATCCTAGGTGTATATGACGTTCTTCTTTCTGATGAACAATCGCAGAAATATTAATACATATCCTGACGCATCCGAGCTTTGTAATGGCAGTGATAGGGGCCAATGAGTATGATCTAAAGAAAGTGTCTCCATCCACATCCATCCATCATAAATATGTGCTCCACATGGCTCCGGGGGGTTAATAAAGGCCTTCTGAAGCGAAGCGATGCATTTGTGTAAAAAAATATCCATATTTAAACAAGTTATTAAGTAAAATACGTAGCTTCCGCCAGACCGCCTTCCGTATTGAAGTTACAAAGAAAGTGTAAACTGGAGTCACGTCAGTTACACTTTTTCCCTAAGTTGAATAGGGAGGGCATAGGACGTAGCATAAGCTTTGTGAACTGCAAGAGTTTTACACTTTCTGCGTACGTTGAGCTCATACTCATTGATCCCTATCACTGCCATTATAACGCTTGGATGCCTCAGGATATTTATTAATATTTCTGCAATTATGTTCATCAGAAAGAAGAAAGTCATATACACCTAGGATGGCTTGAAGGTGAGTAAAACTTGGGCTAATTTTCATTTCAAAGTGAACTTTAAGGTGTTACTCACACATATTCTTTGTTGGAGGCCGAACATGGTTGATTTTTGCATGTGAGCATGTGTACTTTGCCTCATTAGACCCTTTTTTCTATTTTTGTGTCTAACAAAAAAATCTTGATGATATTAATGAATATAGATTGTCTTTAAACAGAGGAAAAGCATGGATGTTTTACAAAGACACAATTCTGAGTCCTGTTCTCTTGATTCTATTTACTCCCTTTGCGGAGTCTAGGCAATTGAACTCTCAGTTGTCAGTATGTATTATGACAAAAGCCTTCCCATTATCCCTTGGGGAAAGTGGATAGGAGTGTATTTGAGACACTTACAGACTGGGTGGACAATATTTCCATTTCTTTCATCATCACGAGAGGGGACTGAAAATTAGAAGAGAAGAATAGAGTGATATTTATTTGATGTGTGATTTCAGCTTAGAAATGAGAAGTGTGAGAACAGCATGCCCTAAATATAAATATCCATTTTGATCTCAGCATCTAACATTGAAATTCATTTATCTTGTGTACAACGCAGCTTTCAACAAAGATAGATTTTAGAGAAGTGCACCACAAGCAATGGAGCTTGAATTGCACTGTAAATTGCCTGTTTGTCATTAGTGCTGTTATGAATGATGCTTTTTGTCTTCACAGCGCATAACATACAGTTATAAGATCCAAAGCCTTTCTACAAAATGAAAGTCAACAATTTCACCAACAAAGAGATACTGGAGGAATAAATGTGTCAGGATTTGGTGGAGCGTATGATTTCCGTATTGGAATAAGTGATTGATTTGATCTGTTATGGTAGGCGTAGAGAGGTGGGCGGAGGCCCATTGTCATTGATTTTGATGGATGCTTCCTGACTGCAGTCTAATCCGTTCAGTCACTGTGAATCACACTGGCTCTGAAGGCATCAGCTGGGACTTTGCTTCAACACAGCTTGCAGCTGAAAGGCTTCACCTGGGCTTTATTCTTCACACCTCTGAATGCATGCTCATGTAATCCACTTACATTATCCACTAGTACTAGGTGTAACAAACTGTATATAGATCTATCTATCTATCTATCTATCTATCTATCTATCTATCTATCTATCTATCATTTGTTCGTTCGTTCGTTATATCTATCTATAGTTGTATCTATCTAGCGTTCTAAGACTTTTATGTAAATGCTCATTTGCAAGTAAAAAGAGAAAAATCGTTCACACATGAGTTTGCTGTATCGAGTCCAATATAGATTTAAAAACTTTAAAAGTTTTGAGTTTTTTGACATCAGAAATAGGAGAATTTTAAAATGATAAATTTTAAAAATTTACATTTTTAATTTTTGCAGCTTGATTTCAATAAACAGTCTTTTATTGTTTGCAAAGCATGTTTTTAGTTTTTAAAGTTAAAGGTGCAATGTGTAAAGTTTGGAAGAATCTATTGATAGAAATGCAATATAATATACATAACTATATTTTCAGTGGTGTATAAAGACGTTACATAATGAACCGTTATGTTTTTATTACCTTAGAATAAGCCATTTATATCTACATACACAGCTAGTCCCCCCTCCGTGTAAAGTCGTCATTTTGCGCTGGCATGTTTCTACAGCAGCCCTAAATGGACAAACACTCTACAGAGCGCGTTTCATCACTATGTTGTTCTTCTTCTAAATCGTTTGTGTTTTTAGAGGCAGCTTGCATCGTCACTACGTTGAATACGCACGAAGAAATAGTAGCAGTAGTCATCTGTTTTATCAGAAGCAGAGACCGTTCTTTGTTAGAAGTAAGAAGAAACCTCGTTGCTTGACTGGCTAACGTACTCTCTGCTGTCACAGACAACGACATCTGACTTGTGTCGGCCAGACGGCCACCATAGCTTCTCTATTTTGCTTCGAAAGGGAGGGATGAGCTGCCATTGGTTGCAGTTCGCAACCTCACCACTAGATGCCGCTAAAATTTACACATTGCACCTTTTAAAGTGTGCTTTTCTGGTACAATGAACTATATTATTTCTAAAGATCGAGGAACTTTTTTTTTCTCATGATATGACCAGTTTAATACATTTTTTACTTTTTTGTGCATTTTATGTAGTTTCAAGTAGAAATGAAAATGTTAGCGAAAGAAATGTTAAAGAAAATGTTAGCGAAAGGGAAAAAAAGTGTAATTGAAAGAAAGTAATTTCTGTTGTTTGCATTTTTTTGGTCATGTGGATGAATTCGCCCATGACTTGTGAACACTAGGACGTCGAGTATCCTGCCTGAAATTAAATTTCCTCTGTTTGTTCCCGTTTTGGCTCTCCCGCAGGTGAGAGAATGATGGATGTCGCCCCAGATGCGAGCGATCGCTGGGCCACCGCCGGTGAGACCACAGTGTTGGAGAAAGAAGCTCTAGCCCTGGGATCAAGAGCTCCGGGGCCACAATCAGCCAGGCAAGCCAACAGCCGGGAGCCGACGGGCACCCAGATCAGGCACCTAGGGGTCGAGCCTCTGATTCGAGCGTCACGCGCCAATCTATCCCGACCGGTGTGGGGGTCTGAGGAAAGTGTGTCTTTAGCTAGCGATTACTATGGTAGCACGTTCAGTCTTTATAGAGGAAGGACTTTTTCTGTACCCCTGTAAGTAAACCTTCCCAAGCTAAAATAAACCGCAATCAGCCACAGCCCACAATAAGCAGACCAAAACACAGATATAAAAAGATCCCTCATCAATAGATAAACAACCACATTCCCCATCACAGAGTCACAAGAGACCCTTGCTCTAACATGGTGTCCCCTGTAAGTGCTAAAGATGGGTGGGGACTGAGAACAAGACCCAGGCTATAATTCCTCTTCTTTCTCTCTTGGTATCTGAGCCATGTGTTGTGGTGGCCCCACGAGGCAGCTTACATCACCACAGGAATGACAGAAGATACAGTGAGTGGGCTCTCTGTGTTTGGATGAGATTCAGCTCAGCCCACAGAGTGTGAGCTGCCAAAAGCCTTACAGTTATATGTGACTCATTCGCAAGTGGCAGCACAGCAAAAGTTTTTTTTTTTTTAAATATATATATGCATTATTTCATTTTTGGAGAGCTTCATCAAAATGACACTAAACAACTTAAGTGGATGCTCATATTCATTTCACATAGTCATAGATATAACTTTAAATTATGTTCATCTCAGTGATTTGATTTCATGATCAAGTCATTTTTTGCTCTGGTGGCTTGACAAGGGTTCAAAATTCACCTTAAATATTCCTGAAAATATTATAGATTTATTGCCGCAAAAATGTATTGTGCGTTATTTTTATTACAAAACTGTTGTTAAATTTTTTTAGCTGTTTTTCACTGATTTATTACTCCAGATGAACCAGTCTCAGTATCTCTGAACCTGTCACAAAAAATCATAATTTTGTTCCTCATATTTCCATTTTGGTGGCTTAATACAAGGAATATTTCACAATCTGGAAAAAAAAACTCTTCATTCTTGATAAACTTCTGATTGTAAAAGCCGTGACGGGTGTTTTTTTATGTAGTTGGTTGTATGTCTTGGATTTGAATTGCAAACCGTGTTTTGTGTTGTTAGTTATTGGACAAAAGCCAGTATCTACTCACATTTGATATTTGACGAGATTTGTTTTGGGTGCTGGTTAGAATGTATAAGTGTAGGTATCGTTAGAAAAGAAAAGAGGGCTTCTGATTGTATCTTCTGTGTCATTCATCCGTCCGTAGCACTCTTCTTCATCCATGTTTGAGCCAGGGTTGACTGTAACACTCTTAACACCAAATATAACTCAAACTCTCCTTGAAATTTTAGTTTTCTTAATCTATTATAAACCAAATTTTCAAATTTCATTCCACTCTGTTTAGCATTGAACAGTACCGAGCTTTGCATATTTTCAAACCCGCTGTTTGTCCATTAGTTTCTGTTTTCCACCCCGTTGTTTGGTTCTGCTTTTGATTTGCTGCTCATTTGTATCATGAATGTGTTGAACAGAGATCTATTGGTAATGATGGGCTGTTCCTGTTCGTGCCTAACACTTAAATAACCTTAAAGAAAGTCATGGCTCTGTCTAAGAGAGGGCAGGTGCAGGGCACTGTCAGGTAATGACCTGGCCTTTAAAGCAGCCAACTTATAATCTGTCAGATCTGTGTCACATCATGTACAAACTGAGATGCTGAGAGCACAATGACCTTTTGTGCAGGTCAACATTTTTCAGGAGCTGCTAAAGGAGTCTAAGAATAGATTGTAGAAGTGCTGCTGTAGGCCAAACCGTTATATCTGAAAACAAAGCATTTAAACTCCAAAATAGTAATTGCTGAGTAAGCTAAGGTGATGCATCTTCCATTGCCTGTACACTCATTCTGTTTTAATGTCACTAAAACATTACCATTTTACTTTGCATCATAATAAAAGTAATGGTAGAATTAAGGTTTATAAGCTGTAATATGAACAGTTATATCTAGCATTACTCTTTCAAAGAATTTCAGTCTGCTAATAATAAACTAATAATGTAGCTCAAAATATTGAGAGGTTGCAGGTTGTGAGAAAAATAGTTTGAATTTAGTTAATCATAATACAGCTCCTTCCTCACGCACCGTTATTGCCTTTTCATTCATCTAGATTTATTTTCATTTAGTTCATACTTTCCTTTGACCCCCATTGTCCATATGCAAATTCTTTTAGTTTCCTACTCGCACAGCAGTTGATGCAAAATTGAAGCTGAACAAAGTTTGCATTAAAAACATGCTTGCATCACTTTGTTTGTGTTAGGTATCATCGACCCCTTCGGTTTCCCCCTGGTTTTTTGTGCATGCTGTTTTCGGTGAACTGCATAGCATGAATTCTTGCTTGCATGCACATGATGCCTTGACTTGCAAAGATAGGAGGGCATAGATCTTGTAAGAACTCTCAGATTGAGATGCTCTGTACAAAAAAAATGTCACATTAAATATCAGTGTTTCAATGGTAATGATCTCAAATAAAGTGCAGTCTAAAACACTGTGATGTGTTGAGTATTATTCCCTCAAGTAAAACAAAAAAATACAACAGACTGTATTTTCATGTGTAGATAAATTTGGAAATTATTTAGTGAACCATCTAGAACTGCTGTTGCCAGTTGCTGATTTTGTCATACTTTACTAACGTCACACATTTCTAAGGATCATCCCTCTGTTTTAACCAAACTTGTGTTTTGTTTTCGCATGATTTTGATGCTGCATGGGAGATGTTCACACATTGTAGTGCACTGGATATACAATATAAGAATAAGTTTGTCAAACTGCCGGATGGGAAGGAAGCTACACTTGTTAGATTTACAGTACTTTTAGCTGTATCAGCTCTGCAAGGTTATCGTATTTTGGTCTGTGCTGTGTAAACAAGAAAGATTTTTATGTTTTACTGCTCTTCAGACATTTTCTAGTGCACAGCCATTTTGAATTAGACCCCTTTTAGCCGTATTCTTGATGATTCAACATTTAATAGTTATGTGCCTGCTCTAATTCTTGTTTTACTCTTCCTTCCTAGCACTGGCAAGTGACTCTTGACTTATTCCTGTAGATATCCAGTGATGTGTGGTGGTCTAGCCCAGTGATTTTGGAAGGTATAGGCTGGTAGGCACAATTTAATCTGCCATGTGCTAATATTACATTCTTTTTGCGCATTCAGTTGTGTTGTAAACTATAAGACAAATAAATTAAAATTTGTTTTAAGGTAGGATTCAGATTTCTTAGTCTTATAGGTATAGATTTTACATTTAATCTGGTCTTGACTGTCACTCCGAGATTAATGGAATATGTTTTATTCATGCTCTGAACATCCCCTCACATTATTTTTATATTTCAATTTATCAATTAACAGAAGCTCATAATCATTTTTGATTTTGTTTTATTATCTCTCCTGAAATTTGAAAATTATGAGGGTTCGCATCACTGCTTCCTCCTTATTTAAAAAAAAAAAAGCAAATTATTTCTCTCAAACTAAGACATTAACAGAAATAGACAATTAATGTGCGCACAAACACATGCAGACAGTCCCATTTAAGATCCCACATCAGAGAAATTAGCCTCTCTGGCCCCTCTTCCAAAGTCCTCATCCAAACAGTTGGGCTCACCCCTTGCATAACCCCATACTCTAACAGAACATTTCCCTCAAACACCTTCTTTTAGGAGCCCATCTGAAGAAGTTTTGAGGGAATCTCCCCCTCAAGTCCTACCACCCCCTTCCCCCAAAATTGGCCGCTCTACTGCCTCTCCTTTGCTCAGCCGTTCTGGTTCGGCCCCTGCCACACCCCTAGCCCCACGCAAGAAAGTTGTCGTACCAACTGAATATCAAGACACGGTACCAGGAGAGTTTGAGGAGAAGATTAAGCAACCCAAATCCTCAGGCATGTCTCAGAGTAGTGCTCAAGACTCTCGACCCCAAACCCCCGTCAGCGAGTATTCCCGTAAGGAACTTACACCTCGGCCCTCACCAAAACTGACCAGAGCTAGCTCCAAGATCTTTGAGAAGGTGAGAGTCTTTGAAGAGCGCAGAAGAAGTATTGATAACCCCGAGGGATCTATATCCGGACGTTCTTGGGCTGGATTTAATAGAGCCTCATCTATTGACTCTGATGAAGGAGGGAGCCGGTTGGGGATCTCGAGGGAGAGCTCCAAAGAAGACCTTCGTGAGGCTCTGAAGGCAGATGCAGCCCAGAGAAGGACTATGTTCAGACAACGGGCTGCTTCCCTGGAGGACAGACCCCGTTACACCCAGAAGGTGCAGGACATTGAGAACAAGTTCACAGAGGAGCTCCAGCGCATCAAAAAACTTGTCGGTAAACCACATATGAAGAAATCCTTCTCAACAGAGCAGCTCTCTACTTTTCCCAGGAGCAGGCAGCCTGTAGGGAAGTTAGAGCCTATCCCACCTCAGGTTCTTCAAAAGCTGCAGGATAGAGAGCGCGCTCAGAGAGAGCAAGAGATGAGAGAGAGAGAGCAAGCCAAAGAACGTTCACCTCCGAAATCACCGTCTCGCAGACGAAAAGATCAGCTGGCACAGCAACCACTGGAAAAAGTTGAAAGTGATCGGCTTGTCCCATCTACCAAGATGGTAAGCACATTTGGACATGAACCATCCCCTCCAGAGGCAGTGTCACTCTCTGATTTACCCGGACAAAGATCTCCAAGACTTCGTGGCCCAAGCCCAAGCAGGGATAGTCCGCGAAGGTCTCCAACTGTAGAGATAACTGCCATGGCTGAAGAGCGCTCTCGAGGAAGAGCTGAATCTCCATCCAGAAATGTTTTGGAGATGACATTACGCAAAGTGGAACCAAGACCTGCAAGTCCACTGGTAAAACGGGTTGTTCGTGTTCAGGAAGTTCCTCAACCAGACGATGAGTCCATGCATAGGAAGACTCCAATAGAGGTCACACTAAGAAAACTGGAAAGAAGGCCTGAAAGTCCTCTGGTGCAAGGAGAAACTGTAGCCATTCAAGAATGCCCTTTCCAAGCTCCCCCCAAACCTCCAAGAGTTTCCTCATCTTCCTCATCTGAGGAAAAGATGGAGCTGGATGTGACTCCTCTTCCATCGGCACCAAAGCTCACCATACCTAAAATTATTGTTGAAGATGAGCCAATGGAGACGGATATACCTGCAGCAAAGTCTGAAAAGGCTGTGAAAAGTGGCACTGGTAAAGATGAAAAACCCCAAAGAAGCAGAGGAAGAGGACGCAGACAAAGACCAATGTCCCCTGAATTAGGTAAGTTAAGGCATATCCAGTGGGATGCAAATCTTTGAGTTTGTAATATCCAAGTTGGATATTATATTTGATGAATTTGACATATAAAGGTTTGACATATCTCTTTTGCTATTATAGAATCTTCGGACGACTCGTATGTGTCTGCAGGAGAGGATCCTTTAGAGGCTCCTGTATTTGAGTTTCCACTTCAGGACACTGTGGCCTCCACTGGAACAGAGGTCCTTTTAAAGTGCATCATCAGCGGCACCCCTCTCCCTGAAGGTAAGTACTTTATTGCCGCCGTAATAACTTCAAACAGAACCTTTAGCATCTTGCATAGCTGACTTGAAACTGCAATACATGAGCATCACTGGGAGGCAGCCATGGTGTAGTCCCTGTTGACTCTGAATCATTAACTCAAAAGTGCAATCTGTGAAGGCTACAGCTTGCAAGTTGTCAGCTCAACAGTACTATCAGTTCTAAATGTTTAGACAGCAACACTTGAACAGGCTTCTTTTGAGTTAATTCCAGGGTGTCTCAGGAATAAGACTGTACTTTCTAGTATTTATGATTTTGCTACTGGAGGGATATAACAACAAAGAAATGTTTTTTATGTACAGTTACATGGAAGAGAGACAACATTGAGATCAAGAACAGCCCAACTCATGTTGTAAAGGTAGAGGGAGAAAGGCACTCGTTGCTCATCAAATGGACTAAGCCAAGTGATGCAGGAACATATACAGTTACCGCTACCAATGAGGTGGGCGAGGTGTCCAGCAGCGCTACTCTTTTCATCAAATCAGGTGAGTGTTTTATGTTCAAGATGTTCCTTAACACTGGCAGCAAGTTGCTATGCTGTTGATTGCTACTAGGCATCCCTACTCTGTATCAGGTGACAGATCTCTCCCATTGTTCTTCGTGTTGGTTTTTATTTGCAAAGAGCTGAGCTCTGCTTAGGATTGTGGCAATTGCCAGTGGTTGCCATCACTTGTTGTTGCCAATCTCAACTAAAATGAAGGAATTCAGGTTTCTTCATTACAGTATATTGCTGAATGTGCCCCCTTCATCTTTTTAGAAGAGAGCTATTAGGTTTCCTCATTTTCATGTCTAGTATCAAATCAGAAGTATCAGATCATTTTAAACATATTATTTGCCTTAAGCTTGATATTTGGTTTTGCAGAGAAAGGTTCCAAGTAAATATTTTGAGTATATACTTTTTGAGCAGCAAGGATGAGCATATTGTGTTTCCAACCAGAGTTGAGGATGTGGGAGTTTGAAGGGTAACGTATGGGATTTTAGAGGAGTGAATTTCAATACCTTCAGATATCTATGTAGGATCAAAGGCGGTGAGTCACTCCGTCAACATGCAGCCCTGCAGGGTAGGGGTTAGCATCTTCGTGTTGGTGTTTAAATCCCCCCTAAAGCAAAATAGTCATTAAATTAACCATAAAACATTTTTCCTTGCCAACAGCTCTCTCTCGTGATCTCTCTGTTTGGTTTCACAGTGCCTCTGTTTTGCCTCCTCTATCATTTTCTTTGTGCTTTTTTGCTCTCTCCTTCTCTCCTTGAGATCTCCCTTGTTCTCCCACTGTGGTTCCGCCTGGATAGTTACCATAGCAACCCAGAGGTTAAATTGAACATATGAATTGTTTAACTGCGTGCTGGCCTCATAATTGGAAAAAAAGATGGAAGCACATACGCTATAGCTACTAATTACTTTTTTTCAGTTGCTTTGTTTGACAAGTGGAAGTTGCTTTTATTTGCTAGTGTTATTTTTATTTTGTTTTGTGTTTTATTTTATTTTATTTTGTGCTAGTGTTATTATTATTATTTCTGAGTGTGTGTGTTTTATTTTATTTTATATGTAGTTATTATAGTGTTGGGGCGATGCTCTGTGGCTCCAGTGCGTCATCGAGCCACCGTTTAGCCCCGCCCAAAAAATCTTGAACACAGAATTGGTAAAAAACTGTTTAACGGTCTAACTCCACAATTCAGTACTACATAGTTTACAGTCTTTGTAATGTGTTTCAGCAACACATGTGTAACATTTAAAATGGGTTTAGAAACAATTCTCAGAATTGACTTGACACAGACTTTAAGACCTGATTCACAGATCCATTACACATGCGTTTTCGTTCTCAACTGTTTAAGTTCACTTAAAACATAACTGACTGTGTTTACATAAATACTCGCCAAGACCAGCATTTTGACATTATTTTGTGTGTATTTGACTGTTTAAGTGCAATAAGCAGTGAAAAAGAACTCAATTTAGTACTGAGAGGCAGCTTTATGTCCGCACAATTTGGGTGTTAGCACAAAATCTGCGGGAATGAGTAAAATTATGCACAAATACTCACAATCCCAAGCTGAAATTCAAGCCCTGTAACACAAACAATATTCATCCGGAGGAAATGAAAGGAGTGAGTGAGGGGAGGCGGCTTTGTGTGGCTTTCTGTATCGTGTAGCCTATCTATTCTGCGGAAAATGAGTACTGGAAGCATTTCAGATCGATATGTATCGAAAAATAGGTATTTTTGACAACACTACATTGCACTTAGTTTATTATTTCAGATGCCTTTTTAAAATGCTACAGTTGAATAATATATATATTATATATAAAATTCAGCCCGCATTTGGTGGGTTGGCAGGTGATAATGTGAAGTCCTGTATGTAAATACATATGAGAATGTATTTATGTTTTTGTGTGGTGAAGTATACAGTAAGGTTAATGTTTACATTTTTAGGTGTTTATTGTTTTATGATTTTTTTTTTTTTTTTTTTGTCCTACTGTTTTTATGTTGTTGTTGTGTTATTTAAATTGCATGGTGAAGCCGAAGACAAATCATTTTATTTTATTTAGTGATTTTTCTTTTTTCTTTCTGGTAATGATTAACATTAGGTTTTATTTAACAAAATTTAAATTCTTAATATTTCACAAAAATTCTCCAGGAATCATTGCAGAGTCTGATGGAGATGTCTGAGTACATAGCCTATACTAATACTCTTCTAGTGCACACCCTCGTTTGTTCTAATGGTTAGAAAGAGAAAGAGAAGCTTTGCCTTATTAGGGCGGTGAATACCAGGGGTATTTTTAGCACTCCTTCCGCCATGAAACGATCTCTTAATAATCTCATATATAGTGGAACCTTGTATTACTTCATTGACAGCATGTTGTTAAAACCTGCCATTAACAAGTAGGCCTTTTTTTTTGCACAGTAACACTACAGCTAGACAGTTGTTCTTGAGATATCAAGAACCCTTTTATTGACAGATAAAAGACCTGCATGAAAGTCATTTTCTTTACAGCTCATGAAACCTTAGGTTTGCTGAGCTACAGCAGAAGTGAGAGAGTTTGTAAGAGGCATATAAATAGGATGGTTGCTATGAGAAGTATTTTATGGCAGTTCCTTTGACTTGAATGGAAAAAAGGGAGGACATCTGCATCTGTTTGTGCTGATGTAAATCTGAGAGGTAGTGTCTTATTGAAAGCGAGAGAGCCGGAGAGAAAGAGCAAGGGAGGGTACGGAAGACATAGTGTCTACACCAGATTACCAGCTGAAATCTTGGGCCATTCACTAAGGTGCTGACATATTACCACATATACTGTTGGGACTGAACATGCGCTGGTGCCAGCGGTGTCGGCTCAGTACATGGCCGAGGTCTGGCTGAAGGAGCAGGGCCAGGTAGGTTTGTGCTCAAGAACTTGTAAGGTGGATTTCCAGAGAATAGTACAATATTACAGAGTTTGATGATCCGTTCCTATTTTTTTGTTAAGCTATTTTTGGATAACCTGTTTGTTTTAAAAGTTTTTTTTTCTTTAGAGTACAGTGAAATGAATCACTGTCTTTAAGCCGATGGTGTTCTTAAAAATGTTACCGCTTTGAAATTAGAATCATACCCGAGTTCACGGTAATGTATATGCTCTAAGCTGTTGTAAGAAGAGACATGGTGTCTATTTTTTCTCCTGGTACATGCATTGCCGAGTCTCACTGCACAGCTTTGCTTCAGGCCTCTCATGGCAAATGGTTTCAAGTGTTTACACATGTATCTCACTTAAGGAATGACTCTCCGTTCTGTAGCTTATTTCTGTATGTCCATTTGTAAATCAACATCAGCAGTTTAGTTTTAGATTGAATGGATGCAACTTAAAGACACTATGAAATGGCTTGGCAAGCTCTTTTTTTCTTTCCCTGTTAAAACGGGAAGTTGAAATAGGACTTACAGAAGATTTACAGGGTAGCCCATAGCATTTAGGGTAGCACTTTATCTTACAGTGCTGTTCCCCATGTACATACTATGTACTTATTATAATAATTGCAATAACTGGGTAATAACTATGTAATAACCCTGAACCTACCGCTAAACCTAACCTTAACCCATGTAGTTACCTTATATTACCCAGTACTTTCTTAGGTTAGTACACTGTAAGTACATGTAAGTTCACGTACTGTAAAATAAAGTGCAACCGGATTTAGTTTACATCACAGCCATGAACCTACATCCTACTTGGCAGGTAGTATTAATACAAGACAAGTCATCAATAATTTGAATTCTGAATGAGTTGATCTGCTGAAAGTTTTGTCAACATTTTAAGTGTACACAAGCATATTTTGTTTACATAAGGTGTTCTGTTTTCAGATTATGTTTTCATGTGATCTGTCTAGATTAGTTAAACATACGTGTAAATTTACAACCAAACAATTTTTAATTTTTTTTAATTAAATAATAATAATAATAATAATGAAAAAAAAAAAACAATTATTGGAGGGTCATAGCAGTCACACAAATTTGTTGTTGTCCAAAACGTCTTAAATGTCATTCATCTGAATGGCACAGAAAATCCTTCAAAATTTCCTATAGCATAACAAATTTGTTGTTAGACACTCTTCTGAGTAAATATTCTTCATCCTCTGTTTTTGTGATGGTTTTTGAAAGCAATCTGTCCCTAGCACTGGCATTCCCATTGTCGTTGGACTTTTCTGAAATTGGATTTGGGATTACAGTATCCTTTCTCTTCAGAAATGCTGGTTTGTATTCAGCCAATGTCTTTCACCCTTCACCTTTCTAATCCATTTCTCTCTGTCAGAGCCAAAAGCAAAAAGTAATTCTCTGTGAATTTCACATCTGTGATGATGTTGTTTTTGAAAAAAAAACAAAAAAACAATCATATAGTTCTGCAGATTTTATTTTATAGTGTTATTGAGATGAATGTTGACTATATTCGTTAAAAATCTTCCCAGGTGTGGAGATGCGCAAATGCAAATCTGAAAGTATTGCTTGTAAAGTTCATTCCAATCCCATTGGTGTTTGTCACAGAGCCCAGTCAGGACCAGCGTGGGAACCTTGGTGTACCCATGGATGTCAGCAGTCCCATCACATCTGATGAAGAGTACCTCAGTCCTCTTGAGGAGGGGATGGATTTCTCCTCCTACAGGGGACCTGAGCCGAGGAGGATCGTGGACACTCGATTCAAGGAGCCTCCAGCCTTTCAGGTAACAGAGAATGAGACAGAGATTTTAAAATATTATATGTGACCCTGGACCACAAAACCAGTCGTAAGTCGCACGTGCATGTTTGTAGCAATACCCAACAATACATTGTATGGGGCAAAATGATTGATTTTTCTTTTATGCCAAAAATCGTAAAGATATTAAGTAAAGATCATGTTCCATGGAGATATTTTGTAAATTTCCTACCATAAATATATCAAAAATGTATTTTTGTGAGTGGATATGCATTGCTGGGGACTTCATTTGGACAACTTTAAAGGCGATTTTCTCAATATTTTGATTTTTTTGCACCCTCAGATTCCAGATTTTCAAATAGTTGTATCTCGACCAAATAGTGTCCTATATCAATAGAAAGCTTATTTATTCAGCTTTCAGATGATGTATAAATCTCAATTTCAAAAAATTGACCCTTTTGACTGGTTTTGTGGTCCAGAGTCACATTTCAGAATATTTCATTGACCACTTTTACATGCACGTCATATAAAATCCATGTTGTAGTTAAGCCTTTATTCCGGAAAAGATGCTTAGATGCTCAAAAGCGATTGGAATATTCATGTGCACATGTTATCATGTGGACATATTCAGAATAAACTAAAACATGACTATTCTCTTTTGGAAAACCTGGAGATGCTGACGAATTTTCTGGATGTTTTTGCGCATGTAAAATTGCCTTTTAATATTTTTAGTTTATATCATCTTTACAAAAGAAAAATGAGCATCTGTGCATTTACCAACATAACAGGTTGTTATTGGAGACCAAACAGTTATAGAGGGTCAAGAGGTGACCATGTCTGTTCGAGTGAGTGGACAGCCTAAACCCATGCTTTATTGGTAAGTTCTATGCTTTAAACCTTTACCTTTATAAATCTAGATTAAACAATATACTTTATTTCATCCACTTTAGACATTCTACTACCTATAGGTAACTTTGCAACTACATGTCAACTAACTCTTATTAGACTATTAGTAGACTGTTAGGTTAGGGTTTGAAGAATAAGTTGACATGTACTTGCAAAGTTACTTATAGTCAGTAGAATGTCTGTTGGGAAACCATCTAAATACTGTTATCAGATATTAAACAGACAGTCTACTTATACTCTAATGACTGCTAGGTGACATGTATTTTACAGTGTTAAAATAAAAAATTATTTACAGTTAGTAGAATGTCTGAAGTGGACTATCAAAACAAAGTGTTACCTAAACAATTCATAATATAGATTTAAACAGTATGGACTATTAGTTCATTCATTTCTTGATGGACTGTGACATGACAACTTTCATTTTCCCTCATATCAGGCTAAGAGACAGAGTGACCATTAAAACAGGTCCACGGCATATCGTCCATGAAACAGAGGAGGGCAACTTTGAGATGGTAATTAAATCAGCACAGAAGTCAGACACTGGAGTTTACACCTGCAAGATCATCAACGAGTATGGAACTAAACAGTGTGAGGGCAAACTGGAGGTGAAAGGTAAGGGCTTCAGCTATAGTAGTCGTACTGTTCATCATTGGGGGTTAGGTGCCTTGCTCAAGGGCACTTCAGTCGTGGTTATTGAGGATGGAAGAGAGCGCTGTTCATTCACTCCTCCTCCTACATTTTCCTGCCGGTATTGAGAATCTAACCCACAACCTTCGGGTTACAAGTTTGACTCTCTAACCACTAGGTCACAACTGCCCCCAATTATGAGCAGTTTGTAGCTTTGCAAAGTAGCTTTCCCAACACCAATTATCACCTTTTGAATATTTAATAAATTTGCTGTTTAATGCATCGTTTTGCAACTTTGGTTTTTCAGTTAATTTAGTGAACTACTGTTCAAAAGTTTGGGGTCAGTAATAAAAAAAAAGATATTATTACTTTCATCAGCACAAAATTAGCATATTATAATGATTACTGAAGGATCATGTAACACTGAAGACTGGAGTAATGATGCTGAAAATTCAGCTTTACATTTTAAAATGCATTAAAATAGAAAACAGTTTTTTAATTGTAATAACATTTCACAATATTACTGTTTTTATAGTATTTTTGATCAGATAAAGACAACCTTGTTATAATATGCATTAGTATAGCCTTGGTATATTATTCATTTTAAGATCCTTTTAAGTTTTATGAGTCTGAAAAGGCCAAACTGCAGAGTCTCAGATCTGGCAATTTTGAATTCTGGGTATAATTTTAAGCTGATCCAGACTGAGCCATGAACGGATTATGCTGACAGACAACATATTAGCGTATTCATCTAATATTTCTGCTCTGCTGTACAACACAAGCTATTAACAGACTACGTCTCCTATATCTGCAGCAGATTAAACACATTCAAAGTCTCTGTGCACTTTAAGCTTCTCTGGATTTCCTCTTGTTTTTTTTTTTTGTTTTTTTTTTAATCCAGCTTGTCCAGTAGAGCCAGGCCTGGCCATCATTCGGCCAGTGAGGGACGTAATGGTGAAAGCAGGAGAAACTGCCCTGTTCGAGTGTCATGTGATCGGCCCGCAGGACACAGATGTTGATTGGCTGTCAGATGGGAAACTCATCCAGCCAGCTCTGTTGAACTGTAAGATGCACTTTGATGGGAAAAGGTGCAGGCTGCTGCTCAACTCTGTACATGAAGATGACAGTGGAACATATACCTGCAAACTGAGCACAGCTAAAGGTGAGCAGCTTGGTAATGGCCTGCAAAGGTTTTGTGTACACTTTGATATCAACACATCATTAGCTATGTTTCCAACCAACTTTTTTATGCAAAATTTTGGGATATTGCATAAAAAACACTGGGTGGAAATGCCAAGATGCGCATAAATTCTACAAATGCTTGAGGCAGATCTTTTTTTATCCATTAAGAGGACATATGCGTAAACTATAAATGAAACACACTTACTGAATAAATCCCTCAATGCGCAACAAAAAACCCACATTACTTTACCTCAACAGAAGATGTGCATCTCAAATGTTGGTTTGGTCATTCTGGAATGCCTAAGCCAAAGTCCGTCATCAAAATGATTCGGTATAATTACCTCCCAGAACTGTCTCACACGATTGCATTCCCAAAAACTAGGCATCCACCTCTGAAAGCAAGATAACATGACAGCATTTATTACATTCTGAAGTCATTTATGCTCTATGAAAAAAGAGCAAGAGTGGCTTCCCCAGTTGCTGCGACTTTCATTATTATTACAGATATTTTGTGCCAATTTTCCATTTTTAATATGAGTAATTTCATTTTTTTCAAGTCGTTGTTGTACAATTTTGTTGTTTTCCGATTATTTCTATGCGCTAAATATAGGTTTTTAACGCAGTCTTGCTGTTTAAAGAACCTTTTTGCAACTTTTTAACTGGTTTTGCAGTTAATTTAGTGAACTACCGTTCAAAAGTTTGGGGTCAGTAATTAAAAAAAAGATATTAATCATTTCATCAGCACAAAATCAACATATTAGAATGATTTCTGAAGGATTATGTAACACATAACACTGAGTAATTATGCTGAAAATTCAGCTTTGCATTACAGGAATTAAATGCATTTTAAAATACATTCAAATAGAAAACAGTTATTTTTGCTTTTAACTTTCATTTTTATTACAGATATTTTGCGCCAGTTTTCCAGTTATTGTTCATCCAAAAATTAATCATTTACTCGCCCGCATGTTGTTTAAAACCTGTATGACTGATTTTCTTCTGCTGAACACAAAATAAGATATTTTGAAGAATGTTTCAACTATTTTTGTCCAAAAACAACATTGCATTGACAAAATAAACACTGAGACATTTTTCAAAACATTTGTGTTCCATAGAAGAAAGAAAGCCAAACAGGTTTGGAATGACATGAGGGTGAATAATAATTGTTCATTTTTGAGTGAACTATTCCTTTAAATGCACAGTAGCCAAAAAAAAAAAAAAAAAAAAACAGCCAGTAAATAAAAATGTTGCTGACATTATAGCTATGACCCTTTTGGCAAAAGGTTTTATGACGTGATCTGTACTAATTGCATGATCCTTATTTAACTGTCTGTTTCACTTCATATGTCATGTAATTTATAGAGGAACTGACCTCTAGTGCCAAGCTAAAGGTCGTAGCTTCCATAGAGCCCCTCTTCACCCGTCAGCTGGATGTACTGGAAGTCATCGAGGGTCGTAATGCTCGATTTGACTGCAAGGTCAGCGGGACACCGCCTCCTCAGGTCACCTGGAGCCACTTTGGTATGAGTCTAATTCCCTTGAGTGCCTACCAGTGTCAGTCCTGTAAAAATAACATCTAGATGGTTGGGTCATTTGTGTGTCATGTCTTCAACAGATCATCCTCTGGAGGACAGCGAAGACATTCGGATCTTGAAAGAAGGAGGACGGCACTCGTTAATCATCTCTCATGTTAGTAATGAAGATGAGGGCCTCTATACGGTTGTAGCACGTAACTCATACGGAGAGGCCGAATGCGCAGCAGAGCTGTATGTGCAGGAGCCCAGACCGGCAATATCCTCACAGATGTATGACCTTTTACTAATGTTTCAATGAGAACTTGTTTTATAGGATTAGTTCACCCAAAAATGAAAATTCTCTCATTATTTACTCACTCTCATGTTGTTCCTAATCTGTAAGCTGTTATTTTGTACATGGAACACTCCATATAAGGACAGTTCATAGTGGCTGTGGAGCTCCAAATAGGACAAAATACACTATAAAAGCACTATATTCCAAGTCTTCTGATAGCATTTTGCGAGGATAAAAATGGCGCTTTGACAGGTTCAAGTTGACAATTTTCATATTTGGGTGAACTATTCCTTTAATCAAAGAACTCAAAACATTTTTTCATTACAATGTAATAACTTTTTATGATGGTTTTGGTTTATCTTTACCAGAGCAAAGCTGGAAAAAATGCCCTCCATTCCCGAGGAGCCCGAGGTGCCTGAGAATGAGGTGGAACGTTTCACCATGCCTGACTTTGTCAAACCGCTCTATGATCTGGATGTTGTCGAGGGCAGAGAGGCTGTGCTCAGGTGCAAAGTGGCTGGCTTGCCGTACCCGACCATAATCTGGTTTCACAATGGCAAGAGGATTGACAGCACAGAGGACAGAAAAATGACACAGTGTAAGTTAGTTGATGCCTTAATTCAATTCTGTTACAGTCTACTGAGCCTTTCCGGAAAGCAGTCCCTATGGAAATGATAGTGTGAGTGGTGGGAATAACAGGAATATAATGTTTTTGTTCTTTTTGTTGTCTTTTCTGCAGTCAGAGACGTTCACAGCCTGGTGGTCCGCTGTGTTTGTCATGCCCACGGAGGAGTTTACAAGTGTGTCATATCCAATAAGGTGGGCAAGGCCACATGTTATGCCCATCTTTATGTGACAGGTGAGTTTAGTATCTATATTGCTTCTGCTAGCTATGCAACTTGAATATTTTGAAAAAGCAACTTAAAAAGGAATGAAGCTCAGTAAGAAAAAAAGAAAAACTTTTATGCAATTTTTTTACATGTGATAATTCACACAAAATTCATTGGTCAAATGGGGTATTTTAAGTATTTTTCTTTGGATTTGCTGTGCCTACTGCTGATGTTACACAGAGGATTAGTTAGGCACTCCCAAGTTAGCAGCCAGATTGGCATCAGATAACCACAGCTTATTTATGATCTTATCCACATCCCAGACTGTTCAAAATAACACTACGATCCACATCTAAGACTGTTTGAAATAATACTACAATTTATTTTAAGGCTGAAGCATATGTGTGTATGTATGAGAAGTGGCGAGAGACTCCTCTGGCACCAAATACATATTCTGACCAACACTTTTGCTTTTTTAGACATCCTTCCTGACCCACCAGATGGGGCCCCAGTCATTGAGTCCATCACTGGCAAGACTATCACGCTAAGCTGGAAGAAACCCAGAAGACTGGATCCATCCATTGGTATAATTATGCATGTTATTTATGTATTTATTTATTTAATTTAGAAACTGCTCTTGTACTGTAACTTATCTCATTTAAAGGTTTGGAGTTCCCCAAAGGACACTTTTAATTGGTCAGTGGTTGCTCTTTCATAGCTGTAGGATAATGGAGTTCTCAGTTAAATTTTATCTAAATACCCACTGTGTCTCAGATGTTTCTCCTAAAATACTTGAAGGGGAAAATAGAGACGTTTTGACATACAGGAAGAGTACAGAGCTATACTATGATTTGGAATAATTTGGTTGTGAAATCATTGATGAGAAATGCTCATAAGTTTGTCTCTTGATTGCAGACTTTGGTATCTTGGCAAATCTTTGAGTTTGAGATCTCTTCTGAAACTCTAAAGACAAATATGAGATTACTGGGGTGTTTTAAGAGCCTAATCGGTGAAGCAAGGCTTATGAAATTGAAGTGTGTGATTTCTGCACTTCTAGTGGCAACAGAATTGGAATTTGTTTGAGCAGCCTAATTACGTTCAACCAATAGTGTAAGTTTGGGACGGGCTTCCTGTTTTTTGACCAATGGAAGATGGGAGGATTATTTTTGCAATTCTTTTTTGTCCCATTAGTGCTGCAGAAATATTGCACTTTACTTTAAACAAAAGTCTCTATTTGCCCTCTGCTTAATCTTGTTGTGGTCTTAGAGAAAAAGAGATATTAGAGGATTAGTTATAAAGAAATTTCTGTCGTCATTTATGTCATTTCAAACCTGTAAGACGACTTCACACTAATGGAGAAATTTTTAATGATATATAACATTTAAAGGGTTAGTTCACACAAAAATGAAAATTCTGTCATTAATTACTCACCCTCATGTCTTTCCAAGCCCATAAGACTTTCGTTCATCTTCAGAACACAAATGAAGATCTTTTTGATGAAATTTGAGAGCTTTCTGTACCTCAATAGACAGCTGCGTAACTGAAACTTTGACGCTTCAAAAAGTTCATAAAGAGATTGTAAAACTAATCCATATGTATTGAGCTGTTTAGTCCAAATTTTCTGAAGAGACCCGATTGCTTTATATGATGAACAGTTTGAATTCAGACTTATATTCACATATAAACATTCATCAACTCACACATCAGTTGTGGTAAACGGAAGTGCAAGCATGTTTGCTTGATGTGTGAGAACCAGTGAGGTTCATTCTCGTGTTACGCAGCACGTTTGAGCTTTCACAAAAGGTTTGTTCTCGCACGTCAAGCAGGTTCGGATGAGCTTCTGTTTATGTTCGCTGATCCATGTTTATATGTGAATAAAAGCCTAAATTCAATCTGTTCATCATATAAAGTGATCAAGTCTCTTCAGAAAATTTGCACTAAATCACTCAATTCATATGAATTTGTTTTCCAATCTCTTTATGAACCTTTTAAACGGTCAAAGTTTCAGTTGCGTAGCTGTCTATGGAAAGACAGAAAGCTCTCAGATTTCACCAAAAAGATCTTCATTTGTGTTCTGAAGATGAACGAAAGTCCTACGGGTTTGGAATGACATGAGGGTGAGTGATTAATGTCAAAAATTTCATTTTTGGGTGAACTATCCCTTTAATGGTAACTGTTTTCGATGCCATTACAATGAAAGAAACTGAAAAAATGCTTCAAATGCTCCATAAAATATAGTGCAAAAGTTAAATTTTTATGATGCTGCTTCTAAAGCCAAATGATAGCTTTGTGTGACAAACAGATTGAATTTAACAAGTTGACATAATTGTTATTTTTTGGTGAACTATTCCATTAAAGAGATCTCATTTGTGATCTGTATTTCCAAGAGTTACTCTCTATTGGCATCCTCTCATTATACTAAATGTAGCATGTATAGTAAATATTGATAGAGCAGGTTGGATAACAGCACGGATGGTTGACCTGACCTGCTCTTGTTTCCTTTACACATTTCCAAATATGGGCACCTGTTAAATATAGTTTTGTAGCTCTGTTGTGCAGTAACATTTTATTTATTGCTTTCCAACAGACGTTCTATGTCTTGGTGATGTTGTTTGAAACAATCACAGATTTAATGCTGTATTGACTGTTCATTGTCCAAGCCCTAAAATGTTAGTGTCCTGGTCCCATACTGTCAAACACTGTTTCCTCTCCTTGCAGTGTAATTGAAAAATTGATCGGAAAGATCGATCCTTAAATAATCAGATTTCCTTTTTTGGTTATAGCTTTCAAACTTAACACAAAAAGATTGATTTATATTTCCAGATCCTAGCTCCCTGATGTATGCTGTTCAGCAGCAGGCCCTGGGGTCGATCCAGTGGACCATCATCGCCTCTTGCCTGAAACAGACCACCTATACCATCACCAATCTGTCTAAAGGTGTCCGCTACGCCTTCAGGGTGCTATCAATCACCAACAAGGCCTTTAGCAAGCCGTCGCCTGCCACCGACCCAGTGCAGCTGTTAGATAGAGGTATACTTCAGCAGACAAGGACAGCCACAGTCAGACGGGTCAATGAGATGTATGAGTTACTGCAGGAGACTGGCTTTTATCTCTCTGTCTGCAGGTCCGTACGTCCAGGAGGCTCCTGTAATCATTGACAAGCCGGACATTGTGTATATGGTGGAAAAGCAGCCCTTAAGCATCACAATCACTCTCAACCATGTCAATGCATCGGTCACATGGAAGAGGTATTTTGCATTTTGATTTGCGTTGAATCATTGTGTAACTGATACTTTTTTGCTATGCCTCATAATTATTCATAACTTATGAAACTGTTGATAAATACAAACAACAATCTAAATAGATAAATCGTTCAAAAATTTGAATTCTGTAATAATTTACTCACCTTCATGTTGTTTCTTCTATAATACATAAAAGGGGATGTTTAGAAGAATGTCTGAGCTCCTCTTATACATACAACAAAAATATGATTATTACCTGAAAGTCTTGCCTTCCACTCTTTCAAATTATGATACACAGGATAGCTACTTTTGCATACAGACATTCAATGCAAGTTTTTCTTATGTTAATAATTCTTTGATGCTGTGATTAAGACAGCATTGCATTAATATTCCTTAATATTAAACATTTTAGTTAAGGTTTGTTCTGAACCCCTAAGTATTTCATCATGTTTAACTTATTTTTTTTTTTTTTTTTTTTTTTTTTAAGTTAGAAAATCATTGGTATTTCAGGAAATGCATTTCGCTTGCACTGAATTAATTATGTAACATACTTTTTGTTTTGCCTAATAATTATTCATAACTTATGAAACAATACAAAATTTAAGGGGATAAGTCACTCAAAAATGAAAATTGACTTAATTTACTCTTCCTCATGTTGTTTCTTCCATCTAATACAAAAGGAGATATTTAGAAGAATGCCTGAGGTACTCTTTTACATACATCAAAAGTAAAAATGTAAACTTGCAAGCCTTAAAAATAGGCTAAAAAAAATAATTCATATGACTTGTTTGCATTGCTGCAAATCTTCTGTATCTATACAGTACACAAAGCTGTTTTGAACAGAAAAAATTTAAGTAGTTGTTTTTTTTTCCTTCTACCCCTTCAAATTGTGATTCTTAGGGTTTTTTTGTTTGTATACAGACATGCAGTTCAGTTTTTCCTATGCTAATAGTCCCCTGGCCTCAAGAGGTGCATTAGCAACTGATGCTAGAGGATGTGGTCTTTAGCGTCCTTGTTAGCGCGCCCGCCTCCCATGCTGGAAATGTTGGTTCGAATCCCACCCGTCGCAGTGCGAGTTAAACTGGAGGAGTTACACGTGTAGTTTGAAAATCTCTAAATTACACTGATGGAGTGTTCTACATTTGCATATTCAGTTCTGATTAGTCTTTAGTCTTACACCTATTCGCATACTGAATTCTGATTGGTCTTTTATTTCTTGCATTTGTTTAATAGCCATATAACCTAAAATATTAACACCAAACTTTTGCATTTGCAAGGGCAAGTGAATGTAGTTGACCTGAATAAAACAAGTTGTTATTGTGCCATTATATTTTCAGAGGGGGAGTGACATTGTCTAACAGACCGGGTCTGTTTGAGTTGAGCATGCCTGATGATGACCAGCATACACTGAAGCTGTGCAAGGTAAAGAGCAGTGATGTTGGTCAGATCACTTGCGTCGCCAGCAACAAGTATGGCAGCGACTCCTGCATCCTAACCCTGGAAATGGCAGGTATGTTGCCTTCAGAATACAAACTGTACGAGTATCTGTGTTATTGCACATATTTAGTCTCATTGATTTCTCTGTCTCTAGTGGCACCATCTTTTGAGTCCATCATGGAAGACCTGGATGTGAATGTAGGCGAGACTCCTCGTTTTGCAGTGGTGGTTGAGGGAAAGCCTGTCCCAGACATCCTTTGGTACAAGGTGTGTGTTTTTGTTGTAGTGCATGCACCGTTTAATTAGAACATAGTTTTTGAGGATTTATAGTCTATTAAAAATTATTTTCTTTTGATAAATCAAGATTTGGAAAATATATAATACTTAAACTCTAGGTTTGCGAACTAGGCATGTAAATTGCAGCAAAAAATGGCCTTTTTAAAGGGGACCTATTATGTCTCTTTTTACAAGATGTAATATAAGTCTTTGGTGTCCCCAGAATGTATCTGTGAAGTTTCAGCTCAAAATACTCCACAGATCATTTATTATACCATGCCCAAAATGCCCCTTTTTAGGTGGAAGCAAATTCACAATGTTTTCGTGTGTGTATCTTTAAATGCAAATGAGCTGCTGCTCCCCGCTCCCCTTTCCAGATAAGGACTGTGCCTTTACAGCTCGTGCCTCAGATACTCCAGCAATAACAAAACACGTGAAACAGTATGGGGCCGTTTACACAGAACATGTTTTTGCATTCCAATGTGCTGCTTTTTCATTATTTTCTATGTAAACATGGTCTAGACAGACCTTATGTTTTCTGTCTCCCATTCGGAGCTTGTGGAAAATGCAAGGTTTCGAGACACGGTTTTTAAAAGTTAAACTTTTAACTTGAGTGCTGCATTTTTAGAACGGCATTTTCTGTGTGAGACGAGAACGCAACAGTCAAGCACGTCCATCTAGCATGTTTACATAGAAAAGCAACAGAAAAGTAGGGCAGTGGAATGGAAAACTGCATTCTGTGTTCACTGATACAGCCAACAACAGAACATTTATATTGTTTATCATGTGTTTGTCTCTTCTAGCGAGGAGATAAACATGGCGGACTGTATAAAGCTCACTGAAAAACTAAATTATAACTGCTTTTGCTCCAAGGACACTTTTTACATTATAAATAATAAACATTATACATATAAAAGATTTTACTATATTATTCTTTTAATGTTATACATATACATTTTACTGAGGGAAACACAGAGTACTTTGAATTTCTTTTAAAAAACGATACATTTTTTGTATTTAAAATGTTCTGAAACCAAAAATTGCCATTTCATGATGCTCATGCTGTGGTAGATGTTTGTTGTTCTCGTATCAGTTGCAGTCAGTTTAGCTGAGGGTTCTGACTTTTATCCAGATCTTGAAGTCAAACCACGTCAGCCTCTCTCCCACCTGCTGATCTCTCACTAATGCTGCCTGTCTGATATTTCCTTTAGCCATATGACCTCCCTGGGACATTCATTGCATCCTGTAAATCATGCTAATTTATGCTTTGAATGATACTGTTGGATATTGCCTCAGGGCTTTGCCTTCTGTTTAATTCCTTACTACCCTGTTCACCTCAAACCCACACAAATGCATTTCAAATTCAAATCACAACAGTGGGATGGCTGCTTAGTCAATCTTTTCCACTTGTTTTCCTCTGATTTTCAGGGAGACACCCTGCTGTCCGAAAGCAGCCATTTCACATTTGTGTACGATGACAATGAATGTTCTCTAGTGGTGCTTAACACTCAAGCAGATGACTCAGGAGTGTACACCTGCACTGCTAAGAATCTGGCCGGATCTGTGTCCTGCAAGGCTGAGCTGACTGTCCACACAGGTGAGCACTTTGCCATTAATGCAGGGGGTTGTATTTCTAAGCACGTTGATTCACCACCTTACTGTAACCTTGCGTCCTAACTAGCTGAGATGCAACAAATTGATAAATCCAGCACTTTCATGGAGACAGAGATAAATTTTTTATAGGTGGTTTCCCTTCCCTCCTCTAGTCTCATTGAGCTTCTGAAATGATGAGGATATTTACTTTGATTTCCATTCTGTTACGGTAGCTGGTGTATAAAGCACACGAACGAGGAGATAAGGATAAAGAGAGTCTTTACTTGAAAATCCAATGGGAGAATACAGGAACAGACAGGAATACACACCATGTAAACACTAACGACACCCGAAAACACACTGAACGGAAACAGGAACTTAAATACACTGATTGATGAACTCAAATGACGAACAGCTGTGATGAAAGTGATTAGTGTCCAAGGTTACAGACAGTGGCGGGAAACTAGAACAAAGGAACACGTGACCGATGAAAACAAACAAACTGAAAGTCCATGTGACTGTGACACATTCAGTATCTTATTTAGCAGGAGAACATTTTGTTCATGCATAGGACCCCAAAATATGACGTTCCTTTTGCAAGTGATCCCCATCCTAAAATATAAAGTCCTAAAATTTTATTATAATTTTATAATATTAAATGTGATGTTATGAAGTAATTAAATGTGAACATGTTTCCAAAATTAAATAATTGACTTGCATTTATCATTTATCATATTACTGAAAAATATTATCTGGAAATATTCAAATATATCTTGAATTTTTTTTATTTTTATTAATTAATTAATTTCAAATACGTTTTGTTCTTAACCATTATTAAAGAACCATTTCAGTTAATATTATAATTGTTTAGCATTTTTTCAAAATAAATTCAACAGATACAATAGATACAACTTTTCAGTTTTCAGACATTTGCAAGAACATTTATTTTATTCACATATACAGTATTTTAATTTTTTTTTTATTTGTTTTTTCTTTGTTTATTTTGTTGTGCTTTGTATTCATTTATTTATTCATATCTTTATATATATATATATATATATACACACATTGTGAATGTGTTGAAATGTTGACATATTTCAGAAAGAAAAAAATGAGAATAACAGTTCATCTTGTGGTGCATGTGCAACCTGAGCTTGGAAATTCATTTGATTGGCTTTCAGAAATTATCTTTGTGATTTGTGATTTGTTTTTGTCTGGACTGTCTGTGTGTAGTCAAAGAGGACAAAGACGACCCGATGGAGGATGAGGCGTCCATCCTAAGAAAGATGCGGAGGCTCACTGATTACTATGACGTGCACAAGGAAATTGGGAGGTGAGTCATCCGCCCGGAGCCTCACTTGGACACGCACCATTTATCTCTAATGATTTCCTCTGTCGGCCTAGAAACTCAAAGAGCCGACTCCATCAGCTCTTGCTGATGACAGATCTCAGGTCTTCTGACTCATCACACACGTCTAAGGTTTAATAAAGCATCAGCCGAAAAAAGCGTTGGCACATTATTAAAAATACACTTTTAGTCTGGAAGTATGCAATTTCATGCTCCACAATCAAAGGATGATTCAGCCACCTCAGAAGAGGCCATAAGACCCTTGAAATTTGAAGGTAGTAAAAATATGGGATCCATGCACTTCTTAATAAGGTTTGTATAGGTTCTGTATTGAGTAATTACCCAGAATCCCTTAATATAAATATTAGGGATGTCAATTTAAAGCGTTGTCTATAAAATGGACATAAACTAAAGCCACTTTTTTCTATTCAGGGATTTACTCATCTTCCACAACGTATTTGAATAACCTCCATTTGGGGTTTTCAAAATGTTTATTATATTATGCAATTAATTAATTAATATATTATGCAATTAAATTGACAGATCTAGTCATCATGCTCCTCAAACCATATCAGTTTTGATCCAGGTAAGATTTGCTTCAATGCGACTTTGAAACTGTTCAGTATAATATGATCAAAGCCACATTTTAAAGGGAGGGTTATTTGTTTGACACAATGGTACACTGAGCGCTCGACTGGGCGGAGAGGAGTGCAGCCTTTGTGGCTCTGTATCTCTGCTCTGCATGCTGTCGCTCTCTCTGTGCTTTAATTATAATCTTCATGGCCGACTGCCACCGTTCTATTAAGACCTGAATCCGCTGCAAACAGACACATGCTACACACTCTTTTCCAAAACTAGTGAGCTGTGTGCTCTAAAAGGATGTTAAGGCTTCATAGGAGTGCTCTTTGTACCCTTGTACACCTTTTGGCAACATTTTGACCACAGATGGTGAACAGAAAATGTTGATGATAAATATAGTTTTTATGCATTCACTGAAAAGTATTGAGAAAAATATTCGGTCTAACAAAACTTGAGTATTTCATGCAATATTTGTGTGTACATACACTACCTTTCAAAAGTTTGGGGTTATTTAAGATTGTTTAATGTTTTTGAAAGAAGTGTCTTTCAGCCAAGACTGCATTCATTTGATCAAAAATACGGTAAAAACTGTAATACTGTGTAATACTTACAATTTAAAATAACTATTTTCTGTATTTTGTGAATTGTTCTTTCCTTAGAGGGGCATTCTCATATGTGAAGCGGGTGATACAGAAGGCAGGAAAGATTGAATATGCAGCCAAGTTTATTTCGGCTCGTGCTAAACGGAAGGCCTCCGCTCTGAGAGAGCTGAATATCCTGTCTCATCTAGACCATGAGAGGATCCTCTACTTTCACGACGCCTTCGAGAAGAAGAATGCTGTTATCATCATTACAGAGCTGTATCCTTGTTATCATCTCTGAGAGCTTTAGGGATCACTGGCCATAAAAGCAAGTTTAAGTTTAACATTCAAAGTTTGTCTTGGTGAACTTTTTATAGTTCATTGTGAGTCAGACCAACAGATGAATAGTGCCCTTCTGCACTGTTTGTGTAATCTGTACCTCATATATTCTTCATATTCACAACTGCCTTAGTCATATGCCTATAATTATTGCGGTGTGTGTTTTGCTTCAGACCACCTGTCACAAAGAGTTGTGACGCTCCCAAATTGTCACATATTGGCGCTTGCTCAGGACCCCTTTTCGTCAGTTTTTAATACACAGGGATAAAATTCCCATGCTCATCGCGTCTGTGTATGACACCAAAGGTTTCTTATTGAAAGCAATGGAGTACCCTGCATGTCGAAAAATGACGCTAAAGGGTACTGTTCGTTAAAAAGTGACGCCGAGGGGTCCTGACCAAGTGTCAATATGGCAGTGAGTATGTGTTGCAAAAGTACTATCTCACATCCAGTCTTGCACAATCACACTTGTTGTGCACCCATCAATCACACCCATGTTGTAGTGATTAGTTGTCCACAAGCTTTTCCCCATTGCTCTGTTGTCTTTGACAATGTGTAAAGATGCCATGAGGAGCTTCTCGAAAGGCTTACAAAGAAATCAACAGTAATGGAGTCAGAGGTGAGTGAACCAATTTGACCTTTCAAAGTGTTCATAAAAGCTTCAAATGTGTGAACAGACTATTCTGTAACATTTGGTTTGTCCTGGGCCATTTATCTTTGCATCCTCTAGTCATCTTGTGGATAAGGAATATATTATTTTATTTCACAGATGAAAGAAGCTTTAGATTTAATCTGTACTCTCCAAATTGTTTACTGCAGATCCGATCCAGCGTGAGGCAGCTGTTGGAGGGTCTTAGCTATCTTCATCAGCTTGACATACTTCATCTAGACATCAAGGTAAGCATTATGTAATTTGCTGTCATCGCCATTTCCTTCTATAAGTAAGCAATAATAACAGTAGGGAACCAATGTGTTGACTAGAATCCTCTATTTTTCCACTCAGCCTGATAACATTCTTATGGCAGACCCTACTAGTGATCAGATCCGCTTATGTGATTTTGGAAATGCTGTAAAGTTCACGCCTGATGAGGCACAGTACTGCAAATATGGCACTCCAGAATTTGTCGCCCCAGAGATTGTTAACCAGACACCCGTCTCCAAGGCAACGGACATCTGGTAACGCACCTGGTGCCTCTATCACAAAACGGCTCTTGAACAAATCTGTATGCAGCCTCTAAAGTGCCATGAATACATTAGTGTCTTTCTCACAATTCAACTTTTTTTTCTTACAGGCCTATTGGAGTTCTAACATACTTGTGGTAGGGTTATGTCAACTATCTCTATAATACAATTATTTATATAATTTTAAATTATTATATTATGTTTTATATTTGCTTAGAATGTTCATCGCTAATACCAGTATCTTCACTTAAGACTTCATTAAAGAATTCTGTTTTGCAGTCTCACTGGAGTTTCTCCTTTTGCTGGAGAAAATGACCGCAGCTCTGTTCTCAACATCAGAAACTATAATGTGGCTTTTGAAGAAAGCATGTTTACCGACCTCTGCCATGAAGCCAAGGGATTCGTCATCAAACTGCTGGTGGCTGATAGATTGTAAGTGGAATCTACGGGCTTATTTGCTGCACCGTGCTCCTGTTGATAATTTATTGTCAAGAAAATTGTTTCCACTGCTAAGAGCACTTTGTGTTAACTGCCAATTTGTTTAATGTTGTTTTATCTGCAGGAGACCCGATGCTAATGAATGTCTTCGGCACCCCTGGTTCAAGGTAACAACAGAGACCCATATTTAAATTAGTACAACATATATGCTACTTGAAGTTAATTTAAGTTGTGAACATTTCAGAATCAAATATTTCCTCTCTATAACTCCTGTGGAAACAGTTATTTACTTTGCCATTTTTAAATACATATTTCTTTCTTTTAGACCCTGAATAAGGGTAAGAGCATCAGCACAGAGTACATCAAAAAGTTTCTGTCCAGAAGAAAATGGCAGGTAAGATAATATTAGTGACTTTTTTCAGTGCTTAGAACATTATAAATTCTTTCCGTATGTCGTTGTAACAATGTTCACATCTCTTTTAGCGATCTCTTATCAGCTACAAATCTAAGATGGTGATGAGGTCTATACCTGAGTTACTGGACGACTCCTCCAGCCATATTTCCATTGCTGTTCCACGACATCTGAAACAAGGCTCACCACCACCTTCATCATCTTCAGATTCGGATGAAGACATTGATGAGCTGCCTTTTATCCCAATGCCCCTCAACATGGAATTCTCAGGATCTAGAATGTCACTGACTGAAATTGTTGGGGATGATGAAATGACAGGTAGACCAAATGGAAATGCTGAGAGGCCTGCTTCAATCCATCAGAAGTCAGAGCCGATGGAAGTGGAGACGTCAGAGAGAGAGGGTGGAGATGCAGTCTCTAGGGGTAGAGGCAGGAAGAGGTCAACACAAGAAGATGAAAAAGGATCATCTGATGAAGAACCAGCAGAACTGGCCAAAAGGGCAGAACAGGCCAAGAGGCCAATGCGCAGAGGTTCAAGCATGGAATCAGATGAGCCAGAGGGAGCGCGTCGCAGAGGAGAGTTGCGCAGAGGCAGCTCAGCTGACAGTGCCCTACAGCTCCACATTAAACCGGAGGAGGGCACTGAAGAAAGCCAAGCTGATGGAAGCAGAATTCTACAAAAGTCAGTATCTATGGAGCTTCCAAGGAGGAGCCCAAGCCCAGGGGCTGCAAAGCTAAGCCAGGAAGACTATGCCCTGAAATTAGAACTGATGAGGCAGAGACTTCTCAGGGGTGGCTCTGTTGACAACAAGATGAGTGGATTAAGAGGCCCATTGCTGGAGACATTAGGTATGGGGGATGAGAAGCGCTATGTGAGGGGATCTCGCCTTGGTAACCCTCCACTTGTTAGAGCAGCATCCAGCGAGTCACCTAGAGATGACACCCCAAAGACCAAAATACTCCGCAAAAGTGCTTCCTTCAGCCAGGGTGATTCAGAGCCCATGCCATTGCACAGACGGATTGGAGCACCTCTAGAGATCCCACTGGCACAAATAGAGGAGAGACGGCTGCAGCAAGCTGTATCTATGTCTGCTCTCACAGAGCCAGTCAAGGATTCTCGCCCCGTCACCCCAAAAATTCATACGCCAGAACCAGAGAGACATGAGGAGGAGAAAATTGAGGAAAAAGAGTCAGAAGTCTACGAGGACAGTAAATCCGAAGAAGTCATTGTTGTGTCAAAGACTAATGCAGATGAAGTCAGAAGCATTGATCAGAAACCTTGGGAGACTGATGCACAAGAGAAGGGCCAGAGCAAGTTAGAGGAACCCAGTGAAGAGTCTGAAAAAGTTGCTGAAATTAAGCAGAAGACCCCCATAGCAGAGGAAACTATCAAAGAAGAGGAAGAAAGAGAGGATAAAGAGCCAGAGGAAGGAATGGAGCCTCCTGCTCCAGAGATTGAAGTTAAAGAAGTTGAGGATGATGTAAAGGCATCACCAAAGTCTCCAGAGATCATCGTTTCCACCAGCTCAATCATGGTGACCCCAGCAGCTGCCCCAGCTCCCAGCCCCCAGAGTGTCGTTTCAACCTATGTGACCCCATCTCTCCCTGCACGTACAGTGCTCCCAGATGGTAGGATGTCTGCATATGCCAGTATCATGCAGACCATCATGGTACCATCGGTCCAGGCATCTAGCCAACCTGATCCTGTTCCTGTCCCCACACCTTCACCAATGTCCACCCCACCATCAGTTCCAGTCTATGCACCCGTTTTCAGACACATCTCTGAACCAACCCTTCTATCAGCTTCTTCATCCAAATCAGATCTTCACCAAACCACTGAACATCCTGCAGTCTTTTCTCGGGTTGCCTCAACAGAACACCCTCCCAAGGAGCCAAGTCCTCCTAAGACTCCCACTCGTGCCTCACCTAAGCGAGAGCCGTCTCCTGGAAGCAACCTCCAGGACCTTGCATCTGAGGAGGTCTTCGAAGCTCGCTTCAAGAAGCGCGAGTCCTCTCTAACTCGTAGTCTCAAACGTTTCTCATTTCAGAAGACTGAAGAAAAGCCCACCACTGTTGCTCCTGAAACTGCAGAAGAAATGTATCGCCCAGGGCCAACTGGTGCTCCTTTAGAGTTTGTGCCCAGGAGGTTGGAGGAGAAATCTAAATCAGTTCAGGATCTTCGTGAGGCACAGAAGGACCCTGGATTCATGAGGAGACTCTCCATGCGCTTGAAAAGGACCCCATCAGTGGAGAGGCAGGAGGAGAAGCTCAAAGAGGAGGATGCTTCAGCACCCAGGAGACGTCTGTCCTGGGCACTGGGACGGAGGGGATCCCAAGAAAAGAAGGAGATTGAAATGGTGAGGTTGGATGGAGGTCCTGAGCCTCCCCCAGAGCCTGAGTCCAAAGCACCTTCGGAGTCACCTATCCTTGCCATGCGCAAGAAGATTGGCAGTACCATGGCAAGCTTATCCACAAGGATTAGGAGCCACTCTGAGGACAGGAAAGATGACAATGAAGGCAAGACAGAGCTCAAGAGGACACCTATATTCACCAAAATGCGGCGTTCCACCTCTGAGGGGGGCAGTCTGAAGAGGATGGGTGTCCCACAGAACCAACTGGCTGTCCAGTCAGGGAAAGGGACCTCATCAGAATCTCTCGATTCCATGTCAAGCATCCAATCAGAATCAGCTGTTAAAAGTATGCCTTTTTTTCTGGTTAATGTTCTTATGTTTTTGTTTTTGTCAATTCTCCTGACTTTAAAGACCATAATTTTTCTTTCCCAGGTGCAGATATTGAGCGTAGATCACGGTGGGACCGTTGGGGGTTGACAAGGGGAAAAAGGGACAAGACCATTTCACAACCAGACATCCCAGCTTCCATTGCTAGGGAAAATGGCTCTCTCCGCTCTCGGCAGTACACACGTCTAACATCTGGTATTGCATGTTTTATTTGCGTATTTCACTGTAACGTCTGCACAAAAAGAGACATCTGTTTGATGACTTCCTGCTTTGTCATAAACATTTACATATATCATCAATGAATCAATTATGCATATGGACTTTGGCACAGCTGTGGGAGATAAATTATAGTTCCTGTCTCACTGATTCTCTCAACAATTAGACTTCCCTCCTGTGTTCCATATCAAACTGAGGGACCACGTTCTTTTGGAGGGAGATCCCGTCACTCTCAGCTGCCTCCCTGCTGGCAGTCCTCACCCACACATCTCATGGATGAAAGGTCTGATTCAAATTATAATATTAGCTTCGATGGGACTAAAGATAATAGAATCTGACCTAAATTGAGTTCAGTATGCTTAAAAGCTGAATATAAAATAACTACAACATTAGAAATTAGTTCTTTCAGTCTTTCATTTTATACTAAAAGATGATTAAATGCATACTGTATATTTCTTGGCACCACGGATAGTCCTTGTGCTTGCATAACCAAACCTGTTTATTTCTTGGCTATATATAGAAGGATCTCTTTTCACCTCAAAGTAAATGTCACCTCAAAGTAACACCACCGAAGTCAAAGTCTAAAATGTCAACATTAACATTAGAGAACACTATGTTGTGGCTTTGAGATTATGATTTTAGAAAAAGTTAAAGTTCCAAACTAACATTTTTGCTTTTCAACTTTGTGTATTCTCAGATAAGAAGCCACTTGAGATTGACCCAAGGATGAACATGATATCCTGCCCTGATGGGAGACAGCTGCTGATGATTATGAAGACCACCAAGAAAGATGCAGGCCTTTATGAATGTGTGGCTTCAAACACACTGGCCTCTGTCACCAGCTCATGCGTTGTGTCCCTTGCTCGTAAGTTGAAAGACCGGAAAACGTAAAGGGTTAATTCACCCAAAAATGAAAATTCTGTCATTAATTACTCACCCTCATGTCGTTCCACACCCATTCAGAACACAAATTAAGATATTTTTCATAAAATCCGATGGCTCAGTGAGGCCTGCATTGCCAGCAGGACAATTAACACTTTCAGATGCCCAGAAAGCTACTAAAGACGTATTTAAAACAGTTCATGTGACTACAGTGGTTCAACCTTAATGTTATAAAGCAGCGAGAATACTTTTTGTGTGCCAAAAAAAACAAAATAACGACTTTATTCAACAATATCTAGTGATGGACGTTTTTAAAACACTGCTTCATGAAGCTTCGAAGCTTTATGAATCTTTTAAGTTTCAGTGGTTCGGAGCGCGTATCAAACTGCCAAAGTCATGCCCCCCAGTGGTGAACCATTGACATTTCGAAACACTTATCACGCAACGAAGCCTCGTTTACTGAAATCACGTGACTTTGGCAGTTTGATACGCGCTCCGAACCAATGATTCAAAACAAAAGATTCGTGAAGCTTCAAAGCTTCATGAAGCAGTGTTTTGAAATCGCCCATCACTAGATATTGTTGAATAAAGTCGCTATTTTGTTTTTTTGGTGCACAAAAAGTATTCTCGTCGCTTCATAACATTAAGGTTGAACCACTGTAGTCACATGAACTGTTAAATATGTCTTTAGTAGCTTTCTGGGCACTGAAAGTGTTAATTGTCCTGCTGGCAATGCAGGCCTCACTGAGCCATCGGATTTTATGAAAAATATCTTAATTTGTGTTCCGAAGATGAACGAAGGTCTTACGGGTGTGGAACGACATGAGGGTGAGTAATTAATGACAGAATTTTCATTTTTGAGTGAACTAACCCTTTAATATTCTGCTCGGGGAAATTGTTAGTGTATGAATTGCAGCGGTGCATAATAGATCATAACAAGAACGACTGTCAGTAAATCAGGCAAACTTAATTGAACTCAGAATACTGGCATTTTCTGACATGGTTATACATGCATCAGTTTTTACACATTACATTTCTCAACTTTGACATGTCACTGGACACGCTCACATCACATTGCCATAGTAATGTTGCCTCAGATCTCTCATTGAAAGTAAATGAGATCCAGTCACTTTGCTGCAGGAAAGCTCTGTCAGTGTGAAAACCCCTTAAGGAGGGAATAAAAAGAGAAGTGCCACAACACAACGTTCCAGAATTTCTCAGAAAAGTAATGGCTAGAACAGAGATGAAAGTGGGACACAGTGAAAGAACAGTTTAATTTATTTTTTAAGAGTTAGTGCATAGCTCACAGCTAGACTCAGGAAGGAGTTCTTTTAGCCTTGAGAACAGAAATGCCATTGGCTTTCTAACATCGTGTGCAGTCTAATGCACTGCTTATCATTGTGCAAAGCCATTTTCTCCTAACAGCAGGCCATAAATTATTCACTCCTTTTTGTGCTTCAGAGCTGATTAATATGGAAAGGTGACTTGCTAGCAGAGGGGCAAATATCTTGTAGTTGCCTCACCTGACAGTGTTTTTTTTATTTATTATTATTTTTTGTGTATAATGCCTGAAATGTGGCTATTATAATAATATCCCATTTTCCACAGGGTTCCCACGATCAAGGAAAACTGTAAAAATGTGGGAAATTTCTATAGCAAATATAAAGTTTTATAGTTATATGATTGTTTATGAGTCCAGTATATAAAACTTGCTCTAAAGTCAATAATACACACAAAGTTTGGGGCCTGTAAGATTTTTTAAAATGTTTTTGAAAGAAGTCTCTTATGTTCACGAAGGCTGCGTTTATTTGGTCAAAATACAGTCAAAGCAGTAATATTGTGAAATAATATAAATAGAAAATAACTATTTCCTATTTTAATATTTTAAAATGTAATTTATTCCTGTGATGCAAAACTAGATTTTCAGCAGCCATGACTCCAGTCTTCAGTGTCACATGATTCAAAACAAATAATTCTAATATGCTAAATTTAAGAAACATTTCTTCTTATTATCAATGTTGAAAACAGTTGTGCTGCTTAATATTTTTGTGGAAACCAGGATAAATTTTTTCCTGATGCTTTGATTAATATCAAGTTCAAAAGAACAGCATTTTTTAATTATAAATGTTTTGTAACATTGTAAATATCTTTACTGTCACCTTTGATCAATTTAATGTGTGCTTGCTGAATAAAAGTATAACAAAAAGTACTTACTGACCCCAAACTTTTGAATGGTAGTGTATAGTTGTCAAGACAGATCAACCAAATAAGAATTTGTAGTAGTAAAAACTGAATATTATTTTGTAGGTCTGCCTAATAGTCCTGGGACCCCTGAGGTTCCTCAGAAATATAAAAACACCGCCCTGGTTGTGTGGAGACCCTCAGACACCACGGCACCATGCACCTACTCTCTGGAGAGGAAGACAGAGGGTTAGTGGACATCTTTCATTATTCATCTTGCTTTGATTGATGATTTAGAGTGGGATTTGTAAAGTACAGCATACTGTTGAAAAGATTGTCAGCTGCATTTCCTAATATTATTTGAAATGCAAAAATTGTAGTTTCATAATGCTAATACTGTTTTGCTCCACCCTTAAAATTCACCCTCCATCTTGATTTTCCCAAATCAGTCAAATTTACTTTTTATTTGTTTAATTCATATGTACATTTTAAAATAAATGGTGTAGAACGCACTGCAGAGGAAAGGTAGTTATCATTCCCTTCTACTGCCCTCTTTTGGAAAGGATTGGTATTGCAGCTAATTCTTATTCTTTACTACGTTTATTTTCCTATAGGCGAGACTAACTGGCTGATAGTAGCCACAGGTGTGGCTGACTGTTACTACAATGTCATGGACCTTCCAACTGGTGCCGCATACAGGTTCAGAGTGGCCTGTGTGAACAAGGCTGGCCAGGGACCTTACAGCAACTTGTCTGAAAAAGTGGTCCTGGACTCAACAGGTGCACAAAAGTGATTTTCAACCGTTTCAGCTAATAATTCACTGAACAAAATATTTATATTCGTTGCAAGTGAATCCATATTTGATGTATTTTGGGTCATATTTTCTTTTACCTTGTTAAGACAAAAAAGATAAAGACGTCACAAAAACTGCCAAATGTGTCTAGCTTCTACCACATGACAATGAATTTGAACCAAAATATTGTAGATTGATTGGATATATGGCTTTGATGTCAACAACAAAATGTTTTCTCCACCTTTTTAAATACCGTTTTTTCCTACTATAGTAGGATTTTTTAAATGTAAAATAAATGAGTAATTTTATTCAGCAAGGACACATTAAGTTGATCGAAATTGACATTAAAGAATTTTACATTGTTATAAAAATTTCTATTTCAAATGAAGTTTACATTCATCAAGGAATCTTGAAACAAATATCATGATTTCCACAAAAACATTAAGCAGTGACTGTTTTCAACATTGACAATAGAAGGAAATGCTATTTGAGTACCAAATCAGCTGTATTGTAAAATATATTCAAATAGAAAAAAGCTATTTTAAATTGTAAATATATTTTCACTATATTACTGTTTTTACTGTTTTTGATCAAATAGGTGTTACCTTGGTGAGCATAAGAGACTTCTTTCAAAAACATGAAAAATCTTACCTTCAAACTTTTGAACAGTACAGCAGTGTAATATAAAATCATTTTTAATGGAACTTATGCATCTATGCATCTTCATTATTCAAATTCAAAGTCTTTTCCACAGCACCTCAAAAGTCCAGTGGAACAGTTGTTGTCAAAACACTTTCGTCAGCTCCGGCTCCTGCACCAACAGTAGTAAAATCTACCATGACTTTACCTGCAATGAAGCCTGCTGCAGTGAAACCGGCTGCTGCACCACCAACTACTTCAGCGCCCTCTACAGCCCAGCCAGTAAAACCTGTATCTCCACCTGCGTCGGCTACTACACCTTCCCCTGCTGCCCTTCCCCCGAGTCATCGTACTGTACCTGATATTCAAACTCCATCTCCCGGAATTCCTACTCCTGCCAAAGCTAAGACCACTCTCAACTTTACTGTGGCCAAACCCTCCCCAGCATCCCCTGCAGCCCAGCCTCCTCCTGCCAAACCTTCACCACCCGTCGTTCTGCCCAAACCTCAAACCCCCGTCAATGTGGTGTCCCCCCTATCTCAAACTCCTCCAGTGTCCCCACCTCCACTAGTGTCCCCTCCTCCTGCTATCGGCAAGCCTATCTCCTCAGTGCCTATGTATGTCCCTACCACCACCACAGCACATGTGACCCCAGTCACCCCAAACACGCCTACTCCTGCACTGTCACCACCAGTGGTGTTAGTTACAAGTCTGAGTCCCATAGGGGAGGGTACTGGCACACCCAATCGTATGACCCCAAGTGGAAGAGCCACTCCATCTGGACGCATCACTCCTACAGGGCGCAGGACCCCTATAGGAAAACCTGGAGACTTGACCCTAAGGCAGGGCGTCCCCCAGAAACCGTACACATTCATGGATGAGAAAGCAAGGTAAAGTGTGATGACTGATCAATTTTATATTACCTTATGCTAGTGTCACAAAATAGCTTTTAATAGCTATTTATCAAATCAACATCAAATAATAAAATCAAAACAACATCAAATACAAAAGTAGCTGTAAGTAATCCATATAATAATATAGCATGATAAACTCTGTACTAGAATATATTTTAAATAATTGGCTGCTGTCTATCATAAAGTAAATCAGCTTTTGATGTAACTGCTGTTCCCACGTTTTGGAGTCGTTGAGTGATTTATTTCTGTTCAGTGTTTTCAGACATGTATATTTTATTTTTTATTATTATGTTTTTTTGTTTGTTTGTTTGTTTGTTTGTTATCCCTGGCTTCCCTAAGTGAGAAGTATGGAAGCTTGTTTCCGCCACTGAATAAAATACAAAAAAAGGTAATTGCGACTTTTTATCTCACAATTCTGATTTTTTCTCAGAATTGCGTGATATAAAGTCGCAATTGCATGTTATAAAGTCAGAATTGTAAGTTAAGAAGTCAGAATTGTGAGTTATAAACTTGCAATTCTGAGAAAAAATCAGAATTGCTAGTTTATATCTTGCAATTCTGACTTTATAATGTGCAATTGCAGTTCTGAGTGGCAAAAAAAAAGTCACAATTTCTTTTTTTTAATTCTGTGGCGGAATCTATGTGTCACGTTTATGTTCTGTTTAGTTCAGTTCTGTCATGTCTGCACCTGTCTTCGTTAGTCCCTGATTAGTTAATCTTCCTCCACCTGTACCTGTTTAGTTCCCTCAATCACTCTGTGTATTTATACTCCCGGTTCTGTTCAGTCCTTTGTCAGTCATTGTTTATGTAACAAGTGATGTTGATGGATGTAAGCCTTCTCTGTGTGTATCACCAGTAAACGCTATTGCTATCGTATCCTGTGTTCATCATCTTCCTTCACGGACCGTTCCGTTACACTATGGAAGCCCGTTTCCGCCACTAAATAAAAAAATAAAAACAGTAATTGCGACTTTTTATCTCAGAATTCTTTTTATCTTGCTATTGCGAGTTTATATCTAACAATTCTGACTTTTTTTCTCACAATTCTGACTTTTTTTCTCACAATTGCGAGTTATAAAGTCACAATTCTGAGATATAAACTCGCAATTGCGTGATATAAAGTCACAATTCTGAGATACAAACTCACAATTGTGAGTTATAAAGTCAGAATTGCGAGAAAAACAGTCAGAATTCTGACTTTATATCACGCAATTGTGAGTTTATATCACGCAATTGTGAGGAAAAAAAGTCAGAATTCTGAGATAAAAAGTCGCAATTACTGTTTTTATTTTTTTATTTAGTGGCGGAAACAGGCTTCCATGGGAATCTGTCTGTCTTTCTGTCTCTCTCTCTTTTAATTCATAGTTTTTGTACAGTGGCCCCAAAAAAAATTCGGACAAAGTGTATAAATGTTTTGCGCTTTATAACAGATTATCAAACCAAGTGGCATTTATTTTACAAAAATATAAATGTCTTTTTCAAGCAAAAATAAGTTTATTATAAGACAAATAAATTAATAAAATTGACCTTGACAGCCATTGATCATCATGTATTTGTTTCACCACAGAGGTCGTTTTGGTGTGATCAGAGAGTGTCGGGAAAATGCCACCGGTAACCTGTACATGGCCAAGATTGTGCCGTATGAGCCTGAAAGCAAGCAGGCCGTGTTACAGGAGTATGACATACTGAAATCCCTCCACCACGAGAAGGTCATGGCTCTGCATGAGGCTTACGTCACCCCACGCTACCTGGTGCTCATCTCTGAGTGCTGCTCAGGGAAAGAGCTGCTCTATAGTCTGATTGACAGGTCAGAGACTGCTGCGGGCTTTTTCAATCCTTCCCCAACACTGTTTTGCATTGTGTGCTGCTACACAAACACTTGACTTGAGGGTGTACGGGGTAGTTGTACGGTGGTTGTGAACAGAGCCAAAAAAAGTACTGGAAAATTGTACTTGATTTAAAGTGTGGGAACTGTGTCATAATTTTAATCAATTAAAAAGTCAAAAAAAAAAAAAACTTCAGTGAAAGTAAATTTTTTCATATTTGATTATATTTGATTATTTAAAAAAAAAAATTACTGAAACAAATTATTCAATATTAATAATTAAACATTATTAAAAAATATTATTTATAAGTTTCTTTGACAGCATTAAGTTTATGAAGTATATCTCTGATTGTGAAGCTCTTTGTTTATCTCCCTTCCTAGGTTCCGATACTCAGAGGATGACGTGGTGGCATATATCGTACAGATACTTCAGGGTCTGGACTACCTGCACAGCCGGAGAATCCTGCATCTGGATATCAAACCAGAGAATATCATTGTCACTTACATGAATGTTGTTAAGATTATTGATTTTGGTAGTGCACAGACCTTCAATCCACTGTTCTTGAAGCAGTTCTTCCCACCCATTGGAACACTGGATTATATGTGTAAGACAACATTTTTGTACATATTGTTTCATATATTTCTTTCAACGTTTTCTTGCTAATAATAAAGGGGACCTATTATGCCCCTTTTTACAAGTAAAATAAATCTCTGATGTCCCCAGAGTGTGTATATGAAGTTTTAGCTCAGAATACCCCACAGATAATTTTTTATAGCATGTTAAAATTGCCACTTTTGGGGTGTGAGCTCCCGGCCCCCTTTCAAGAAGAGGGCAGAGCTTCAAGAGCTCATGCTCTGGCATATTGGCAACAACAAAACAGGACAATCTCACGCACTGAAGGTGTCAGAAACTGGCAGTAGTGGTGTTCAGCCTTATATGTTTCAGAATCAACCTTTGTGAAAATCCAGCATTGAAAAGACCCTCGTTTGTGAAGCAGTCCGGCGCAAAATGATTGGCGCAAACTTATAATACTTTAACAATTTTAACAACACAAGTTGTGATAGGTGCAAACTTATTAGATTTTCTTTGGGTAATTTCCTTCAAAATTGAAATTTAACCACAATGTCCTCAGTGACTCAGATGGCAGGAGTCTAGGAAGACTCTTATGTGCATTGGTACATCCCAAAACACAACACTTTTAATGCCTCTTTGGTGCAGAAAATTTTTTTGTCACTAGCTAACTACTGTTCCTTTAGCAACCACTCAGAACACAGTAAAAGTCACATTTCAACAGTCAAAGTCATGTTACAAACGTAGACAAGCGTTACTTTAATTATTTATTTGCATTATATTCGTAATCCTTTTAAAATATTGTATAGTAGTTCTTTGTTAGATATTCCTATGGTATCCCATTCCTTCTCATTTAAGTAACTGTGCAATTCTTGACACTTTCTAATGTATTTTAATCTCTGCTGATTACTGAAAGCCCCTGAGATGTTGAGAGGAGATGTGGTGGGTCCACCAGCTGACATCTGGAGCATTGGCGTATTGACTTATATCATGTGAGTGCTGTCCATTGCAACTCTGTCTTTGAAATTAAACGGAGACTATTCTGATTTTACGTTGATTTTAAATGTCTGATTTTGTGCTTTCTGTGTTACCTGCAGTTTAGTTAGCAATCTTATGTCAGCGGGAATATTTGAATCGTTACAATTGTTTTGTCTCATGAATTTTGTCTTCACATTCCAGAAGCTCTCTGAAGCTTGTGAGCTGTCAGTGTCTGTGATTATGTTTGACATGAATGCTATTCTAGTGTGTAACTCGAAGCTTTTGTCATGCTGTACACCATTCAGGCTCAGTGGGAGACTGCCGTTTACAGAGAATGACCCTGCTGAGACAGAGGCCAGAATCCAGGCAGCCAAGTTTGACCTCAGTAAGCTCTACCAAAATGTGTCCCAAAGTGCCTCTCTGTTCCTCAAAAAGATCCTGTGCAGCTACCCTTGGTGAGTAAAAAACATCTGGGCTGTATGTGTAAATCTCAAGAAACCTGTCAAGAGTCACATTTTACCCAAAATCCATAGAAAAACATTTTATTTTGCATAGTGAAATGAGGCCTTTTTAGAACCTTTTTTTTTTTGCATTGTGACATTTCATGACAATTAAACACATTTTTCTTTGCCATTATAATAATTGTAATTATACTGATTTTAATAAAAACTAACTTTATATAATTTTGTTTTTATTAAATAAAATGGAAGAAAAACTAACAGTAAGTGAGGATCTAATTAGAATCACAATTGAGAATGATTGAAACATACATTTTAAATTATTATAATATTAATATTTGAATATAAATAATTTAATATACATATATTATATGTATTTAATATACAATATATATTTAATATACATAATATACTTTAATATTAAGATTTTAATAAAATAAAAAAACTAAATTACTGTATATTTTATTGAATAAATGTTAAGAATATTGAAAAAAGAATTAAATAATTGTTTTATATATATATATATATATATATATATATATATATAAATATTAAAATAGTATATATATATATATATATATATATATATATATATAAACACACACAGAGTAAAACCAAAAATTATTCAGACATTTTTGATATTTTTGATATATGTTTACTAGTGGGTGCAGGACACTATAGTTAATTTATGAAGGTGAGGATAGCAAAATAAAGTAAACGCTAACATTTTATACCCAAAAATTCTTCATATAGTTGACTACCAGTAAAATTTATAAAAAATTTGGGACCAAAAATTATTTAGACACTTTGACCTGACCATGTTTTGCTTAAGTGTTATCTGACATAATTAAGATAATTTTTTTCTGACACAGTTTATAATTTACAAATTAGATCCTCATTGCTGTTGTAAAATGCCAAAAAATCTAATTTTTTAAAACGAACGGCTTTCAGTATGGGCCAGGCTATGTGTCTTGATGTTAACTGATTCCTCTGTTTCTGTGTTTCAGGGCCCGTCCTACCATTAAGGACTGCTTTAACAACTCCTGGCTGCAGGACGCTTATCTAATGAGACTGCGAAGACAGACTCTCACATTTACTACCACACGCCTCAAGGAGTTCCTGGAGCAGCAGCAGCAGGTCAGGGCCGAGGTGGCAACAAAGCACAAAGTCCTTCTGCGTTCCTACCAGAGCACTCCACAAACCCCGTCCACCCCCTCAACGCCCGGCACCCCTGCAGCACCCATCTCTCAGTGAGCTCCACCACTGGACGTCCTCCAGAGAGATGAGAAGACGGCTCCTGGGTTCTCCAGGATAAGGACAGAGAGAGACACAGCCTCAGGAAAAACCCAGCCCTTGGTGGGCCCTTAGGGGGCCGGTAAATGTGCAGTGTGTGTAAGCAGATCAAGCACAGAATCTTCTGGCTTTATGCCACCTGAAACACACACACACACACACACACACAAAACCTGTCGTCCAAAAGCGTAATGGATTTCAGTGCATTTACCTCCATTAGCTGTGGCCAGCATGCACAGTGCAGTTGTGTTTATTGTTCAGGATGTCGTCCTTACTTTAAGCTCCTCTCGTCCTACACTTCTTTCCTGACTTTTTGACAAACCTATTTTAGAAATTCTCAACATTGCATCTCCAGCAAGTGGTCAGGAACTTGGACCCATCCTGGTTGAGAAGAGTGACTGTATTTCATACACAAAACTCAATCAAGAAGACTAGTCCATCACTCGACGCAAAAAATGTCATGTCAATGTGTATTTTTGTGGTGTCTTCCAATTGTGAACCAGGGCCTTGAGATTTGTGGAAAATGGTGTATATCTTTTTTTGAACTAGTTTTTATGGCATAAGTAATACTTTTATTACTGCTAGTTGTTATACTGTAGTGATTATCAGTATATATGAAAACTATTGACTGAAATCATGTCCTCAAGCAAGATGTCTTTTACTAAAGTGTTTTGATCTAAACTAAAGCGGATTGACTTTATTGTAATATTGAAAGGCCTCACAGCTTTAGGGAGTGACATTTTTGCAAGAATTTCCAGTTCATTAAAGCACACATGGTTTGGTTTTCCCTGACACTCAACTTTTGATATGTTGAAGGCTTTGCGTTTAACACCAGGAATGTATTATATACAGCATGCATCGGTACAAATTCCTCTTAATAGCGTATCGGCAGCATTGGTTTTCAGAGAAAACTCAGTCCCTGTGAATGCAAGAGGATGGTATAACGGCCAAAGCTGAGTTCATGTAGAGATCGACTGATTCAAGATGTGCTTGGAAACTACCTAGTGATCTTGTAATGGATGGATGAAATGGAAATGTCTCAGACAAGTGCCATTTTTTTTTCTGAAGGGACTAGGATATGTTGTAAAACATACGTTAGCTGCTGCATTGAATGTTTATGAGAATCTTTAGCATATTATTTTGAAAGTTTTTGCTGAAAGATTCATTTATGCCCATGAATGAGAGTAACTTTATGCTTGAATGATTATCATAATCTTTGGTCATTTAAAAAATCATCTTGTTTTGATCTAAATCATACAAAATATATATATATATATACTATATTAAGATATAAAAATCTGAGATTTTTTAATGACTTTTAATGAATGATCAAAAGCAGAACATGTATTCTTCAATTTTACAGATGGAGATATGTCTAAAAAATGATTTTATGAACGGGTGTTGATCTTGATTTTATTTTATTAGAGACACTGTTATATTACTTACATAGTTTATATTATTTGGATTTATTTTTGAACAGTTTGCATCCTGTTTGGTGAACATAGAGTCACAGAATCTTGATTTATTTTTTATTTGTTTGTTTTGTTTAGATGTTGATTTGTCTAATGGACAAATGAGTGATTCACACCTACAAAAAATCAATAAAAAATCATATTCACAATTACAGCAAACAAACTAGCTAAATGAAGTGAGAGAAAAAATAGTATTCGGGTCCCACAGTCACGGAAAACCTGGGAATTTAAATTGGACTTTTCTATAGTGAATATGAATTTTACCAGATATGCTCAACTCAAAAAAATGTTTCATTGGTTATAAAATGCTCTTTGTGAGTTAAATTTACATAAACTCCTTATCCAGTGATCATGAACAACAGGAAAAGATATGGAAATCCATTGGTCAAAAAGTGTGGGAACCCAGCAGTAACGTCCTTATTGTTTTCAGCACGGTCCTATTGTGACCTCATCTATCCACACACAGCAAGTCACCTTCTGTCAAATACATAAATATTGGCTTGGATTATAAATAGCTGTTTGCTTGTTTTATTGCAGTACTTACCATGAGACTCAGTGCAAATTCTCTTCTGTTTTCCATCACTTTGCATAAAGGCTAACATTGGGTTTGTTCTTTTATCCGATTTGTTTATTATTTGTTTTATCTTGGGTTATTCAAATTGTTCACGCTTCTAGTTTCAAATAAATTACGGTGCAAAAACTAAAAGTGAGAAAAAATGGAATCACAATAAAGAAGAAAGACTTCAGACTCAATGTGTTGTTGTGAATAAGGTTTTATATTATTTCATTTTGTGCGTGTGTGTGCGTTTACTACTCTTTCAGTCATGCCGAGCAACCCTTTAATGTGAAACTAAATCAAGCTTTTCTGGAATGAATTATGCTGCACTAAAACAGTGACAATGTGGAGATAACATGAATGTTTTACAGTAGAATGAAGTGTGTATATGTCGAAACCATGACTTTTCATGAATAAAATCAGCTGTCAGCAATACTCAACAGACTCTATATTAATTGATTATTATTATTCCAGCCATTTCAGCGTCTCTAAGTACTATTCCTAAGTGGAAATGGTCTGACTCTTCAGAACAATAACATACTACTTCAACCAGACTTAGATTGGACTCCATAAACGGGCCGTTAACTCACACTACACTCATGTGTTCAAGTAAGGCCAATCCAAATGTTAGGACTCTCAGGCTTTCTACATGTGCACTATTTTATTTTGGACTGCTCTTAACCTTAGGGGTCTTTTCATTCCAGGTTGAGTATATACAGCAAAACTGCTCACTCTAGAGCACTTGTTGATCTTTTATCAAGTATGTCATCTCGAAGAAAAAGATCTACTGAAGGGCAAATGCTTTGGTGTTTAAAGACCTCCTGTCTCAAACTTGAGTACTCTCTATGAACCTGTATTTATAAAACTCAGGCACAATATGAGGACAGCTGGCCATTTGTTGGATCCTGAGTAGAAGTAAAGGTCAAGGAACTTCTTCAGGTTGGGTAATAGTTGATTTTGTTCAGTAGTAGACTATTTAGGATTATAACTGTTATATACTAATCATTTATCATTGTACATTATGCTATTCGCTCTGTTGCTTATGGTTGTTTTAACCTTTAACCTTGCTAACCTATCTAAATGTATGAGGAAAATAAAATACTTGTCCCTCAATACTGCTGTTATTAGCATTGCATAAAGCTTTTTAGAGAACAATAATTTTCCCAACAAATACATTTAAATACACAATACATACACATTTTAATACACCGTTAAAACATTTGGGGTTGATAAGATGTTTTTGAAAGAAGTCTCTTCTGCTCACCAATACTGAATTTATTTGATCAAATATACAGTAAAACAGTAACAATGCGAGATATCATTACATTTTTTTTTTTTTTTTTTTGTGAATTAGTGTTATGTTTATGAATTTTCAGCATCATTACTCCAGTCTTCGGTGTCACATGATCCTTCAGAAATCAGCCACGTTTCCACCGAAATTACCTGGAACAATTTGTCCCAGCAACTTTTTTATCAAGCTAAAATCTACATATAGTTCCCGACGAAAGTATTGTTTAGTGTAAAACATGCTGAAGATTAGCAAACAGGCTGTCGATTAATTAAATGATTAGTTATTTCCCCACAAAAGCTGTTTAATCAGCGTAGTGAAGCCTCTCATCCATTGACATCCATTCAAAAAACAGCCTCTGGTCTCCTTCCCTGCGTACCGCCAGAGGCGGAGCGTTAGCATTAGCTGTTATGCTTTTTTGGCTAAAGGTTGCAGGCTTGCCTTCCCAATCTCATGATCAGAGACTTTCTGAGGGGGAAATTTTTACCCGGAACTTCATTTAGACCCTGGTTCCTGCGGTCGAAACACACCGAGTACCACCACAAAGTTCCTAGCTCCTGGGAAAAGTTCCTGCGGTGGAAACACGGCTTAATATGTTGATTTGCTGCTCAAGAACCATTTATTATTATTATCAATATTAAAAACGAAGTGTGAAACTCTCGCAGTTCAAAAAGCTTACGCTACGTCCTACACCTTCCGTATTCAAATTACTAACGTGACGTCAGTTACGCTTTTTTCATAAGTTGAATTCAGAAGCTAGATATTTTACTTCATAACTTGTTAAATATGGATATTTTTCTTACACAAATGCATCGCTTCAGTTCAGAAGGCCTTTATTAACCCGCCGGAGCCGTGTGAAGTACATTTATAATGGATGGATGCACTTTCTTGAACTTCATTGGTCCCGTTCACTGCCATTATAAAGCTTGGATGTGTCAGGATATTTATTAATATGTCTCCAATTGTGTTCATCAGAAAGAAGAGAGTCATATACACCTAGGGTGAATAAAGCTTGGGCTAATTTTCATTTGAAAGTGAACTAATCCTTTAATTTCTTTCCAAAAAAACTTTTGAGTGGTAGTGTATAGCCTATTCAACATAAAAATATAATTTAGAAACAATCAACTTCTTTTGTAATCATATAAAGCTAACTGACTGCTAGCTATCTCACAAATATCAAAAATCCATGATCAGATCCTTCTCCAGTAGGACATTCTGACAATTTTTCAAGATTTCTCCAGTCGAATCCGTCTGTCCAAATGCTGCACCAGCACTTCCAGGATGCCCTCTGAACATGAATGACCCTCAAGTCTAAGAGGCAGCAATCCACATTCGAGCTTCATAATGAGAGCACTGGTGAGTCACAATCGGATATAGATGGAGCTCTATTTAATGCTGTGTGCCTCAGCTGCAAGTAACAGCTGACCTTTGATTTGTCGTCTGCATGAATGTGGACCATTGTCTGTCTAAATCAAGGAAAGAGCTACAACAAAAAAGGCCCTCCAATGTGTCTGCAGGAACTGAAAGATGTGGTTCTGGCAGTGCAGTGTCTTACCAGACTCCTTCATCCTCTTGTCAAAGGATAGGAAACAGCTGAAGGATGGACTAAGTAGGCCTACCAGTATGTTTTTGAAGATCCTGATGTTGTGACCCTGGCCATGTGTAAAGCCATATGGATGACCTAGGGCTAGGCAGATATATGGTCATCAATATGCAAAGTCAAGTTAAAGCCACCATGAAATCAAAATGGAAAATTCTTGTTTTTTAATGGAATATTGCTGTATTTATTATAAATGATTCATCCGTGCATATTATTATTCTTTGAGAAGGCGTTTCACTTGGATATACATCACAATTGGGAAGAAAAGATGCAACTTGCATTTCGTGCCGACTTTAATGTCTCTTATCGACCTCATAAATTACAAAGGAAGTATCTGAAATGTCAGTTGATGTTTGTGAAGATCCTTTAATTGGTTGTATTTTTCCCAGTAACCTCTCTGATGTGGCTATTTCCCAGATGAACATGACAATGTCACTAATAGGCTACTATCCTGACCAATAACCATCAAATACACTTAGCCAGCAGATTCAGGGAAGCACTCTGAGCATTAAGAGACACAGGTCCTCTTGTTTTTTCTGTTGTTTATATACTTCAAATCATGTCCTTTGTCTTCAATGGCCAGCAAGCATTGATACCTCTTTAACCCTATAAAACCTACTGTATCATACACCGATCACTCATAACATTATGACCACTGACAGGTGAAGTGAATAACACCAATTATCTCTTCATCACGGCACCTGTTAGTGAGTGGGATATATTGGGCAGTAAGTGAACATTTTGTCCTCAAAGTTGATGTGTAAGAAGCATAAAAAATGCCAAGGGCCAAATTGTGATGGCTAGACGACTGGGTCAGAGCATCTCCAAAACTGCAGCTCTTGTGGGGTGTTCCCGGTCTGCAGTGGTCAGTATCTATCAAAAGTGGTCCAAGGAAGAAGCAGTGGTGAACCGGCGACAGGGTCTGTGGGCGGCCAAGGCTCATTGATGCACGGGGGGAGCGAAGGCTGGCTCGTGTGGTTCGATCCAACAGACGAGCTACTGTAGCTCAAATTGCTCAAGAAGTTAATGCTGGTTCTGATAGAAAGGTGTCAGAACACACAGTGCATCACAGTTTGTTGCGTATGGGGCTGCATAGCCACATACCAGTCAGGGTGCCCATGCTGACCCCTGTCCACCGCCGAAAGTGCCAACAGTGTGCACGTAAGCATCAAAACTGGACCACGGAGCAATGGAAGAAGGTGGCCTGGTCTGATGAATCACGTTTTCTTTTACATCACGTGGATGGCCGGGTGTGTGTGCGTCACTTACCTGGGGAACACATGGCACCAGGATGCACTATGAGAATAAGGCAAGCCGGCGGAGGCAGTGTGATGCTTTGGGCAATGTTCTGCTGGGAAACCTTGGGTCCTGCCATCCATGTGGATGTTACTCTGGCACGTACTGGAAACGGTACTCCCTGGTGGTTGTGGCCTCTTTCAGCAGGATAATGTGCTCTGCCACAGAGCAAAAATGGTTCAGGAATGGTTTGAGGAGCACAACAACGAGTTTGAGGTGTTGACTTGGCCTCCAAATTCCCCAGATCTCAATCCAATGGAGCATCTGTGGGATGTGCTGAACAAACAAGTCTGATCCACGGAGGCCCCACCTCACAGTTTATAGGACTTAAAGGATCTGCTGCTAACATCTTGGTGCCAGATACCACAGCACACCTTCAGGGGTCTAGTGGAGTCCATGCCTCGACGGGTCAGGGCTGTTTTGGCAGCAAAAGGGGGACCAACACATGTTATGCCTGATCGGTGTATTTGATATGCAAATTTCTAGCCTCTAAATTATCAACATGATCAAAACTTTGCTGAAAAACCTGTTGCACACAATCTCGTTTACAAAGTAAAAGGCCTTTTAGTATAATAATAAAAGCATCCACGTCTTTTTTGCTGTGAAATCTTTACTGATTTTTATAAAGTAAACTTAAAAATAACTTTTATATTGTTAGTAATGTTTCAAGATGAACACTTACTGGACTAAAGCAACTTAGGTTTTGATAATCCATATATAATTTTTAGGAAAAATATGTTAAATATTAGCATCAAATATGATACATCTGTCAATCATCATTGTATTACAGTGCATTTTATGTTTTTGCCCCTCACAATAAAATCTATAGATCTTTGATCATAAAACTAAACTTTTAAATATCATCTTACTAAGACATATTATTGGGAGATATAGAGTGATATCGGATATCGATATGCATTTTATATATGTGGTCTGCTATGTCTATAATGTTTTGCTAAATGCTAAAAATGTTTTAAGATAAAAACTAAGATATTTTTGGAAAGAACTTGTGACAAAAAATTTTCAAACTCATAATCTGGAGGGTCTTGCTAATGCTTTCAGTGAATGACTGTAGCCTGTTAAGTGTAGTGTGTCATGAATACCAATGATGTAAACTTTGTAATCAACATGACAGAGTGCGCGAACTTTGAGGACTCTCCCTATCCTCCATTCTAAAGACGGTCTCAAGCCCCCCGCGCTCGCAGCTCCTGCCAAAAAAGTTCGCAAGAAAGTTGTCTTGCTTGTTAAAAAGCATAAAATACACACGCATTCATTTGAAAACCACTCACGCCTAGCTAATTATGATATATATTACCTGTCGGACGTGAGAAAAAACGGTTTTAACTCAGAACTGAGCATTCTGTTACGCCGAGGCCAAGAGATCTTTTAAACTTTGTTTGCGTATTGGATTTTGTAGATTTAAAGGGGCAACGCATATTAATAAAGTCCGAGTCCAAGCGATTAGGACACTTTGTTCCAAACCGAAAGTCACATTTATTATCCAGTTCAAATGAAAGAAGAAGAAAAAGAAACAAAAGAGAATACTTATAGCGTAGAAAATATTTAATGGTTTGAACGAAATTGTTCAATAAAAATATGCTGTAAGTTAAGTGGACCCCACCAAATCTATAAAATTAAATCTCAGAGAATCTTTCAAATGTGAAATGTGATTTTTTTTTTTTTACTGAAAAAAAAGCAAGTATTGCATTTTAAACCTGGCTTATAATTGTGTGTGTGTAGTATTATATTCATGTATTTACATACTGTATAATACTATATAGTCATTAAAATAATAATTAATATATTGCATTTCACATAATATTACTGTGAGTAGGACAATAAAAAAAAAAACAGCAGAACTTTATTTCTGTTGTAAATACACTGGTTTTTCTTCTGATTCGTAACATATTTTCACTTTCATAAACTCTGATCCTTCAAAGTGGCTTTGCATAGTTCTGTCTATCCTAAGTGTCGTTGCCCCTTTAAGACAAAGGGTGCCTTGAAACCGCCGAGTTCCATGTTTGTATGTTGAAATTGAGAGCAGAGCCGAACTCCATGTTGTGAAAAGTTATCATCCAGGAACTTAACTTTTTATTATTATTTTTATTTAATTTTCTTTTTGTCGTATAACTTATGAAAACATAGACATCACATTCAGCCTCATATGGTTTCGCATTATGAATGTTCTTAAGTGGTAAAAGTCTTTTGGAGTTTAGGGGGCATTTGCAGGGAGTTTTTTCTTTTTTTTTTTTTTCAATTCAATCGTAGCCAGCGGAAAGATTTTAATACGGAAAACCTTTTTAAGTTGCGATTTTACGTGCTTTACGGATCTCATGGACCACCCGTCCGCCTCGATCATCACGCAAGTGAGCAGAGATGAAGAAGCGAGTGCTCCTTTACGGGACAGAGGTGAGTCGAGAGAAAGTTTTGAGTCGGCACATGTCAAACTCATTTGATGAATGTTTGGCGCGCGACGGCCGCTTGATACAAATGTGCATCAGTGTCGCATTAACTGGACTTTATTGAAAACTCAGTGTTAAATCACTCATTTCCGCACATCAAAACCCTATAAAAACATGTGATATCCCCCTTTCGAAAGTTCATGACAGTTGATACGTCTTGGATGAAGATGTCCATTTATTATAATAATACAATGAGGACTTAACAAATATCACGTGTGTGCCATAAACTTGAGTTTTATTACAAAACAACCTTTTATATATATATATATATATATATATATATATATAATATAAGCGAAGGCTTTGAAGTGGAGGGGGCGTGTCCACGATGACAGTGTTCACTGACGTTTGAGGGAACGCTGTAACGTTGTTTACTTTGTAGTGTGTTGTAGTACATCAGCTAACCTGTCATATTATACATCAGCTAACCAGTTAAATTATGTTTATGTATGCACTTATCCCATAATGAATGACCCAGAGTCTTTACTCAGGTGACAGGTTATCATGATTGCATACTTAATGCGTAGTAGTCATTGTTTGTTGACGCCAGACTCCTAACCTCCCTTATCTCATCTCTGATGTTTAGATTGTCTGTTTGCTAAGGTGTCACTGTCGATGCAAGAATGTACAAGAATTGTTGCATGTTTATTGTAGTATGCGTTAATGTGCAAAAGATGCATTAAACGTTTAGAGGACATGTTAGTAGTATTCAGTTTCATTTTACAAGTTTGGACACACCTGCGTATTCTTAGTTGATGCTTTTAGAATAATCATAAACTCATCAAAATTATGAAATAACAAAACTAGAAGTGGTGGAATTTAATGGTTCAAGTATTTAAGACTTTAGATGAAAAGATTTCATGCAATCAATCAATAAATAGTTTGACTAGTAGAATTATTGAAAGGTCATAATATGTCACAGTAAACAAGATTGGCCACTATTTGCAGGTCAAAGGTTAGATGAAAAGTGACCCTGTAATCAGTTATTTGACTTCTCAGGAAAACATTATGGCTACAACAGCTTTATTGGGAAACAAAGGTCTTTTGCTTCTCTCTTTTCTTTCCTTTTTTTGATAGAATTTCAGAGAAAATATTTTGACTCTTTCTGTGATGTAAACATAATGTGTATCTAGCCATCTCTCTTTTTTTGTTTGGTCAGTGATGAATAATGATATATATATATATGCACTCTTGGGCAAAAAAAATTGGCCAAGCCAAAAATGGCTAAATGTTTAGTGGTCTTAACCATTTTATTCACAAATAACTGGTCAGGAAATTAGCAAAGATTGCTGTATATGTTGCACTTAACTGTATTTTCCTTTTTGAAGTAACTCCAAACATATTTCAAGCAATTCAAAACCATCATGGTGGACAGTGGGCATCTGAAGTGTTTCAGCTGAAGGAAATAATCCATTATTTATCGGCTTTGATATATCGATAACGATAACATTAAAAATGAACATACAGTAGTCAACATTTGAAGTGGATCAAAAAAGTTAATCAAAGTTGTCCTAAGAAGAAGGTTTTAGGACAACTTTGATGAAAGGTTTTGATCCACTTCAAATGTTGACTACTATATATCGGCCGATACCGATATGTTGGCCGATATATCGTGCATCCCTAATAACAACTTTTCAATTGTGGGACGCAAGACATTCTGCAATATTCTTCTGTACTAAACATTAAATAGGGTTTTTCACAGTACACTTAACCCTGGGTTATCGTCGTTCTAAATGCCGCTTTTAACCCCAGGAAAGTTTCACACTTGTAATTTAGAAGCGGGGTTATGAAACCCTGTTTTTGCAGTGTTAACGCCGCATTGCGGTGCCAAACTTGTACAGTGTGAAATGATGCGGTGTTAGAATGCTACAGCTAGGCGCTTAGCAACAGATAACCAATAGCGTGCCTCATATTTGCCTGCTTTGGACACGGAAACACTGCGCATTGTAAATAAACAGTAAATTCAGCGTTTGAGAGGAAAAATGTCAAATGCTGACAGAAAACGTGACAATTTGAGTGAAGAAGAAAGCGTTTCATTCTTACCTTTATAGTCCGAAATGTCCATTCAGTATAAACTCCATAGTAAAGTCGGCAATGCGAGGATGCGCAATGCTAGAGCTAGCCTATGTAAACAGGTTGCGTGCTGCGTTTATCCAATCAGTGACATTGACACCGCAGATATGCAAATAAGAACGTTAACCCAGTGTTTAGGAATGTACAATGTGAAACGTCAGCTTATGAATACCCAGGATTAATTGTTAACCCCGGGTAAATTAAGAGCAGTGTCAAACGTGAAGCAAGATAACTCAGGATTCCGTTTACCCACGGTTTAGAATGACCCAGGGTTAACTATTTCAAGTTTGAAAAAGCCTAATGACTTTTCACAGTGAATTAGTTCATCAATACCAGCAGCTAAAAGGCTGACACTCTTCCTCCATGTTTCACTGTGGTAGAGATGCATTTATTATTTTATTTCTCAGCAGATTTTCATTACTGGAACATCACCATGCAACTCATGTTTCATTGTGATTCATCACTCCACACACAACTTCCCATATTCTGCCAAAAACTTGATGTTTTCCCGAGAACGCAGTGGCTTTTTAAGTAGTGCGTTTGCTTAAATTTTTGCTAATTTACTGACCAATAATTTGTGGTTAAGACAATTAAAAGTTTAACTTAATGAAACACAACCGTGTTTTCTGAATGATACACTAAGAGCTTGGGGAGGATCTGCTACGGGTAAAGCCATAGCAGTCAGCCTCACTGCTTGTTTTTCCAACCGCTGTGTTTTTCACCAGCACTCCTTTTTCCCCTCTTGCGCACACAGAGATGGAGATGGTTTACAGGCCTGTGTTTTTGTTAAAGATTTGAAGAAAACCACTCCCTGTAGCAGGTTCAGTACAGCGGACAGACCCAGAGCACTGATCATTTACCTAGAAATGCAACTTAATTGTTATATATTATTTGTGCTCAAATCCAAACTATTATCATGTAGAGGAAAGTGATGCAATGTAATATATAGGAAGGTCTATTCTGGTAAAAAAAAAAAAAAGAGCAACAAGCCTTTGCGATGTGTCTAGAGAATGTTGCTGAACTGGGTAGTTACATATCCGGTTGCCCCTATGAATGTAAAAAGAAACAGATTGTTTTGTAAGGCAAAGTATGACGTGGTTGAAAAGGAATCAGGAGCATTTACTGACTGTACAGCCATGTGTGATATTAAGTTTCAGATTGACTCTTTATACTTTAAACATCCCTCACAAAACCATTTTCTTTTCCGATCAGAGTTTTTTAGCGGTATTGGACTAAAAATAACTTGCAGCAATAAACTGTCCAGAAGTTTTTAATAAGAATTGGCAATTGCGAGCAACATGAGGAGCTTAAAAAATGTCAAGAAAAATGACCTTGTCAAGAAAGATTCCCAATGAGTGTGAAAAGTTGCGATTTTAACTTGTGCACAAAATTGGAATATCGCATAAAACATTTGCGAATAAAGCAGTTTCCGTCCCATGTGTTCAAGAAAACAAAATCGCCACTTCCTGGGAAATTGGCGCAAAACATCTAATAAAATTGGAAGTTGCTGCAATCGGGGAAGCCACTGTGAAAAGCAAGCAGGGATTGTGCATAATTCTATTCATTCCCACAGATTTCGCGCTCACATGAAGCGCAGACATAATAAAGCCGCCTTTGACATACAAGTGCCAAAATAAGTTTTTTTTCGCGGTTTATTAATGGTCAAATACACTCACAAACAATGTCACAATGCCCATCTTGGTGAGTATTAACATAAAACATCATGTCTTAAAGAAATTCAATTTACCATTTGAAATCAAGCTTCCTTGTGCTGTGTGTAAGATGTTGCAATAAAATTACCCCATTGTAAAAACAAATACATTTAGTAAATATTTGTGAGATACAGTTAGCAAATATTTATGAGATAATTGTAATGCTAATTGATCAACGTTTATATATGAAAAAAGCTTAAAAGCTTTATCATATAAAGTGATCTCTTCAGAAGAAATTTTTGATTGCCTAGACTTTCAATAGATGGACAAAAAAAGAAATAATATAAAAAATATATTACAGTATATACATTGTTTTTTATCCCGTGGTATCAAAAATGTTATTGAATATCGGTACTTTTCAAGGTATTGTATTGAAGTTAGAAATTCTAGTATCGTGACAACACCACAGCCTATATATTTACTCCACGAACTAACTCTACAAACATGGAAAAGAGTGATAGATGGACCGCTCAACTTGACGCTAAGGAGAAAATCCAGCGTGACTTTGAGCAGACCAAGCAAAACATGATTATTGCTTCAAACAATGGTATAAAGCTATTCAAAACATCATTCAATGTAAATTGTGATAATCGTAATTAATAATCACAATTACAATTTCAAGGGAATAATCGACAATTATGATTTTTTTCATAATCGTGCAGCCCTAGAGTATATGCACATGGAAGGAAATGAAAAAATAATGTTGCATAAAAAACCAAGTCAGAAATTGTCTACATGCTGATTCACTGAGGTTGATTTGTTTATTGATAATCATTCTTTTTTTAATGCTGAACTGCTGTAATTCATACAACCCGAATTCTGGAATGTTGGGACGTTTTATAAATTTTAATAAAATGAAAACTAAAAGACTTTCAAATCACATGAGCCAATATTTTATTCACAATAGAACATAGATAACATAACAAATGTTTAAACTGAGAAATTTTACAATTTTATGCACAAAATGAGCTCATTTCAAATTTAATGCCTGCTACAGGTCTCAAAATAGTTGGTACGGGGGCATGTTTACCATGATGTAGCATCTCCTCTTCTTTTCAAAACAGTGTGAAGACGTCTGGGCATCGAGGTTATGAGTTTCTGGAGTTTTGGTGTTGAAATTTGGTCCCATTCTTGCCTGTTATAGGTTTCCAGCTGCTGAAGAGTTTGTGGTTGTCTCAATAGGTGAAAGATCTGGACTGCAGGCAGGCCAATTCAGCACCCGGAGTCTTCTACGATGAAGCCATGCTGTTGAATAGCTGCAGTATGTGGTTTTGCATTGTCCTGCTGAAATACACAAGGCCTTCCCTGAAACAGACGTTGTCTGAAGGGGAGCATATGTTTCTCTAAAACCTTTATATACCTTTCAGCATTCATAGTGCCTTCCAAAACATGCAAGCTGCCCATACCATATGCACTTATGCACCCCATACCATCAGAGAACGCTGATAACATGCTGGAAGGTCTCCGTTCTTTTTAGCCCGGAGGACATGGTGTCCGTGATTTTCAACAAGAATGTCAAATTTGGACTCGTCTGACCATAGAACACTTTTCCACTTTGAAACAGTCCATTTTAAATGAGCCTTGGCCCACAGGACGTGACGGCGCTTCTGGACCATGTTCACATGTGGCTTCCTTTTTGCATGATAGAGCTTTAGTTGGCATCTGCAGATGGCACGGCGGATTGTGTTTACCGACAGTGGTTTCTGGAAGTATTCCTGGGCCCATTTAGTAATGTCATTGACACAATCATGCCAATGAGTGATGCAGTGTCGTCTGAGGGCCTGAAGACCACGGGCATCCAATAAAGGTCTTTGGCCTTGTCCCTTATGCACAGAGATTTCTCCAGTTTCTCTGAATCTTTTGATGATGTTATGCACTGTAGATGATGAGATTTGCAAAGCCTTTGCAATTTGACGTTGAGGAACATTGTTTTTATAGTATTCCACAATCTTTTTACGCACTCTTTCACAGCTCTGCCCATCTTTACTTCTGAGAGACTCTGCCTCTCTAAGACATCCCTTTTATAGCTAATCATGTTACAGACCTGATATCAATTAGCTTAATTAGTTGCTAGATGTTCTCCCAGCTGAATCTTTTCAATTTTTTTTCCCTTTTTAGCCATTTGTTGCCCCCGTGCCAACTTTTTTGAGACCTGTAGCAGGCATCAAATTTGAAAAGAGCTAATTTAGTGGATAAAAGTGTAAAATTTCTTTGTTTAAACATTTGTGTTATCTATGTTCTATTGTGAATAAAATATTGGCTCATGTGATTTGAAAGTCTTTTAATTTTCATTTTATTAAAATTTAAAAAATGTCCCAACATTTCCTAAATTCGGGTTGTATGCAAAACCTTCTCTTGCATAATAAATTTTAAAATGTAAAAATATTTTTAAATGACTGATTCCTTCTCAGAATACAATGACATTTTATTCTTACCAGCAGTGCTTATAATCTGTGGTCAGATTTGTTGATATGTGGATTTTGTCATAGTTTAAACTTTTGGGTGTGCTTGCATCATGCATTGGGTCCCTTTCCTGGCCTGTCTATCAAAAGTGGTGTCTCAGAGCAGTGGCTTGAGGTGTATATGAGTGAAATGACGTTCTTGTGGTCTTCGATGCGAAGACTATTAGTGAGATCTTTTTATACATTCATTTCTAAACATGATTTGAACTCTGTGTTTGTTCTTAAAGTTGAACCACATTAAGGTAACTCAGTTAGTGCTCTGTCACGTATTCTAAACAAGGTAGCCATCACATCAGTGCAGTTTGGTTTGTAAAGCTCATCAGTAAGGAATTTCTTTTTTTTCCCACTGGTGCAGATTTTTACTGGCCCTGCCAATATTTTCATTTATTTAAAGGGTTAGTTCACCCAAAAATTAAAATTCTGTCATTTATTACTCACCCTCATGTCATTCCACACCTGTAAGACCTTCGTTCATCTTCGGAACACAAATTAAGATATTTTTGTTGAAATCTGATGGCTCAGTGAGGCCTGTATAGCCAGCAATGACATTTCCTCTCTCAAGATCCATTAATGTACTAAAAACATATTTAAATCAGTTCATGTGAGTAAGAGTGGTTCAATATTAATATTATAAAGCGACGAGAATATTTTTGGTGCGCCAAAAAAACAAAATGACGACTTATATAGTAATGGCCAATTTCAAAACACTGCTTCATGAAGCTTCGGAGCGTTATGAATCAGCGCGTCGAATCATGATTCGGATCGCTTGTCAAACCGCCAAACTGCTGAAATCACGTGACTTTGGCGCTCCGAACCGCTGATTGGACACGCTGATTCATAACGCTCCGAAGCTTCAGGAATAGAATGACATTTTATTTTTACCAGCAGTACTTATAATCTGTGGTCAGATTTGTTGATATGTGGATTTTGTCATAGTTTAAACTTTTGGGTGTGCTTGCATCATGCATTGGGTCCCTTTCCTGGCCTGTCTATCAAAAGTGGTGTCTCAGAGCAGTAGCTTGAGGTGTATATGAGTGAAATGACGTTCTTGTGGTCTTCGATGCGAAGACTATTAATGAGATCTTTTTTATACATTCATTTCTAAACATGATTTGAACAACTTTTTAAAGTTGAACCACATTAAAGTAACTCAGTTAGTGCTCTGTCACGTATTGTAAACATGGTAGCCATCGCATCATGTGTGTGAGTCCAGCAGCAAGGTTCAGTTCTTCATGTGTGGCCTGTTTCTACATGCCCTGATGCTTCAGAGGAATCCCTGGATTTTCTTGTCTTGAGTATTTGTACTCTCAATTTAGCAGGCACTATTACTGCTTTCAGGTTGTGTTGTAATGATTGTGTTCTGTTTACATGTTAAGCACTCATGAATGCTCCTACATAGTCATAATTACCAGTAGGAAACTCTGGATTTTCTTGAATTCTGAGTTTGGGGTGTGTCGGTATTGAAGGATCGTGGCGGAAATTGGTGTTATTCATAGTAAGTTCTAATGCTGAATGTTCACAGTGCAGTTTGGTTTGTAAAGCTCATCAGTAAGGAATTTTTTTTTTTTTCCACCGAACCGCTGATTCAACATGCTGATTCATAACGCTCCGAAGCTTCAGGAAGCAGTGTTTTGAAATCGGCCATCACTATAGAAGTCGTTATTTTGTTTTTTTGGCGCACCAAAAATATTCTCGTTGCTTTATAATATTAATATTGAACCACTGTACTTACATGAACTGATTTAAATATGTTTTTAGTACATTAGTGGACCTTGAGAGAGGAAATGTCATTGCTGGCTATGCAGGCCTCACTGAGCCATCGGATTTCAACAAAAATATCTTAATTTGTGTTCAGAAGATTAACAAAGGTCTTACGGGTGTGGACCAGCATGAGGGTGAGTAATAAATGACATTATTTTCATTTTTGGGTGAACTAACCCTTTAATACTTTTTTGTTTTTGCTTTTTCCAAAAAAATGGCATAGTGCAAAACATTACTGATCGGTTTACAAGCCTATTCTTACTAGTGCTTTAACTCTTTTCCTGCCATTGACGAAATTTTCCAGCAATCCATGTTTTCACTGTTATACGGTAGGGGGCGCTATTACAATCTTCTGAAGGAGTACAGAATCTCCAGGAAAAGAAGCAGCAGAAACAAGCGGTAGAAGCATTGGTTATGCATATGTAAAATAATGCAATCATCAAGCATTCAACAGCATGTAAATCAAATCTGCCTAACATTACCGAATGAAATGTCGACCCAGGATGAGCTATAGGACTGTGAAGCTTTGGGGGTGTTGATGGACTCGATCTACTTGATCTATATTTTGATCATCGTTCTGAGCCCGATCCAGATTAGAGGTCGACCGATTGATCGGCCGGCTGATTAATCGGGCCGATTTTTGGCATTGTTAAATTAATCAGCATCGGCCGATTGTGCTGCAAATTAGGTCGATTAATAGTCAGGCGCACCTACGAGCAGCTAAGCGTTGTTGTGGAGCACATGATCCTGCCATAGTTGTTGATTTCTAGCGCAATGGCCAATCAGAGGTGTTTAAGTTAGTCAGAGACTCACCACTCAAAACGAGTTTTTATTCAATGCTGCTGAGTTATGCACGCTCGCTAAACCTCGCATTAACAAACAAAGCGTAGCATATTTATTGTGCATAACTTGACAGTTTCACTGATCATAACGGAACTTTGTGAGATCGCGATGAACCGACAAAACAAAGTCTTGGCTTGCTTTCGAGGCTTCAGCCTATATAATCCATTGTAAAAATCTATAGTTTTTCATGCTGATAAGAGGACTCACGGCCAATTTTGTGCACTAAAACTTTATTTTTTATCCAAAAGTTTATTTGACAAAGTCTAGATTTTTTGATTACCTGTTTTGTGTATTTAATATTTAACGTATACATTATTTTTTGTTTAAATTATACAAGTTCACTGATTGGAGAGGCTTGTGCTGTTCAATAAATGTTTAATTTAAGCAATTTTCTGTATCACTTCTTATTACTTAACTGTTAGATTTCATGAGATGAAGGGGAAAAAAAAGAAAATCGGCCAAAAAAATCAGCATCATATATCGGCCATCGGCTGCCCTGATTTCTAAATATCGGCATCGGCCAGAGAAAAACCCATATCGGTTGACCTCTAATTCAGATGAATGTGATTTTTCTCAGCCTTTTGTTCAAAATATTGCTTTTTTTATTATATAATTCACCCACATTCTCGTTCCACATTTGTATAAGTTGGTAAAAAAAGAATGCATGAAGCTAGAATAATTTTTTTTGTCATTTGAAAGCAAAGGCTCTGTTCTTTCTTTTGATATATTGTATGGTCGTTAGAGTTGTCAAAAGTACTGACTTTGGTACCAATCAGTACTGAAATTTTAAAAATGTGGCGCTTTGAGCGCTGTTGTGCGGATTCATAAACACCTCTGAATGACCATTGTGTTGACGTGCTCATCGGATATGTCTGTAATCGGATATGTCAGAGACAGGCAAGAGAAAAGATTGTTGAATAAAGTCGTTATTTTTGTTAAGTATTCTCGTCGCTTCATAACATTAAGTTTGAACCACTGTAGTCACATTGACTATTTTAACAATGTCTTTAATACCTTTCTGGACCTTGAATGATGGTAATTACATTGCTTTCTGTGGGGGATAAAAAAAACCTCTTGGATTTCATCAAAAATATCTTAATTTGTGTTCTGAAGATGAAAGAAGGTGTTACGGGTTTAGAACGACATGAGGGTGAGTAATTAATGACAGAAATTTCATTTTTGGGTGAACTTACCCTTTAAATCAGTGTGTGACTGACTTCTTTTCCTGGATACTGGAGTTAGACTAAACTCTTGACGTGTTGTGTCTGGCCCCACAAGCACCCGGACTTGCATAATTCAGTAATCGTCTTCTTAATGGCTTGGTCTCTGAGCTAAGGAACATTTTAGTACTTGGATTAATTTAGGAGCGCTTATTAATGCGGCGACATAGAAGATATGTTACTGGATAATGTTGTTTACTGAGGCTTAGCTTTTAGTGTGACCCTGTGAAAGTGTGCCAAGACATTGTCCAGGACTTTCGGATACATTTTCGGCATGGAGACGGAACACCTGTTCTCCACTTTGCTATAGTACTGTATTTTTAGAAAGGCAGAGCTTCAAAGCTATGCCCTAGTCATTTCTCCATGTTTGGGATTGACAGCGGCCAAGGCTGCACTGGCAAGTCTGCATGCATTTGCCAAATATTCCTAATATTTCAAAAATATCCCTTTTTGTTATTTCCTGTCTTGAAAGGTGTTACAGCCTCAGAGAAGTGGGTCAGTGGATGTGGTCAGTAATCGGAATCCCTCCCTGTCTGCACGGCATTGTGGATTATCTCAGCGTGGTGTTCCCAGGCCTTTGCCATTCTGTACCTGTTTTGTTTGCACGTGAAACATGATCTGGCTGAGGCGGGACACAATGAAGGCTCAGTGTGGGCCTTCCATTGCCTTGTGGCGGCTCTTACTTCACTTCCTCACACTTCCTGTTCCTATTTTGGCTTGGCTGGGCACAGTGCAGCAGAGTTATGGGCCAGACACATGGCTGGATTCCAGGGAGGTTGTGCGAGAAGGAGAAAGATAGGGAGGGAGAGCGAGTTCATTGGGGCCCCCAGTGGGATTCTCATGCTCTCTGAGTTTAATCCAAGCAGCAAGACTGTCATTTTACGATCTACTCTGTTTGTCTTGTGTTTCCTTTCTGGTACTAGCCACTTTGTGTCATTAGGCGGTGGGTGGGTTTGACCGCTTTTAGCAGCTTTTGCATTTGTTGAAACTGAGATTTAAGTAGTTCATGTGTATATATGTGTATATTTTTTTGTGATTGCAATTTATGAATGCATGTTATCTATATTATGATATATATTCAATATTTATGATTATACCATTCAAATGTTTGAAGTCACTGCCAAAGTCACGCCCCCCAGTGGTGAACCATTGAAATTTTGAAACACTTATGATGTAATGAAGCCTTATTTACTGAAATCACGTGACTTTGGCAGTTTGATACATGCTCCGAACCACCGATTCGAAACAAAAGATTCGTAAAGCTTCGAAGCTTCATGAAGCAGTGTTTTGAAATCGCGCATCACTAGATATTGTTGAATAAAGTCATTAATTTGTTTTTTTGTTGCACAAAAGTATTCTCGTCGCTTCATAACATTAAGGTTGAACCACTGTAGTCACATGAACTGTTTCAAATACGTCTTTAGTACCTTTCTGGGCATCTGGAAGTGTTAATTATCTTGCTGGCAATGGAGGCCTCACTGAGCCATCGGATTTTATCAAAAATATCTTAATTTGTGTTCTGAAGATAAACGAAGGTCTTACGGGTGTGGAACGACATGAGGGTGAGTAATTAATGACAGAATTTTCATTTTTGAGTGAACTAACCCTTTAAGTAAAATACTGGCCAGAAAATGTATGCTTTTAGCGGGGCAAATATCACGACGATTAACTTTTAATTAATTGAGAGAAGCAGAAATTGTTATCACGATTAGAATATGATTAATCGTGCAGCTCTACTGCCTCCCTACTACCTGTAGAATTTGGTGGCACCAATGTCATACTTTCGTAAGTTAATCTAGAGCCTTTCATTATACTTCTGTAAAGTATGTGCAATGTCAACCAAATCAGCTGTCCTCCTCCTCTGAGGGGTGGCGTGAAACAAGTTGTGAGATTGTAACATGGGATCACATGTCATGGTCGTAAAGTCAGTCGCTGAGTGGCCTCTGTCCGTTAGGATTGGAATAGCATGAAGACCCTCTTTAAAAGAGACTTAGATAAGCTACCCTTAAGTATGTGGCTAGAAACTGACCTGGGTAGAGTGAAAAAGTTGTAGCCTTATTATCAGCTCTTGAGAACTGAAGTGCATTCAGCCCTCTGGCTCATTACAGAATACCAAGGAGTCAAGTTTTCCTTAGAATTGTCTCTGCTAGCTAGTCTCTGTTTGATCTTTTTCTGTTTACAAGTTCAAGTTTGTTGCTCCGGGCTAATAGCTTACAGCTTTTCGGCCTTTCATCATGGTGTCCATCAAGGTATCATATGTACGGCATGAGATAAACATATGGTTGAGCCGTTCCCTCCTGTCTCTGCGCCGGGAACACAACAAAGTTTTGTTTTGCGATTCCGTTTATGGCGTGGTCTATATTTATGTAGAATGCCATCACTAACCACTGTCAACAGCTGCCCGTGGGTGCTATTTAAAGCCTTCAGATGTGTAATATCAGAGTGAAGAGATGGATGCAGTTTCTTCACAGTCCCTTTCACCTGCCCTTTTCATCACATTTGTAGACCTGCCACCCTCGTGTCCTGTGCCGGGATGCAGGTGTGCACACTTAGCGATGTTTCACTATTACGGCCTGTCAGATTCTCTGGATATTTCCAGAGGGTCATATGCACGGATAGCGTGTGTGCCACCATTGACAAGTCAATGTACGTTTTATGTTTGAAGGTCAAGAGACGTGTTTTATATCCTGATGATGGGTGGGCAGCTCATTGCATATATACTCTTTAGGTTAAGTTTGGTTTTGAGGGCAACTTTTATGTTGAAGGACATGTCAGAATGGAGATAAATCTAACAGGCTAAATTTAAAATAAAACCTTCAGTTTCTGATTATCTTCTCTTACCATTACAATAAGGCTCTCAGAGTAACTGAATGAAAGTACAATATGTTCTAACAACTTGTTTATAACGGCTTTGTTTGATACATGAGCTTTAAGTTTGAATTTTGAACGGTATGATTATCCTCCCTGTTGACAGCTGCCTTGGCTGTCTTGGCCGCAGCCTAATTTGTCAAAGATTTTGTCTCGCAAAGTCCAGCTTTCGTCGCTGTTGTTCGCTCTTATAAGTTGCCGAGGGCTGTGCTGTTGCCCCGAGCCCAACATAGATCCATAATCACGTGGATTCTCTGTAATGTGTCACTATTCATGGATACTATGTCTCTGTCTGCTGTATTTGGTGACAAATATCTTACTTATTAGCAAACAGTAGGCATGGGTATTTAGAATAATTTAGTGTTTGATTACTCTTTACACTGAATTTCAAACTATTTGATGCTAGGGAGTCCAGGAGCCCCCGAATATGATGATCCCCTTTGCAAAGGATTTACTTTTTGAAACACAATCATGTGTCTTTTCTATTCTAAAAATGTGTTTGTACATCAATTTTTACAAAAATTTTGGTAACACTTTAGTATAGGGAACATGTATTCACTATTAACTATGAATTTTGCCTCAATAAACTCCTAATTTACTGCTTATTAATAGTTAGCCAAGTTAGTTGTTAAGTTTAGGTGTTGGGTAGGATTAAGAATGTTGAATAAGGTCATGCAGAATAAGGCATTAATATGTGCTTAATAATTACTAATAAACAGCCAATATTCTAGCAATATGCATGCTAATAAGCAACTAGTTAAAAGACCCTAAAATAAAGTGTTACTAAACATTTTTGTGCCAGAGCAGTTTTACAGTTAACTTCAGAGCTAATAGTCCTTTTTAATAGTATTTTTTTGTTTTTAATAAAAACTATAAAATTCTAAAAATATTTCCACTGACCACTTAGAGACCCTATTGAGACCCTCTGTGGAAAAAAGTGGGCTATTAAAAATTTAAATGAGATAAAATGTGAGATTACTTGAGTAATTCTAAGCAAAGGAAAATCAATTTGTGCTGTTTTTTTAGTGGTTGACTAGTTGGTTCAGAACAAGTAGTTTGACATCCTTTTTCCCCCCACAGTTTTTCCTCAAACCATCCCAGACTAAAAAGCATTGTTGCTGTCATATGTTGAAGCTCAGAGTATGGAGTAAGTCTTGGGGAACTCATGGGTGTGACATACATGTGTTTCCTATTAATAAAACCTTCACTCCACCCTTTTAGAAATTCATAGACACCATTTTTTTCTATACAGTTAAAACACCAAATATGCTAAGGCTTTCAGTGAAAGATTTTACTACATTGTTAAGTATCTTGCTTGTCTTAATCAATATTTCAACATGTGACTTCAGACATATGCTTTGGAATTGGGGTACACTCTATTTTCTGTCTAATTACTAAGACTATATCATTAGGAATTTTATTTCAAGGTTGAAAGCTCACTGTTTCTGTGTCCTCACAGTTTTTGTTTCAAGTTCTCCATTTTGTTTTTAATTCTGATGCTGGCACTCAGCTATTTACATAATATGTAATTGAAGACCAGTCATTTATATGCGCATCTGACTACACTCATCTTATAACGAGCATAAGCTGTCGGAACTAGTTGAGTGTATCATGTATGCAAAGATATATGATGGTAACAGCAGGGTAGCTGTTGGTATGATATTATATGCTTCTCGTTTCCCAGGTACCCCTCCACATGCTGCATCCTCAACGAAGAAACCCCGTAGTCGTGGCATTTTCCACAGTCTCTTCTGCTGCCTTTGTCATGACGAAACGGATCACGTGCCTGTCAATAACAATGCCCCGCTGCTGGTGGAAGAGAATGGAACCATCTCAAAAGTAAGAGTTTATTTTGGTTTTGGTAACTTCTTATTTTGACGTCCCACTGCCTCCCCACCATGTACTCTCTTGCGCTTTCTGAATACTGGCCAGCTCGTGGTTAACACAGGCGAGAGCCACATGATCAGCTGTGATAGTGAGGAAACCAAAACCTCATGTTAGCTTTTGCGCAATTCTTTTCCTGTTTACGAGCTCTCGCAGTTGAATGTACCATAATAAGAATTAATCAAATTTGCTTTCATGTAGAGACCCCAAGTTACTCAAAATGAATGCTGTTAATTTATTCAGCAAAAAAAAAGCTGTCTTTCCTCAAAATTCCCAACTAATTGAAAGCTGATATGAAGATATGTCAAACATTTTTCCAGCCATGATTCCATTAAACTAATTATTCAGGGGGAAAAAAAAAAAACATGGCCGTGAACAACTACGAGCAGATCGGGTGTCAAGACGCTGTAGGTGTCGGGTTCAGATTTATGCCTTACTTCAGCTTTTTATAGTGATTTGATACACCAGGGTTATTTGTCACGTCTCTGAAGCACCAAAATAAATCGGTAGGTGTCCTGAAGGCGGGCTGAGTGCAGGGTTCAGTGGAGTCTCAACCCCTCTGTCATGTCAGCGTGCACATTGCTGCTGGTGTCTCAGGCAGGCTGTGGGCTCAACGAATCCCTTCAGTTTTGTGAGCCCCCTCTGCAAACACAGATCTCTGGCTGTTCTTGCAGGCTCTCTAGAGAAAGCAAACCTATGGGAGAATGTTTGGAGTGTTTCCCTTCTTCTGACCTTTGCCAGTGTTTTGGAGAACGGATGTCTTTTGTCGAAAGCAACATTACTAAATACTTGGAATCCTCTTCCTTTTTTAAAAGCGAGCACACCGAAGTAAACATGCCCGCTGAACTGTGCTTTGGCCATTCGGAGGTCTCTGGACAAGGAGATCCTAAAAAGGAAAACCAGTCTTTGGAATGTGCTGGAGAATTGAGCACAGAGCAAGAAACATCTATTGGCCAAAACTCCATCGAATTGAATGAAGCTGATGGACTTTGCATTGAAAATGCTCAAATCAATGGTGAATTTTCAGATCAGTCTGGTTCGTCTGGATACAGCTCTTTGTTGGACAGCTGCTCTGAGCACAGTGAGTGTTTTGAAACAAGCAGTTCTTCAGTTGACTTGGTTGAAATATGCCAAAATGATGAACTTTGTATTGCATTTGTGCCAAGTGATCAAAGTGAGATTTCTGAACATGATGCAGAACAGTTAACTTTGTCTGAGATGAGCCTAGAAGATTGTGAGTCTTTTCAACAAGATGAAGGACAGATCATTTTAACCGAGATGAGATTAGATGATTGTGATGCTTTTGAACAAGATGATGCAGAACAGTTAAACTTATCTGAGATGAGCCAAGATCTTTGTGAGGCTTTTCAACAAGATGATGCAGAAGAAATCATTTCGCCCGAGATGAGTCTAGATGATTATGAGTCGTTTCCGCAAGATGATGCAGAACAGTTAACTGAGGAAGATCTTTGTGATTCTTTTCCTCAAGTTGGTGTTGAGTCCTCACAATTTTATCTCTTAGATTATGAAATGCTTTCTGGGTGTGGTGCAGAATATCTGGAACAGTACAGCAAGTGTGAAAACAACAGTTCTGAAGACAGCTTATCTGAACAAAACGATGTAGTTGAACTAGATTCTGAAGACTGTGAGACATCTAAACAGTCCCAGCCTAACAATCAAAACAAGCTTGATGAATACCATGCCACACATTTTGAATCCCCTGAACTGTGTCAGGACTCTAAAGAAAGTAAGCCATCTGACCACTGTGCGTCCCTTGAGCAAACACAGCTTACTGGGCAAATGGACACCTCTGATGACAGAGTTCTGCTAAACAGTCTAGATGATTGCAATTGTTTGTCGGAGAGCTTTGATTGTATCCGGACCTTTAACTCTTCGACTGAAGGATATCAAGACTGTAACCAACTCTTTGAGCACAGCGAAGCCTCTGTATCTTTTAAGGCTTTAGAACAATGCACAAGCTGTGGAATGTACTTCGAAAAATGTGACGTCCTTGAACAATGCACTCCCTCTGTGCCCACTGACCATTCTGAGGGCCCACATCAAAGCAGACTTGCAGAAAATTGCCCGAAGTTGTCAGGAACACACGACTCCGTCTTTCACAAGCCTGAAGCAAAAAACAAAGAAAATTTGCCTAACCATAGCAGCAGAACTGAGGGTAGGAAACCATCTGAGTGTGATGCCATGTTTTCTGGATCAATGGAAATTTTTGAGGCTCGCTGGCTTTCTCAATTTCTCACTGATCTTTTGAGGCATAATAAAGAGACTTCAAGTCTTGCTGCTGAAATTAGTGAGTCAAATGGAGAGGTAGAAAATGCTGAAGTTGTAGATTCTAAACCTGAAGTTCAAGCTTTGGGTATCTCTAGGAAGCTCTGTAGAAAGTGTGAAGAGCTGGAGAAAGGGAAATGTTGTAATGATGAAACTCTTCAACCTTTTCAAGCTGATGATGATGATGAGGAGGAGGAGGAGGAGGAGGAGGAGGAGGAGGGAACTTTTGAACTCCACTCAAATGTGGACATCCTGGATGCAGTGACCACGGGAGCAGGTTCTTCAGATGAATCAAGCGAGGAGGAGTACGGTGACTGCATGGATGCTAAAAGTCAAAGTAGCTCTGATGAATCATTCAAAAGTTTTGTCGATGAGTCTGAATCGTTTGAAATCTTCTCAGACCAACCATGTGATAAGCAAAACCTTTTTGCAGAGGATGATGAGTCCTCAATTCAAATGCAACAGCCAGATGAGTGTCATGAAGAAGGTAATCAGAACTTTGACATGTATACACAGGGAAATGATGCTTGTGAAGAAGCATGCGAGATTGATTCTGAGCGACAAGTGACAGGAAAGCAAAGCAGTAAAACATATGCTGAAGCTGTAGCTGTTGGACTCACTGTTGAACCAGTTCAAATCCAAGAATGTGCCAAACCAGATGAGGTCTGTGAAACTGAAGCTTATGGGCCTGATTTTATTGAGGAGAGTCTTGCATTGTATTCTGAGGCCAAGGGCAGTGATCTTTGCGTCAAAAATGGAGAGGTCGTTGAACCCCATGTTGATATGCATGTACAGTTGTCCTGTGTTGGAGCCGTTGAAGGTTATGGACTGGAAGAAGTGGTTGAAAATGCTTCCAGTAATATATCTGGAGATTCCACAGGGTCCTGTGATGTAAAGGACACATTTCAAGAAGCTGATACTTCAGAATCATCTGAAGAAGAATTGTTGGAAAATGAGGTCTGTCAGAATTTACCTGAATTTCACAGGTCTGAGAACAAGGAAATCATACAAGATCTCAGTTCTGTGGTTGAAACTGATGAAAATGAGGAGACACACCCTAACTTTTATGAAAATGAGGGGGCTCATGGACCTTGTTGCGGAGAGATTGAAACTACTGAAGATGAAGAAACAACCCTTTTGGATTTTGAAGATCTTGTGAGATGTTCTGAGGAAAGTGATAAAGGTAAAGAGACACCAACTGCTGCTCAACTGCTCTCTTGTGCCTTTGAGGAACAGTCAAACACAGAGATTGGCTCTCTTTGTGTATCAGATGGTCAGCAAGAAACCCATACTGAGTCAAAAGACACCTCTGGGCTTCTTCATCCTTCTGAAACAGATGGTCTGCCCGAGGAGAAAGAGCAAAATGAAAAATTAGAGGAACTTATACATCAAATTGCTAGAAGTGAGGCATCTGAACAGGACACGTTTTTTAAGTCTGACCAAAACAAGACAAGTGAGCAGAGTGATTCTTATGAGGATAGAGATGTATCTGAAGATGAAGAATACTCAGAGGACTGCGATTGTGAAATATGTGTTCCGCCCATAGATCAGGTAGGGGAGGCACTTGTTGATTGATTTTAGGATTTGTTTTACTTCAAGCAACTTTATATGCATGAATTTGATAGTACAATCTCAAAAGATTTTGCTTGTGAAGGAATGTATTTGAATTTTAATTAGTATGAAGTCAGTAGCAACAGAACTAAAATAAGACTCCATGCTGGGTTCTTATTCCATGGCATATGTTATGTTATTTAAATCAGAGTTATCTGCACACTCTCTGACTTGTAATGAATCCGGAAGGCCACGTAGGTCTTGTGATACTCATTCTGTAAGCGTAGGACAGAGACGGTTTCAGACTGTGTGTGCACCATGTACTTTCTGCTGAAGAATTGGTTGGCCAGCAGCTTTGCAATTCCACCCCAGCTGCAGTCAGTCACTTGATCTTCCTCTGCTTATGGAATGCTAGTGCTAAAAGAGCTACCTTATGCCCCCTTATGGATACTCATCTCTAGAACTAATACACCCAGTTTGGGATTGGGTGAATGACCAAAATCCTATCATGGTGTATTTGCATTTTGTTAATTGTTTTACTCAGTAAATATATGACTTCTGCAAGGACACATTAAATTGATCAAAAATGAAAGTCTGTAAAATAAATAAATAAATAAATGTTGTTCTTTTGAACTTTCTGTTCATCAAAGATTCAGGGTTTCCACAAAATATTAAGCAGCACAACTGTTTTCAACATAATGATAATAAGAAATGTTTCTAATAAACATTAGAATAATTTCTGAAGGATCATGTGACACTGAGGACTGGAGTAAACGCTGCAAAAAATTCAGTTTTGCTAACATAGGAATAAATTACATTTTAAAATATATAAAAATAGAAAACAGTTATTTTAAATTCGTAATAATATTTCACAATATTACTGTATTTTTGGTCAAATAAATGCAGCCTTGGTGAACATAAGAGACTTATTAAAAAATTAGAAAACCTTACTGACCCCCAAATTTAAAACAGTAGTGTATATATTGAATTTTTTCCCCCTGGAAATTTGATTGAAAAAGATGTTTATATATTCCAGTGAATTAAATATTTTACAAATTATTATTATTTTTTTTTTTAGTGAAAGATTAATTTGACATTTGTCTAATATCTGGGTTAAAACAAAAGATTCAAACAGTTAAACTAGTGTTATATTCCGTCTTTAAATTCTGTTTAAATTCTAGACACGTCACGCTCAGTGTCTTACATTTTTCCATGTGACTATCCACCAATAGCTTTCCATATAAACCTATAAAATATCAAATAAAATCTTTACAAGTTGACAAACTTTACTGTCCATCATACAGTACATACCACCATACCGGCCAATCCTACATATGTTACTCATAAAACTCAATTCTTTACTAACAGATTAGAGAAGACTAATAAAGAGTGTTTATAATAAAGTATTTTGTATAGCTGATATGAAATTTCAGTCTTTATTTGTTTAATAATGTCTGTGACATTTAAAAACCTATACTAGTGGTTCTCAACTGGTTTGGCCACAGGACCCACGTTTTCCCATGGTCATTAAGCCACGACCCAATATAATGTTACGTGAACTCAATATAACGTCTGACAGGACAGTAAAGTTTGTTTTTCTGAGGTGAAAAACAAGGTGACTTTTTATTTACACACTCCGCAACCCACTTTTGAGTTGTGACCCACCAGTTGAGAAACACTGACCTATACTGTATTTTCACTGTATAATAGCTCCTTGTTGTAAACGCCAACTTGGCTACTTATTTACCAATGTCCTTGAAATGTTAATTACAGGTCCCAGCCAAGCCACTTCTTCCACAGATAAAGTCTAAAGATGTAGGGAAGATCTGTGTAGTCATTGATCTGGATGAAACACTAGTCCACAGTTCATTCAAGGTAAGCCAATGTGTTGAGCCCTCTTTTTCCATCAGTTTATAGCTGGCAACGGGTGTGAAGAAACTGTATGTCACATGTGCTGTTGGAAGCTCAGCTAATCATATCATGGCAATAAGATACACTTGACTCATGTTATAGATAGACATTTAACACCATTGCGTGCATTCACATCATTACAGACCTTAATGTTGAAGTGTGGTAAAATGTTTTCTCCTGTCTGAGCATAAAGACATAGTTCACCCAAAAAGGAAAATACTTTACTCACCCTCATGTCATTCCATAATGGACTTCTATTTGTCCAAACAATTTCAGATAATGGGAGGGTTTGTGAAACCTGTTTGTAGTCTATAATAGTACATTATTACTTTTGAAATACCAGTTGGTGACAGTAATGGTACAGAATGCATTAATGCATTTTTTTTTTTTTTTTTTTTTTTTTTTGCGGTTTTACATTCCTATTTTTAAGTGAACAATTTCTGTCTCTACTGTAAACTGATTGTTGCCTCATATAGAAGCATAGAGGAAAAAACCTCCAGTATTAGTTCAGTATGTTCTTGCATGTTAATGTAGACAAGTTTTTGCAGGCCTAATGCAATGCTTTCAACCAATGTAATGTTCTTTTACAGTGTAATAATGTAAATAATTTTTGCATTGTAACAGAACACATGCAGTGCCCATTACAATGTGCTTGACAACAGAAGATGTATGCACAAAAGTCATCTTTTGCAAAATTGCAACATACCAGACGGTTATTTTCCAATCTTCCGAGTTATCAGGGAGTGTACCAGTGTAAATACACAAGCTTATTTGAGCCGATGGAAAGCATTGAATTGTCCAAAGAAAGTGCTGTTTTGCTACATTTGGTTAAATGATTCTGCGGCATTTAGTGTTTGTTTTTACATGCATACATGCACTTAATGGAGAAATGTGGCAGCCCCTGATTTGACTCTTTATGGAAGTTTTTTTTTTCTCTGACTGCATGACATCATAAAGATGCTATGTGCACAATTTGGGGAAGCCAGAAAGAAACAGAATGTTTTCCTCACAGAAGTCCCAGCTGTGACACCGTTCTAAGATAATTAACACTTTCAGTGACCAGAAAACTATTAAAGACGTATTTAAAACAGTTCATGTGACTACAGTGGTTCAACCTTAATGTTATGAAGCGACAAGAATACTTTTTGTGTGCCAAAAAACAAAATAATGACTTTATTCAACAATATCTAGTGATGGGCGATTTCAAAACACTGCTTCATGAAGCTTCGAAGCTTTACAAATCTTTTGTTTCGAATCAGTGGTTTGGAGCGCGTATCAAACTGCCAAAGTCATGCCCCCCAGTGGTGAACCATTGAAATTTTAAAACACTTATGACATAACGAAGCCTCGTTTACTGAAATCACGTGACTTTGGCAGTTTGATACACGCTCCGAACCATTGATTTGAAACAAAACATTCGTAAAGCTTCGAAGCTTCATGAGGCAGTGTTTTGAAATCGCCCATCACTAGATATTGTTGAATAAAGTCGTTATTTTTGGCACAAAAAAAGTATTCTCGTTGCTTCATAACATTAAGGTTGAATGACTGTTGTCACATGAACTGTTTTAAATACATCTTTAGTAGTTTTCTGGTCATTGAAAGTGTTAATTGTCTTGCTGGCAATGCAGGCCTCACTGAGCCATCATATTTCATAAAAAATATTTTTTTCATTAAAATTTTGTGTTCCGAAAATGAACAAAGGTCTTACAGGTGTGGAACAACATGAGGGTGAGTAATTAATGACAGAATTTTCATTTTTGGGTGAACTAACCCTTTATGATGCATTTTGGTTTATCCGATCACAAGTGGACGACGCTAAATACAGGTGTAAACGGGGTCTAAAACGTTTTGAGCTTGTCCACTTTTGACCACTTCCAGAGGTATTCGAAAACGCATTCGACTGGATTGCTTTTGTAGTGTAGACGCTCATGTGGTCAGATGTGTTCGAACAGCCACAGAAGACCACCTACTGACTTAATACATACACATTATGGGAAGCGAGCTAGCCACACAGGATTTAAACTTTGTTGGCTGAAGACCCAGATTTTGTTTGAAGACAAAAAAAACATACTAAGCACAATGTTCTCTCACCATTCATGATTTCTAACCCGCACTCACAGTTTTCTGTCGTCTCCAGTCACATTCATATGTAAATTGCATGAGCTTATTTTCCACTTGATCGAAAGATCTGAAAAAGCTAATTTATTTACCCCCATGTTGTTTCAAATCTGCATGCTTATATATTTTTTTATTTCTGTCGAACACAAAAGGAGAAGAAAAGTTGTATCTTTTTTTTTTTTTTTTTTAAACCATAAAATTTTCAGTGTTCCACTGAAAATTAACAGCGTAGCGGTTTGGAATGACTTGAGAGTAAATATATAATGACGATTTTCATGTGTGGGGTGAACTATTCCTTTAAAGTCAGTCAGAAGTAAAACAAGTGTGATCCTACAGAATAAGACAGCATTATGTTACTTCATGCCACATCTGTGAATGTAGGTCACACTGTCCTGACATCTCTATAACACATAAACGTGATTATCTCAACATTTGAGATTGAGTTTCTAGACCTATCTAAAGACCACTCTCAGAGTCTGTGGCAATATTCTGAAAATGACTGGAGCCTGATGGATATTGTTTACACATCCTGTCAGTCATTGAGTCAGTCACCTGCAATATAGATTAATCTTATTTTCTTCTGCCTACAACAGTTACATCAATTTTGTGTTTTTTATTTCCCAGCCGGTAAACAATGCTGACTTCATCATTCCAGTGGAAATTGATGGGACAGTACATCAGGTGAGCATAACCTGTTCTCATGCAAGGTTATCCATGGATAACTGACGATTGGAAGGTTAAGTTATGATGTCAGCTGTAGGGCAGCAATCAATCAGTCGGGGAAATAAAAATATGATTGCTGCTTTTACAATCATGAAAGTGTTCATTAACACAATGCCAAGATTCCCCATATATAAAGATAATTTATGCTGTGTGAGGGGAAAAAATCTTGATATAAAGATGACTAATTTGCAAAATTAAATAGTTTGTAGTATTATTGCACTGAAGCCAATGTAAATTATTAAAATATTATCTGGAAAATATTTTTTTTATATTAAGTATATCTTTTTTTTTCTTATCCACTGTTAATGTTAGATATATAAACCTGGAAAAAAATCCCACATCAGATTTATTTGTACTGTGCTTTTCAAGATAAACATTGTTAGAGATCGAAAGCAGCTTTATATTTATCTTTCCAATCCTAAAATCTTTTTTTGTTCTTCAAATTTTCCACGGACCCTTTTGCTGCCCCTGGTGTTCCACAGATTACAGTGTTTGATCAAATTGTTTTATTTACATGTTTTTGCTCTGGTTTAGAGTTGTAGCCAGTCATAGTCCATTATACGCATAAATGCAGAGCCTTATAAATAGGTCTAAACTAAGAACTATAAACATCGGTGCTAATTGGACGAATGTGCAATGTTTCACTTCTGTTCTCAAACAATGTCTGCAATGACATCTTAGTTGATTATAATGTGAGCATTGTCATGTTTTTCTGTTGTTTGCTTCCTGCGTACATGCATAAAGAATACTGCTTTTTCAAACACAGAATAAGTATTTATTTTAATGTAATTTCTATTAATTAAAATTAACAATTGTGATTTACAATATCAAGAAAAATAAGCATCAGTTATGCTTTTGTAATAATCATGCCTGTGACCACTATTATTTGTCTGTCAACGCAAGCATTTTCTCCTCTGTTTACCTATTACCACTTAACACGGGTGTGCAACCTGACAGTATCGTTGCCATCTTGGCTGATGGGTCAGAGCAGCAGGTGGCTATTTCTGTGTCCTGACGAAATGGAGAAACCCTGACTGGCTTCTGAGAAGTCATTGGCCATCAATCTCTCCTCAGAGTGAAACTCCTGCTCTCTTGAGCTATGACAGTACGATGCCTTGGCCCTTTAAAGGCCGACAGCCCCAGTTACACCAGGAGATTGAAGACGACTGACAGACAAGGCTTTGGCCTGTTTCAAGTAATCCAGGATAGGCTTGTGATGTCCGGAAAGCCTATTCAGGATGACTTGGTTCAGGAATGAGACCACCAGCTTCATAAATGAGCTTGGCTGACCTAGTTGTTAGAGTAAAACAACCCGTTTTATTGCTTCTCTTAAAACAGGGTTTATCATTCTACGATCACATAAAGTTCATCGTTATATGAAGCATCATATCAAGATGCAGGCTAATATAAATCTTATTTATTTAGCAAGATATCTTAGCTGTAACAGTGCACTTTGTAAGCACTTTATGAATGTGACCCTGGTTTAGTACCAGTTTTTCTCATATGCTGTTTTTTTTTCCTAGCTGTGGATTTAATACTTTGAAGTAATGACACATTTTAACCGTTTTTTCCTTTGTCTACCTTCTGAATGTAGGTGTATGTGTTGAAGAGACCTCATGTTGACGAGTTCCTCAAACGGATGGGGGAACTGTTTGAGTGTGTGTTATTCACTGCAAGCTTAGCCAAGGTAAGAAATGCAAAAGGATTTTTGCACTATGCAAGGCATTCAGCATTTAGTTTATTAAGAAATAGGATTTAACATCACTCACTGTATCTATCAGTTTTATAGACGGTTACTGGGTTCCCACAGTTATGGAAAACATCCAGTTATTTTAAAATGGACTTAACCTGTAAAAAAGCACATATATCTTGGCTGTCTCTAGGTGAGCTTAATAAATTGATCTGATAGCAACAGTGTGCCAACTTTGGTGTCTGTTTTTAGATAAGATTTTATTCAGATAAGATTTTAGTCGTGCCACTGCTTCATAATATATACTGTATATAAAACGGTTAGTTCCTGACCCTTAGCAACCACTCTTAGCAACGTAAACTGTTTGTTCTCAATTTGTATTGTTCATTGAAACTTACTGTATAATGTAGAAAAGTATTGTGAGAAAGAGATCGAGTGAGCGAGTTAATTACCTGCATTCAGATTTAGCATTTTCCTTCAGGTCAGTCCTATGTTCATAATAAATAATCTGTTTAAATGTCCAATGTATTATCTTGTCCTTTTAACAGTTAAGGGGTTTTCCCGTGACTGACAGCGCTAGTCAAAGCATTTGTCAGTTGTCTTGTTTCGTGTTCACAACAATTTTCAATGTAAAAGTCTTCGTTACTGACTGACACACTCACAAAGACAGTCTTTGCCGCCATCTAATGGCGTAATAATGTAACTTCTGTTGCTGTTCACGATCAGGGACTATTTTTTTCCGGCGGAAGGAAGGCTTTTAGTAAGAGTTTACTTTGTAAAAGTTGCATATTTTTAGCTTTAATATTTGTATTGTGTGGTAACCGTTTTATAAAAGCAATAAGGTACTCGAGGCTAGTGCTGTATTGTGAATAAGTCACGGCTGAAGGGAGTTGTTAGGCACGACGCGAAGCGGACACTTATTCCGCACTTATTCACGATACAGCACAGCCTCTCATACCTTAATGCTTACATATATAAAACAGTCACAGGTGAAGTGAATATTGTTGATTATCTCCTTACAAGGCCACATATTAAGGTTTGGGTAGATTAGGTGGTGAGCAAGCAATTAGTTCTCGGAATCGTGTTGGATGCAGGAGAAATTGGCAGGAATAAATATCTGAATTACTATGAATGCCCAAATTGTTATGGCAAGGCGACTTGGTCAGGGTATCTCTGAAACGGCAAGGCTTGTGGGTTGCTCCTGGTCAGCAGCGGTGAGAATTTACCAATAGTGGTCTGTGGAGCAAACAATCACAAACCAGCGACAGGGTGTTGGGCACCCAAGGCTCATTGATGCACAAGGACAACGAAGGCTATCCCGTCTGGTCTAAGCCAAAAGAAGGTATACTGTGGCACAAGTCATGCAAGATTTTAATAAAGTTATGGGAGGAATGTGTCACAGTACACAGTGCATCGCACTCTGCTGTGTATGGGGCTGCGTAGCTGCAGACTAATTAGAGTGCCTTTGATGATCTCTCTCCACCATTGAAAACGCCTACAATGGGCACATGAGCGTTGGGAACTGGACCTTGGAGCAGTGAAAGTGGTTCGATGAGTCCTGTTTTCTTTTACATCACGTGGATGGCCGTGTACGTGTGTGCCATTTACGTGGAGAAGTGATTGCACCAGGATGTACTGTGGGGCGATGACAAGTCGGAGGAGGGAGTGTGATGCTCTTGGCAATGTTCTGCTGGGAAACACTGGGTCTGGCCATTCATGTAAATGCAAATTTGACACGTGCCAGAAATGGTTTAGGGACATGATGAAGAGTTCAAGGTGTTGCCCTCAATCCAATTGAGCATCTGTGGGATGTGCTGGACCAACAGATTTGATCCATGGCGGCTCCACCTCGCAACCTACAGGACTTGAAGGATCTGCTGCTAACGTCTTGGTGCAAGATACCACAGCACACACACATGCATACAGTAGATACAACATACACATCACACATACACAGTGCTGGGCAGAATACATGCAAACTGTAATCCATTACTGAATAAAAATTACATGATGAAAATTGTAGTTAATAACGTACTCTATTACATTACGCATTTTAGGTATTATAATCTGATTACTTCTGACCTTACTTTTAGAAATTGTTTATCACATAGATTTGAATAGGATTATCTTGTACTATAGTGATTATAAAAATACAAAAAGAAAAATAAATGGTTGAAAATGTCATCAACAAAATGAAGCGCATTAAACATTACATTATGTCAGGGTTTCCCAATCTAGGTTTGTGAAGGAACTGCAGGGGGTTTGTAAGTTGATGAAAAGGTAATAATCAACCCAAAAAAATGTAGAATTTTAAAATAATCAAAGTAAAACACAAAAAAGATGAAATATTTTATTTGTTATGCTGTGCAATTCCACAAATCTGGAAGACTTTCAGAACATAAGCAATTGGCTGTTTTAGAAAGGACAGAATTAGTGAGAATCAATAAAAATTGTAAATAATTTACTTCCATTTTTTTTAATATTAAGTAATCATGTAATCAATAAAAAATGTAACAGTAGTCTGATTATGAGTATTTTAAAATGTAATATAATCTAATTACAAGTATACCAATTATGGAATCTGATATGTAATCCATAATCAGTTACTACCTAGATATAGTAACAAAATATAATTAAAGAGGGTTGTTTATATTAATGATTTCTTTATCCAGTACTCACACATGAATTTGACATGGAATTTCAGTAGTCATTGGTTCATTGGTGTGAGCCTTGCATTTTTACAAAGGAGTTCACTTGTTTTTTTGTTGATACTTGGCACTTTTTTTGGTCTCCTCGGTCTAACCGCGTCCATCACATTAATGCGATTCTGTTTTTCTAGTATGCCGATCCCGTCTCGGATCTGCTGGACAAGTGGGGAGCTTTCCGAAGCCGTCTTTTCCGGGAATCTTGTGTGTTCCACCGTGGAAATTATGTCAAGGACCTAAGCCGTCTAGGCAGGGATCTCAACAAAGTCATCATTGTGGACAACTCGCCAGCCTCCTACATCTTCCACCCAGACAATGCTGTACGTTACTGCCTTTCTTTGTTCTTTTGCGCATATAACTGCTTTGGGTCTGACGATAGAGTCTGTACAGTGCTTAGCCTGCTAAAGTTTGTCAATGGTTTGCCGCTTTGTCCCAGAAACAGTAACAGAAACTCTTCTCTGTCATGTTTAGGTACCTGTAGCCTCCTGGTTTGATGACATGTCTGACACAGAGCTGCTGGATCTCATCCCTTTCTTCGAAAGACTGAGTAAAGTGGATAATGTCTACACTGTGCTCAAGCAGCAGAGGACTACTAGCTAGCGAGACACTAAGGGCAGCTGTCACTATGGGGCCAGGGAGGCTGCTGGGCTCGGAGCACCACACTGCTTCCCCCTAACAGGACCAGCCACTAGCTCAGTCCTCATCACCTACCCAGAATTCCATTCACATGATGTTTGATAGAGAAAAGAAGGCGAATGACAGAACTGTGAAGGACTGCTTTATCTATTACAAGCATAAAATAACAAGCTGATTGTTTTAACACTCGAATGGGTGAATCTCAGGAAAGCTGACAAGACCATATTTAACCCTGAAGTCAAATAATAGAAATAAGAAATTATATTTTGCTTAAGAAAAATGATTTTGCATTTGTGAGAATATTTTGACAACTAAGCACATTCCCCCCAATTTCCGCCATGATGCAAAAAATGCAAACTTATATTTACTGTAATGTGTAAACAAATATGATAATATATTTAAATTATATTGTATTTATACGTTATGGTTATATTTGTTGTACTGCCTTTAATGCTTATTGCTAAAAAGTACTGTATTACAGTTATGAAAATCTAATGAAAATCACTAGTGTGAATAATAATAATAATAATAATAATAAAAAAAAAAAAAAAAGAAAAGAAAAACACAAAAACAGTGTCCAGATGCATTATGGTAATGATGAGGGAAAAACATTTTAATTGTCATAAATAATTTCACAATGCAAAAAATATCTGAATTGTCATAAAATATGCTATTCTGAATGCAAATATTATTTTGTATTTATTTTTCATTTGAATTCAGGGGTAAATGTGGCCTAGGCTTGTTTTTCGGTGAGATTCACAAAAAGACGTGTCTTTCCTTCTTTGCAACTCTTTCATTTTCATGGTTGAGGGAAGCCCTGTTAAAATGAAACAAGTTGATTGTCCTCTTCGGTGGGTGATTTGAGAAGATTTGTGTTTTAAGAAAATGACTTCCTCTTCTTGGGTTTATATCTTGAGTTAAGCTTCCCTCATTCCCTTTGTTAAATGAGTTTACCTCAAGATCTTAAGTGAGGACAAAACCATAAATGGCAATCACATGAATAATATGCTGTCTTTTTTTTTATCTAGACAAGTTTATTAGACTCTGAAACAAGCATTCATTATCCCTTTATTTTTTTTTTTTTTTTAAAAATCATGTTTTCTTCTCCATTTTAATTTCTAAATCAGAAATGAAAGAGTCATGATGCAATCAGCAGCACTTGAAATTCAAGTTTCACAAAGCAACAGATGTGAGAAAGGGAAATCGGCCCAGCACCTACTGTGTCACACGGTCCGTTTTCACTCCGAAGGTTAAGCTAATGCACCTTTTGAATCGTATAAAGTATGCTTTATTGTGTCTAATGCGAGGTCCTTCAAAGTGGCCTTAAAATTACTGTAGCAAATTTTTGTCAGACAATATCAAAATGGTCTTATTTACAAAATCAGTTTGTCTGAGACTGTATAGTTTTAAATTCATAACAGTATGCCATTTGTGTGTTTATATTAATCAAAACAAGTAAAGAATACTGGAATCAAACCTTGATTTGTCAGTGGAAACAGATGTTTGACTTGTAATGCCTTAACTCTCCATTAGATCACTAAAGCTGTTAGGTGGTTTATTGAGAAAGTGATGTGGGCATTGGCGTAAGCATGCTGTAACGTGGACTGAAGAGCCCCTGTTAACGTGCAGTTGACGTGCCTTCTTGTTAGTTGTGCCATTTAATATGGATGGTTTTCCTCATGGGGATCGTATACTTGCTCAGCACTATTTGAGTTGATTGTTCTGCAAGTGCCAATGTTGATGTTCATGTGTACGAGAGAGAGTGGAAAGATGATGTTCTGGTTTTTAATACTGGTGTTTTGTCAATTTTTCAGTGTTTGACTTTTTAAATAGTTTTGGGGATGGCGAAACAATTGCCATCTTTCTATATTTGTGATATTAATGAAAATAGTGCTGTGCCATGGAGAAAAAAAAAAAAAAAGATTTTGTTATTCATAAAAGTTTAAAGAGCAGCTTGAGTGTTGAATATTTGATTCTTAAAAAGCACAATTGATCTCCCCTTCCTTTTGTACTTGAATCTCACCCTGTATTTTATTCTGGTATTATTTCCAATAGTATTTGATATACAGTAATGTGGTTTGTGTATTAAGTTATTTGGGTTGTCTTCTACAGATGAGTTAAACAATTGAACATAAATCATTATGTAACAAAAAAAAAGAAGAAGGTATTTTTACCTTTTAAAACAAATTGACAGGAAAAAAAAAAAAAGTCATTATTTCAACGTTTTCCAGTAACACTTCACAATAAGGTCAACTAGCTATGAAAAATATGCATTTATTAATTGTGGTTTGTTAATTTCAACATTTAGTTATGTTATTAAAATCAATACGTACTTTTGCTGACAAATAAACGTGAATTTCTCTGTCCAGGTAACATGGAGAAAGAGTAAACATTGTTCATTTACTTATACCTTACTGTAAAGTGTTACTAGTTTTCCTTGAGATCCACTTTCCTGTTTCAAATGTCATGAAAACAAAAACACATGAAACTTCAATGAAGATCAGCCTATATTTACTGGGTACATAGTGTCTTTCAACATTCAAAACTGATGATGTAGTATAAGACATGTTACTGAATCGCATGTCTGACTTCGTAAATTCTCCGAAGTCTGACTATTCATCAATCTCAGTAGGACTTCTCACACTTGTCTGCTTATGCAACAGGACCAACCCTGGCCTATGTTTTTCAGAGGTTATATAACAGTCTTGGTAGTGCTTGTTTTGAATGATACGCCTTCTTTTTAATATTCTCACAGATGTATGAGAGAGGCCACAAATGCACTTCTCTTAATGTGTAATTGTTGAATCAGAAACATGTAATGCTTGTTTTTGTCTGAACAAAAATATGATGGTTAGACTTAAAGGCTTAATGTAGGCCTAGCTTTATAAATTGTTTCACTTTAATTATCTTCCATGAGTTAGCAGTCAGTTTTCTCATAGCCTATTTTAATATGCTCTGCAGCCTATCTTTTTATAGGTACTCTGGGTGTTAAGATAAATGAAGACTAAAATTTAAAACATTGCCATAAAAAAAAAAAACTGTTAGGTTGCTCAGATCTATTCTTACATTTATTTGAACGTTAATGGCTCCACCTAGCGTTGCATATAGCAATTATTTTTTACAACAAAACCATGGCTGCTTCTCAAACCGAAGGCTGCATCCTACTGAGGCTGCGTACTTCTTAGTCCACACATTCGGAGGCTTCTAGACTACGAGACAGTCTACCAAGTGCACATGGCTAAGTCATAAATGTTTCCGCCCCCGCGGTCCAATCATGAATACGATTTAAAGCTAATTTTGGAAAAATAATTTGTATTAGCCTACAAATCTTTATATTAACTGGTTTTCTATTAATGCAATACAGTGAATGACAGGTCTCCCAGTGGCTTACATTATTGGCAGTGTAGTGTTAAATGATTAATTATTTTACAGCAAAAACATAACATCTATACTTTAATGTCCGAAAACATTATTTTTGTCTTACATTTCAGGATGCAGCCTTCCGTTTGAGAAGCACCACATGATGCAAACAATCTTTTAACTAATTATTAATACATTTAAACACAATCAAAATTAATTGTAAGTCAGTGTGAAGGTGTGATATATCATTAAAAATGACTAAGATGCATCAAAACTAAGTGAATATTTTTGGGGAAAATGATACAGTGCTTCACTAACTGGGTAGTACTTTGTCCTCTAGCGGTTAATAAACAAAACTTCATGAATTTTGCGGAAGAACGTTGTTTTTGTTGTGCTTCGGCTCTATCTGTGGATGAATATGACCAATCACAATAGATTATGCTTTACAATGAATTATGTTAGAGAGCTATACGATTTATCAGTTCAATAAAATACCTTACTCACTTGTTGAGCAATAAAAACACCCTCTCTGCCTTGCTTTTAAAACATTTGAAATCCCTCAGTTCTGCCATCTCCGAAAAGCCAAGCCAATGCTGATTCTCGTTTTAGGTGAGCTATCGCGCTGCAAAGATGTTTGATATGGGCTATTACTATTGTAGTAGCAAAGGACTTTTCTTGTTAGCCTTTTTCTAAAACTGCGTACAGTTATGTAATATGTACATCAAAAGTGATAATTAGTTGGGGACTGAATAGACTAGGCTACCCAAAAAAAGTGAAAATAAACCAACTGTTTCCTAACGAGCCTACTGCATTTTAGATTATGGGAGGCACTTCCGGTTTGTGGAAATTCCACCCTAAAAAGACTGAAACAAATAATTTCGAATCATAAGGTTGCCCTTCAAATAATCCTAATGTCCATCAGTTTGACTGAAACAAATTATCTGAAACAAATTCTTTCATGTTCTCTTTTTAGATGTCAGGAGATTAACATAAAGCTTGGTATTTTAATGTGAATATAACCGTCTCCCTTTTATCCCCATAAAAGCAGGGTCGGCGCATGCTGAGGCGCACAGTGCGCAGAATTCGCCAACTTTCTGCAGAGTCAATAGCTACAGACTTCCAAACTTCGTGTGGCCTTCAGATTAGCTCAAGAACAGTGCTTAGAGAGCTTCATGGAATGGGTTTCCATGGCCGAGCAGCTGCATCCAAGCCTTACATCACCAAGTGCAATGCAAAGCCTCGGATGCAGTGGTGTAAAGCACGCCACCACTGGACTCTAGAGCAGTGGAGACGTGTTCTCTGGAGTAACGAATCACGCTTCTCTGTCTGGCAATCCGATGGACGAGTCTGGGTTTGGCGGTTGCCAGGAGAACGGTACTTGCCTGACTGCATTGTGCCAAGTGTAAAGTTTGGTGGAGGGGGGGATTATGGTCTGGGGTTGTTGTTTTTTTTTTTTTTAGGGGTTGGGCTTGGCCCCTTAGTTCCAGTGAAAGGAACTCTTAATGCTTCAGCATACCAAGAAAATTTGGACAATTACATGCTCCCAACTTTGTGGGAACAGTTTGGGGATGGCCTCTTCCTGTTCCAACATGACTGCGCACTAGTGCACAAAACAAGGTCCATAAAGACATGGATGAGTGAGTTTGGTGTGGAGGAACTTGACTGGCCTGCACAGAGTCCTGACCTCAACCCGATAGAACACCTTTGGGATGAATTAGAGTGGAGACTGCGAGCCAGGCCTTCTCGCCAACATCACTGCCTGTCCTCATAAATGCGCTTCTAAAAGAATGGTGAAAAATTCCCATAAACACACTCCTAAACCTTGTGGAAAACTTTCCCAGAAGAGTTGAGGCTGTTATAGCTGCAAAGGGTGGGCCAACTCCATATTAAACCCTACAGATTAAGAATGGGATGTCGTACAAGTTCATGTGCACGTAAAGGCAGGTGTCCCAAAACTTTTGGCAATATAGTGTATTTTCAGGGTTGTGTTGACTGTTCACAAAAATACAGTGTGATAGAACACTCCTCAAGAAACTTTGTTTTCAAATTTTATTGAAAGATATTGATAGCTAAACCAGGGAAAATTGCAGCACTTTTGAACTTATTTGGATACTTCAGCAAAAGGCAAGAACTGTTATAGGCTACCTTTTTAATACAGCAGAAGCAAAAAAACTAAAACTCTCAAAAGCATTTCCATTTATTTGTAAATGTTTCCCTAATTTGTAAAATGGCTGTATTCATGAACTCAGAGTATTTGTTACATATGCTAAAGTTACTTTCCGTCCCAAACCCTCTTTTGATCATCTTTGGCCCTGCACATTTTAATTACACGCCTTGACCTCACTTTAATCTGCATCCCACAAAACAAGAATAATAAAAAACAAAACAAAGGATATCTATACAAGGATATACAGTAGTACACAAATTTCAAAATTAAATACCAAATTACTGTGCAAGAAATTTAAGTCATAACAACGTGGGTGAATTACATGGGTGTCTGGCCTGGTGCTGTTCATTTTATTTTAATAAAGCACAACGTGTTTGATCATAAATTTAGACAGCGCAATATTCAAGAATTGTAGCCTAATGGATGGTAAACCACGTAGAATGGGATATAATGTGCAAAAATGGCACTGAAGATTTTAAATAAATTTGGATTTAAAATAAATGAATTATAAGCCTCACTTTCAAACACATTGAAAGAAAATAGATTTAATGATTTCATGATTTCATTTGGTATTTAAATAGTGGCATAGTTGAGTATTATGCACCGTAAGTGCATATGTGTTGATTCTCAGTGGTTACCTGCAAAAAAGAAAAAAGAAATCAACAAGTCAGCAGTCAGTTGATAAACTATATACCCTCAGCTGGATACCACTATAAAAATCACATGGCCCATGCTGAGTATCAAGTTCTTATTAAAACAAGTCCAGACTCCATGTCTAAGAATAGGCATCAGAAATGTCTCATATTCAGAGTAAAGGTAATGATATACAGTATATATGTACAGTATATAAACAAATATACATATAAACTTCAACTCTGCTATACTGTATATAAACATGCACATTGTCTATAACAAAATATATGACTTACTTATGACACACAGATGTGCAGTGCTTTTAACTCTTCCTGTGATAAAGCACACAATGCCGCTCATGTCTGCGGAAGTTTGTTTAAGAGTGAGCCTATGAACAGTTCCCATTTTCTCCACCACAACTTTAGGACCAGGATGCAGTGTTTCCCCTTTCAGGGTCCATGTAGGTGCCTTGACCACAGGCAGAGAGACTTCACATTCAAAGCATGCATCTGCAGGAGCAGTTACATCCACATCCTGCAGCTCTCGCACCATCACGACTGACTGAGCTGTTTAAACAGAGAGGAAATGCCAATCCACATTGGCACATGTTATATTATCCCAGTTATGTGCATGCAAAATGTTTTTATTTCCTGCAGTACAATGTAGACCACAAAGTTCTTTTCTCATTAAAATAATATAGACAAAAGCTCCTCTACGATGTTTTTAATTTCTGAAATTGCCATAATCTTCTATTAGCCTATTTCTTTAAACAAACAAACAATGAAGCAGTTTTCTTTTAAATATGCATACTATTAATATCTGAAAAGCTTTTATCTGCAAAATTAAAGTCAGTATGACATAGCTAATTTGCAGGTAGCCATTTTATTGTCGTGACACAAGAAAACTTTAAAACACCAAAACCCTTTATGGCTGTCGATCATTTTATTTTGGCCATTTTATGAAAAGCACAGGTTTAAAAAAAATTTAATGTATGAAACCAACATAAATATGAATGACATGTATAAGGCATTTTGAACTAGATTTTAAAAGACTTTGTCTTTTGCCATCTTGGACATCTATCATTGGACACTGACCTAAATAAAAGATACTATATTTAATTTAGTTTTATTTAAGTTGTCCATTTCAAAATGAAATGTCTCTAATGTTTTGTGGCCAGTGTATTGTACACTATGTGTAATAAGGAGACATCGCCATCTGCCGGTTATCGTAGGAACTGCAGTGGAAATTTGGCGCTGTGAGTACAAGTGGCTGACGGACGGTAAGTTTTGACACCCAGAGCGGTCCAGAGATTTGTTTGTCAAAGGTAGTTCGAAAGGCAAACTGCTTAATAATTTTGCTAAAAAAAACATGTTAGGAAGCATTTGTCATGTATTTGGCGTCGAATAATACCGAATATTAAGACAGTTGTGAGGTAATTTCTTACGAGAATAGGCGTTGTATGAGAGAGAGTTTCCTGACTGATTCATCTTAGCGCCAAGAAGCTAATTTGAACTTCATTGAGAACATCCCACCTAACAGAAGTGACTGACTGACTGATTGACTGAAGTTGTCACAACGTTAGGAAACACTTCTTTATTGTCCTGATTTTTCTTCTAAATATTAGATATTAGCAAGCAGAATATCAAGGTATTGTTGATTTAGGCTAAGTAGGGATGCACCGAATTTGAAATGGTCAAATAATAAGACAAATAAGATAAGATGATAGCTATTTTGAGCAATAACCGTTGCGGCTGATACGTTTAAGAAAAAATAAACTGCAAAAATAGTTTATATGCTCTAAGTCAGGGGTGTCCAATCCTGCTACTGGAGGGCCAATGTCAACTGTAGTGAACTGCAACCCCAATTAAACACACCTGAGCCAGGTAATCAAGGTCTTACTAAGCATACTAGAAACTTCCAGGCAGGTGTGTTGTTGAGGCAAGTTGGTGCTAAACTTTGCTGGACAGTGGCCCTCCAGGACCGAGTTTGGAGGTGAACGTGATTTCACCAAGTACAACATGGCTGTATTTAACTCCACTTTTAAACATAGGGTGCTTCTCATTTCTTATTTGTGCATCCTAGTTTCATTTCCTCAAGTCTCAACTCCACCCACTTAGGATGCGAGGGAAGGATACACCTGTGTATCCTCGTGGTGCAATTAGAGAATTGAGATGTCTTTCAAGATGGCTGAATTCGATCGGTTTCTGGGCCATGGGCTGGAGGACGGAGCAATGAGGAAATGAGGAAGCATCAAGCGTCACAGCAGATCACGCTTAATTTACCCCTACCCCGCACAACTGTAGTGTATGATATTGGAGTTATTTTGATATTTAACCTCATAATACTTGTACTGTAGCTACCCTAAGCTGACTGTTATAGTTTATTGTATTTTTATCATTTTCATTTGTGTATTTTTTATGTTTTCCCAACAGCCCAAGCATACACACAGGCCCTATAGAATGGTATTCTACATAAAAAAAAAAACGTATGAAAAATTGCACTTAAACACAGCCCATCAACATCTTTGTTGATCTTGGAACAACATTCCAATGAACCAATCAGATTTGAGGGACAAGTTTACAGTTTATGTCAAGTTTAGGCTTACAACAAGGGTTAGGTGCTTCTACATCAGTGCTATTCACCTATAATTTCCCTCTGATATTAGGGATAAGTTATGGGTAGGGTTAAGACTAAAGTTTGGGACTTGGAATGTTGTTCCAGGATCAACAAAATATGTTGATCCAGGAACATGTATTACCTGGCAAAATTACTGTGACCGAGTTTGGATAACCCTGCTATAAGTGAATTTTGGCATCAACATTATGATGTACCCTACAATATGTAATATGGATAAATATTAATTTTGACATATTTGCCATTACCATAATAGTGATGTTATATTGTGCATCCCTAATTTAAATATATTCTAACTTTTAAATAACGTTCCACTTGCATTAAGAAAATTGGACGTTCCCACAATCAAGATGTAATGTTTAAAAAAATGTACTGCAAACATACATTTGTTTCATTCTATATTCTGTATGAGAAAGCCTTGTTATTATCAAATCAAAATGAACAACTGTATGATTGACGGCTTAAAGAAGTATTGGGTTGTTGCTGTCAATCATTCCAGTTCACATTCAACTGTTGTCATGCTACTCTTAATTGGTTTGAAAGGACTGAATTTGTCTCACCTTCAACAGTTAGTTTTGCTGAGGATGTGTAGTTCCCAACTTGAACACTATAGGTGCCCTCATCCTCTAGCAACACCTGCTGAATCACAAGTTTTCGATAGCACCCTTCACTGCAGATCTCAAAGCGCTCTGAGGGCAGGATGACATTAGGTCCCTTATACCAGCGAATGCTGCAACGAGGATTGGTCACAGTGCAGTCCAGTATGACACGGGTTTTTTCTAGAGCTGTTTTATCCTGAAGTGGTTTCGCAATGTTTGCTGGTAGTGCTGTGGAGATAAAAAGACGTAGTTTTAAGCATTTTGAGTGTGATATTGCTGTTATAACGAATAACGTTTGTGATGTAATATGTCCGGTTATTTTATTTTTGCTCTGCCAACAACTGTATTAAACATTTGGCTACAGTTTTAGAACCATAGACTTGGAATTGTGTGTAGTAAACATGGACAATCAGTGTGGTAAAAACAGTGAAATGCCCCACTGCTTTTATACCAGTCTTCATTCACTCTTGGAATGCAATATGTCCAATAGAGGTCGACCGATGTATCGGTTTTGCCGATTAATCGGCACCGATAGTTGATTGGTGGAACAATCATTATCTGCAAAAATCCTTGCCGATAGTTTTTCCGGGTTGCGTCCGTTGCAAGAGCTATATTAGGAGACTGGAGCATAGACTGGAGCGGCTGAAAAGGGTCTGCTCGTCATAATACGGTAGAATAGCGGCCTCTAGAGGCCAAATGAATACTAACACTGCGCTGTTGTTTACTTTGACACGTGAGGCAGTGCGCTGCAGGAGATTGCTGACACTTATATGCATTTAAAACACCGACAGCGAAACGGTATGAATACAGTACACTACAGTACATGTTGTCATATCATTATAAAGTAATTAATTTGCTGACTAGATGCTGCATTAGCAGAGAAAGAACAGCAGTGCTAGGCTACCCTATGTTTGCGATCAGGCTGAGAGGACGCGAACATTAGTAGCACCTCAAGCGTCTGAAACAATATGACAAAATGCACGCAAATCCGACCCAAATGTTTAATGTCACGATTATTTTCATCTATTTGCACTAGTGTATATTCAGCTGGTCACTTTTATGCTTTCATTAGCCAGCGAAGTTGCATATTTAAAGCAACGTGTGAAAGCAAATAAGTTCATGCAGCCGACAGAAACAGAAATCAGAAACGATTTCATTTTTTTATCATCACTGCAATACATATTTTGGTATTTGGAATAGATGATCATCAAGTGTTCTAAAATAGAGGCAAAGAAAGTAAGAGACTATAGGCTACATATAATATACATTTATAATATTTCAGTTCTCTCCGTAGATATTTAAAGATGATCATCTTATAGCATGACTGTTGAAATGGCAACACTTAGGGTTAATAAATGCTGTAGAAGTATTGCTCATTTATAGTTTGTTAATTTTAACATTTACTAATACATTTTCAGTGTTACTTTTTGTTTCAGTTTAAATGTCTTTTGTTTACTTCAATATTTATTCATATAATTAATATATCCATATTAGATTTATTTCATTTAGCATATTTTCATGGTTCAGTACTTATTTAGAAAAAAAGTTCAGGACTGTTTTACTTAGTGTTATTTTATTTTTTTTATTTTTTATTATAATTTTTTATTTTTTTGTCCAGTATCCGTTTTAAAAACTATCGGCTGATTAATCGGTTATCGGCAAGTATGGTCCAACCTAGTTATCGGTAACGGTAAAATCCAATATTGGTCGACCTCTAATGTCCAATCAAATTAGTGAGCCATAATTAAATATTTTATGATACAAAGAATACACATTTTCAAGACATTAGCTGTTTAACAGTAGTGTAATGCTATGTGCAAGACTGAAGCTTCTGCACGCATTTAAAGACCCATTTCTTGCTTTATGTTGTGTTAGTGTGCATTTTATACAATTAATCACTGACTTTGTGTGTCAGTTGTAAGATCATTCTTATCCCTAACTATAGGTATGATCTTGAACTTTTAAAAACGTATGCATATAGTAATGTGAAAGTTAATAATTTGCACAGAATGAGAAAAAAAACCATAAATATAGATGAAAGAGTGCTTGGAAAACAGGTTTCAGTTTTTGTTTTTGGCTGTTGGTCATCATCGCTGCTCTCTTACTTGTCGGGACAGTGTAAATACCTGATGTCTGGTTGGCCACATTTCAAAATTGTTTGAAATGTCATAACATCTGTGACTACTCATCAAAGAGGGTGACAAGCTTTGGTTTTGTAGTGTGTGCTTGACTTAAACATACAGACCTTCCACCTCAAGGTAAGCTGTAGACTCAACATTCTTGGCTACAAACTTGATCTCTCCAGAGTCGTCTCCTTTAACGTTGCATATGAGGAGGAAGTGCTTAGTCCCTAAAAAAACATGGTACAGAAAAGTCATGATCAGATATTGATATAAATACTCACTGAGGTTGAGTGGTCAATGTTTGGAAATAGGCAAAGTTTTGCAACGGGTGCTAGAATAACCTTCCTGGCGGATCTTAATGGTGCTGGTTGGTTTTATCTTCTCTTTATTCTTAAACCATTCTCCGGGCACGTCATCCAGTGACACTTCACACATGAACACTGCATTTTGATCTTCTTGAATATCCAGATCCTCTAAGCTTTGTAGTATCTCAAGTTCCCTCTCTGTTGAAATGTTAATAAACATAAAAAGGTGTTGCGTAATTCCATAATATATTACTAGTTAAAACAGCAAGTGAAAATGCTTTCCATTTTGTCAAATTTGTATCTGTACCAGTAGATGGTAGTGTTGAACATAGAATGCATTATTTCAGCTGGAGGATTAAGATTTAGATTTAAATAATCACCAGGAAAGTATACAATCTACAGATAAATGTGATGATAATTTAACAGACTCTCTGTTATTACCATAGATTTCCACTGAACAGGATGTTTTAGCTTCCCCAGCATCACACACATATAAACCAGAGTCTCCCAGCTCACACTTCAGGATATGTAGAAAGCACTTTCTTCCCATAGAGTAAATGCGATGATTTTTTCCTGGTTTAAGCTGAACTTCATTCTGAAAGTGAAAGACACCCGCTTTGTTTTGTAGAAACAAATTGCCACTTCAAATAATAAACATAAAAATAATAGTGATTTTTAATCTACTGCAGCAAGAGGGTGTGGGAGTGTCATGGAATTTTACCTTTGTCCACTTTACGTCTACGTTGTGGCGTGACAGCTCACATTCAAGGGTTATACCAGATCCCTCTGGTTGCCTGATATCCTCAAGCTTTTTCAAGATTGATACTGGGATTTCTGAGGAAGCAAAGGAGTCTTGTCAGCCTATGTGAAAACATTACTTTTGACTTAAAAACATTTCTGTCATGACAACTTAGGGCTGGGCAATACAGCTAAAAATTTTTATCACGATATAATGTCCACTGTTCATATTGTTCGGTATCGATAATTATTGAAAAAAAATTTAATAAACTTTTTTCAAAAGAAGAACAGTAGAAAAATTTAACCATTTTTAATTAAGGCAAACAACAAATAATTTGAAATAAAATAAAATGTAAATCTTTCTTATTTTATATGAAGATAAAATAAATAAGCATTAAAAAAACTTGCTGCACAATTCTGGATAAATTGAGAAACTTTTTGTTTTGTCAAACTAAGGTCACTATTCTGAATGACAACTAAACGAAATAACGTAATTTACTAGAGGTTCTGACAAAATAATTGCTGCAGTCTATTTTAAAATTTGTAATTTATTTGAGTTAATTTATTTTTATAAAATTTGTTTGGATGTATGATTCAATGACTCACTCATAAATACTCTTGTTTCATTACTGGTTGAATCAATGTATTTGAAAGAATCTGTTGAATGAAGATTCAATGTCAGATACATTTTTTTAACACTCACTTGTCGCCACCTGGTGGTGAAACAATGTAATCGATAAATGCGTCGTTTTCAGCGCCAAGTCTCTTTCAAAAGCTGATTTGCTCAATTTTGATTGATAACATAGACATTAGTGTTTATTTCTAAACTATAGTATTTTGGTGATAATTTGAATATTTGTAACACAGAAATAAAGATACTGTGTGGTTGAAAACACTGTGCAGCTGCTAATACCGACGTGACAACTGCTCTCTCAAGATGAACTTTGAAGTAGATCAACTGTAAGATGTAAGGAAACCATGAAACTGCACACTGACGAGCTTACATGTCCTGTTTTATTCACAATCTCCTCGTCACCGGCAGGTACAGCACTCATTTTCATGTGTTTGTGTGTTCTGATCTCACGTGGCGATTGCGCAACTGAACTCCACAGCAGCTTATTTGCGTGTCACTCATAGCGCGTCTGTTTGTGACCGCGAACTTGAGAGTTGTTCATGCAACCGAACTTCATGTCTGTTTACATTCTAACGCATTTAAGTGAAACTATATCGAGAGTTATATCGAACATTTTTTCTAAGTGTACCGTATTAAGACGTACCGTCGATAAATATCGATACCGTTTTATCACCCAGGCCTATGACAACTTTCAGAGTGTTTTCTGCTGTGAGCAAGTAAGACATGTTGCTGCTGTACAATATAGCGTACATGAATTACCCATAGCAGATCTATACAGGTGGAGCTGGGGAAGGTGGAGGGTTTCTGAAAGCGCGCTGCACTGCTAAGGCAAATGCTACTCATGTATTTGAAGATTGAGCACGTGAGCTCATTGGCCAGGAACCAATCATCTGTGTCCTATAGATAATGATGTGATTACGAGCAGGTTGAGTTAAGGACCTATTAGCCTGCGCATCTAGAGTTTCATGACAGAACTTTGTATATGTTAGATATACATATGTTGTATACGGTTCTTCACATTTGTGCGGCGAATTGTAGGATTGACAGCGGACCGGAGAAAGTGTTGAGAGCAGCCGAGAGCATCAAAAATCTTGGGCAGTTCTCGACTTTATGCAAATATCAAGTGAAAAAAGCGGGCGGCGCCCAATCACTGTGAAGTTCAGGTAGTGACCTCTGTCTTGAGTGTTTAAAAATAAACAGATTGTGCTGGAGTTTATGCCTGATTTAGCGTGTAAATCGTATTGTTTACACATTGGACGCTTTGCATTTATTATAAATATATGTTAAATATTGCAGTTTGCATGCTTTCATTGTAATTATACTGGCTGGGTTTACAAAAGTTTATAAAATTGTTTATAAAAGTTTACTGATAATTAGCATTATCAGCGGGACTGGGCGGAGTTTTGCCGCTGAAGTGGACATTCACCATTAGACTACATTTGACATTGATCAGCTTATTGACAGACAACCATTTTGATCACATTTGAAAAGGCTGTGATCTTAAAAGCAAGTCTCTTATTAATTATTATTTACCTCTGGTTGCCCTTGTTTGACTTTTGAGATCACATAGTCAACTGTGTACAAGTCAATCTGTCTAGTACAACAGGAGCTTATCATTTAACCATACCTCAGCTTTGTGCTTAGAGGACTTTGAGAAGAGTCCTTTGTTGTAGTGGCATTTACATGTTATTGTCATCCTCAATGACAGCTCTGTGACTCCAAAGGATAAGCCCTATTGAGTGACTTGGCATAGAAGAGATTACCTTACACCAGCACCTTATGCTTGTGAATGTTTGAAATGTTTCGGTAGCTGGAGTCCGATCATGTGATCCATATCTTTTTATATGTGTAACTTGACACATAGTAAGAGCAGTAGCAAAACTGTCTGTCCATGCCATTGTACTGTCATCAGCATCAGAAATTTAACCAGTTTGAGGACTTACATCATTGCCCTGGACAATTTTACCTCTCACGACTAAGTTAATCATGGGCAGATTCCACCCCTTATAAGTTAATTGTTGCCAAGGCAATTAAGAAACAAAAGACAGATGATTGCAAGCCCGTATACCTTTAAGTAAATATGAGTAATAATATCATAATAAGTAAATACGAGTATTTGCAAATTTGAGTATTTATAAAGATAACGATAAAGATACAGTTATAAAAATTGTTCTAAATATAAAAGAATAGCACTGTCCACACCACAGCTATAACAATAACGATATAGAGAAACTATATCGCTGGGATCACTTTCAGAATGATTTTTTTCCCAGCTGTTGAATGATAAAACACTGAGAGCCAATCAGAGTCCATTCTAAGGGCTTGCGCATTTAAAATGGCAGACGACATTGCGGAGAAGTTAATCGGTGAGGTCCAGAAAAAGCCACCACTGTTTGACAAGTAAAACTCCCTTTTCAATGATACTTTAAAGAAAATGGATGTATGGAAAACAATCGGTCGGAATAAATGGTGAGAAGTATTAATGAGATCATTAATGAGATCAGGCTAGCAAAACAGTGTAACATAAAATTACCTCAGGTATACAGCGCTAGTTTCGACAACATTGTCTTGCTTCCTTTGAAGTTGCAGTGAAAAAGTTGTTTATTCCACTATATTGACTTTGTCAGCTAAATTCACTGTTAGATTAGATCGATTACACTAGCTATTCACTCGAAATATAGTTTGTTGGTGTGGACACAAATAGAGTTATCGTTATAGTTATCTTTATACTTATTGTTCTAGGAGTGAATGGGCCTTAAATTGGAATGTAATGGCTGAATTACAGCATCTTTAAAGGTGATCTGTGTAATTTCTGTACCACTAGTTCACAAACATGTTTTCTAAACTAACTCTTCTCAGGGTTTCTGTAACTGTTCAAACCAAGTGTATGTTTGCCCCTAAGGGTTGCCATGCCCCAAACGTATGTCATTGGTTGAGCCAGTAGGTGACGTGTCAGGCTCAAATAAACAAAGTAATATTTTAAAGGTGCCACACAGCCACAGTGTTTATACTCTTTAAGAAGTCAGCCAACAAATGACTTACTTTAGTTGTCTTTTCAATTAAAACTGGATTAAGAGTTGTTTTGACTTTGATTTTTTTTTAAATATATTTTAACTTTGAATCCTACATGAGTATTTTCAATCTAATTTTCCAGTTAAAATAGTCTTAAATCCTTGAAGATAAATATACTTGAGATAATACTACATTTGATATTAAGACTTGTTTCCTGAGAATGTGTCTTTAACACAAGTGTATTTTGTCTTACTGCACTGACAGATTTTTACATTTGTTTTAAAAACATGAAAAATACAACCTACATATACAGTATAGTAAGATAAGATACAATTTAGGAAAACAAGTCTTAATATCTTATGCTGTGTTGCTTTTCAAGTTTCTCTTAAGGACTTTTGGATGTTTTTTAAACAAGTTTAAACAAAATGAAAATTTAAGTCTCTACTATAAAAATAGTTTAATTTGCACAGTACCTTTAACATTCAATCTTGCTAATGATCTGACATTCTCAACAGAGAATATGTAGGTGCCAGTGTCATCCAAGGTCAGGCTGGAGATGGTAAGGCTGTGTACCCGTCCTTTTGCAGTCATACGCAAACGGTTGTTGTTTTTGAGAGCATGCCCATCCTTCTGCCATACACCCTCCACATTGCTATGTGACAGCTCCACTTCAAAAGAAGCTGTCTCTCGTTCGTAAGTCTGGATCTCAGTTAGACCTTTCCGAATCTTGATTTTCCGTGCTGCGTGACAAGCAAAAAGAGTATAGTTCAGTGGTGATGCAGTTAGAAATCAGTGAAGAGTTTGGAAAAGAAAGAGAAAGAGATTAAGATGAAAGGTAAAGATTATAAAGAGAAAAAAATAGAACAACAGTTGGTGAATTAATTGGCTCGGTTTTGTCCGCTTGGTGTTAGCAATACACTAAATCCTGCCTTCAATCAGGGCTATGCCAACATTTTTTAAAAAGTATTCCAAAACAGACAGGCAGACAGGCATTCCCCGTGGAAAAGGGTGGTTTATTTTAGAGAGTTGGTGACACCACCCTAGATTTTGAAGGCCAGTGCATAAATTTAGCTGCAATGAAAACAGATCCAGATTCATAGTTGGTGCCAGGAACGGCCAAAGCACAGACTTTCTCTCATCACTTGCTCATTTGTACAACACAGCTTTATCTTCTTTAGCTATCCTGAAAGTAATGTTTATCAGTGGTAATTAATTGTTTGTCTGCTAAAGAACAAATTAATTTTATCGTGAGAAGTTATATTAAGAGATATTGAAAAGCTTGTTTGGTAAGTTTGATGTAGGCGGCTAACAATCAAAGGCAATGGAAATTAGTTGTGAGTAGAGACACATGTAACTTTTATCCTCCTCTCATAATATCTGTGTTTCACAGGCAACTAAGAGGAATTAAAAGGTTACTCAGCCAAGACCTTCTACCAGCTCTTGATCTAGTTCTCATTTGACATGCTTAATTGAATTATCATAGCTCTTCTGATCTAATGTCAATACAGAAAGCTGCTCCCTGGGACTCAATAAGTGGTCTGCCAATCACCTGTTTGCTGCTGTCAAACCATGGAACAAGTGTCACTAAAGTAGCTGCCTCTTGCTCGCATTACTCTTGGTTACTTGATTCAGTTTGTTTAAGACAACAACATCGCAACGGGCAACAATGAGGGACCATCACCGTAGAGAAATGCTAACAACAGCACATAGTGAGAAAGAGGTCAGCATTTGCAGACTCACGTTCCACACTGAGCTTGGCTTGCGTGCGGTCATGGAGCGTTTCACAGCTGTAGGTGCCTCGGTCTGAAAGGGTGAGTTTGTGGATTGTGAGAGAACGTTTTTTGCCACTCTGCTTCAGGGTGAATTTGGACCCTGGATGTATAACCACTCCTTGTCTCATCCACTGCACCTCCGCAGTCTCAAGGCTGACCTCCACCTCAAGCGTTGCCTCACCAAACTCCTCTGCAACCACCGGGTCCATGCTCTTTGTGAAAAGTACCTGCGCCTCTAAATACAGATAAGGGTAATTGATCAAATCTTTCCCCGTAGTAGTTTTTAACACTTTATGAAGCTCTAAACCAATGATCAAAACCAATAAGAACAACATTATTTCGTGTGCTTGGAGTACAGCTCCTCGTTCTACATTGCTATGTGCTGTAGTAACACTTGTCTCTGTCAGTTAAGAGTGGAATTCTAACTGGAGAAGCTGTTAAGCACAAGCCATCATAAGCACCTTTTCAACAATTCAGGCATGCCTGAAAGGGTCATTATTAAACTCAAACATGTTGACATGACATTAAAGACCTGTGCAGGCTCTTAAAGAAAATACCACTCTCTACACTCCAAATACCATTTTGTAGAAAATAACCTATTGATTAATTTCTCACTTAAAGGGTTGGTTCACCCAAAAATGAAATTTCTGTTATTAAGTACTCACCCTCATGCAGTTTCAAACCTGCAAGACCTTCGTTCATCTTCGGAACACAAATTAAGGTATATTTTATGAAAGCCAAGAGGTTTTCTCCCATAGAAAGCAATGAAATGACCACATTCATGGTCCAGAGAAGTAGTAAAGACATCGTTAAAATAATCCATGTGACTACAGTGGTTCAACCTTAATGTTATGAAGTGCCGAGAATACTATTTGTGCACAAAAAAACTTTTTTTTAACAATTTCTTCTCTCCCCTGTCATTCTCCTACACTCTTTATGTTGTATAGACGGTGCAGGCTTGACGGTTCTACGTGAGAACGCTGGCTCAGTATTGGCCGGCTCCTGTGTCAGCATCACACGCATGCATCGTGCTGCTCTCGTGAACAGCTTTGGCCAATACTGAGCCAGCGTTCGGACGTAAAAACGGAAGCTCTGCACTGCGTTCACTGCATCAACTGCGTAGGAGACTGACAGGAAAGAGGAAAAATTGTTGAATAAAGTCGTTATTTTTATTTTGTTTTTGCACACAAAAAGTATTCTCGTTGCTTCATAACATTAAGGTTGAACCACTGTAGTCATGTTGACAATTTTAACGATGTCTTTACTACTTCTCTGGACCTTGAATGTGGTAATTTCGTTGCTTTCTATGGGAGATAAAAAACCTCTCGGATTTTATCAAAAATATCTTAATTTGTGTTCCGAAAATAAACGAAGGTCTTGCGGGTTTGGAACAACATGAGGGTGAGTAATTAATGACAGAAATTTCATTTTTGGGTGAACTAACCCTTTAATATGTTGATACTGAAAATAAATGTTTAATAGTTAAATATACTGTTCAAATTGCTCCCCCCCCCACCCTCCAATATTGACTTGTGTATTTATCTGTTTTAATCAAGCAAAGCAATGAAATAATGATAGATGATGTTCTACCTTGGACCTGAAGGATAGCTCTGGAAATCACACCTTCAGCCTTAGCAGTCAACTTGCAGCTATCTGAGACTTGGCATTTGTTGATATGCAACATATGGCATAATCCATTACTTGAGATGTTGAACTTATCATTTGATGAAATTGGCTGGCCATTTCTAAACCAGGCCAACTTTGCATCCTCTGGAGACACTACACACTTAAATGTTGCATCTTCTCCTTCCATGACAGTTATGTTGTGTAGCTCCGCAATAAACTCCACAATGCGAGGAACTTGGGAAAAGAAGAGAAAGAAGTTGGCACTTAAGTAATATGTGAATTGTTCCTGATTTCAGGTAAACTTTTTGCAGAGTCCTTTGGTAGAATTTTACTTACTATTGACCACTACAGCAGCTGATGTCCTTTCATCTTTGGATTCACAAGCATATTCTCCTGCATCATCTTCTGTGATGTTATATATTGTCAGGCTTCTCACTCGACCATCAGCTCTGATTGTAAAATGTCTGTTTGGCACAATCTCTTGGCTGTCCTTAAGCCACTGAACATCTCCTTTTGACTTGTACAGTTCACATTTTAAAACCACATCACTACCTTCGAGTCCCACTATGTTTTCCAGTGGTTTGGAGAATTTCACTTTCATTGCTGATTACAAAACAGTAAAGACAACATTTTATTGCAGACCTTTACAAGCAATCAATTATTAGTACATATAACAATTTCGTAGAAATGTATGGTTCATTCCCCAGTCTTACCTTTGACTTGGACACTGAAGTGCATCTCGTCGGATCCCACGTGACATGTGTACTCTCCAGTATCACATCTCTTAAGTGGGTTAATAGTAAGGTAGTGGGTGTTACCATCACTTGTTGTGTGGAAACGATCTCCTCGGATTGGATCATGACCCCTTCGCCATTTCACTGGGGCATTGACCCTGTTAACAGTGGCACGTAGTGTCACACTGTCTTCTTCATAGGCTGAAATATTTGTTCTTTCTTCTTTTTTGATGAATTTGAATGGTGGTTCTATGAAAAGGAATTGTGTTATTATTTAGTGTTTTTCAGTTGATACATATGAAATTTCATTTTCTTGGCTATGCTACTGGTAAATTTACCTTGAACCGTTAGCCTAGTTATCATTTTGTCATCAATGGCATCACAGAGATACTCTCCAGAGTCAGATGTCTGAAGTCTTGATATCACAAGCTTCCTCATTGTGTCTCTGCTTTCAATGTGTGTGCGTGAATCCTCTTGTAGTAAACTTCCATTGCAGTACCACTGGACTATAGCATTTGCTCGTGATACCTCACATTCCAGGATAAGCTCATCTCCTGTCATTAAAATGTGATGTTCTGGCTTCTCTGAATTTCCAACAATGGACACTGGAGCCTCTGTGCAAAAAGAAAAAGTTATTTTTGTACACTGTCAGAAAAAAAAATGTAAATTTTTTTAGGACAACAAAAACCATAACAGTTTGTCACTGGGGCAGTACCATCAAAGGTACAGCTTTGTACCTTATCTACACCTAAAGGTGGGTAGATAAGGTAAGAAAGAGTACATTTAAAGGGTTAGTTCACCCAAAAATGAAAATTCTGTCATTTATTACTCACGCTCATGCCGTTCCAGACCCGTAAGACCTTCGTTAATCTTTGGAACGCAAATTGAGATATTTTTGTTTAAATCCGATGGCTCCGTGAGGCCTACATAGGGAGCAATGACATTTCCTCTCTCAAGATCCATAAAGGTACTAAAAACATATTTAAATCAGTTCATGTGAGTACAGTGGTTCAATATTAATATTATAAAGCGCCGAGAATATTTTTGGTGTGCCAAAAAAATTTAAGCCATCGGATTTAAACAAAAATATCTTAATTTGTGTTCCGAAGATTAACGAAGGTCTTACGGGTGTAAAACGGCACGAGGGTGAGTAATTAATGACAGAATTTTCATTTTTGGGTGAACTAACCCTTTAAGGGTACTGCCCAAATGACAAGCTAAAGGTACAAGTTTTATACATCTTCTCTAACCGTGTACATACATGTTTTTCATTGTGGTAAACAAGTAGTACCTTCTACAGTAACAGTGAAGACAACTTTATCATCTTGTGCATCACAAATGTACTCTCCTGAGTCCATCAACTCAGCACTCAGAACAATCAGAGATCTGAATGCCCCTTCCTCTTCACAGATGAAATGCTCCTTTCCCTCAATCTTCTCATTGTCTTTAAGCCAACTGACCACCCCATTTGCTCTTGAGATCTCACATTTTAAGACAATCGCATCAGATACTACAAACTGGCGTTTTGTTTCTATGTCAGCTTTCCGCAGAATTTTCAGTGGTGGATCTGGAAGGATGAGGGTAGAATTTTAGTTGGTTGCAAGTGATGGATTTTGTACGTTTTTGTAAAAGAAAAATCTCTTTATCACTGAAATGTACCTTTGATTTTCACTAGGAAGTCCATTACATCATCTCTGGCATCACAGACATATTGCCCTGCATCATCCAAAGCTGCGGAGTGAATGGTTAACTGTCGACTTGTGCCATCCTCTGTGATAGTAATGTTGATGTTCTCCTCAATCTCTTCTCCATCCTTCTTCCAGCTAACTTCAGCATTTGGTCGAGACACTTCACACTCAAGGACCACAATGTCTCCAACAAGTTTCTCTACTGCATAGGTTGTTTTCCTTGGCCGAATAAACCTAACTGGTGGCTCTGCACAAAGAAATTAAGTCATTAATGATACTGAGAACTGAAAGTTGCTTTAAATTATGAATGATTAAATGTAGGGTCTTTGACATACCTGCAATATTTACAAAGAAGGTTACTGAGTCCTCAGCAGTGTCACAGACATATTCTGCAGAGTCTTTGACGGTAGGTTTTGGGATAATAAGCCTCCTATAGACACCATCAACCTCCAGAATTAGGCTGTCACTCTCCTCCACTTCAAGACCATCTCGATACCAACGTACGTTGGCATTGGGTCTAGAGATTTCACAGCTTAAGACCATCCTCTCAGAAGTCTGTTGGCAAAGTTCCATTTGGGACTGGCTTGGAGAAACTATCCGCACCGGTGGTTCTTTAGGGAAACATGCCACAAAAGTTAACATGACGTCAAACTTGACCTTATTTATGTTCTTCTTAATGCACGTTCCTGACCTTATTGCACAGAATTCATGCAATTCATCTCTGAAAATTATTCAAAGATAAAAAAAAAATGTCTTTTTAATCTTATCCAGTTGAATAACTTGTTGTGATTATTTTGTTGTTCTTGTACATGCTATATTTAAAGTTGAATTTGATACCTTTTATGTTTAGATTAAAGAATATTGAATCATCAGCTGTGTCACAGACATATTCTCCAGAGTCCTCAACACCACTGCGCAGAATTTTTAGCCGTCTATATGGACCCTCTGTCTTTAGCTTTATGTTTTCGCTCTCTTGTAGTTTCTGTCCATCCTTGAACCATGTCACCTTTCCATTTGGTCGTGAAAGTTCACAGCTGAGGACAATTTCTTCAGGAACATAGCGATCAAGGTGGACATCTTCCTTGGGATATACAATCATCACTGGAGGTTCTGTAAAGCAAAACAAAGAAAAATAGCCTTGTAAATTTTATCAGATTTTAACTTGGTAGGAATATAGATGCATTTACTCACCTCTTACGTTAACTTTAAATATTAAGGCACTATCTCCAGCACGACAGGTATATGTTCCAGAATCTGACAGCTGAGCTGACAGGATGATCAGCCTTCGTAAAGTGTTTTCTGCCTCTATGAGGACATTGTCACTAGACTTTAACTCTACTCCATCCTTGTACCATTGTGCTGTAGCATCTGACCTGGACACTTGACAGCAAAGGAGTAGATTGTCTTGTTCCACAATATTTCTGTGCAGATCATCTTCTGGTATATAGGCAAATGTCACAGGAGGTGCTGCAATGAGAAGGAAGTGAACATTAGTTTTTTGTTATGCTGCTTTTACCTAGTCACACAAGTATGACATGTTAAGCATGCGATTCAAGCATGGATGATGATTGCTTGGCCAGCCCTGTAGAACTCTTTCTCCACTCTAAAAGCCAAATGAAATACAAAGAAAAAGAGAATACAGTTAATGAAAGCTTTGTGAGAATGAAGTGCTGTTAAGCACAGGTAATAATGGTTACAAGGCATGCTTGCCCAGCGTAATTTTTGTTTTAAAGTAAAGAGAACAAAGATGGTGGTTAAATAGCATCTAAGGATGGCAGTAGTTGGTGGAAAACTTGCAAACAAACTTGTGAAGCTTCAAAAATATTCCTGCATTAGGGAAATGGTTAAGGAGCCCATAAAAGCAGCAGAATGGATCTGTTGAAAGGTAGAGAAGAATGCTTTCACCCAATGGAAACTGAATTCTACAAAGTCGATGTATTTGTTAGTTATATAACAAAAAACTTTGGATAAGGTTTATATGTCACCTTTAACATCCACAAAAAATTCGCTGATATCATCAGCAGTATTACAACTGTAAAACCCAGAGTGGGATACATTTGCTGATTGGATAACCAATGTCCTCATGGTGTGCTGAGATTTGATGTAAACCCCAGATTGAGGTAGGAGCTGTAATCCATCCTTATACCATTGGACCAGGGCTGTAGGATCAGATATCTCACATTGGAGAATGATTGGCCAGCCTGCTTCAACTGACTTGTTCTTCTCAATCTCAGGAACAGCTGAGAACGTCACTGGTGGAGCTAAGAGGATTTTTGTTCAGTCAAAATTCATAGAATTACCAAAAAAAAAAAAAAAAAAAAAAAGCCTTTCTAAGTTATATATCCAGATAATCGATGAGAAATAATGAAATGAAATAATGAAAAAGATTCAAACTTACGTAGGCTAATGAATGAGACACTTTGCTGAGTCCATGTGTATATTATGAGTTGATCTCTCATGTTATTTGCTACTGTAGTTCTGAAGCATGTTCTTCTGAACATATAACTTAATGAGCAGGTCTAAATTAGGTGACATGATCTATACAATATAGTGATATTGTATAGCAATAAGCGATTCGAAAGATGTTCAGAAACCTTTACAATCTTTTTTATATAGTAGTGATTGTTTGTGTCAGCAAAAGGGGTGAGGAGATTATTGCATTGTTTAACAAAATTGGACTTTGATTATTTGGTTATGAATGTTTTCTTTGTTAAAATCTGATGAGGGCAAACAGCATTTAGTGGATGAAGCGTTATTTGACACATTGTTAGTGGTTTTGAGAAAAAGTATGTAGACTCAAAATCACCTGCAACATCCACCTTGAATGCTATGCGATCATCCACAGCCTCACAGCTGTACACGCCTGAGTGTTTGAGCTCAGCGGAATGGATGATCATTGTCTTCATAGTGCCCTCTGATTGGATGTCAAGTCCACTGTCTTGTTGGAGTTCGACTCCATCTTTGAGCCAGGAAACTTGGGCAGTAGGGTCTGAGATTTCACACTGAAGTATAATGGGACAGCCTGCTTCAATAAACTTGTTCCTTGCAATTTCTGGGAGTGCTGAGAACCTAACAGGGTGAGCTATGAAAATTTGGAAAATGTAAATAAATAGAAAAAGTAGATTATCGACAAAGTAATTTTTGCAAAAATGTACAAATCTGTTGAAAGACATTTAAACAGTCTTAACCTACAGATGTGTTAGTCACAGGATTTACCCAGTTATCAAGAAGTGAGAGAAGCAGGGTTTAAATAGATGGTAAAAGATGTAACAGGAGATACATTTTCTTTCACAGGGACTCAGGGAGTGATTAGAAATTAAAGGAATATATATATATATATATAGGGGCATGAAACAATACACAGCATATTATCTTTTTAATAGTTAATTTGTGTGGTAGTGTTGTGAAAATCACCTTGAACATCCACCTTGAATGATACGGTATCACCTGGAACATGACAGGTGTAGTTTCCAGTATCAGACAGTTTGGCTGATTGAACGGTTAGTTTCCTCATATTTCCATCTGTTTGGAAATTGAGCCCAGGGTTTGGGGCCAGCTCTCTACCATCTTTACACCAGAGCACCTGAGCGGTAGCGTCTGATAGCTCACATTTCAGAACAATTGGTGAGTCTACTTCGGTGGACTTGTTCTTCTCCACTTCTGAAATTGGAATGAACTTCAGTGATGGAGCTACAAAGTTGTGAATGGCATAGAGAAAGAACTGTATGATTTAGTGGAAAGTTACTGACTATTATGTTGTTTTTCTACTATTTATAAATGCATGTGCTTGAGTGACAAAGAATTAACATGTCAAGCTGCTTTTGTGGGATAAAGGCCAAAATATTTGCCTTCTGCTTCTGAATAACCACAATATATGGTTATATGAAGGAGATTGCTTGATCTGATTTACACACATCTCATGTGGTGTCTTGATGATAGAAAGCATCAAATCACCTTTGATTTCCACATGGAATGTGATGGTATCATTGTTTGTCTGGCAGCTGTATGTTCCACTGTGACGTAATTTGGCAGTTTGCACAGAGAGTGTTCTCATTGCTTTCTCATTCACAGTGACAAAACCATCTTGAGGAAGCACCTCATTCCCATCTTTGTACCAGCAGACTTGCGCATCAGGGTCTGAGACTTCGCATTGCAGTTTAAAGGGTCTTCCTGACTCAATGCATTTGGTCCGTTGAGCCTCAGGGACACTGGAAAACGTCACTGGAGGAGCTACAGACAATTTTGCACAGACACATTTACTTTTATATTTGTTGCCTTTTTATAAAACATACATTTTATATTTATAGTTTTTCTCAAAACTTGATTCTCAAGAATGAGCCAAAATATTGACAATCATTTAGTGTTTTATGAAAGAGTCTGTTTGGCATGAACATGACTTTAAGAATATGCTGACGATTAACTGTAATTATCAATAATATGAAAATACAAAACTGAAAACAGACATACTCAAACATCAGAATATAAGATGAAAGATTAGTAGCGCAAGAGTAAAGGACAACATGGAAAGTCACAGATATTTAACAACAGACAAAACATTGGAAACAAACATCAAAGACAAACATTCATGAAAACAAATTTAGTTTTGTTACCTGTTCATGAATCAGGCCTTTGCACATTTGATGGGACTTTCTGTAATTCCCTCAGTATACCATATATATACAGTATATATATATAATGATTGTTATATATTATTTGTATTAATAGTAGTAGTAATATATCAACAGGAGCATTTCTAATTAGATATATATCTAAAGGAGATAATTACTGTAAAAGTTTCTTTAAGCATACTTTAGACATTGGTATTACCAATTTTCTAGTTTTGGAAATGATTTTACTTTGTGTTTATTTTAACTTTAAGAAAGGAAAAGGTCAATGGTAAAAAGCACTATATTGGCTAAAAAGTAATTTCTTTACTGAAATATTCATCAGTGGTGCAACATCTTACAACAACCTATTAGTCTGGCATTTATTTGAACAATAGATGCTGCAAAGTTAGTGACAGTTGCATGATTGAAGTGGTTAGTTTGGTAATCGGATGGATTGAGTTGGCGTAGATGACTGATGAATCACCTGGTAGGTCCACTGCAAACTGGACGGTGACATCATCTGTCTCACAAGCATGTTCCCCAGAGTGAGACGGCTCAGCTGTTTTGGCAACAAGAGCTCTGAAAGTCTCTTCAGATTGGGTGATAACATCACATTGTTGGAGGTCCTCGCCTTCCTTGTACTGGCACACCTCTGCCATTGTGCTTGATACCTCAGGTTGTGGAAAATTAGCAATGCCTGTTTCATCATTTGACTCGCTCCCTTCAGTCTCATGGATAGTTGAAGTTTGCAAAGATGTAGCTAAGGGGTTTAATTTAATATGTTTTAATGTAAGCAGATAATTTGACCTAAACAGGTAATACTTAAAATAAATGTTTTTATAATTAACAAGTAACATGCATAAAAGGGAAGTATTTGTTTTTTTGCTTCATAGCCATGAGAAAAATGAGAGGCTATACTGCATTAAAGTTGTTATGAGTATCAATTGCTACTTTAATATGTTTTTTAATGGTTACATTTTTTTTTTTAGATATAAAAATCATTTCATGTATGATTTTTGTTGTTGTTGTTGTTGTTAATTTTTTTTTTTTTTTTTTAAATAATACTTGAATGACTGGAACTGATTATATAGCAGTGTGGATTTAAACTAGTTTAAAATCACCTTTGACATCCACCTTAAATATTATGTCATCATCCTTTGATTGACCCGAGTCAATGGCTGGAGCATTCGGCCTTTGTACTTCTTCCTCCATTTCAAGAATATGTCCATTTTCCGAGTAAAATTGCATTCCGTCCTCGTACCAATGAACTGGAGAATCGCCTTCAATGGGTCTGACAACTTCAGTTTCAAGTGGTTGTATAAATAATTCTTCATTGTGAATAGGTTCTTCAGTTTTGAGGGGACAAAGCAATGTTTATAGTGAGTTATCTATCAAGAGTATAAGTGTGAATCAATTTGGATTGATTTGGGTACACAACATTTAAGCAAAAAGCCAGACGAAGTTAGTTGCTTTTGTTCATTAATGCTGTGTTAAACATAGTTTTAAATCACCTTTCAGTTCCTCTTGATAAACAAATTCGTCCTTGGTAACAGTCTCATATGCTTCTTGCAGACACATATTTGATGATTGGATGAGCTCTTTCTGTATTGTAGGTTTATTAACTATCACAGTTGCTTCATCTTGTTGGCAGGATATAGGTTTTTCTTGAGTTGTGTGGTCAGAGCTCTCAATTAGTAGTACACTGGAACAGTCTGCATCAATGGGCAAGCTCTCATCCATTCCACAAAGTGGTGTGGAATTTGTCCTCGAAGCTAGGGATATTTCAAGTTATATAAAAAGAGACATGTATTACAATTATGACATATTACATTGCATATTTAAAGTTAACTTAGCTAAATGAACTGCACTGTATTTATGGCCTTACAATGGATAATCTTACAAAAGGTTTGTATCTTAGTGTTTTTTTTTATTATTTATATCAAAATGTCACTCTTTCTGCTAGAAGTTAGATTCAAGATGGTACAATATCATGTTTTAGTGAGATGGTCTTTGTTAGATAAATATTTGGTGATAGAATTTTACTGGTGAATAATTATGAAATGCAGCTACATTGTAGAACAGGGCTGCTTTTGTTTCTAAATTCAGAAAATGGATCCAAATAGATGACATTAAATGGTTGTTAGGTGGTAAATGTCAATGGCAAATATTTTGCTCTCATCATTATTTGCAGAATGATGGAGCTAACTATTTAAATCACCTTCAACATCCACCTTAAAAGCTAAGACATCTTGATCCATGTCACTCTCTTGTATTGTGATGTGATTTGAGCCTTCATCTTCGGAAACTGAAGTTCTTGTTTGATTCATTGGTTGCAGCTGTTGTAGCTGAGGTTGCAGTTGTGGTTGTAGCACAGGTTGTATCTGTGGTTGTAGCATTGGTTGTAACTGTGGTTGTAGAACTGGTTGTAGCATTGGTTCTAACTGTAGTTGTAGCTCTGGTATTCCTTGTAACTGTGGTTGTAGAATTGGTTCTAACTTTGGTTGTAGCTCTGGCATCCCTTGTAACTGTGGTTGTAGAATTGGTTGTAGCATTGGTTCTAACTGTGGTTGTAGCTCTGGTATTCCTTGTAACTGTGGTTGTAGCATTGGTTCTAACTGTGGTTGTAGCTCTGGCATCCCTTGTAACTGTGGTTGTAGCATTGGTTCTAACTGTGGTTGTAGCTCTGGCATTCCTTGTAACTGTGGTTGTAGCATTGGTTCTAACTGTGGTTGTAGCTCTGGCATCCCTTGTAACTGTGGTTGTAGAATTGGTTGTAGCATTGGTTCTAACTGTAGTTGTAGCTTTGGCATCCCTTGTAACTGTGATTGTAGAATTGGTTGTAGCATTGGTTCTAACTGTGGTTGTAGCTCTGGCATCCCTTGTAACTGTGGTTGTAGAATTGGTTGTAGCATTGGTTCTAACCGTGGTTGTAGCTCTGGCATTCCTTGTAACTGTGGTTGTAGAATTGGTTGTAGCATTGGTTCTAACTGTGGTTGTAGCTCTGGCATTCCTTGTAACTGTGGTTGTAGAATTGGTTGTAGCATTGGTTCTAACTGTGGTTGTAGCATTGGTTGTAGCTGTTGTAGCTGTGGTTGTAGCATTGGTTCTAACTGTGGTTGTAGCTCTGGCATTCCTTGTAACTGTGGTTGTAGCATTGGTTCTAACTGTGGTTGTAGCTCTGGCATTCCTTGTAACTGTGGTTGTAGCATTGGTTCTAACTGTGGTTGTAGCATTGGTTGTAGCTGTTTTTGTAGCATTGGTTCTAACTGTGGTTGTAGCATTGGTTCTAACTGTGGTTGTAGCATTGGTTGTAGCTGTTTTTGTAGCATTGGTTGTAGCTGTGGTTCCTCTTTAGTCAGTCTGAAGGTTGTTGGAATGGACACTGGGGTCCCTTCTCCAGATCTTTCCGCTGTGAGTTTGTTGTTCTCTTTTTCAGATCTGATCTCAGCCTCAGTTCCTGATCTTCTCAGGAACTCTTCTATAGTTGAGTGGTTTACACAAAGAAAAGTTGAAGTACTTTTCTGTCGTCGTAATCAGAAAAGCTTTTAAAGATGTAGTTTTATTGAATGGTTAATTTTTAAGATTATTTCAAGATTGTAAAAATGTAAGAGAGATGACCATATCACATAGTGGTCTAAAAACAAGTCAAACATTGGTTAAAACACATTAAAAACAAAACATGATTACGCAAGAACTCAGATCACCAACTTTCATTCACTCAGCCATTCATTCTGTATTACAGTTCTCTTATTTCAGTCAGCACCATACTGATGATGATTCTGAATGGCACATGAACAAGATGACTCAAGCAAATGAAGACGGTGTACAATATAAGTTTAAATGAAATGTGCTTCAATGAAGAATGAAGATATGTAAGTCTATAGAATGAGTGTTAGTTTGGAAGAAGGGTTTGCAGACCAACTGGATGTTGGATAAAGACATGATAGCATGGATTAGTTTTGGGAGCTGTTTTGGGTAGGTAACCAAGATGCAGGGGACCAGCATCTCCAGGAAGAGCTATTGGATAGTTAAAACCGCTCTTGTTAGTGGCACAGAGGTGCTGGGTTAAATGCTTGGGTTGAGGTAGCATTATATCACCTTTTATATCCTCCGTGCACCGGACAGAGTCATCATAGGTCTCACCACTGAACACCTCATAGTGAGACAGTTGTGCTGTTAGGAAAGCCACAAAGAAAACAATAACTGACTTGCTTCAGCCATGTCAATGTTCCTAATTCAGAATGGCGTACAAATAAGTGGCAAACCACCTTGGTCCATTTCAAACTGGATGGGATCATCTGGTGTCTTTGGGCTGTTTACTTCAAAAAGAGATGTCTCAGGTGAGTGGATGATTACAGTTCCTCTGGATGCATCTGAGTGAACTTCAGACTCAGATTCAGGTTCAAATTCAAATTCAAATTTAGATTCAAGTTCCAATTCAGGTTCAAATTCAGCTGCAGGTTCAGATTGAGGAAGCAAGACCTCCTCATCTTTTGTCTGGCTGACATATGGAGTGGAATCTGAGATCTCATAATGCAGTGCAGCAGGTTCCATTTCTTCAGCGCATTTGGTCATCTCAACATCAGGATCAGCCAAACTTGTTGGTGGTGGCACTACAGATGACCATTGACAAAGGAATGCTTTATTCAATGTAAGTGACTATTTTTCAAAACGCAGAAAGACAGAACCAATTATGGCCACTGAAGCCAAGGACATGTACTAGTAACGTAGTCAGAATACATTTAAAGAGAATAAAAAAGCTACGTAGAGCACACAATTGTTAGTTGTCACACAAAAACATTAAGAAGGTTAGAAGCAAATATTTAAAAATCACCTTGGTCTTGTACATTAAACTGGATGACATCACCCGTTCTCACACAGTCGTACCATCCAGAGTTAGAGGGCTGTGCTGTCTTGACAGCTAACGTCCTCCTGGTACACTCCAATTTGATATGAGGCTGACTTTTTGAGACGAGCTCTACACCATCCTTGTAACAACACACCTTGGCATTTGGATCTGAGATCTCACCGTGCATATCAGTGGAGTAGTCTGCTTCAACCAGCTGGTTCTTCACAGTGTCTGGTAATGTTGAGAACATCACCGGTGGGTCTAAAGGTGATCCATTGCATTATTAAAGAATATACAGAATTAATATCCTTTATTAAAAAGTTATCTAGGTTGCCTAATCTGTGATTTCTCAGACCATCTGCCAAGAAGCAAGTTAAATAAAGTAATGCAAAACATGTAACATCTGTATCAAATCACTGCCCATAAGTTGGATGCATGGTGAGAGGCATGTCCATAACAGCAATGCTAAGAGACGCAGACAACAAAAAAGCTTGTTTGTTAGTTTGCATCTAGTTTTGCAAATGTGTTACTGGATGTACAAGTTTCTCAAAAAGTCACAAATCACCTTTGATATCCACAGTGAACTGGACAGAGTCGTCAGATGTTTCACAGCGGTACAATCCAGAATGACTAGGCTCTGCTGGATTGACTACCAGTGTCCTTGAATCTCCCTCTGACTGAATATCCAAACCAGTCTCTGGCTCAAGCTGTGTATTATTGTGGAACCAGCGGACATGGACTGTGGGATCTGAGACCTTACAGCGGAGTTCAAAGTGGCCACCAGCTTCAGTGCATATATTCTTCTCAGCTTCTGGAACAGCTGAGAACCTCACTGGTGCAGCTACAGATGATGGTTTGTATCAGAATCATCAAGAATTACAAGAAATTAAAGGACCTATTGCTTTAAGATAACATGTACTGTAACAACTGAATATACAAGAACATCATGGCTTAAAAAGATAATCCAAAATTGTAAAACTAAACCAGAAAAAAAATTGAGACAGGTATTGTACAACAAAAAAATCTTTGAAACATTATTAAAGATTGTGACAAAAGTGCAACAGAAAGCAGTGATTGTTAGTGGCATAATTGCAAGAAGACATACAGTTAATTTGTAAGTCAGGAATAAAGATGGCAAATCACCTCTTATTTCCACATGAAACTTGATGACATCATCCTTTGTTGTGCAGCTGTACACACCGGCATGAGACGGGTGTGCTGACTGAATACTGAGTGTTCTCATGCAGTCATCTGATTTGATGTCTACTCCAGATTCTACAAGGAGCTGATCCCCATCTTTGTACCACTGGACCTGTGCAGTAGAGTCTGAAATCTCGCACTGCAGAGTAATGGGGCAGCCTGCTTCAATGCACTTTCTCCGTTTAACCTCTGGGACAGCTGAGAACCTCACAGGTGGGGCTATGGATATTTTAGAGTGATTTAAGTCTCACTTTATGATTTTAATTGTTATTTGTTACATTTAATTTGAAATAATTTTTTTTACATCTGTACAGTTTTAATCGAAATTGCCATTGTCTTGCCATTTGTTAGTTGTCTGGCAAAATGAAAATGCAATTTAATTCACTAGTAAAAATACAAAATCACCTTTAACATCCACATTGAAGTGAACAGCATCACCCCTTGTCTTGCAGCTATACACCCCTGAGTGGTAAAATTCAGCTGACTGGACAAAGAGTTCCCTCTTTGTGCCTTCAGTTTTGAAGTCTAGTCCACTTTGTGGCAGAAGTTTTGCACCATCTTTGTACCAGGAGACGTGGGCAATTGGATCTGAGACCTCACATTGCAGTGCTATCGTTGAGCCTGCTTCAATGGATTTGTTCCTCTCACCCTCCGGAAGAACTGAGAACCTCACTGGTGGAGCTATATGCGTTTTCATTCAACATTATTTAGTAAACTTTAGAGGCTTGCAAGTTCAAGATTCTTTTATGCCTTCATTCTTAAATTTCATACATGTCAACATTATAAAGCTGATTAACAACTTTGAAGAAAGGAGAAAAAAAGAACAAAATTGACTCACCCTCAACCTCCACATTAAATCTGATGACGTCATCAATAGCGTCGCAGCTGTACACCCCTGAGTGGGAGAAATCCGCTGATTGGATGACAATCCTCCTCATTGTTCCTTCTGATTGGATATGCAGACCTTCCATTGAGTGAAGTTCAACACCATTCTTATACCAGCGAACTGGAGCCTCAGGGTCTGACAGCTCACAGTAGAGTACTATAGGGTTACCAACCTCTACAAATTTGTTTCGATCCATTTCAGAAAGTGGAGTGAATTTTACCAGTGGAGCTGATTAAGAAGAATATACAAGCCAGTACAACACAAAAATTGTTAATATCCTCATAAATATACACTGTAAAAAGTAATATGATATATCTACTCCATAAAATTTTGGCAACAGATTACAAGCAATATTATTAATTAAATTCAACAAATAGAATTAATCAAATTAGTTCCTTAAATGTCAACCATTTAAAACAAGTAAAATTTAAGTGAAATTTAAACAAAAATATCTGAATAACAGACAGACGTCAAAGTTGAATTAAGAATTATAATAACTTATTTTTTATTGCCAACATTGAAGACACCTGATGAAAACAAGCAGAATCACTGAAGGACAGAGAAACACAAGAATTAACAGAGGTTTAGATGTTGATGTTGACTTTATTGAAAAGGTTTGGTCACCATTATGGTGATCAGTGTTTCATTTAGTTGGCCAGTTTCACTCTTTGCTTTTTATGTCAGTTTGTGGTTTTTGTAATGGTGTTTGCTAATTTTACACATTTTAAATGGTTGACTTTTAAGGAACTAATTTGATTAATTTTAACTCAATTCTTATATGTTGAATTTAATTAATAATATTGCGTGTAATCTGTTGCCACAATTTTATTGAGTAGATAGAGCGTATTACTTTTCACAGTGTATCTCAATGCAAAGAAAATCAAAGTTAAGTTTTCACCTTGTAAATACAAAGCAGCAGAATCTCGAATTCCGTAGGCAATGAAGGTGATCTCTGCTCCATTGTCTGTGTCTCGTACCCCGCGAATACGTAGGGACTGGTGTGTACGTGAACGCCTTATGGAGAAACGTTCATCGTCTTGAAGCTGATTTCCATTTAGAAACCAAGAGCCTATAACTGAGGCAGAGAGCTCAATGGTAAAGCAGGCATCCTGGCCCTCTGGCACCAAAGCATCTTGTAGAGGTGCTTGGATTCTGGCAACTGGAACTAGAAAAATATGGAATGAGATTTGTTAGTGTTTTCGTTATACATATGCAATGGACAGCCTTATAAAGGAGCTTACCAAGATGAACTGCTCGAGGGAACTCTACATTTCCACTCTTTCCATATTTGTTGACGCTGCATATCCGAAATCTGTAGTCTGCCTCGCAGGGAACACTGTCGCCAAGAATCTCCACTGAGGTTGCAGAGTCTGTGGTCAAACATTGCAGCCACTCTTGTGAGCCAACCTCTTGTCTCTCAATTATATACCCTGAAGGTGGATTCTTTCGAGAGTCTTGTGCTGGAAACCAGGAAAGAAGAGCTGCGTTCGCTCGTTCTGTGTTTATCTGTACCCCGATAGGACAGCTTGGTGGACAGTGCCTTGCCGCTGAAATTAGCACAAGAGAAGAAGAGGTTAGTTGAAAATGAATACATTTGAACATTCAGGAATAGAAGTGTTTACATATTAATAATTCCAATGTTTTCATACCTTTCACCCGTAGCTGAGATGAAGTTTTTGATCTACCCACGTAGAACATGACCAAACCAGAGTCTTGTGGTGTGGTGTTTACAAAAACCAAAATGTGTGTCCTTCCAAAAGATTTGAGAATGGTCTGATGGGTCTCTCTTAGCTCGGTTCCATCTTTATACCAATGAATGTCCATTTCCTCCTCCTCCACCTCCACACAGAAGGCTGCATTTTCCCCCTCCAGGACATCAACTTTTCGTGGCAGCTTTCTTACTATAGTGCCTTCAATAGAGTAAGTTTATACTTGATTGAAGTTATACAACTGCAAATGCTAATAAGATGAAATTGTTTTCCCAGACAGATGATGGCAAATAAATATAAATTTTTTGTTTTACCTTTGACCGCTACCTCTGCAATGCTTCTACCCCCATCAGCCATCTCGCATAGATAAATCCCATCGTCATCAACTCCAATATCACGAATTGTGAGTCGACGCTTTGTCCCCCACTCTTCCATCCCATATTTGGCTCCAGGCTGTAGTCGTCTGTCTTCTAAGTACCATGTGATTGGAACAGAGTCCTCAGGAACTTCACACTCAAGAACAGCCAAGTCTCTCTCCCATACTTGCAAGTCATTCAGCGGTTGCTTAAATCGAACAGGTGGCTCTGTTACAAGAAGGAAAGGACCCAAAAAGGAGGCTTTTAAAACTTTTCTTTATGCAGTAATGGTTTGATCTGCATTATCTCAGAGATACATTGCAGAGATGCATTTGCAAAATATCAAATACCTACCTCTTTGACCAGCACATGTTGTGTTTTGGATACTGATGTGCTGATGTCCCCACCATTCTTTTTAACAAGCTTAGCCAGCAAGACTTCCTTGATAAAACAGCTTCACCAGACAAACCATGCTGGTCAAAAAGCACACTTTTTGCTGGTGAACTGCATGATTATGCTTGTTTACCTTTTAGGGCAACACTACCATACACTAGCATACACTAGCCTCGATCAACATGGATATTCATCCATGGAAAATCAAAGTAGTTTAGTTGATGATATTGCTTTTCTTTGTCCAATAGTGGCTTTGAGGCAGTCTGTATTACATTTTGGAAATTTGTACTTTACTGCATTTGTAAATTAGTATTTTTGTCTAATTTTTCAGTTTAAAATATGGCTTTTGAAACAAATTTATTTGAGAAGCAACCCTGCTTAAGATATTTAGACAAGTTTTCAGAGAATGTATCTTTAATATGAGAGCATTTTGTGTAATTCAATAATTTTAAGTATAAACAAGTAGAGAAAAATCTACCAGTGCAGTAAGGCTTACATTCAAGATAACATTTATGAAAACTTGTGTCTTAAGATTTTAGGAGAATTGAGTTGTTATTTTTTGCAGCTCTTGTGGATTATGTCTTAAAGTTTTTAAACCACACCCCTGACATTATTAATGTTCGTGCTTGTTTTAGTAGTCATACCTTCAGTTTAGCCTTGGTGACTTGAAACCCTTTTGAGCTTTATGGAGTTGCCTGGCTCTGATACAATATAGTCATGCAAAGCAATCAGTTTTGACTGTTTAATGGTCCATGTGAGAAATGTGAGCTTGCCTCCAGAGATTTCTATCACATGTGTGGGCCTCAGGCCTTTCAAAGCTTAAGTAACTTTGCAGATATAGGACTGGATGGAATCTATTTCATGTTAATGAGTTTGGCCTGGTCAGGTAATTTTAAAGTTCCCTTGATGCATTTCCTACAACTGAATCATCATAAAAGTTACTGCTGATTAGGGAACCAAATGCTTGACACAACAGACGGCAACTGGAAACTAAACTGCAACTAAAATGTATTCCAAACTAATACTGTATAATGTTATAGATCAGGTGGTAAATCCATAAAATTGTATTGAATTTGTATTGTTCTGGATTTATCACATTATCCAAATGAGAGGACTCTTACCTTTAACGATAAGGTGTACAGCACTCAGGGTTTGCCCTGCAGTGTTTGAAGCAGAACAGACATAAACTCCATTGTCCTGCTGTTTGCAGTAGAGAACTTTAAGTGTGAAGTAACCCTCTCTGTCTTCATATAAGAGATACCGTCTCCCAGACAAGATAAGTCTCCCATCTTTCCTCCATAATATTTCTGGTTTGGGCTTCCCGGTTACATAGCAACGAAACTTTGCATGTTTCCCTTCTGTCACTGCAAACATTTTCACTTTGGCTGAGTTTGGTAGCGGGTCATCTTTCAGCCTTGTTGCAACTTGCCTACCACTTCTCTGTTTTCCCTGATGTGCTTTCCAGTGGCCATTAGTGTATCCATTACGGTTCCCTTCATCCTCGTGTCCTGGTCCGGCATCGACCAACAGGACAGCCCCTGCCAGACTCTCTCCAAATTCATTCCTGGCCTTACACGTGTACACCCCTCCATCTGGTGCTCTTGTCTTGAAAATCTTTAGCTGGAACCACCCTCCATCCTGATAGCTGATGGTGAAATGCGTGCTCTCAAAGATCTCATTCAACTTCTTGCCATCCTTCTCCCACATCACTTCTGGTCTAGGATTTCCCCACAGCTTACAGGAGAACATTGCATCCTCTCCTCGTCCAACCCTAGTCGACAGGGGCTTGATGAGGAAGCGTGGCTTGTTTTCCTCCCGAAATTCCATCTCCTGTGCTTCACCTTCTACTTTCAAAGTGGCTGCTGCGTAAGTCTCTCCAATGCAGTTCTTGGCCTTACAGATGTATTGTCCACTGTCCTCCATTGTCACAGAAGTTATGATAAGGTTGTAGACATTGCCATCCTCAAACACCCGGTATCTACCCTCTGGGTGAATCTTCTCATTGTTTCTCTCCCATATAACTGCTGGTCTGGGATCCCCACTGATCTGGCATTTCAGAACTGCATCTGTGCCACTCTGTACAACCACAGGACGAGGGTAGGCCAGGAACCGTGGCGCTCCACCAAACACATCCATCCCTGCTCACTTGCCAACCTCCACTCAGATTGACAGGCTACAGGCATTCAGTCTCTTTATTACTCTGAAAGAATTTTGTTGTCCAGCTGTTTATCAAGTAAGACTCTAAATCATAACAAAGAAAAATACATTTAATGCTTTGATAATAACCAGCAGTTTCATACATTATTTATATAATACTGCATGTAAATACCAGGGTTGGGCACCGTTCAAAATTCAGTATAGAATGTCTTTTAAATTCCAGTTCAATTCCTGAATTTGAATTGAGGTAGCAAACAGTATTGAATTGGAATTTAAAGAAGAGCAATTATAATGAATTTGTAACTTGTTTGAAAGATTTTTAAAAGCCTTCATTTTAAGTTTATAAGCCTTAGAGATAATCAATTCTACACTTTTGAATTTCACTAAACCCTGGTAAATACAGTCTTATTGAATAACAACAGTCTAGATGCCACTAATAGTCAGTCAAACAGGAAATCTCTTAATGTAATTCATTTAGTACATGTGCAGAACTTGTTGTATTTCAGTAATTGCATGTTAGTTTATTGCATAATGCTGCCTTCAACTGTACCTGGAAAGCTTTGTATCTAACAACTAACAATCTACTTTGTCTAAATCAAACCGTGTTAGCAGTTTTACTGCTCTGTTTTACTGCAGAGTCGCTTTTTGCCATTATAGAGACACCTCTTCCAACGTCACAACTTGTTAACTTAAAATATGACTTGTTTGCTTGGTCATTTATGTAGGGGTGAATTCAGGTTGATTGGGACACTTTTTCCCGGTCATCTCAATGGCAAAAAGTGTCCCAATCAACCTGAATTCACCTTACATGTATTATATTTTTAAAACAGAATTACAATTGCTATTGGATCTGATATTTGACTTTTTGCCATCATTTACAAAAGTAATATAGTTCAGTGTTGGTTCAACTTTTTAACTTTTTGACTTGACCTGTCATAGCAATAATTTTCTGTCAACTGAATTTGTCTCTCATATCTATCAAAAATTATTAACCAAACTTTTCGTGTTTCATGTCCCAAAGAAAACTGCTTCAGCTACACTCTCAGAAAAAATGTGCATACAGCTTGTCACTGGGGCAGTACCCTTAAAAGGGCATCTTTGTACCTTATTTACCCCTGAAAGGTTCAAAGTAGTACCTTCAGGTACGTATTGCTACTCTGAAGTACTAATATGCACCCTTTAGGTACAAAAGGTACAAAGATGTCCTTTTAAGGGTACTGCCCCAGTGACAAGCTGTTGTACCTCTAAAGGTTTTCTGAGAGTGTATTTCTGAAATCTTCAGCAATCTGCTAAAGTATATAGACTGATTAAAAACTAGTTGTTAAGTGAGGGTGTTGGTATGTATGTGCACTAGTAGGATTTGATAGCGTGGGCTCTCCCCAGAGAGAAAGGATTCTATTACACCAGATTACTTAATGCCCAGAACTTTCTTAGATATTATACCTTGTGTGAGAAGAGCTCTAGAGGTGAACCGTGTTTTAGCCCTATTGCAACAGCGACCACAACACATAACTAACACAGCTGGTGCTGTATTTCAATGGGAAAGTGCTTTATATAGTCTGCCCTAAATAAAGACCTGTAAGAGGGCATGTGTCAGGTATCACAAAGCACACCACAGAACACGCGTGCACATACAACACAGGTCTCGCACACTCACGCAGGACACACCCCATGGGGACCTCTCAGTCAAAATATGCTATGCCTCTCACACCCCCTTTAGCAAATGCAGCGACGAATTTAGCTGTTAAATGTCATTGTCAAAATTAGTTTGTTTGTCATTCATTTCAGGAAAAAAACACTTTCTCTGTACTATTAAGTGGAATCTTCCTCTGAAAATATCCTCTGTTGCATATGAAGTAATCCAGATCATGTTGGCTTAATATGCCCTCATTTGATTTTTTTTTAATGTGTGGCTTCTCAATTTCAATCACGCTGCAAGTTTGGCCTCTGGGATGTTTATTCGCCATGGCTGGTTTATCTGTTTTAGGATAGCACAACACATGAATCGCTAGTCTTGGGAATCTATGACGCACAGCTAACTTCAGGAAAACGATCCGGGTATAAGTATCCTCTTCAGAACCTTAAATGTCTGCTAGTTATTCATCATGCTACGCATTTGCTACGCTACAAACAAGACAACAAAACATGATATATATAACACATAAGCCACCTTATAAGAATTTCCCTACAATTGAAGAGCGTTAAAAACTAATTCTATTACTTTATACTCTATATATCGACTGCATACTGTATATTGTCTTAAGAAAACAGGTGTTCAGATCTTCCACAATGTAGTCAACATTGAAGAACACATATCAAAAAGAAAGGAAAAGCAGATACTCTTATTATATCTCCAACTGGTATTAATGTTAAAGGTTTAACGATCTAGATCAGGAATTTCCCTTAGGACTTTAAAAGGAGATTAACCTCCTGTTTGTGCTCCTAATTTCATTAGACTGACCTTTGACCTCAGGGAAACTGCACTTTGTAACATTAACATATCCTACCTCTCTTCAGTCCTCAGAGACAACTGTCAATATACATTCCACGGCAACCAGCTTCTCCTGCTTCACTGGCCCTCACTTCCAGCTGTAGTTTTTTTTTTCTTTTTTACAGAATAATCCTTTTCCACTTCGGTAAGTTTTTTGCGGTACGTTCTCCTCATTAACATCTAGTCAGTGTCACCTGCCCATTTTGCCAAGGCTTTTAAAGTGCCCCTTTTAAGATGATTTTAGCCTTATCAGACAGCTTTCCTTTGAACACTCCAGCAGTCCCACGATCTCTATGGCGTTTAGTCCTGAGACACCCCTAGTGTTATTGTTCATAGAAGACTGTTAAATGCTTTTGCAGCTGCTGCTGTCCCCTAAAAATACTGGCAGCCTCGATGACAGCAGTGAAGATAAGTCAGGCTCTCCATTCACTTGCTCGCAGTGGCTAAAGATAGGTTGGATTGCTCGTCCTGGGCAGATTGCTTGACTTACTTGAGACCTTGCAATAAAATCTAAGGAGAAGGGCAGCAGCCTTCTGGCCTCCTGAAAACTTTCAGCATTTAGTTGAATGTTGAGAAACGTTTGTTTATGGCAGCAGTGCCAGCGTAGTCATCTGAAGGCATTCAGACACTGCAGAGGATTCCTGGTAATGGTCATAATTTTATGGGATCTGTCATCAGCCTTAGTAGATGTGTAGCCCAACAAATGATTTAGACAAGTATGCTGATCACACGTACTTTGTGTATAAACAACGACAACAACATTTGGTGTAAATAGCATTATGTATCTGCTGTATATGTGTCTGACATAGGTGTTATTTATGCATTTCATTGTCAGAGAAGGTACAGCAAAGTGTCCTTAAATAAGCTCAGCAACTGTGAAATGCCTCTGCGAAAAATATCTAAAAACGAAGCGTTCAAAGAAAAGATCCAGAGGGGCGCTGCGTGCACGTGTGATAAGGCTTATGAATGTGTGAGGGCGAACACAGAGAGCAGTGACCCCTCAGCTGTTTAGAGGCTCACGTCTCACAGGCTCAACGCTGCCTCCTCTGATTTCAGCCATTGGAAGTAATCTGATCTTAGCCTGAACCCTGAAACCAGCATCCTGGCAATGAAACGGTTTGTACAAGCCACTTTGTGAAAACCTGCAGGGATTAGCGGTCCTCTTTTTGAAACTTCTAAATTCCCTGAGCTGCTAAAGAAGACATTAGCAAGCGTGTCGTTTCTTTGTGTTGCAACCTGTTGCAATGAGGACTCTGCAAAAGGAATAATTGTAAAAACAACACTGAGAGTCTGTTAATAGCTATGCTTTGCTGATAAAGACCCAGTGAAATCCAAAGAAAAACACAGTTGTCTTCCGTGAAAGTTTGGGTAAAAGCTTTAGTTATGTTAGATACTATTATGACTTGTTGCAAGATGTAGGAGTATGAGGTGGAAAGAGTAAGATATTCTCATTCTTGAGTCATGAATATTTGTGGTCCCTTTTCTTAGAATAAAAAGAGGCTACATTCACACTATCAGTTTTTGGGGTCGACAACCACATTCACAGGTGTGGGTCACGAAATCTCCAATTCAAACAACAAGCCAAGCCCGTATTCTCTTACCAGTGACCAAAGTAATATCAAAGATGGCGGCGTCTATAAAACTGAAAAGTTTTATCACTTTTGATACAACAAGAGTCCAGTCAAGTTAATCCGTCAAATCTTCACTAACCGACAGCAGCTTTTATACACTATATTGCCAAAAGTATTGGGACACCCCTCCAAATCATTGAATTCAGGTGTTCCAGTCACTTCCATGGCCACAGGTGTATAAAATCTCTGGAGTGACGAATCATGCTTCTCTGTCTGGCAAGCTGATGGACGATTCTGGGTTTGTTGGTTGCCAGGAGAACGGTACTTGCCTGACTGCAGTGTGTCAAGTGTAAAGTTTGGTGGAGGGGGGATTATGGTGTGGGGTTGTTTTTCAGGGGTTGGGCTTGGCCCCTTAGTTCCAGTGAAAGGAACACTTAATGCTTCAGCATACCAAGACATTTTGGACAATTTCATGCTCCCAACTTTGTGGGAACAGTTTGGGGATGGCCCCTTCCTGTTCCAACATGACTGCGCACCAGTGCACAAAGCAAGGTCCATAAAGACAGGGATGAGTGAGTTTGGTGTGGAGGAACTTGACTGGCCTGCACAGAGTCCTGACCTCAACTCGATAGAACACCTTTGGGATGAATTAGAGCGGAGACTGCGAGCCCTTCTCGTCCAACGTCACTGCCTGACCTCACAAATGCGCTTCTAGAAGAATGGTCAAAAATTTCCATAAACACACTCCTAAACCTTGTGGAAAGCCTCCCCAGAAGAGTTGAGGCTGTAAAAGCTGCAAAGGGTGGACCAACTCCATATTAAACCCTACGGATTGAGAATGGGATGTCATTAAAGTTCATGTGCACGTAAAGGCCGATGTCTCAAAACTTTTGGCAATATAGTGTATCTATATGGAAAGTGGAGCATTTCAGTCATGAGTAGAATACAAAACTGACGGGAGCAGCTCTGATGGAGAACAGTGACTGTTATCTAAAATCTTGGTTCCTCTCATCAGCTTCATAAAGCTAGCTCACTAATTTTAAACATATATGGCTCTGTTTTGGAGTCACAAACTAAATGTAAAAAAATTAGGAGTTATATTTGATTCAAGTTTGTCTTGAAAAGTTATGAAAAGTATGAAATTATGGGTGTGAGTTCGGTTATTGAATGTGGTTGTCACTGCCGTAAATAACTGAATTGTGTGTGAACATAACTGTATTTAAGGACTCAAATACAGGACTGACAACCGTATTCTGCTGCTGTGTGAATGTGACTTATATATGATAAAACCTGGAACTTGTAGAAACATTTTTCCTTCTCTTCCTTTAATTTATATCACCACAGATTTTCGTGTAAAATAATTTTTCCTGAATTTGCCATCAATGACATATAACCCATTTTTCTGTAGCTTATGTATGAAAGGTATTAGAACGGGTTTTTTTAAATAGTGTTTGAACTTTGTTTAGAGTTGCAATATGATAACAATAAATTATTTATTATTTATAGTTTTTTGATGATGGCTAGTGCATCTCTGGAGAGCATTAAATGGCTCACTCCTTCCCTCTGCTGGCAGGATGACAGCTGTCATTATCCAGTTATCAATTTTGTCTGAAACCTTTTCATTTTACCTCATGATAAAAACATTTTACCTCAATAATATAATATAAATATGTCTGTGTTTCTTCCTCTTAATAATCAGAGTAATCTGTTTGCTGGTTATCAAACTGAGCTGAAATTGTCACAAAGTTCTTTTGTATCTGAGTAGAGGTACTCTAATTTAGGAAAGTGTCATCATTGCTTTATAAGCGTCTTTCTTCTGACTGGCTCAGACATGTTGTAAGATCTTGGCTGCGTGCCTGTCAGAACTATCTAAATGTATTTCTAGCCATTTGTTTACAAAGGTGGCCACTGGTCGACAGTGATATCTTAGAAAACATTGGTTTATCTGTGGTAAACAAGCATATGATAGATAGAGGCACAGAGATGAAGATATGTCAAAAAGTGTAAAACATATCTACTCACAGTGTTTTAAATGCTTTAGTTCTGAGCTTCCCCAAAGAGTGAATTGCAGTAAGGACCCTGGAATACTGGGCAATCTAATCTAATTTCACCAGAGTGAAGAATTGAATGTCATGTAGATAGACAATTTAATATTTAATTTTCATTATTCAGTACTTCATTATTGCAGTTATTCTGCTGAATGTGATCAGTCACACTACTTGCTACTGGGAATTTCTTTAACTTTGGGCACATTTATTAACATTATTGGGTACATTGCATTTTTTTATTTTTATTTTTTTATTTATGTGACTTTTTATTTTAACAACGTGTGTGTGTTTGTGTATATATATATATATATATATATATATGAAATTAGTCAGCCATTTTTCCACATTTTTTATGTGGTGTAAATGTTATTGGCTTAAATAATCACAGAATTTGTTGTATAGAAATTAAACGAATGAATATGTGAAGTGTTTCTTTTCTAAAAGTCCACTAGAAACAACCTACTGTTTGCCCAAGTATCTAATACTGGTTTTCATGGGTGTGAATTACCTTATTAAAACTCTTTTGAAGTTTCATGGGCAGGAATAAGCTGATAAACTACTAAACCTAAAACACAGATAGTTTCCCCAGGCTCCAAATACTTTCTCAGATTGCCTTCTGAAACATGAATAGACATGAATGATGAATGTGTATAGCAGCACGTCTTTAGAAGGATTCTCGAGGGATGTAAGAATACCAAGAAAATGTTGGATTATTTGTGAAACTATGCATGTCTCGCCCATTCATTCCACTTCTGTATTGCAGGTGAACAGGTTTGACTTTGACATTTGTTCAAAGCGCTGTCTGAAAGAATGTTCTAGGTGATGTGCTGAAATGGAGATCTCTTTAGGTAACTGAAAAAAATGTGTGTAATTTTTGAAGGTATATTAATGTGGTCATTTCTTTTGCTGTCACTTTAGTTGGTTCATTTCAGTCAGTGGAGAGTTAACAAATCAAACGACCAGTTTCTTGACATGACAGTGTTTACATGTGTATCACTAAGTCAGAGTGACATAAACCTGGCATGACCTCTCAGTTTCCATAGGTGCAAAGCTATTTGTTTTTCCTACATCAACCTCACTTTTCCTCATGATTTAAAATTGAGCCTGGCAAGTCTATTCCTATACACACATCGCTGATCTACATCAGAGCCAAGCTATCATTTAATATTACTACCTCTATAAATCCTAAAATTAATCCTGCTCTTCTGCTGTGTTGAAAGAGAACAGGCAGGTGATGCATAAATATCAGACAATTGCATGGTCCTGGCAATGGCTATGAATGAATTCACACAAGGTTTAGAATGCTGCCTGGATGCTAAAGGTCTGTAGTACCCTGTCTCTACTTGCTTATTTGTGTGTGTGTGTGTGTTTTTGCCAGGAAACATTTCAGCTGGAAGGTAGTCTGGCTGAGCAGAGTCATTACGAACCGTCTGCCTGATTACTCATTTGTTTAAACATGTTCACAATTAAAGCACAGTCTGTTTAATCTGAATAAAGACTAATGTTTTACTGCACTGTGGGTAAAGTAGGCCAGTTTGTTCACAAATGAAGAATTGAAACATCTGCAGTTCTTTTGGCAACCACTGTGTGGTGATAAAGAATCAGAGAATTTATGCATTAGTTGTCAGACTTGAAGTCCACACTTGCATTGACTTTGATTCTTTCGTTTTATTCTGATTTCATTGTTGATTGTTTTATAAGAGACATTGTCAAAAAAAAAAAAAAAATCCTTTAACCTTGCTAAAAACCTTGTTTAAGTCTTTACAAGGTCCTTTACCTTAATTTGTTAATTTTTACGGCCTTTATTAATCTAATTTATTAGGTTAGTAGATTAATATTTCCACTGGTTTTAAGTTTATAATTAATTAACTAATGTTAATGTATGCAACCTGAAATGTTATGTATCATTATATGTAGAAATGAACATGAACCATAAATGTTAAAGGGATAGTTTACCCAGAAATAAAAAAATTATCCCATGATTTACTCACCCTCAAGCCATCCTAGGTGTATATGTCTATCTTCTTTCAGATGAACACAATCAGAGATATATTTTAAAAATATCATGGCTTTCCAAGTTTTATAATGATAGTGAATGGGGGGCCTGTTTTGAAGCCCCCAAAAATGCATCCATCTATCATAAATATAATCCATACGGCTCCAGGGGGTTAATAAAGGCCTTCTGAGGCAAAGCAAAGGGTTTTTGTAAGAAAAATAGCCATATTTAAAACTTTATTAAGAATAATAGCTTCCGGCAGACAGCCGTACGCATCGATTTGACCCGGCGCGTGATGCAATGACGAACGCGGAAGTGCAGAGGATAGAGCAAAATAAAACACTTGTCACAAAATTTTAAAGAGAAATGTTGGAGGATTTTGATTCAGTTTGTTGCATTCAGTTTGTTGTTCGATTCAGTTTGTTGCACAGCCCTTGTTTAAATCTCTTCAGGGGTTACTCATTTGGCACAAGTTGACTTGCGCAGTATGCATGCTGTCGTTTGGCGGAAGCTAGTTATTTTAGTTTATAAAGTTTTAAATATGTATATTTTTTCTACAAAAACCCATCGCTTCGCTTCAGAAGGCCTTTATTAACCCCATGGAACCGTCTGGATTATATTTATGATGGATGGATGGATTTTTTGGAGGGGCTTCAAAACATGCCCCCTGTTCACTACCATTATAAAGCCAGGATGGAAGAGCCAGGATATTTTTAAATATGTCTCCAATTGTGTTCATCTGAAAGAAGATAGTCATATACACCTAGGATGGCTTGAGGGTGAGTAAATCATAGGATAATTTTCATTTTTGGGTGAACTATCCCTTTAATCAAGATAAATGATGTAAAAGTACTGCTCATTGTTAGTTAATGAAACCTATTACTGTATATTAACTAATGGTAACATGCTGTATATAAAGTTAATAATAGAAATTTTTTTTTGTTCTCTCTCTCTCTCTCTCTCTCTCTCTCTCTCTCTCCAGAGCTGCTTTATAGCTGAATTGAACTCATTTTAAAATTGATGATCTTTACGCAGTTATTGAACAGAACTGAATCAACACTGAACTTGACTTCTGCTTTACTGCAGCAGAATTGAATTCTATTTGCATAATTGATTACATAAATAAAAATGACTTAACTTGTTTATTTGTTTCCAGTCTAGGTGCCAATGGCTTCCACCCTTACAGATGGAAAATGACCTGAATTGAAAGTGTCAGGAATTTTGATGGCCTTGTGAGACCTGGACAGCACTAAATGCTTGCCTCCAGGCACAAGAGTTGAGGTATAGGGTGGTAGCTGAAGGTATGCTGGCCTACATGTGTGAACAAGGCAGTCAGCAGGAGCACCTGGAACCAGATTATGCAGATTCACTCAGGTGCTTCCATTGAGAGTGTTCATGACCTTTTGTCCTGGTTTCTGTTGACTGTTTTGTTGAAATCACAATAATTCTCTTTTGAGACCTAGTTTTGTTCCTCATAAGCATTTTTCGTTTTAGTGATGTGCTCACTCAGAAAATTAATCAGAAATGGTTTGTGGTTCTTTTCAGCTACCAATTGGCACGATATGTTAAAGTGACCAGTGATAAACATTCCTATGTAATGTCAGGTCGTCACATTCAATTGCTTGGTTGCTATTACAGTGGCATTGTGCTGAGTTGCCCTAACCATGTTAAATTTAATTTTGTCCCAAAACCTCACTGTATATTAATCATCAATTATGCTCTTTTTGGCTGTAAATGTCTTGTGACATTGTGCTTGCTAAATATTTGGTATTTTTCCTGGTTAGGACACTGTGACAATAGCTGAAGAGCAGGTGGTGTTATATCTAAATAAATAAATGGCCTATACGTCTTTATTTTTTTCTGTTGAATGCTGGTTCAACCAGACAGAAGAGCAAAACCTGGACAATCCTCTGACCTGCAGAAGTAGGGACTATTTCTGAATTTATATAGCACATAATTTAATAACACTTGCACATTCTTGTTCTTGAGGCACAGTGTTTCAGAATGTTTGGCATTATGTTAAGGCCCAAAAAGAGTCGAGTTATTAAGAAAGTTTTTGGAGAACTTTGTCATACAATTAACAGCGGGAAGCTGTATTGGTGCTTATCTTGTCTGAACTTCTTGCAGCTACTAGATTTATACACCTCACCCAACCTGGGGCAAGAGGCCCCTCGTCCTGATTCCATAATCAGATAACAGGATTCTTTCATGCATGACATTGTTAGCCATTGCCTCACCCAAATAACTAAAAGTGTGGCCTAGATCCATAGTTTGAGACACTGTGAATTCCAAGCATAAAATATAAATGTACTAAAAATGCCTAGAGACATATTTGAAGACTAATTACACTGCTCTCTTTTCAATTCTGATTGGTCATTATTTTAATTCATCAAATATTTTAGTGAAATGACCATTAGTTTAATGGACCATAATCCATATGTATGAAGCTGTGCTAGTCTGTAATATTACTCCGCTATCTCTTTCTTTTCATATAATTTCAACTCATATCAGTGTTTCATGTCCATTTATTAATTTATTTGGAAAGTACTTGTATAACATGAAGGAATAATGTACCATTAGCTTTGCATCAGGTTTATTAGCCGATAATATGATGATCACCTTTCAAAGGATTTTTTTAAATGTTTTTAAAGGTCTCTTATTCTCAGCATTTACTTGATCAAAAATACATTGTACTGTGAAATATTATTACAATTTAAATGAACAGTGTTCTATTTTAATATATTTTAAAATGTAATTTATTTCTGTGATGCAAAGCTGAATTTTCCGCATCATTACTCCAATCTTCAGGGTCACATGATCCTTTAGAAATCATCCTAATTTACGATTTGGCGCTTAAGAAATATTTCTTATTGTTATCAATGTTGAAAACAGCTTAGTATTTTTGTGAAAACTGTGATACATTTTTTTTAGGATTCTTTGATGAATAGAAAGTTCAAAAGAACAGCATTTGTTTGAAATTTACCTCTTCTTTTCTGTCACTTTTGATCAGTTTAATACATCTTTCCTCTTTTCTTAAAAAAAAAAAAAAATCCTACTGACCCCAAACTTTTGAACATTGACGTTGACATAGTACTGAGGGATTTTCTGCAAATACTACATGAATACACATAATGCTAAAACTTATGTCAGACAAAAAAAAGCAGCTTTCAAACAATTTGACCCATTGTTCTGCGTCAAGTCCTAACTGTGGCAAAACACCAACCAATCCAAATTCCTTGAGAATAAAGCAGCATACACAGATCAGTCATCAGCTCGAATGTCATATTAGTGGAATTTGAATCACTATTCTAAAAGTTAAAATATGAAATCCACTCTTGACAGTAAAAAATCCACAACTAGACCAGACACATTCATCTCCAAACAGAAGAGTCTTTGATTGACATTAACAAATAGAATGGATTCAAAGGGTCTATGTTTGAAACAGAACTGCAGATTTTTTCGGCACAACAGCAGCACATTATAAATCAAGAGGGAAGTGCTTGGAGCTTAGCTGGAAGACATGGATGAGCACAATGAAGCACTTTTTTGAGCAAAAATTGACATAAGATAGAGATGTTCAGTCATCAGGCAGAAACCAACTGCCACTTGTGTCTCAACAACTATTTGACAAGTGGAACAAACAATGAAAACACCATATAAAAGTAGTCTGGAGTTTGGTTTGATTCTGTATTTTTATTGAGTTCTCCTCATAAGTTGTTTATAGTTATAGTAATTACACACTCATACATGATTTTCTTGAGACTCTTATTAACTCCAGGTGTATAACCAAAATGCACAGTGTTTTTTTTTTTCTATTTTCCCATGAATTTTGCCACTAATGCCCAGGCTGGGAAAGAACTGCTTTTCTTCTCAGCTAGTGAACTGCGAAATGACTGATAATTGTGAAAAAAAATGCTCTCTTGGCTCTAAGAGTTTATGTGTTATGTCTGGTGAAAGGCTAATCTAGTTGTGTATTTGTGCAATTCTGAGGTTACTAGCTCTGTTGATTAGATTACTAACCTTTTTCAAATAGACTAAACTTACAGGCCTTTATTTGAATGTTATCTTTGAATGTTGTTTACCTTGATTCTTCCGTCTGTGAAGCAAATCTGCTTCCTTATGTTTGCTGCCAAAAATCTGGTGTTCATATTTTTCGAGCTCTAAAGTCCTTCCTGAAATCAAAATGAGTCTATTAATACCATCCTGACGTAGTAAGCATCTTTTTCAATTTACAGAAAACACACTGTGTAATCCAGATGGTCTTGCCTTTATTAAAAGAATAAAACTTTCTTCTGTGGAACACAAAGGGTGAAAATGTGTAGACTGTCCTGGCTGCTCTTTTCCATTTTCCATATTTTCCAGCATCTCAAAGCACCATAATATGACTTGAGAGCTGCAGTGGAGGAAATCATTTTCAGTGAATGATGACTTACGTTTTGGCCTGTTCACCATGCAAATCTATAAAAAGACATATATAGAGTGCTCAAGTCATATGTACTACTTTTATTATAATTCCCTTATAATCACTTTGGAGCTTGATGGCAACTGCCTCTTTTCAGTTCCATTAAATGAAAGAGAAAAGCAGTTTATAGCAAATTGAACTATTCCTTTAAGTGTCATTTATTATTAAAGGGTTAGTTCACCCAAAAATGAAAATTCTGTCATTAATTACTCACCCTCATGTCGTTCCACACCCATAAGACCTTCGTTCATCGGAGCGTGTGTCAAACTGCCAAAGTCACGTGATTTCAGTAAACGAAACTTTGTTACGTCATAAGTGTTTCAAAACGTTTTGAAATTTCAATGGTTCACGTGACTTTGGCAGTTTGATGCGCGCTCCGAGCCACTGATTTGAAACAAAAGATTCATAAAGCTTCGAAGCTTCATGAAGTAGTGTTTTCAAATCGCCCTTCATTAGATATTGTTGAATAAAGTCGTTATTTTGTTTTTTTTGGTGCACAAAAAGTATTCTCAGTCGCTTCATAACATTAAGGTTGAACCACAGTATTCATATGAACTGTTTTAAATATGTCTTTAGTAGCTTTCTGGGCATCTGAAAGTGTTAATTATCTTGCTGGAAATGGAGGCCTCACTGAGCCATCGGATTTCATCAAAAATATCTTAATTTGTGTTCCGAAGAGGAATGAAGGTCTTACGGGAGTGGAACGACATGAGGGTAAGTAATAAATGACAGAATTTTCATTTTTGGGTGAACTAACCCTTTAAGATTGAACTACTGTAGTCACATTAACTATTTTAATGATGTCTTTACTACCTTTCTGGGCCTTAAAAGGGGTGACTGTGTTGCAGTTTATCGAAGGCCAGATAACTCACAGATTTCATCAAAAATATCTTCATTTGTGTTCTGAAGATGAACAAAGGTCGCATTTGAAACGACATCAGGGTGAGTAATTAATGACACAATTTTCCTTTTTGAGTGAACTAACCCTTTAATACATTCTTTGCTTTTATAGGAATGCAAAGCTCACCAGGGCTGCGAACGTGTTTCAACAGCAGCCCGCGAGCTGCTGATCACAGCTTTGGCTCCAAAGGCAGTGACTGAACTACCAGCATCAGACTCCTCGGCGATCCTCCCCATCTCCTCCCTCTCCTCCGCAGTGAGAGGTTACCCATGGTGCAGAGTGCTCATAATGAGAACATGCTGGAGATGCTTTGATGAGGCGGCCTTACTGGTGTATGCATGCATGTGTGTGCCAGTGGGTGTTCCTGCAGTCGTAGGTGTGTGTGTGTGTGTCTGTTCCCCTTCCTCTTTTGTTGACCCACTGTTCCCAAGAAAGCTGACCTGACTGGGAAAACAAAAGCTGCACTCTTATTGACCCACTTCACACTGGTGCATAAATCTGATTGGGTGACGCTGTTCTTTTACCTCACACTTGTTGTAAAGAATGTGCGCTTTGGGTTCAACTTGAAAGAAACGGAAATATTTTGTGATCACTCTTTGTTTAATCTTATACTACGTCTAGAAGCATGTTTGCCCAAAGTGGTCATTTGCAATCGGTGAGAATCTGAAGAATTATCATGTCTTGAGCTCATTGGTTACATTTTATCTGGATTCTGATTTTATGAGCCCATTCCAACTGACAGCATACCAGACAGTGATATTTGAAGAGTGATTAACTTTTATGTCTGAGAAGCACTCTGCTCACAATGGACTTCACCTTATCCTTTGCATTGCACAAGTACACCACGTAACCCCAAGTTAAAACTGCACTCCAGGTCATGCTTCGCTCAAGAGCGCTGGTGACAAGTTCACCTGGAAGAAAAATTGGGGCTGGAAGCATAGGAGAAACTCTGTACACATTCGAAATTGTTCCCAGTTAAAGACAGGATCAGATTTGTTTCTCTTTTGTTGACCCTTTTTCTTAATGGCAGTTCAAACTTTCCTCAGTACAAACAAAGTAGCTTAAAGGTGATGTCATTTTTTCCCCATGTGAATACATGACCTCATATTCAAGTTTAACATGCAGAAACAGCTAGATAAGTCATTTACATTGACTCAACCAATGGTGTGAGTTTGCAGCAGGACTGTCCCCTTGGTTGACCAATGGTGGATGGAGAAACATTTAGGAAACCTGTTTGAAATCTTTGTCATTATTTTTGTAAATCCGTTTGGTGATGCCAAAGTTATTAATTTTTGCACCACTAGTGTTGTCAAACAAAATTTGCAATCTGTTCAGAGAATGAGTAATTGTTTTTGCATTTTAGTTTGGTGCCACAGTGGCGCAGATATTACACAACATTTAATAATAACAGTGATGCCGGTGATTTAGTGTTTATGATCTTTCTGCCAACATGCTGGCAGTGCTATCAAATAAAGACTGCAGAAACAACACTCAGCTTAATCAAAGAAATCCAAACGTTTTTTTTCTTCGCTTTCTCAAACAGGTTATTGCAGTCTTTTACATTAAAGGATTAGTTCACTTCAGAATTAAAATTTCCTGATAATTTACTCACCCCCATGTCATCCAAGATGTTCATGTTTTTCTTTCTTCAGGCGAAAAGAAATTAAGGTTTTTGAGGAAAACATTCCAGGATTTTTCTCCATATAGTGGACGGTTACCAATGGTTTGAAGGTCCAAATTGCAGTTTCAGTGCAGCTTCAAATGGCTCTACACAATCGCAGCCGAGGAATAAGGGTCTTAGATAGTGAAACGATCGGTCGTTTTCTAAAAAAATAAAAATTGATATTCTTTTTAACCACAAATGCTCATCTTGCACTAGCTCTGCAATGCGCGTCCATGATTTCACGCATTACATAGTCACGTTGGAAAGGGAGGTGGTGGAAGTACCGATCCAGTGTCTACAAAGCGAACTGGCAAAGACTAAGTCAAATGCCCTTTACACACACACACACACACACACACACACACACACACACAAAAGGTAAAACAATGATGTTGGACGATTTTGAAGTTGGAGGAGAAAATGAGATGAGATAGAGTCACGTGTGATCTTTCCAACGTCGCGCATCATAGAGCAGTGCAAGACGAGCATTTGTGGTTAAAAAGTATATACACTTTTATTTTTTTCAGAAAATGAATGATCGTTTCGCTAGATAAGACCCTTATTCCTCAGTTGGGATCATGTAGAGCCCTTTGAAGCTGCACTGAATTGCAATTTGGACCTTCAACCCATTGGTAACTGTTGAAGTCCACTATGCAGAAAAATCCAGGAATGTTTTTCTCAAAAACTTTAATTTCTTTTCGCCTGAAGAAAGAAAGACATGAACATCTTAGATGACATGGGGCTGAGTAAATTATCAGGAAATTTGAATTCTGAAGTGATCTAATCCTTTAAGCCTTTTGATTAAGACTAATATGTTTTCTTCACTACATGGTTGCTCAAAAATATGAAACACAAATATAGTTTTTTTTTTTCTTAAAGGGATAGTTAACTCCTAAATGAAAATTCTGTCATCATTTACTCACCCTTAAATGCTATGGAGGTCAATGGGGCCCATCAACTGTTTGGTTACCCATATTTTTCAAAATATCTTCTTTTGTGTTCAGCAGAAGAAAGAAATTCATACAGGTTTGGAACAATTTGAGGGGGAGTAAATGATGATAGAATTTTCATTTTTGGGTGAACTATCCCTTTAAGTAAATATAATTAACCAGAGTTTAATTTGTACATTTTCTCACCTATTTTGATTTAGTTTCCTCAAAATTAGTATTTTTCAAGTATCTTATCTTCTATTTTTTATTTTTTTATTTTTTCTGTCTTGTTTTTTTTTAGACCAGGAAAAAAAACTAAAGCATCTTTGAGATCTCAAAAAAACAAAACAAAACTGCTTTAGTTATATCAAGATAACAAAAAGTTGAGTTCTTAAAAAAAAACAACTTGCTATTTTGAGGTAGCCTAAAAAGTTATCACGAAAAAACAAGACAATAACGCAAAAACAAAACAAGAAAAATATAATGCATGGTCTCCTAGGGCTTCCGTAGGCTACTTGACATCAAGAGCGCGTGGCGTCACGGGGGACGAGAATGCAGGTAGGTGGGTTGTCGCGGTAGGCTTTAGGACCCAGAGGACCTGTCTTGAAATGTTCATGTCTCGCTATCCTCTCGCTTCGTCTCGTTCATCAGTGCGGCTCTCGGATCACTCTCATCAGCTGTTGCACCGGCGCGAGGGCTGTTCTCACTCTAAAGCGGGAAACTTTCATCCACCTTCCAACCAGGATCCCATGTAGCTGAAAAAAACAGAAATGGCAAGGTATACGTGAGAAATGCACTTCAGAAGCCTTTCAGAGTGTAAATGATTAAGATGAAGAAAAAAAAAAAAGAGAGAAAAACTAAGCAAATGTGGGTCATCGTTGCAGGTGTCTCGCGTTTTTGGAGCGGTTCATCTGCTGCGTGTTCATTGCTCTGTCACCGGCTGCATCGCAGAGAAGAGGTGAGTACAGATCCGCACGGGATGAGAGCTGGACCAGTTGCACGTGTGTTCTTACACTTGTTGAAAAGTCGAGAGACACAGACTTCATTATCTGTAGTGCTGCAGTATTTGATCGAAGACAGCAGAATGATCAACATACAATCAAACCAAAAATTATTCAGACATTTTTGATAGGCTATTTTTGATATATATTTTTACTAGTGGGTGAAGGACACCATAGTTCATTTATGTAAGTGAGGATAGCAAAATAAAGTAAACTGACGTAGGCTATTATACCCAAAAATTCTTCATACAGTAAAATTGATAAAAATTTGGGACCAAGAATTATTCAGACACTTTGACCTGACCTTGTTTTGCTAGTGTTATCTGACATAATTAAGATAAACATTTTTTTTGACACAGTTTAACTCTGAGATCTTGTCATATTTTATTACCATTTTTTTTTTTTAAACTCTAGTGAATAAACTGTATTAATGAATGAAATGTTCAAGGTGTCTGAATAAATTTTGGTTTGACTGTATGATGTAAAAGATCATGTTGTCTAATAAATTTTGTGGAAAAAATTAGTCTATCTATCTATAAGTTCAACAATAAGGATTTTATTCTGCTTCCCTAGTCGGGCCAGCAGTTGCATTTTTTACTTGCCAATTTTTCCTGTCCCCAACCCAAAAGAATTATAATTTTAAAATATATATTAGATTTTTTTTAGATAGATAAAAAAAAAAAAAAAAAAACTCTGTTTTCTGGTGTGCATCTTATCAAAATATTTTGTCAGGTTTGGAGTTTTTTTTTTTTATTTATTTTTTTAAAGTTATTTTTAAGTTAGGTCTGTTTATTTTCCCCCATTGCTATGTTATTAGACAGAGGCGCCAAAATTTGCTTACATAATTTTTTTCCTTCATCCGGTGTCTTTGTCAGTGATTTTGTAAATGTTAGCCTGGACTTGTTTAAAGTTTCTGTGTCTGTTTGTGGGATCTGCCTACACCATACAGCAGTGATGGAGTCTCGTCCAATGTATATTGTTCTGCAATTACTTAAGTTGCGGACCATTTAATTAAGAAAAGGTCTGTACAGCTGTCATGTAAGGCAGGCATGAGACAGAGAGATCTTAGAAACTGAGAACCTCTTTATAAATATTTGATCGACAGAGATCACTGTTGCTGTCATCACATTATATAGGAATAATGGACAAACTTGCATCAAAGTTTGTGGGTGTGCCATTTGCCTTTTTTATTGAGGCACAATACTTAGGCTATGAGTGTTGCGTCTCAATTTCTCAAATAATGGATACCATGAAGATTCCCTGGTTGGGTTTATAAATTTATGGGAGGTAGTCAATTCTTGATGGGTCAAGTGTTCACTGTGTGACTCTATTTGAATGTCTGTTGTTTTATAGTGATGTAGTATTGTTGAGAGAGAGAGCTACGCAGTAATTTAAATAATCACAGATCAGATTCACTTTGTATAAGTGACTGGGACTGTCAGAGTGCAGACTACTTTCTTGCCTCATAGTGGACTTTTCTTTTGTCATGCCATCAATTTGTCGCTCTTTGACTGATCGTGGCCTGAGGCTGCACAGCAGGCCGGAGGAGAACAGCTGTAAAAGGACACCCCACTGGGATATTTAATCGCAGAGCGAAATTCTGCATTAAAAATCACAGCAAACAAGGCTTCCCACCTGCTGTATATGGATGCCTAAACGATAGGAGGCAGGAATGTCCTGTTGAGAACTCTGTGGTTGCAAGTAACAATACGCTTTTACCCAAAACAAAGCTTTTCTTCATGCTCAGGGATACCTGGAGACCAAATGACCTCAATGACCTGTTCTCTGTGCAGTTCTTTAGTTAGACCAGCTTTGTACGTTACAAACTTGATTGCAAATGTGATATTAGTTTTATACAATAGTTCTATTAACAAAGTTAATATTACTTTGGCAAAAAGAAAAGGAAGTTAGTTTGTAGCACTTATAAAACACGACTGTTGTATGGTAGATACCTAACACTTGTTGATTTACTTAGACTTTAGTAACCCCGACAGCTCTTTGATTGCTGATGCTTCCTAACTTGTTACTTTATTTCATAAATATCTCGTCTGTTTCTTGTTGGATTGATGATCTCATAGTGTTTATATAGCTTCAGAAAATAGCATCAACTTTGTTGCTTTTCCATTATGAAATAATTTATTGTTGGAAATTTGTTGATGAGGTTTAAAAGGCTGGATTAAACATGATATGACATGATGACTTTAAATGCAAGATTTGTGGTAACTGCCTAAACATGTTTTACTGAGTCCTTTGAACACCCACAGGCACTAACATATATTCGCTAATCATATTTTAAAACCAATGGAATGCCTTCATTTTCATGACATAGATAAAATGTAATCATTACAACAAAGTCCTTGAGTTTTCATACACCGGTGATCGACGATATGTTTGATGAAAGGGCGTGATCCACAAGTGAAGCGTGACCTTTTAGTTAGCGGCAGCATTCTTGTAGGTGAATGGCAGTGCTATCTTAAAGGAATAGTTCAGCCAGAAATTAAATATTTTGTCATTATTTTCAGATTTGCATGCTTTTATGGTGCTTTTTTTGAATCCACATTTTTTGTGTGGATAGCAGCTCTGTTCTGGTTCAGCAACTCCTGTGGTTTCAGTAATCCACAGATTTTCCAGTCAATAAACAGATTCACTTATAGCAGAGTCTTTTTCACTTGCAGACTCTAGTGGGGGGCCCGTTTCTCTGTCTGAGAAGTGTTGATGCAGAGATGTGAATTGAATTTTTCTTTAACCCACCTCTTCTTTTCAAGGGGAGCAGTGGAGACGGCATTATCCTGTGAGCTAAAAGGGCTGTATTTAACCCACTTTGTGAGAACGGGAGCCCCTGGGATCAAGAGATGGCTAAAGTGTGTGTGAGGGTCAGTGAGTGAGAGAGAGAATGTGTGTTTGTGCACTTCTCATGTACCGCATCAGTACAAAGAGTCTGGATTTATCATTAAACTTAGAGGTATTGTGATCTGGCAACCGGTGATGCAAAGGATTTACAAAGCTGTCAAGCAAAATCATAGCTCTCATTTTTCACTTTTCCACTATCACCAATTCAATTGAAGCATCCCAAACTTCTCTGTTTTTAGTCGTCACTTGTGTTTTAGATTTGTAATGCATACTCCATGCAATGAATGTTCTCATAACATTCATTATAAATCAATAGTTCACGGGTAGAATTCAGCTTCCTTTTCATACAAATTAATCTCTCTAGATCAGTGGTTCTCAACTGGTTTTGCTTCAGGAACCATGTTTTTTATTGAAGACATGAAGTGGAGATGCTCAACAGTAACAAAATTGTTTATAACACAAAAGTAAACAAGTACTTGGAATGCACACAGAATGTATTTTCTCTGCCTCGTCATGCACAATTATGTTGTCCATTTTTACAGTTAATGTGTTTAGTTAGTCAATTTGACCCAGCAATGACCTGCAGTATATGTAATGAGGCAAATCTCACACCTTGACATGAAAAATATAAACCGAAGATTGAAAGTTCATGCTGTAGGTTTGTCTGCTGTGCTGCCTGTGGCTTTTTTCCTCACAAAATTTAAAACCTATGTAGGCTACATATGCAACATAGGTTGAGACTTTATTATTTGGAACAATCTGGCAAAGTTACGTAAAAGGCGATTTATTTTAAAGTAGGGTCTAGGATAAATGTTGGGTGGTGTGGGTCAAAATTGACACGTTTTTTCTGTTTATCAGCCAAGTGGGTATAGTTATCAACCAGTGAACCCCAAATGGCCAAATAATGGCTTATCACAACAGATTTGCTTTAAATATATGCATGTTTTGGAGATGTGATACTCCAACATGCCAGCTAAAAGGGTGGGGACCGCACTGATGAATGGGAACTTACTGCGACACATCTGTGTTTTACAGCACAGTGTTGTAATCTATTCACAGTAATCCTGCAAGAACAGAGGGTACTGCTAACATTCAGTGACAGGAATGAGAACATATGTTTCTCCTTAATGCTTGTCATTTTTACTTTACCACACAATAGTTGGGGGGCTTAAAGGATGGGCATTCTAATCGCATGCGTAATGTCTGAGATTTAGAGTTGATGAGATCAGGAGTATAGAATTTCAGACTGAATGATTACAGCAGGTAAATCATTTAGTTTGTAGGTTACTGTTTTGTTTGATACATTTAATTTAGAGCCCAATTGGTTTATTATACACACCATCCTTAGAAATCACTATAAACTTAAAGGGTTAGTTCACCCAAAAATGAAAATTCTGTCATCAATTACTCACCTAGACCTTCGTTCATCTTCGGAACACAAATTAAGATATTTTTGATAAAATCCGATGGCTCTGTGAGGCCTGCATTGCCAGCAAGACAATTAACACTTTCAAACACCCAGAACACTACTAAAGATATATTTAAAACAGTTCATGTGACTACAGTGGTTTTACCTTAATATTATAAAGCGATGAGAATACTTTTTGTGCGCCAAAAAAACAAAATAACGACTTTTCAACAATTTCTAGTGACGGCTGATTTCAAAACACTGCTTCATGAAGCTTCGAAGCTTTACGAATCTGTTGTTTCAAATCAGTGGTTTGGAGTGCCAGAGTCACGTGATTTCAGTAAACAAAGCTTTGTTTACGCGGTCCGAACCACTGATTCGAAACAAAAGATTTGTAAAGCTTCGAGCTTTTTTCTCAAAAATATCTTAATTTGTGTTCCTAAGATGAATGAAGGTCTTACGGGTGTAGAACAACATGAGGGTGAGTAGTAACTGACATAATTTTCATTTTTGGGTGAACTAACCCTTTAAAGCTGCAGGCCGTAAGTTTCGCCTCTTTGTCGCCATCTCTGTTTGAAACCTGCAATTGCAGTTATTTGCGGAATTATCATTTTACGTGGGTTGTGCATCTGCATGGCTCCTCAGCGTGGATAAATCTAATGTTTTGAGGAGTAGGCTGTCAGTCACCGCACAGGTGTGGATACTGTACTTCGGAATTGCAGATACTACGTTTCTCTGGAAAATGTCATCTGAACAAGTAGGCTAAGTAACATGTCTGCCACTTTTGTTGACCAACTGGAAAAAAAGTTCTACAATAAATCTGATGGTGATTAAACATAACGATCGCAAAGTTAGCTCATATCACATCAAACAGTTGTTCTCAAATTGTTAATGTTAACAACATCAACATTGCGTGACTATGTGTGTTTAGTGTGTATTAGCGTTATATAATTAGCATTATTTACCCAATAAACCTTTAAAATGTTAAAATGAACATTAAAATGAATCTCTGTGTCCATTTTTAACCTGTTCAAAACACAGAGTTCACGCCACCTTTCAAAAGCCCTGCCGATATTTTTATTCTTGTTTTCGCACGGGCCTGAACGCATTCCCTTTTTTTGCTGTAGCCACTCCACAGTCCGAAGTCTTTTTTACTACAGGTGATTCACTAGTTGTCAATGAGGATGGTCGTCTTTACTGTTCTTGATTACAATCCGCCATCAAAATGACAAGCTTAATTATTCCAGCTGCTGTAAAAGAGTCTTCAAATGACCCGCCACCTGCAGCGTGCGGGACTCCTTTTTTATGTATACAGACGTATTGACGCAAAGGCAAACTCGTATTTTCCGCCGAAACCTACCAGTACCACTCGTATTAAAAAACATTATTACAAGCTTACCGTTGTGAATCGGGCTAAGGTAAGGATAGTTTTGAACACTGGCTGGTTATGTACTTGCTCAATTGGATCATTTTTAACCAAAAAAAGTTTTGGATTGCAGCTTTAAGCAATGGCAGATGTATGTAGGGTTTGAAGTCCTGCCGGTCATGTTTTTGTAAGCTTTAACTTTATTGGGTCACAAAGTTAGATTTGCTCTTTGTTCGCTTGGCACAATGAGCTATCAGCTGTTCCTCCAGTGCATTTGTGTCGATCCTCTCAATAAAAGCAGGTGTGCGCTGTGGCTATTCACAAGGTCAAAGCTGAAAGGTCTCTCATTTTGGTCTAGTGCCATAAACGCAGCTCTGTCTAAATGATATCTTCCCGAGACAATTAGGCCTATTCTAAGTGGTGATTTAGTGATCTTCAAAGCTTTCCAAGGTTTAAACCACAATTGAATTCTAGAAAATATTTGCTAACACATGCCTCATTCCACTAGATATTTATTCTCCAAGAGCTTTGATGTGAATTTGCTGTAGCATGTCCTCTTCCTTTTCAGGGTGATGCTGTAAGCGCTAGCAGCTGTTGTTTGTATTTTTTTTTTCTTCATGTAGCGTCAGTCCTTAGTGTCTGAACCTCTTGGTCTCACACTGAGCTTTAGCAATTTAGTGCCAAAAACCAATAGGAAAACCATAATTACAGCTTTTGGGTCATGAAAGGACGATTTGTAATACTCTTTATGGCCCGCACCCTACCATCATCATGGCTAATAGGCCGCTGAGCGGCACTGAGTGCTCCTGAAGTCCTTCCTGCCCAGGTTGAAACCCTTACTTTTTTTGCTCCCTTCACCTGTAATTGTGGCTCTATAGCGTTATTTGACAAATGACAGGCCAATGGGTTTTGTACACATCTCAAATTCCCCAGAAAATGCACCTGTGGTTTAAAGGCGTTAAAGGCAAATAGGAAAAGTTGACTTTTGCCGAAATAGCATTATGTGGATATAGACACTGTGTACTTTTATTGTAAGGTGTATTGTGTACCAGATGATGGATTGACTTCCTATTTGGGTTTTACAGATAGCGTCTTGCTTTTGCAGCTGTTGTGGAAGAAGATTGTGTTGATAAGGAGGGGTAAACGGGTGGGGTTAGGGACAACTGTGCGTTATCTTTATTACTGTCTGTTGTCATCGGTGTAAAGTTGCACTTCAGTGGATCTGAGGCGGATAGAATGGATTTTTGGCCTGTTGCTTGTCATTCAAGGAATGTTTCTCGAGCAGCAAATCAGCATATTGGAATGATTTCTGAAGGATCCTGTGACTCTAAAGATTGAAATGATGGCTGCTGAAAATTCAGCTTTGCCATCAGGAATAAATTACATTTTAAAATATATTGAAATATATATTAAAATTTGTTTGTTATAAAATATAATTTAAAATATATTGAAATATATATTGTTTTTTATGTACAGTATTTGATCAAATGCAGCCTTGGTGAGCAAGAACAAAATATATCTAAAAAAACAGTAATTCAGATTTACATTTTATACTGTCAAATTGAGTCTGTACAGTTTTTTTTTAAATTGGTAGAAACAAAAAGCCAACTAAAAATAATTTATATGATCGTCTTATGTCTCTAATTACAGTCATTTTCCATTTTATGTCTTCTAAATGGCAGCTGGCACACGAGTACTGTTTTGAATAATTGTTCTCTATGACGATTATTATGTGTAATTGCAAAAGATGAGAGCTGAACTGGTTTTATCTTGCCTGGAAGCAAATCATTTTAACTTCCAAGGTGATCATTTTGATTTAGTGAGAATTTTATGGCATGCAGACGATTGTGTAAGTATTTTCATATGTAAGTGTATCAACGCTGACACTAGGGCGATATAGCTTTAAAAAAAAGTCACAATATTTTTCAGCCTTTTGACAATTTTCAATATGTTTAATATCTTGACCAAAGAGCCATTGTTGCATTCAAAATGTTAAACGCAGGACTGGGAAATTACTGTAAAATGTGATTAAAAATAAACAACCGATTCTTTAAAATAAACTGTTCAAAAATGATGATTACTCTGTAAACCCTAATGCTCAAAATAATTAATTGGTTTGAGTAGGGTAAACTTCAATTAAACAAATTAGTTCAATAAAATTTATGAGTTTTAGAACTTTCTTTTTCTTTTGAGTTCACAAAACTGACACATTTTAAGTAATCTGAATTGTATTACTGTTTTAAGTTTTATAAACTTGTTTCTTTAAATTTAACAAACATATTTAACAGAAACTTGGCTAGAATTTCTTTTTCCCAGCATTCTTTGACACTCGAAAGGGAGAGTAAATGCTAAAATTAAGTGTTATATGCTTTTTTTGTGCAAGATTAATGTTAAGTGGGAGATTTAGTAGTGATTTAATGTTTTGCTGTTTGTTTTGCTTCTATATTGCCGTACTCATTCAGCAATTGCTATGCTATGCTAATGCTATCAAAGCATTAGTTGCGTCCCAAATGACGCACTATACACTATGTACTTATGCACTATGTACTCATCCATGTAGTGTATGAATTTTATAAGCTTATTTTGTCATTAAACATCGGAGTCTGTTCCCCCCTCCCCCTCAGAAACGTAATTAAAGCTACGTCAGTTGAGTGCATGAAGTGTCCAACACTTTTTTTCCGTTAATTTAGTGCATCATCCGGGTATTTAAAGTGCACTTTTTCTTATTGGAATTTTCTGTGTGAATGCACTTCTCGCACTATTTGTACTTAAAAATGTTATAGAATAGTGCATAAGTACGCGAATTGGGACGCACCTATTGTGTTACCAATGAGCAATTTAGCATTTACTGAATTAGCTTGTTAAAGCTAGCCAAGTTTCTGCTACTAAAAATATTTAAGTTGAGATTACATGATAATTTTAAGTTAAATATACCTTAAATTGTTAAGAACAATTAAAATGTATGAGTACAAAATAATAATCTGCCAGTTCTGCTTACTTAAACTTTCAATTTCTTAACTTAAACATTTTGATGTAACTGATTACCTAAATTTTTTTGAGTTTTGCCAAGTTATTCGGGTTTAGTGTGTAACGAAAAACTTGACATTTAATGGCTAAATAAATAAATTTACTGAAATATTCATTATATCCAACAAAATAACAGTGAATGAATCGTAAATACTCAATATATCGCACAGCCCTACCCTGACATGTTTTCTAATAGGAGATATAAAATATGCTTGTGCAGATAGTCATCTCATCTTTAGATCTTGACAATTGGTCAGTAATGAGGGGCTGCCAATAGGAAAATGGTTTCCATGCCAACCAGGTGTAGATTTGTCAGGCACAAAGGGTAGTTTGGCCCCTGTGTGAGAAGTGAGATCCCGTTACCTGGCACTTTATCCTTCCACCAGCTTAAGAAGTGTTTACATGTCCCAAGTAACAGTCTGCTGAACGCAGAGCTGGATGAAACCAGATACAACATCCCAAGAAATCCATACCAGCGCCTTTATTCTCATGAATGAAAGTGGGATTTGAATGACCACCACTGTACACCACACAAGACTATTAGGGCAAAGGCCAGTGAACTGATACCTTTAGTCGCTCCAGGCAATTTAGCGTCCATTTCTGCTCTATATGTGCTTGTGAATTTTATGGTTTCTTGTTATCGTATGGGTTTCTTCTTATCTTTTTTGTAGATTCTCTGTTTTTTAAATAGGGTTTTAATACTGTTCACTCTCTATTTTCTGATAAGTTTTCCTTGAAGTAGCCTTTAAAAGATGATGTTTGAAATTCCCTCCTTTCATTCATTCTTTCATCAACAGCAGTGTCCACAGACAGTTCTCTTGTTTCACCCCACATAAATCTTTCTCCCCAGTGGTGTGAAAGACGTCTGTCCCCTGGGCAGGGGAGATTACCATCAAGGGCAGTGGGCTTGAGAACAAAACACAGATTTGCAGAGGTCCTTTACCCATTTCTGTCTCTCCTGAGAGTTCTGGGAATGGGGGCTGAGGTCAGATATGGGAGACGGTATCATTCATGCTCTTTAGTTGTCAGGGAAAGAATGCAATGAGACTTAACACTCTAAAGGCCCTCTTGAGGCAGGTGCAAAAACCCTGTTTTCTATAGCAACACCTTTTTCTATAGGAGGTCACATGAAATGGCATTCAAGGATCCTCTAGGTTCTCACTGCTAGTGCAGCTCTCTTCTTTGCTTTGACAGCTAGAGGCATGTTAAGGCATGCTGGGAATAGAGCAAATATTGTGCTGTGACCATTTTCTTGCCTTCTTTGATTTCAAGTGTGGTGAGTCAGGGATGTGTGGGTTTAACATGGATGTAGGTTTAGTTTGGGAGGAAGTGTCTTTATTTGAAGGCTTGAGGGAATTAAATGATTCTTCACCCAAAAATGAAAATTGTCATCATTTACTCACACTCATGTCCTTCCAAAACAGTATGAATTTTTGTCTTTTGTGGAATACAACAGGAGAAATTCTGAAGATAGTGCTCATTTTTCCTTTACAAGCAGTACAAGCAGTACAGTAAATGGGAACTAAAGCTTTTAAGCTTAAGAAAAGGACACAAAAGCAACAGAAATGTACATTAACAATGGTTTTTAGAACTAGTGTGCTATATTCCAAGTTATACAATAGTTTTGTGTGACAAATGGACCAAAAGTTAAGTTTTTATTCCATGATATTCTTCAACTCCAGTGAACCAGATCAACGATTCATTGAAAAAATGTGACTCAATACATACAAATCTCTCTGTATGTATCGGTCAGAAAGTCTTTACTGTAACTTTTGGCCAATTAAATGTATCCTTGTTGAATAAAAAATCGAATCTCTTGAAGAAAAAAAAAAAAATCTTACTGATCCCAAATATTTATTTAGAATTTATTTGTGTGGTCTGATCCTCACGCAAAGTTATTGTATGACCTCACAATACTTGAAATATAGTGTACGAGTCATATGGACTTCTTTTATGATTCTTTTGTGGTGCTTTTGTTTCTTTTCTTTTTTTGAAGATTGAAAGCTTCAGTTCCCATTCCTTGTAACTGCAAAAAAAAAAAAAAGAGTGTGTAACAAAGTTTTCATGTTTTGTATTCTACAGAAGAAAAAAGTCAAATGGGTTTGTAAATGATGACAGAATTTTAAATTTTGGGGTGAGCTATCCCTTCAAATGTCTCCATGGATGCTGAAACAGTTTATTGAGATGCATAAGGATGCATCTAATTTGCTAAATAAAAACAGACTGCAGGGGCTGGAGGTTCTTAGTAGTTTTCACTAGGGAGTTTTTTTTTGTTAATTGCATGGGCTTGTATCAGCACAAAAGCCAAAGCATCACTTTGCTCAGCATGCTTGGAGGCCATAACTGTTCTGTCTGTGAGCTGGAACCGAAACAGTGAAGGAAGTCCTCTATTCTTCTCTGTAATGTAGGCCAGATGGCACAGTGCCATTCTTTGAGACATTCACAAAAAGGGAAGGGAATTAAGCCAATTGTGGGGTAGTTAGAACATTTAGAGAGCAGTGAAAGATTTGCCAGTCCATTCCTTTACAAAGCTATAGAGTTATCCACACAACAAGTGAGGGAGGGCCATCATTTTGGAAGAGTCAACAGTTGACTCTCTTGTTACAGGCTTTTTGGCTGAAATTTCCCAAGCTGCTTTGCTTTATGGTAAGTTGGTGGAGAGAATGAACATGGTTCATTGAAGTGCTCTAGGTTTATAATACCGTTATGCACCAGTTACCCTGGCTACATCGCTGCATGCTTGAATTTTTTTTTTTTTTTTTTTTTATATAAAGATATCAGGCTGCATGACAATTGACGTTTTCCATTGCCCCAAAGCCAAGTTGGAGCAATAGATTTTCATTTTTTTCTACACCCTTGCAATGTTCTAACATTCTTTGGCACTGTTTTTCTGTGTTCTGAAATTTTTTATGCCACTGAAGTCTGTTTTGTCCTCGTTTTTCTGTTTGTGATCTCTTTGATGAACTAGAATTCTGTGTAAAGCGAGACCTTATTCACAATACTGTTTCTTTGAATTTGCTCATTTACAGTGTGTTTATTAACTTTAGTGAATAACTGCTTTGAGGTACTGGGGAAAAATTCTGTTTCAAATGAATGCTGTTCTTTTGAACATTCTATTCATCAAAGAATCCTGAAATTTTACAAACAAATGTATCAGGTTTTCCACAAAAATATTAAACTCTTTAGTCGCACTGTCGCGACTTCGGGCTTGACGTCACTTTGTTTACCATGGTATACATTTACAGGTACTATATAGAATACTGTCTAAAAATATTGAGAATGATAATAAATTATACATCATTTGAAAGTTCTTATGGTCTGTTATCAATCTCCAACCATTATAGCAGCACAACAATTATAATAATAAGAAATGTTTCTTGAGCACCAAATCAGCATATTAGAATGATTTCTGAAGGATCATGTGACACTGACTGGAGTAATGATGCTGAAAATTCAGCTTTCCATCACAGAAAGAAATTACATTTTAAAATAGAAACAACTTTACAGTTTTAATTTATAGTAATTAGGGGTGTAACGGTACACAAAACTCACGGTTTGGTACGTACCTCGGTTTTGAAGTCACAGTTCAGTATGGGTTCGGTACAGCAGGTGGGGTGAAAACTAAAGATAAAATTGCTTTTTTTTTTATTAAACAGTGGTTTACTGAACAAATTGTGACCTGTCTTTAAATATATTAAATTAAATTATAACTAAAAGTTTCTTAAGGATAAAAAAATTATCTCCGCTAATGCTATAAACTATGTAGGGAGCCCTTATTTGAACATTAGGCTACTAAATATTAAAGGTTAACAACTGAGCCCAAACTATTAGCCTTATTTCAATCGCTATTTATTTTTAGATATAATAATCAACACTCAAATAACAAATTGTATGCAAACATGTTGCACATAAGGCAGTTTATGCATTAACTTCTAAATCTGATTATAAAATTATGTTTTACTCCAATTTGTTGTTGAAATGTAATTATTAATACACAGTCGCTGTCATTTTCACAACAGATTTATTTAAACATAAATTAAATAATCAAGACATCACTAACTGGTTAAGTAAAATATAATGAATATATAGGCTAATATAGTGAATATATTAAGCGAAAGTGTTTTTCTGGCGAACTAACAAGCTGTGGACACTGAATGGCATTTCTGAGGGAAATGCTACATGACAAATTGCTAGCAGTTTTATTGTGGTGTCTTTCTGCCGTTGAAACACTGATTGAGTGATTACATGAGATATGACCGTTTCAGTAAGTTGTATTGTATCTTTCAACATACCTTTAGATGTTCATTTATGTTTATTTTGTAACTAGTATTAAAGAGGAAGAGATGATTGCATTCACTCGCGCACCGCGCTGCCGGTTGAACTGAGGCGCCTATACAGTGATCTGTCACGCTACATCAAAGCGCGTCAAAACGCAATTTCCTGTTTGGATTTCGTGATTTTGTGGAATTTGAAGGATGACACTTTGTTTCTTATCGAAAGTAATAAAACGCAGAGCTTATTGGTGGTTAATGGTGGTCAGACTACAACGCTGTATTCGTCGTGTACTGCTTTTGTCTTTGTCCGTTGTCATAATTCACCGGGAAACCAAAGTGTTCCCAAACAGGAAACCTTAATGTTGCAATGTAATGCATTCGGTACACACGTGCACCGTACCGAAAGCCCTGTACCAAAACAGTTCAGTACGAATACGTGTACGTTACACCCCTAATAGCAATATTACAGTTTTTACTATATTATTGATCAAATAAATACAGCCTTGGTGAGCATAAAAACCTCTTTCAAAAACATTAAAAAATTGTAAGCAAAACTTTAGTAAGTTATTGTATAATATTAGATTATTTGGTGCTTAATCAAAAAATTAATGGAGGAACCGCAATCATGAAGTGGAAATAGAATCAGAACTAGAATCATTAAATTCTTTATGATTCCCAGAATGCACAATGCTACAGTACACATGGTCTACCTAGTGATCTGTCTTACCAATTCCCGAGACACAATGAACAATAAAACTTGTGTATCTCCACTGGAATCCAGGTCAGTCTGAGTTTAGTCCTATAAGAATAGAGACTAGTTGGGTCAGGTCCATGTTGGTACCTGGTGCTGATTGATGTCATGATTTTATCTAGCTTAGAACGTTCAGATGTAGAGTCATTGTGTTCAGATGTAGAGTCATTGGCTACGAGTCTCATGTCTCCTGTTGTTGGAGCACATTTACTATGTCTACAAAACACATTCAGTTAATGAGTGCTCTCCTGAGGCAAGTGTCACCACAGTTCTCAGAGAGATTCTTCCCTCAGATTATCATTCCTTTGCCCTTTATTATCTCGAGTCGAGTGGCTGGAAATCTTAGACCCTCTTTGGAAATCGTCTCACGGAAAACAATGTGACCGCCGGTCTCTTTTCAGCCTGCCTGTCACTAATTGCGGGACAGGCACGGCCCTGACTGATGAAGGACCCCTTTGTCATGCTCAGTGGTCCTGTTGAATCTAAAGCTTCTGATGTTGCTTGAGGCAAGACGTCACCCCTTAGATAATTTCTTACTTCATTACACAGGATTACCATGTCGACTAAAGAAGGGTAGGTTATAGTTACATATGAGTGTGTAGAGGTAAGTTTACTTCTTAGTTCTGTTTTATCAGCAAGACTTAGACTTCAAGACTAGTCATTCTTACAAACAAGCAAAAAGGTCACATTCTGTCCACTAATCCTTAAGTATTAGCTTTCTTTAACAGTCAGTCACCAAACAACAGGGATTAAGTTTGAAGTCGGGACCGTTTCATTCCCCATGCCGTGGAATTTCATGCTAGCTTTGAGTGGTGCTTTCAGGGATATGTTTTGAAGTTGTATGGTTTGCATAATATCTGGTGTTTTCCGTGAAGACACCGTAAAACAGTTCTCTGCCTTTGTAGATATCACAGGGTGGGATTATGATGATGATGATGTGTGGTTTGACATGGCAGGGATTCTGTTTTGTACATTTCTAGATCATTTGAGTCACTTTGTGTGCCAACCAAGCACCATTTCTCTTTTAGTTTACTCTTGTACAGTACTCTTTGTACAGTATCAGTGAGCGAATCTCTTTTAAACCTAAGATTATAACCAAAGTTTAGATTAGTCATTTTCATTCAAGTGTGTAGCATGTTACCAGGCCTGGACAGTTTTGTTTTAACAAATCCCTGTTCCAGCAACTCTGGAAAACACTATTTGCATCTTTGCTGGTGATTCATGAGCCTGGCAATGAACAGCAGCACAATGAGAATGCAATGCTTTGACCACAGAAGAATGTTGGAGTGCTTTTATTTAACCATCATTCATGCAAGATATAGTATCATAAGTAGACTAAGAGGGACACCTGCTTGGACATGTAGCTTATACACGACTGTTTAAATGTTTTAGAAGTATTTTATGCTCACCAATGGAAAAGCTGAATTTTTCAGCATCATTACTCCAGTTTTCAGTGTCACATGGTCCTACAGAAATCATTAATATGTTGATTTTGATGCTCAAGAAACCTTTTTCTACAATTACAATTTATAGATGACAATTTATTGTTCTAAATGTTGAAAACAGTTGTGCTGCTTAATATTTTTGTAACATTTTTTTCAGTTTTTTTTTTTTTTTTCAATGAATAGAAAGTTCAATAGAACAGCATTTATTCGAAAGGTAACACTTTAGTATAGGGAACACATTCACTATTAACTACGACTTTACCCTCAATAAACTCCTAATTTACTGCTTATTAATAGTTAGTAAGTTAGTTGTTAAGTTTAGGTATTGGGTAGGATTTAGAATGTAGAATAAGGTCCTGCAGAATAAGGCATTAATATGTGCTTAATAAGCAACTAGTTAAAAGACCCTAAAATACGACGGCGTTCTACTTTCATAAGGGGGATTTGCGTCACGGCGTTTGTTTCCAAGCAGACCATTAAAGAATGCGACACACACATATCCCGAACATCCTGTAGAATTCAACCAACCAGATGACGACTTCGAAAATCGTGAAGTGTTTCCAGATCAGTGAGCCATATGCATCAGACGTTCAGCCAATGGTCCATGGGCGTGATGTCTGAGGCTGAGACTACACAGCTTGTGTGGGATCTTTTGTAAAATGGTAATAAATAGACATTGCCTTATATGAGGTTAAAAGGCTCTAATATGTCGGCCTGATTATTGGAAGTAAAAATTACAGACAGTGTTGGCTTAAAAGCCTTATCTTGTGTTGTGTCTTCACTAACATCCCTTTCAAAAGATCATTTAAAGATTCTAAACTTCTTGATTCTCCAAATTATGGTTTAAAATAAACAACAAAGAGAGTTTTATAATTTGTATGCTGTGCCTCTAACCAAAAGCTTGTCATTACATGGGAGTTCTCACACTGTGGCTTTGGGTCCCTTAAAGTAATTAAGATGAGAGTCTGATTTTGCTCACAGGTGTGAAGATTAAACGACTGATTATTAGGGTTGGGAATCGTGAGAAATATTCCGGTTCCGATTCCGGTTCTGCCTAACGATTCCGGTTCCATTAAAATATTTAAACAACTAATAAAAAATAGTAGTAAGGGAAAAAGGCACAATACTCGAGTCAAACAGTCCTTTTTGTATTTATTATTCTTGTAAAATGAATTTAACAGACTGTTAATCTCAACAAATTCGCTAACACTTTACAATAAGGTTCATTAGTTAACATAAGTTAACTACATTAACATGAACTAATAATGAACTGCATTTCTACAGCATTAATCTTTGTTAATGTTAATTTCAACATTTACTAATACATTATTAAAATCAAGAGTTATTTGTTAACATTAGTTAATGCACTGTGAAGTAACATGAACAAACTATAAATGGCTGTATTTTTATTAACTAACATTTATACTAACACAACAAAGATTAACAAATACAGTAACAAATGTATTGTTCATGGTTAGTTCATAAATGATCCTTATTGTAAAGTGTTACCACAAATTAGATAAGATGCTTGAACACACATGTAAGATTCAGACAGGTGAAACAGAATATTTTTGTAAATTGGATTCATAAAGACTTGTTTTTGAAAGAATGATTCAGTGATAAACACATTTTTAACAGTAAATTTGTTGCCACCTAGTGGCATAACAATGCAATCGATACAGTCGTTATTTGAAGTCCAGTTACTTTCAGCATGTAATTTATTATACATAAACATCAGCAATACATCAGCAATCTGAATAATAAACTTTTGTATACTTCTGTTATAATTGGAATAGGCCTATTTGTCACACAGAAATAATGATATTGTGCGTTTGAAAAGATTGTGAAGCTGTTTATATCTACACATGACAACTCTCTTTAGATCAACGGCAGTGTGAACGCAGATTTGAATGTCGCGATTTTATTTATCAAATGTTTAATATACACGGGCGAATCGTTGTCATTTAGGAATTAGATCGTGTGGGTGATGAAATCGAGAATGCGACTATTAATCGTGCAGCTTTGTGCACCCCTCTCTCTCTCTCTCTCTCTCTCTCTCTCTCTCTCTCTCTCTCTCTCTCTCTCTCTCTCTCTCTCTCTCTCTCTCTCTCTCTCTCTCTCTCTCTCTCTCTCTCTGTGTGCATTGAAATCTGACGTATATGAGTAGCGCGAGGGCTTTTCAGTGCATTCATTGCTATAATATTCATGATGTGAGATGTCTCTATTAAAGGATACACTCCCCGCACTTCGCACACCCATCACACCAGAACCGTTTTCGGAACTGAAACTTAGAAATCTTGCACGGTTCCGGTTCTTTTAAAAAAACACTACCGGATCCGGATGAGAACCGTTTCTCGGTTCCCAACCCTACTGATTATGGATCCAGCATTTGCTTCACAACCTGGGGACCTTCCTAAATAAGAGCAGTTGCTCAGTCTGAAAAATAGCTGTTTTCTATGTTCACCACCTACGCAGTGAAGACATCATGTTTATATTGCAAGAAAATGTGTTATATTGCGCAGTAGCCAATTTTTATTAGGCTGTGTCCCAAATATGTGGTAATGCTGTTGACTAAACCATAGCAAATCTAAAAAAAACGTAAAAAATGTTTGCTGCAAACCTTTGCCAGACCACATAATTTATATCACTTGTAGACGGAGTGTCGAGATTCTATTATTGTAAACTATTCATTATTCATCCTATATCACCATATGGAAAACGTTAATTGCTTTGTGATATGCCCCAGGGGTTGTAAATCTTTGGCTCTATCATTACAATGTTGTGGTGATAAAAGTCAAATCACTTTTACTCACTGATTGACAGGGGAATGCCAAGAATGCTGGATGTCTGGTTCGTGTGTCAGTGGATGCCCACAGAAAAGTGAAGCTGTGGGCCCCTATTTCATTAGATATGACTACTTACAGGAATGTGAACAGGCACTGACAGACTCTAGAGATTTTAAAATGAAGCAACACCAAAAAACAGCAACAGATTCCATGTTTAACAAGTTCACTGGGTTGAGAAGACCATTTTATATGTTTGAGATTTTACAGTTGATCCATTTGAGTTTTAAGCGAGAAGTGACAGAAGTCTCGCAAGCCTAAACAGTAAAAATTCTTGGTTCATTTAGTTTTGGATATTTGCAGTTTGGCGAATAAAGGCCAATTCACACTGCACCGACAGATGCGACCAACACAGACAATCACCAGATTACAGAACGTCACTTCTCAGACATTCCATGACCCGACAAACACAGATTCAACAAAAACGCAGACCAACGCCAACAGATGCTGACGGGTAACACTCATTCGACAAAAACTGACAAAGTGTGTGTTGTCGTCTGTCGGCGCAGTGTGAGTTGGCCTTAAGTGAACTCGCTTGATAAACTGATTTGTGAGTCATTTTTACAGATTCAGTTGAAAGAACCTGTTCATAAGAGTCATAAATTTGACTCACAGATCATTTGCTTCTAGACTAACATGCTTATAAAGACACCGGTTTTGTGTTCAGGTATATTCTTGTTAAAGACTTGTTAAGCCCGGTTCAATTGACATTTACCATTGAAACAAAAGCTTAAACCCTTTCCTCTGCTTGTCATTGGATTTTTGTGGCAGCATTGCTGTGTGGCCTCACCTTGTCAGGTGCCAGGGATTAGGTGTATTAAGTGCACCCCTCTGAAAGTGACAATAGCAGGTTTGTTTGCGTCTCCTTAGAGGATCAGCTGAGCTCCACTCAGTTAAAAACCTCTGAGATAATCTGTCCTGGTGCACCAAACACATGCTTTTCATTCCCATGTAACAAATATGCTTTTCCTTTTGCAGTTTCTCGATGAAAGATAATACATTCTTGTGTATAGTCTTTGTTTAATATAGTTGTTGCACTGCTATATAATTATGCTGCTATACCATTTTATGGCCAAAATCTAATACAGCTTTGAGTGTAAACTTCCTGAAGAATGCAATATTCACATGGCATCAGGATGCACTATGGGAAGGAGACAAGCCGGCGGAGGCAGTGTGATGCTTTGGGCAATGTTCTGCTGGGAAACCTTGGGTTCTGCCATCCATGTGGATGTTACTTTGACACGTACCACCTACCTAAGCATTGTTGCAGACCATGTACACCCTTTCATGGAAACGGTATTCTCTGGTGGCTGTGGCCTCTTTTAGCAGGATAATGTGCCCTGCCACAAAGCAAAAATGGTTCAGGAATGGTTTGAGGAGCACATCAACGAGTTTAAGGTGTTGACTTGGCTTTAAAATTCCCCAGATCTCAATCCAATCGAGCATCTGTGGGATGTGCTGAACAAACAAGTCCGATCCATGGAGGCCCCACCTCACAGCTTACAGGACTTAAAGGATCTGCTGCTAACATCTTGGTGCCAGATACCACAGCACACCTTCAGGGGTACTTGAGATGCTGCTTATGCTTTGACATTAATGACTTTTCATCATCATGAAAGCATAAGCTTAGGAGCCTTTAAGACGCTTTAAGTATTGTGGAATAGTTGTGAACTCAGTAACCTCACTGAAAACCCATGGCGTGAGGACATTATGTAAAGGATTAATGCAAGTCCTGACCCTCAGACTGAATAAAGTTTGACATTAATTCATGATTGTGTGAAACCTCTGGTCAAGAAAAAGCAAATAATCTGAACGAACAAAGAAAGCTGCTCGAGACATTTTAAGTCTCAGTTTGGGCACCGTACTTGGTGTAAAACATTGTTTCGTGTATTTGTTTTGTTACCAAAGTCTGGTCAGGATCTGTTTAATCTGATTAGATTCAGCCTTTTACAAGATGGCAAAGGTTAGGGATTACTCCTTCAGAATACATGGACTTCACTTCTGCCAGCAAGAACTCTGTAAAATGTGCCTGGGCTGCCAGGAGCCACAGTGGGAAGATTTCAATGGATGTGAGCTTTAGCGGGCACTGGCCATCTTCCAGGAGTTCAAATGCATTATTCACACTGAGAAGCAAAGCAGCGACAAATTATTCCTCAATAAAGTCAGAGGAGTCTTGTATTTTTTCAGATTTGTGGTGGGACTTTCTCTGGAGGGCAGAGGGAGATACGTGTTGAGCTGACAGTGAAGGGAAACAAGAGACTCTTAAACTGTGATCCTGTCAGGTGTAGCTCCCCTCAACCCAACAGCGGTATCTGCCCACATTCCTGCCATGCATTCTGTTCACCAGTCTGCCTGCTCTTACAGCGCTATTCAGTTACACAATGTCATTCAATACACCTGATCTTTGCTAAACAGACCTTTGGACAGTTACTGAGGAACTTATTTAGCCGACTACTCGGCCACAGGCCAACAGCAGCCAAAATGTCTCGATGGCCGTGGTTTCAGTACCTAGAGGCAACTTTCTCCATTAGCTTTTGTTGTATACCTTCAGGGATCACCAAGACCGATATCGTTTGAAGGAAATAAATCTAATTGGATTTGCAACTGACAGCTTTTCACGTTTCTGTTGCGGGCTAGCATTTCAAAGTGAGCAGTGCTCTGTTTTGACTTTGTAGGGTTTTGGGATGCCTTTCAGACTTTTTCTTGGGTTTACGTCTTTCCACAGATCTTAGGAATAACCCCCCCCCCCCCCTCCACCCCAAAGGGCAGAAACAAACTTGAGCAAAACCGTTCCTGAAATGTAATTTGTTTACAAGCCATTTTGTGTGGGAAACATGCTTTGGAAGAAATAAGTTTTGTATATTTCAAGATTACACAAATCTCAGTGATCCTGCGTTCTGTGACCTCAGATCACATTACATTTCACGCTACTTTAACAAACATGTTTTACGTCATTTTCCATTGGCTGCAAATATAAAGCCAAAATTCTTTTATAAACACTTGAACATTTTAATATCCATTTTAATAAGTCTACAAGTATGTTGTAATTGTGTATCTGATTTAAACTTTCGTAGCAAAGATGCCATTAGAATCATTTTCATGATCCATTCAAACTGTTTCAGTGAGTTGATTCAAAACTGATTGTGGTATGTTTGCAACAAAACTCAACAATGTTCACGGAAGTCTTCAGATGGCATTTTTCTCGTACTAATGTTTTATTTACAGTAGGTTAACTGTGCTGTTTTTATTATTTATTGTTAAATGATGCATATAAATGAAATTCTTTACATCATGCATTGTGCATTTTGAATCTAATTGGCAACAATGGCTGTTTAGTTGGTGGTAAATGATGGTTTCTCTAAATGGGAAAAATATTTCAGAGCAAAAACAAAATATTGAGAGGTTAAGACATATTGGAAGAAATATATATTCAATATTATTTATTTTACTACTGTCAGCCTTTTGACGACATCTTGAGGGATTTCGATAAGTATTTGTTCTGAAAGGGATTTACAAAGAAGTAAATAAATGAGTTTAAACAGAATAGAAGTAATGATTAAAATGGTCATATGGATCAATCAGCTTTTGTTAAGGGAACAAAGCCATGACAGGAGCATGCAACACAATTTTAGAATGAAAGACAACAGGAATTGCAAGCTAAAACACATAAGAATAAATTCCCAAATCCCTTACACACATTTCATATTAGCCTATGTTTGCACTTTGTACATGGTGTGTCTGTCAGTTTCTGTACAGAACAACCTATTTATAAATGTTTTGTTGCTGGAAACAGCTAAGTGACTGGCCTGTCTGAACTGCGATGAGAGTGTTTCAGCATTTTCCTGTTGCTTTGTGCCCTAATTAAATTATGGCTTCTAAAGTCCTTGTTACAAATTGTCTCTTGTGTACCCTCCGGTTGTGCTTTTGTTTTATTTATCCCTTTATGAATGATGCATTGTTTGAAAAGAAGGACATAAAGAGGAAGAGAGAAAGAGAAAGCCAGCTACCCATTACCTTTGATAAATCCCCTCTGCTGTAGGGGGCCTGTCATACATGGGCCTGATTTCTGTCCATTCTCATGTTGAACAAGTCCCTTTATCTTCCTGCTGATTCATCTCTGCTCCCCACCACTGCTCTTCAATGCTGGTGAGGATAGTGGCTGAAGTTCCAGCAAAGGTCAGCTTGAGAGGCCACTGCCCACCCCACAGGGTTTCCTTAGTAAAGCGTAGACAACGTCAGGAATGTGGCTGGTGGACAATGAGACCCTCTCTTACCTCAGCACCAGACTGACTCCCTAAAGCATGCTCACAGTCAGGATAAGAGATCAGGTTGAATCCCATTAAGTTGCTTTAAAATTAAAATGTGGTTTGTTGTCTGTCTGTCATCTCAACCACTTGAAATTCCATAACTTTTTGAAACACCTTATAAACCACTTGGCAACACCCTAACAACCACTCAGAACACCTAGCAACACCCTAGAAACCACATGGCTTTTAAACTTTCTCACAACCACTTGCAATTCCCTAGTAGCTTCTTGAACCACCTTAGAAACCACCCTAGCAACTTCCTAAGAACCACTTTGAAAACCTTAGCAACACCCTAGCAAAAACACAGCCATTGCTTGGCAACTTTAGAAACTGCTTAGCAATGCCCTAGCAACCACCCAAGCATAATAAATAATAAAATAATTCTTACCAATAAACCACCCCCACTCCCCCGGCCCACCTCAACTTTTTAATTTCATAATACGGACCTCGAATGAAACTACTTGAAGAGCCCTGCCTTAGAGATTGCTTAGCAACCACTCAGTACACCTAGCAACACATTAGCAACCACTCAGAACATCTAACAATACCCTAGCAGCACCCTAAGCAACACCTTAAGCTCGGGATACACCAAGTCAATGTCAAAAAACTAGCTGCGACAAAAGCTGACTGTGTTGTCGCCTCTCGTCGGGTGCGTCTCAGCCAAAAAGCTGTGCTTGAACACACCAAAAGGACTAAAGGCAATTGTCAACTAGCACATGCGTTCTGCACCTGCGTGTATGTAAATATCTGTCCATTTTAGCAGGTATCGATAGTCTATTTTCGTCATAGTTCTGTCATGAAACTCTAGATGGCGCAGGCTGATGGGTCCTCAACACAAGCTGATGATACTTACGCCGTTAACTACTGGCACAAGCTGATTCATTTCACATCTGCAGCCAATGAGCTCGCTGCTCACACTAAAATGGCTGGTTATCATTTCACTATAGCAGTTGCAGCGTGTTTTCAGAGTTCGTCTAAAACCCTCCATCTTCCCTAGCTCCACCTGTATAGATCTGCTATGGGTAATTGATATATGCTGTTTGTGGAGCAGCAGTATGTCTTACACACTCACAGCAGTGTATCGGCGTATGTATTGGCAGTAGCAAGTTCCTGTACTTGTTCAGCAGCAGCAGCAACAATTCAGCAGCAGTGGCGTAGCAGATCTAACCTGCCAAGACCAAATACATTAACATTGTCATATCCATTACCATGCTAAAATCTTCCAAGAGTTGTCATGATAGAACTGCAGATATACAATCTGTAAAACAAAGCAGTGCTTGCTTACCATTTTGAATATCAGTCATGCTGATCACTTTTTTCATTCCAGACGGCTCATGTTATCATAAAAATATATGCGCATTCAAATGCTCAGGTGAGATGATGTAAAATTAGAACATCTTTGCTCGCGTTCATCACTTTCGCTTTTATTCTTGCGCACTGACTCGTTCACTAAGCTGAACAGCCAGAGTTCTCTTTCTCACTGACGGCGCCAATGCCAATTCAATATGCTGTATCAACAAAAAACAAACAAACCCAGACGGCGTCCGACTAGAGCTAACTATGTGGAACACACAAAAAAAAACTAAGCTGACCGACGCTCAAAAACAGCCCTGACATTGTCTGCTGGCCGACCGTCGGCTTGGTGTGTCCCGGGCTTTAGCAACTTCCTAAATACCATTGCTTAGCAACTACTAGCAACCACATGACTTTCAAACTTCCTCAGAAACGCTTTGTCAAAGTTTATCTTGAAAAACCTTCCTTTTTACTAAACATTGTGCTCTCCTTGAACATTTATTTTAAGGTCATTGGAAAAAAAAGTAATTGTGCTTAAGATTTTAATGAATGAAAACTGTGAGTAATTATATTCAAGCACTTACTTTAAGTAGTGTTTTTCATCTTAAGAGAACACCACAAAATTTTCAACAGCTTAGCCTAAGGCCCACATGTTAAAGAATTTGTACAGACAAAGTTTTTATAGTCACGCTTCACTGTAGGAGTGGCCTACTGGCGAATGCCAAGTGAAACAGCCTGGGAAATCAGTTTTTCAAAACCTCCAAACAGGAAGAGCATGATATTTTCTTTTTATCTATCTGCTGGGTAGTGATCTACCAGATGGTATTGTTTTAACTTTACAGGCATAGTAAAACTAAGGAACAAGGAAGACTTACAAGTCTTTCTTTAAAGTTTATTTTACTTTTTGAATGTTAATTTTACACTCCCTGTCCATTACCAAAGAAAAACAGTTTGTTTACTGTGCAAGATAAATTATGAATCTGGGAATTTTTCTAAACAGGAAGTTTTGATATGATCCCATGTTGGTCCTGTTCTTTTTTTACTCTTTGGTCTGTAAATAATTCCTAGCCTTAATATGATTTGAACTCTTGTTCGTTTTCTCGCGCTTCCTCTCTCTTTTTGTTTGGCATGGCTCTTTTGTTCCAGCAGGATAATTAAGTTTTGAATGTATTCTCTTCAGGGGGCCTTTGGGGTTGGATAAGAGGAGAGAGAGTGTAGGAAGGGCAGAGGCAGTGGATGTTTGAAGATCTTCTTTGCCAGAATTTGGTTCAAGACTGATTTCTTTCTCTCGAAGAGTAGTTTCCTTCATCTAGCCTCTTTTAGAGATGTCTGCCTGTCACATCATGTTAGCGGACTGTACATGCACCCTCCAGATTTCTCCTTTGTCTCCGTTTGCTCTGCACTTTGACTCATCGGGAGAGCGGTGTTTCAAAGCGGCTCTCTGATCATGCTCATTAATTCTATTCTCATAAGCTCTTTCCCTCCTAGACACATCAAGGCTCACATTGCGAGTTAATGGTTAAAATAATGGGTGTTCTTCAAAACTGTAGTATTGTATCTCTCCTGTTTTTGTTCATTCTTGCTCTGATGAGTAAGCACATTAACCCTCAGATCTGGGAAAAAGCTCTTGAATGCTTCCAACACATGTTGGAAACAGAGAAGGATGGAGGAGGGAAAGCATTTCTTGTGCCCTGAGGGAAGGTTGGTTGACTCGGGCTGTTTCCCCAGGGAATGTGAGTCAGCCTGTGGGCTTATAGACAGCTGAAGTTCAGGGTCATGTGACCACAGGACAGGGCAGTGAGTTTGGCTAATCCCTCCTGAAATGTCCACTTACACTCTGCAATTTAGGACGTCCTGTCAGTTGTGTTTTCCTTTTAGATATGCACAGCTGTATCTACTGTCACAACGTTTAGCGGCACTCACTGGCTCTCTTCCAATACCTGTTGAGCCTAGCTATCGGCCTACTTATTTAATAAATTTGTCAAGGTTTATTTTATCATATTTTTGAGTCAGTTTAATGAATAGGCCTTTAACAAAAAAAAAAAAAAAAAAAAGTCCAGATGCATCTAGACTTATTTTAAGTTGTTTTAACGCTTGGAAGTGTTGAATTAAAGAAATGCAATAAGGGCTTTGTTTCATAGACAGGCCTTGAATGTTGCCCTAGCAGGGGACTTTTGATACAAAATTTCAGTCTGGTCACAAGCACTGGTGTAGAAGCTTTGCAGTCGCATACTCAAGCAGTTCATACTTGTCTGAACTTAAAATGTTGTGAAAAATGCAAGCATTTCTTAGACACAATTAGTTGAGAAGATAAGAACAAAGTGGTAGACTACTGGAAGAGTGTTTCTATGAAAAGCTGCATAGAAAGCAGTACTCAAGAACATAAGCATGGTTGCTTTGCATGCAAAATACTTGAGGGTTTGTCATGGTTGTAAAAACACAGGATGGAGTAGGAGTTTCCCATGAGTGAGCGAAGTCTGAAAAAATGATGCCGTGACTCATTTCTTTAAGTCCTGAGTCACTAAGTTGTGTCTATGTCATTAACCTTACTAACATGCGCTTTAGGGAGTTATGAGATCCTCCTTCGGTAATTTAGAAAGGAATTGATGGCTTTTACAGAAGTTGCACTTTTTCAGTGTAGTCGCTGCTAAAATTATTATTATTATTGCTGTTATTAATATACATTTATCTGCCCCTCAGCAATAGTCTTCCACCTCTACCTATCTATATTTTTAGGCATAAACTAGAGCTGCACGATTCTGGATAAACTGAGTCACAATTTTTTAGTTTAAAATAGAGATTATGATTCTGGAATGGATGGAAACGCTGGATGGAAAAGCCAAGATGCACATAAATTCTAAAAATTATGCGCTCAAATGTTTTATGCGACACGAAAACATGCGCATAAACTGTAATGGAAACACTTTTACCGAATAAATAGCTGGATGCGCATCAAAAAAAGACATGTGACTGCGATGGGACGGCATAACCGGACCAACCGATCTCGTTGCACAGCATCTGAAATACTGTTTTAGTCATTCTGTAATGCATGAGCAATGTCTGTCGTTAAAGTGTTTCAGTTTAATTCTCTCCTAGAAGCACCTCAAAGACTGCGTTCACCAGTCATCTGAATGCAAGATAACATGACAGCGTTTATTTCATCTGCGAGCTCTGAGGCGCAAGTATTTTATTATATACGAAAATTATTATATACAGTGGCTTCTACTGCAGCAACTTCCATTTTTCTTAGTGATATTTAGCACCAGTTTATCAGGAAGTGACGATTTTGTTCTCTTTGACTCACTGGATGGAAACACTACTTTATTTGCAAATGTTTTATGCGATATTCTATATTTGCGCACAAGTTTAATTCGCAACTTTGGATGGAAACATAGCTAATGGCTCATTCATGAAGACTTCTCTTCTTTCATTACTGGATGAATCAGTGTTTTTGAATGAATCTCTTGAATGAATGATTCAATTATAAACACATTTCACTTGTCGCCACCTACTGGCGTAACTATGTAATACAATCTGTATTTGAAGTGTCAAGTTCAAAAGGTGATTTGCTCTATTTTGATTGCTATCGTAGACATCAGTGTTTATATCTGAACCATAAACCTGTATCCCAGAACTTCTGCAATAATTTGAGTTATTGTAAAACAGAAATAATGATACTGTGTGGTTGAAAAGACTGTGAAGCTGTTTCATATCTATACATGACAACTGCTCTCTCTGGGTTAGCAGCAAAGTCAATGCAGATTTGAATGTTCACTGTGATTGTACTTGTCAAAGGTTTAATAGGCATAGATGAATCGTTGACATTATGTAAGAAATAACATTTTATGGGTGTTTGAATCAAGATTGTGATTTTTTTTTTAAATTTATTTTTTAATTTTTTTAAGGATTTATAATGCAGCTCTAACATAAATGTTTTTTTGTTCAGACAAAGACTAATCTGGCAAAATACATGGAATTGTTTTTTATGAATCAAAAGGAAACTGATGAGCCAAATTTAAACTCAATTCTGCTGTTGTCAGCTTATGTAAAGTCATGTCTTAACACATCAGTAGCTGCTCCCTTAATTCCTCAGGTGTTAAAAAAAAAAACATTCTTCCTGTCTTTAAGGTTTAAGACCAAGCTTATGCGTCTGGGTTTTTTATTTTACTATTTCTTTCCTGTGGCTTTTAAAGTAGGAACAAAATCAAGGAGACAAAAGATTTTTTGTTTTTGTTTGAACAGAGCCATTAAATGAGAATAAATTATGAGGGTAGATGTACCACAAAACGACAAGGTCAGGTTAAACAAGGTGCTGTAAAACCAAATTTAGACCTATCAAACAAGGGTTTGTTGAGTGACACAAAGGAAATGGCTTGACATGAAAGGTTAGACAGACATAATGTCCTTACTTCATGCTGTTAAGTTTTAACAAAGTGAAGCTCAGGATAAATAAAGGTTACATGGTATAGTCTCGTGCAGACATGTGGGTCCTATGGGACCAGCACAGGTGATGGAGCAATCTTGACAAAGCGCTTGCTGTCAGTCTGCCTCATTTCCACTTGATTAAAAGCTTCTTGTGCTCACTGAAATACTCAAATGTTCTGCTAACAGAGGAACTGATGGAAAGTATTGAGTTAGGGCAAAAAGGAAATGCTGGTATTGAAGAGAAACTTCCTATATTTACCATTTGGCTCTTAATCAAAGGAATTGTGAACTATCAGGGAGGTCCAAATGTGCTCTAGTCATCCTTATATACACTACGATTCAAAATTTTGAGGGTCAATAAGATTTGAATGTTTTTATTCAGCAAGAATGCATTAAATTGAATTGCTTTTGTTCCACTTTTGTTTGTCACTTTGGATTGATACAGCCAAATAAATGCAGCCTTGGTGAGCTTCTTGGAGACTTCTTTCAAAAACATTGAAATATCTTACCAGCTCTAAACTTGAATAGTAGTGTACGCAGAGTTACTGCCTCCTCTCCAAAAACAGTTACTGTTGATATTGGGTCGATGTCTTGCACTGGAGGCAGTCATTTGCAAATGTATTTGCCCGTGTGACGTCACAGGTCAGCCAATATCAACACTAACTGATTTAGAGCTTGATTAAATAAATGCTTTGTTTATAATGAAGAGGATGCTTTAAGCTATCAAACTTGCATGATGTTTTAATGGTACAAAAATAAATATAAAAATCAAAAGGCAAATTTGATTCTCATGTCATGATCCCTTTAAAATCTTATGATAAGCCAAAATTTTGCTCTTAGTCTTATAATATGGCGATAAATGTTTGAGTCGGTATGAAGAAAGGCCAGTAAAGGGAAAAAAAGTGAGAAGGGGGAAGGGGCAATGGACTTAATGGTTTCTACATGTTCTGTCCAACTGTGCATTGGGGTTTGAAAAGATCTCACACTGCGAGCTGCTCTAGTGTTTGGGTGGGAGGGCAGGGAGGACCCAGCTATTCTCCCTCTGGCAGACGGCATTTTCCACCTTTTCGTCACCCTGATGGCTGTCCTTTGAAGGAGCTTTGTTCCCGAACCCCAGAGATGTCTGGAGAATGCTGGGCCTGTCCTCGTGAGAGATGTTTCTCCTCAGACGCTTTTTGAAGCGGAATACCCTTTCATTCTTGAAGCCTTTACTTATCTGGAAATAAATGCAAAGGCAACAGATGATTTTCAGATAAACATAACTATTTCATGAAATTCCCAGAAGAACAAACACATCCTGTCAGTATTACAAGGCATCCAATAAATGCAGCGGATGTAGTGTTTTCCGTCAAAGAAAAGAGTAGTGTTCAGATCAGAATTAGGATGCTTGTTGTAGGTTTCCTTCTGCTGAAGCGTGTGCAGATGTTATTGGGTGGCTCGTGTCCCATTATGGCCTCTTCTCCAGATGTTATTCCTTTCCAATCACCACCTCGATTTCCCCTCTTCCGTCTGTGATCCACCTCATGGAGGAGGTGAGAGCGACAAAGGGATGACAGTACTTTTAGGTGGGTATGCATCCAAAAGTCTGTGTTGAGACCTCCATTATAACAGTGATTCATGACTGGTTTTGCTTCAGGATCAAGACTTCACGTTAGACATCAAGTAGCAACCCAAAACATTTCAATATGTCATTTTGGTAATCAAAGGTGAGTTTTAAGTGATAAAATTATTGACTACAGGGTGACTTTTTTAGTATTTAATTTAGCCTGTTTTTTTTTTTGTTTTTTTTTATGGCTTTCATAACATGGCATGCCATGCAACTTGTCCATGTTGGTATTTGACTAACTTCTGGTATTTGACTTCTTTTTTTTAACCAACGAATTTGTAGGCAAAAAATACCAAATAGCTACACAAGCTTAAATAGGTGTATGGCTTTTGATTTCACAACCACATAAGATATGGAGAATGTTTATCTTTGCTTTTATATATTTAGTTGCATTTTTTAATTTGCAATTATCGTTGTTTTTTTTTTTTCCACTGTCCGTGACTTGATGGCAACTGGTGGCACACTGCATTATACATTGAGCAAATGTGTCATTGGTCAACTTCCTCCCTTCTAATAGGAGTCACACAGATTGTTTATGTCTCATTTGGTGGCTTTGTCCTTATTCTTGTGGCACAAATAACCATGTTAGCCCGGCAAACTGCTGAAATATGTCCAGTTATATAACTTGTTTGTTCTAAAACTTATCCTTTTTTTATTTATCCCTTTGATTTCTTTTGTGTTATATAAGGGTATTATTTTACTTATTGACCATTACTCATAGACTTTGTGGGAAGTTTCATGTCCACTTCTGCTAACCCCCCAAATTCTGTTTTGCCCTCTGCTGCCTCAGAAATCCAGATTTTCAAAGACCTTGCCCAACAAACAGCTGTTGTCTACAAGCATCCCCATCCCCCTGTGCCTTTCAATAGAGCTTTAGGACAGCAGAGGGCTCTCTTTTCAGGAAACAGATTGATGGGCATTTTAAAGACTGACAGGTGTGGGTTTCTGTTGAGGTCAGTGAAGCCATTGTTGCAAACGAAGAAGGGCAAGACAGAGGCCACTGCTTGGCCACAAGTAGTTTGAGTTTCACCTCATAACTTTTCTTTTCTTTTGTGATATTGATAAACTGATATATCGGTCAGGAAGATTAGTCAGACAATATTTAGTCTCAGCCTCAGACATCACGCCCACAGAACATTGGCTGAGCGTCTGATGTATATGGCACACTTAACTGGAAACACTTCAGGAATTTCGAAGTTGTCATCTGGTTGGTTGAATTCTACAGGATGTCCGGGAGACGTGTGTGTCACTTTCATAAACACTCTTCCTGGAAACAAATGCCATGACGCCAAACCCCCTCGCGGAAGAAGAAAGCTGTTGTGTTTACAACTGTGACAATTAGTGCGTATCAGGATCATCTAAAATGTATCTTCAAATGTATATGAAGTTGGCGGCTCCATTGTTGCACTAAACTTGCACAACGTTCTTGAATGGATAATTTATTAGATGCACGCTGACGGTCTGTTATTTTATGGACATCGACTTTACATTTTCACACTCCTAAATATCTTATTGCCCACCTCCCATGCCGGAAACGGCTGTTCGAATCCCACTCGCGTCAGTGTGAGTAGAACCGGAGGGGTTACATTGGTGCTGTGACCCAGATGGGGGTGAGGTTTAGGGGGGTGAGTATAACGGAGGCCAGCTAGTAAGAGCTGTGTGAGTAAACCTCATTCCACTAGCCTCTAGGGGTGCATGGCGACTGACGCTAGAAGCTGCGGTCTTTAGCGTTCTTGTTAGTGCGCCCGCCTCCCATGCCGGTAACAGCAGTTCGAATCCCACTCGGAGCGGGGCGAGTAGAACCGGAGGGGTTACATTGGTGCCGTGACCCGGATGGGAGTGAGTGTAACGGAGGCCAGCTAGTAAGAGCTGTGCGAGTAAACCTCACTCCACTGGCCTCTAGAGGTGCACCAGTGACTGACGCTAGAGGTTTCGGTCTTTAGCGTCTTTGTAAGGGTGCCCGCCTCCCATGCCGGAAACGGCAGTTCGAATTCCACTCAGAGCGGGGCGAATAGAACCGGAGGGGTTACATTGGTGCCGTGACCCGGACTGGAGTGAGGTTTAGGGGGTGAGTGTAACGGAGGCCGGCTAGTAAGAGCAATGCGAGTAAACCTCACTCCTCTGGCCTCTAGAGGTGCACCGGCGACTGACGCTAGAGATTGCGGTCTTTAGCGTCCTTGTAAGGGTGCCCACCTCTCATGCCAGAAAAGCTGGTTAGAGTCCCGCCTGGAGCGGTGCTAGAAAAATTGGAGGGGTTACACATGAACCTTCAGAAATTATTCTTAAAATGCTGATTTGGTGCTTAAGAAACACTTCTTATTATTATCAATATTATTTTTTGCTGCTTAATATTATTGTGGAAACTATTAAAATCTTACTATTGTGGAAAGTAAGATTTTAAAGAAATTAACAATTTTATTCAGCAAGGACACATTTACCTTTGCTCTAAATTTTTTTCTGGGAATAAATGAGTCATTCCAAAAGAATTCCATGCGATTTTGAGTTTTCCATGAGGCCCACACATATTTCGCTAATTTTCAAGTTAGTCACTTGAATTCACCATGCTGACCAACAGAAAAGCTCCTTGGTTTGAATGTGAATTCTTTGTGAGCTGTGCTTCATACAAGAGACAATGGACATTTTTCTCACAAAATTTTGCTGAAATATTGTTATTGTGACTGCACCTTTACTTTTAAAAATGCGTTCTGTTTTGTTGCACACTATACAGCTGTTTTTAAATACAAGAATGTATTGTGTATTCGCCCCCGAATGCATCTGATCAGGGTCAGGTGATCCCAAAACCAACCTTATACATGGCTTCCTTAGCAATGATTTAGAAAAAATTTACTTTCGCATATACCTAATCCAAATCTATGCCATCGTTGCTCACTTGTGTAGACAAGTGTTGGCTTGAACTCACTTAGGAAGGATGAGTAGTCATCTGTAAGTTTCATCGTCAACAAAGCCTTTCCTCAGGCATGTTTGCTTTATCTGAGCCTCACCCTTTGCTCTCAGTTAATATGACCTGAGGAAGGATGGTTGGACGGGGACGACCACACCTTGTCCTTGACTTGGCCATGTCAGAGGTTTGAAATCTTAGCACAGGTAAATAATTAGCCCAACCCCACTGTTGACAAGACACAGACGAGGCTTGTTCCTGCCAGACAGGTCCCATGTCCAGCAATGTGGCCTGTCTGCTCTCCCTGTGCGAACCACGTCACACATGCACACACACGCTGTAACACAGCACTGATCTTAAGCCCTGCTAATGATAGTGCTTCGATTGAGGTGTCCTCTGTAATGAGGTCAATGTGGGAAAGGCTGCACTCAGCACCCCCAAGAGGCCCCCCGGCACTAGGCTCAGCAGCGCACCCTAATGGTACTTTTGTAAAGCTGCTTTTTTCCTTTCACATTTCAGCAAATACTGTTCTGGGAAATCAGGTTTATTGTTGAAATGCTAATTAAAATGGCAAACCTCTGTTAAAAGTTGCAAACCTAACACATCAAAGAACTGTAATAGAGAACACATGCTTGCAGTTTTGATGCCGCTTTGTTTCAGGTCAACATTGTGAAAAAGCCTAAGCGTGCGATTTGATCTCAGCTTTTTGTTTTCATGAGCTTTTTGCTTGAGATAAAGCTCTTCACGGTGATTCTGAGATCTAGCAAAACATCTCCTAGGTGCATGACCATTTAAAGTGGAAAAGACCACAGTGCTTTTATTTATCTAGGGTGAAAACAGTGAGATTATTGCCTCAGCCTCACCTGCCCACTGTGCCCAGTGTTCGTTTACTGATGCATGTACGTCTGATGTATATTGCTGGTTGAAATCTAATTGGTTGCATTCTGTGAGTAAGAGCCACACAGGTTATTGCACTTTATCAGTTTGTGTGGAAACAACATTGTTTAAAAGTTTGAGGGTGTCCTGGCATTTCCTAATTGGTGATGCTGCATATTGATGCACCAAAAAAAGAAAAGAAAAAAAAAAGTTTTTCAAAGAAGTCTTATGCCCACTAACACTGCATTTATTTGCAGAGAAGTACAGTGAAAACAGTAATATTGCAAAATAATCCTTCATAAATCATTATAATATGCTGATTTGGTGCTCAAGAGACATTTCTTATTATCAGTTACAGTTACGTTTTCTTAAAGGGGTCATGACTTGAGAATCAAATTTGCCTTGATCTTTTGACATATAAGAGGTCTTTGTACCATTAAAACATCCTGCAGATTTCATAGTTTAAAATGTCCTCCTCATTATAAACAAAGCATTGATTTAATCAAGCTCCAAAAATGTCTTTGTTTTGATGTTGCGGGATCTGTGATGTAACATGGGCAAATAAATTTACATATGCCTGGCTCCAGAGTAAGACATCAATGAATAGTTATATATCATCACACCATAGGCCTCGCCCACTGGCGTTCAGTACATTTGCCTACACTGGATGTGAGCGTTGCGTCACGTCAAAAGCAAATAAAAACCCATTATAATAACTGACGCTGTCTACACTGGATACAGTATACAGATGTGCATTCAGATTATGACATGCCCCACACACTTGAGTCTGTTGACAAAAGGACAAATGTAAAGTGAAAGATTGTTCACTTTGATGCATCCAGTTTAAACAGCAAGTGGATGGTTTAACGGCCTGCCGGATCCCATCAGAGGATATGTTTATTCGGAGCATTTTGTTTTGTAAATGAGGCACAGTGTAATGGAGAGTTTGCAAAGAAACTTTTGTTGACAGATGAAACAGCAACTGTATTCAATCTGACAGCAGCTGCATCACAAACCTTAAGTAAATGATTTCATAATGCTTTGTCTGTAAATGACAGTTTTATATGGTTAATATAGTGAGTAGCGAGTGGGTGTTGATACTTTTTCCTATGCAATGATGTTAGCCAATCATAACATTGGCTGTTTACTGACAAGCCTTAATAGAGCCACCCCTTTAAAGGGTTAGTTCACCCAAAAATTAAAATTCTGTCATTAATTACTCACCCTCATGTCGTTCCACACCAGTAAGACCTTCGTTCATCTTCAGAACACAAATTAAGATATTTTTGATGAAATCCAATGAGTCAGTGAGGCCTGCATTGCCAGCAAAATAATTAACACTTTCAATGCCCAAAAAGCTACTAAAGACCTATTTAAAACAGTTCATGTGACTACAGTGGTTCAACCTTAATGTTATAAAGCGACGAGAAGTTTGATACATGCTTCGAACCACTGATTCGAAACAAAAGATTTGTAAAGCTTCGAAGCTTCATGAAGCAGTGTTTTGAAATCACCCATCACTGGATATTGTTGAATAAAGTCATTATTTTGTTTTTTTGGCGCACAAAAAGTATTCTCATCGCTTCATAACATTAAGGTTGAACCACTGTAGTCACATGAACTGTTTTAAATATGTTTTAGTAGCTTTCTGGGCATTGAAAGTGTTAACTGTCTTGCTGGCAATACAGGCCTCACTAAGCCATTGTATTTTATGAAAAATATCTTAATTTGTGTTCTGAAGGTCGAACGAAGGTCTTACGGGTGTGGAATGACATGAAGGTGAGTAATTAATGATAGAATTTTCATTTTTGGGTGAACTAACCCTTTAAAAATGGATCATTTCAGACAGAGTCAGCTTGATTTAATTTTTTTTTTTTTGTGCAAAAAACATTATTTACCTTATAAGTGAACCTCATGGAATGTTAAAAAAAAAAAAAAAAATCCACTTCATGACCCCTTTAACTTTCTTTTCTTTTTTTGTGGAAACCCTGATACAACTTATTCAGGATTCTTTGATGAATATACTGTGAAGTTCAAAAGAACAGCAACAGAAATAGAATAGAAATTGTTTTTAACATTATGCGTGTTTTTACTGTCACTTTTGATGAATTTAATGCATCCTTGCTTAATAAAAGATTTTTATTATTTTATTATAATTTGTTACATTTGTGGTGTACACGCCACTAAATAGCACATATGGACCAAACATGCTGAAAATCTTAAGTCTGTCTACGTGAGACTAACAAACCTGATATAGTCAGAAAAGTGATCTGCAATCAGCACATTATTGTAACCGTATGTTATATGGGTCCCGAGTGTGTTGATATACACAAGATAAAAGGCATTAATGTCAACACTCCTTCACTTTAAGTAGCAGATGAGGGACGGCCCTCTGTGTTTGTCTTTTTTTTTTCGGTTCTGTCTCTCGTGTATGAACTGTGTGAACTGCAGTGTTACAGAGAACACAGCATCAGATGCTGACAAGTCTTATTAACAGCTCGAGCGTGTGTGTCTGCATGCGTGTTTGAACAGGTGCGTTTTGGCTGTAGGGGGTGTTTTTTATGCTTTTGCTGCACACATTCGATCTCTCCTCAGGCTTGATCAGTGTTAGATAAAGCTATATATTCAGTGATCAAACACACTTTATCAGGTTATGTAAAGTGCAGTAATGAGTGCATATTGTCATGGTGTAAATGTGTAATATGGTCGTAGCCAAGGATTTTCCACTTTACAGTAAAGGTGCTTGTACAGTAACTGGGATTTTAGATCTTTACATGTAAAAAAATGTTTGTAATGTTAAGCCTAAGAGCTTATTTTGTTTCACCTTTCTCATTTTATTTTAAAGATGTCACTCGTGCTTTACTCTGAACACTTTAGGTGTTTATACATGGAGTGTTTATAGTTCCCTCTAGTGGAGAACGGTAATAGTTACCTTTTATTCAATCCTAAATAAATGAATAAAGCTAGAATTTGAGTGAAAAAGTCTTTGACTTGCAAAAGTCACGCCACAATGCTGGATATTTGCTATTTAGTTGCTTAGATGATCTTTGATGATTTTTGCTTGTCTAAATCTCTTTAATATTGAGGTCACTAGATTTCTCCCTTTTTTAGTCAATGAGAATTATGATGTCTTTGTTTTATCATCTATCAGAAGAAAATTAGAACCAAAAGTTAAGTTAAATCAATACTTTTTTTTTTTTTTTTTGAGAGTAGGTAAAATTTAAAATAAGATCAATATAAGATTAATTATAATTATTGTCTTGGTTATAATATGCACATCTTGTCTACATTTGGTATCATAAACAAACAATGAACAATACTTTTATTTACAGTATGTTATTTGCTTCATGTACATTTTCAGATTTTTTCATATTATGAATGAACTTGAATGAACAATATTATGTTTATAAATTAACATTATTCTAGAATAAATGCTGTAAAAATGCTCAATGTTTGTTCATGATACCTAATGCATTAACTGATAACGAATTAATTGCATTATTGTAAAGTGTTCCCTTAATTAGCACATGTATTCAGTATTATTTAGATCTGCATGATGATTCCAATGCTAAATTTTTATGAAGAGATATAATTTATACAAGAGCTTACATTGTGTAAACCATTCATCGTACAGCAGAGGGAGCCACCCATGTTAAAAGGGCGTCATGCTGACTGAAATTTGTCCTTAGGGCACTTGGAAAGCATTCTCAGACATCATTAAAACTATATTATTTGCAGCAATGCAAATATATATGCCCAGATGTAGCCATGTGATCATTTTCTGGCAATAGTTTGCTCAGGCATTTAGTAATGAAGCTCTGTTTTGTATCTAGAAAAGTTGAAAGTCTTTCCCTAATCACATTAAGCTACATGTTGCATCCTGATTTGGCCTGTTCTGAAGTAGACTTCACTTATTTGCCATCCATTGTTAGTACGGACTTTGTGAAGGATCACAGGGGGATGCTACATTTTGATAATTTGATGACATGAATGAGAGCGACTGTTGAGCATGTCTGAGCAGGATAAAGACCCTCTGGGCTGCTCTCTTCATGAGGTTGTCTCTGTTGCATGTGTTTACCCAGAGCACAGGACTTGAATGAGGTCTGAAAGATGCTTGTCAAGAAGAGGCTCTTCTTATCTGCACTGCTGGGCCATGACACGTCCCTGACAGAGTCCTGAGAGATATTTTCCGTTGCAGACATGAACCCTAACCAATTAACTCCTTCCTGTCCAATTTCTCAATGGGTGACTTCTTTGCCACCGCCGAGAAACAACTGTCTCTTACATTTGTTTCTGCCCAGACATGCTCCTCTAAGTCTCCTAAAGGCCGGAATAGACTGTTGATGGGCTGACCTCATTCTGCAAACCTTCTGTAGCGCATGTATTGGAGGTCTGTTCTCATTTATGGTATCTGTGATGTTTGGTTTTACATGAACTTTTGTCCTAGAGTTCAGTGTTATAATTCTACTGCTTTATTTCCCATGGTGGAGCTGTAAGGATTTGGTTTCAGCAAGTCCATAGATAATGCTGAAAAGTTAAGGGAATTGCCCAGCTCTCCAAGCAGTTGTTTTCTGACAGATTTAGTGGCGTGCACTATAGAATTGGAAGTTTTACAGTGTACAAGATGGGAGGGTGAGCGGGTGATTGAGTTAGAAGGAACAGGAACGTTTTTTTTTTTTTTTTTTTTTTGGTCAAGATTTACAAGAAAGCAGTCCGTTCTGTGCAGTTTTGGTATATAAAATAACATAAAACATAGCCCAGGGAAGTATAGGTGGCATTGAAAATTTATGCTGAATGAGTTTAACTGCTGATAAAACACATTCACTGGATCTATTCCAAATTCTGTGCAGCATTTTATGATATTGTAAGTGTGAAGACCAGACACAGAGTATGAGAAATATTAGTTATAAATATCATTTTTTAAATAATTATGATTATTTGTTCAAGTTTGTCATTTACATTAATAATGTTGGTAAATATATTCTTTTTACTTAAGTCATACAATTTTTTGACACTTAAGTCACGTTTAAAAGCATGCTTTTCAAGAGACAGAAGTTAGCTTTATTATATATAAAACATATATATAACATAAAATACATATACACTGCCTGGCCGAAAAAAAAAAAAAAAAAAAAAAAAGTTGCTGTTTGGATTTAAATGGGCAAATACTCTATGTCTATGACTGGATCATTATTGCAGTGATTATTATGTTTCTATGTTATGTGTTTGCAACAGTTCTTTTAACCCTAATTGATGGAGTGTGTAGCTCTTCATTTCTTAAACAACCATGGAAGACGTATCAAGGCCATATGCCAGCATGACAATGCCAAGATTCATCAGGCTCAAACTGTGAAAGAATGGTTGGGAGGGAGCATGAAGAATCATTTTCACACCCTAAATTCATTGAAAGTCTTTGGAATGTGCTGGAGGAGACTTTACAGAGTGCTCACCTCTTGCATTGTCAATACAAGCTTTTGACCAAATACTGATGCACTTCTTGATGGAAATAAGTATTGTGATGTTACATATAAAATTTATAAAACGGTTAGTTCCTGTCCTTGATTCTGATTGGTCAATAGCTGTGTTTTATTCACGATAAAGCACGGCTATGACCGCTTCACCCAACGGTTCTGTGTATCACTACACAACACCCTTAGCAACCACTCTTAGCAAAGTAAACTGTATGTTCTCATTGATAATGTTCATTGAAGCTTACTATATTATGTAGAAGAGTGTTGTGAGAAAGAAATCGAGTGAGCAAGTTTATTACCTGATTATTATTCAGATTTAGCATTTTCCTTCAGGTCAGTCCTATGTTCATAATAAAAAATCTGTTTTAATGTCCGATGTATTATCCTGTCCTTTTAACAGTTAAGGGGTTTTCCTGTGACTGACAGCGCTAGTCAAAGCATTTGTCAGTTGCGTTTTGTTCAGTGTTCACAACAATTCTTTTCAATGTAAAAGTCTTCGCTTCTGACAGTCTTTGCCGCCATCTAATGGTGTAATAATGTAACTTCTGTTGCTGTTCACAGTCAGGGACTATTTTTTCCGGCGGAAGGAAGGCTTTTAGTGAAACTTTACTTCATGAAAGTTGCATTGATACATATTTTTTGCTTTAATATTTGTATAACCGTTTTATAAAAGCAATAAGGTACTCGAAGTTAGTGCTGTATCGTGAATAAGTCATGGCTGAAGAGCGTTGTTAGGCACGACGCGAAGCAGAGTTGGTTGAAGCGGTCATAGCCGTGTTTTATCGTGAATAAAACACAGCTATTGACCAATCAGAATCAAGGACAGGAACACGATACAGCACAGCCTGTCGTACCTTATTGCTTACTTATATAACATTTTTATCAACAAATGTATACACAAATATCACCTATTATTCATTTCTTTTTTAATACATTATTTGTATTTTATTTTTTGTTTTTATTACTATTAATATTTATATTTTGTTTCTAATGTAACAACATTCATACATTAAGTGTGACTTAAGTGTCAAAGTAATGTTTGGAGACTATTATTTATATTTTTGTGTCTCTGAAAATTAAGTCCAGCATGTAGAATAAACCTTAAGTGCCTTTAGGAACAATACAACTGCAGAATCAATACTGGACACAGCTAGATGACACATACCATGACTCACTAGAAGACTAGCAGTGGAACTCTTGGAGCCACTGGAGACAGAATGAAATCAGGACCACCCTCCGCTCAGGAGATACCCCTTAACTAAACTCATTACTTTTTGAAGCAGCCTGATGCCCCCCTGGGTAAGCTCTGTCCAGTGCGCCCTCCCCGAGGAAGCAGTGTTTAGCATGTAAATGCCCTCCTGTGGCTCGCCTGCTGACTTCTCTACCCAGCAGAGAGCCAGAGAGGTCCAGACAAAAGCCTGCTGGTGTCATGAAGGCATGCCATGCATTCCATGTCATTGTCACTGAGTCTTTGAAGTTTAGGATGGGGTATTCCTTCTATACTCCCCAAATGCCTCCTTTTTTTTTTTTTTTTTCTTTTCTTTTTTTTGTCCTTCCTGCTAAGATAACATTTATGTACATGCACACAGAGCAAGAAAGGTGTTGGACATGGATTTTTTGTGTAGTGTATGTGCATTTGTGTCTTAGTTTGTAATTGATTCAGGCTGAGGGTGTTTTTATTGCGCAAACTGCCTTTACCATCATTGGGTCTTGTAGATTAGTTTTTCCAGGGTGACCTCGGTTTATGGAGACACAGTGCAGGGGTTACAACCCCTTGTAGCTGTAAAAACACATCATATGGATCTTCCATATGCTCCTTAGAGAGCTCATACCATAGATCTTTCTATGCATGTAAATGAAGGGTGACCTTATATATCCATTTGGACTTCCTTTGTGTGTTTACTTTGGGGCAGTTCACCCCAAAATTTTCTGAAACTCATATGACTTGACACCACCATGGCCAGCATTCGTTTTCATCGACAAAAACAACTTGAAAATTCTGCTAAATTGATTAATAATTGATGAAAATTCATTAAAATGTCTTAAGTTAAAACAAATAAGAAAAGTCTTACTGGTTTGGAATGACATAATGAAGAATTTTCTTTTGTTGTTTTTCACTGGTTCACTGGACACCGTGAGGGGCTATTGAGTATCCTCTGGCTTTTTGGCAGGGGTCTGTTTACATGCTCAATTTTCTTACTGACTGCAGCACTTTTCTGAAGCTTTAGACTAGACATGCCCAAGTCATTTGAATGAGACAAAAGGAGAAATATTTATTGATATTTATTGTTTGATCATTTTGTGTGGAATAGTTTTGCAATCTTGTGTATCTGAACATATGCAGGTTTTATAGTTTTGCAAGCTTGTGTATCTGAACGTATGTAAGGTTTAATAGACCTATAAAGTGGCATATGATAAAATGTTAGACTGGCAGGTGGTGTGACCCTATTTAAACTCCCCCGTAAGTGGTCCAATATGGTGTCTGTTTAGGACTGACCTAGCAATTAGAGGTTAAAGTGGGTCACATGTGCTCAGTTTGGCTTCTAAGCCACATGGACGAAGTCTAAGAGTGAAATTATGGGAGAAAGCGCGATGTTACTCTAAATTGCAGCATGTGATGATCACTAGGTTTTCCCCTTTGGCTGGTGTTAAGAGAACATATTAATCAGTAATTTGTCTTTCAGTTTAATCTCATCTAAGCCTGTCTTTTCCTTTATTAAGTAGGTAATGCATCTATAACGGATCTGTTTTGTGCCTGTGCGTACTGCTCAACATTGGAAAGCTCAGGAGCCACAAAGCAGGATTCTTTTAGCCCATAACCACACTTCTTTTAAATCACAGTAATGGCAAATAACATTATGCTATGGGTTTTTTTTTATTGGCTGTACAACCTTCTGTTGTTCCTTATCAGTAACACACACTAAAATTAAATGATTTTGAGAGAGTTTACTTTGTAAGTTCCTCTACCTAAAAGTATGTAAACATTATATTCAGGTTTGAGGGAGACTGTGTGACCATAGACCTTAAAAAGCCTGTATGAATGTCTGCTTCGGTGCTGTTTGAGTAGTCTCAGTGGGAAAAACCCAAAGAATATATTTAATTAAGTTTTGTCTGCTCCTGTTTACTGATGCAGTAAACCTGTGTCACATCTGTTTCTGTGTTATTATGGATCAAGGACACCTTGTTTGCACATCTCATAACTTCTGCTTTTGGCATGTCAGCTTGAGTTAAAGGTTCAGACTCTCTCTGCATTTAAAAAGAAAGCCTGTGGACTGCGGAAACAGGATGAGATGCTGTTATTATCCTTATGCTCGAAATAATTACAAGCACTCAACAAATTCCCTGTCACCTGTAAATACAGAAAGCTTTGTTCAAATTCACAAGATCCTTTCATTTATCTGACAGTGTTTTCCAACTCACCTCAATGCGGTCCCAGCCCTATATGCTGTATTTTTTGACATTATATTATTTTTATATGCTGTATACCTTCGAACACAAAGGGTGGCTGTTGAAGAATCCTCACTATATATGCCTAGTTCTGTCTTGAAACTCTAGATGGCACAGGCTGATGCAGGCTTAACGCAAACTGATGATATTCTCAGCGTTAACTACTTGGCACAATCTAATTGGTTCATATTGCATCTGCAGCCAATAAGCTTGCTGCTCACAACATTTAAATGGCTGGTTAGATATCACTATAACATTTTGCAGCATGCTTCCTTTGAAACCCTCCACCTTCCCTAGCTCCACCTGTATAGATCAGCTATGGGTAGTTTATATATGCTATTTGTGCAGCATCACTATGTCTTACATATGCACAGCAGCGTATCAAGGTATGTATTGGCAGTAGCAAGACCCTAAGATTTTAAGGGTGTGTATATATATATACTTAAAATCTTGAGGTCTTGCTACTGCCAATACATACCCTGATACATTGCTGTGTGTATGTAAGATTTTTATTTTAATATACTTTATAATTGTTTTGAAACTTAATATTTTTGTGTAAAACTTAAAACAATTTTTTTTTAGGATTTGTTGATGAATAGAAAGTTTATCTTTATAACATTATAAATGTCTTTACTGCCACTTTTGATCAATTTAATGCAATGCTTTGCTTAATAAATATATTAATTTCTTAAAAAAAAAATCTGACGGAAACTTTTAAACGGCAGTGTATAGTGTATAGGTTTCATTTATTTCAACTATTGCTTTAATTTGGTAATTTAGCTGAAGATACTTATGAGACCATGTAGACTTGATGGACACCATCCAAAAAAATAAAGGATTAATGAAAACAACAGTCTTTTTATTCAAACACACCCAAGGCCATTACATGTCCAGGACACAATTCTCACAATTGAGAGGCAGGAAATGTCAGGAAAGCTCAGTTTCTTCAGGAGTTTGCAGAGGAGTGTGACTGAAAACATACCGGTGTGGATGTTGTTTTTGGCTACCCATCCTTTCTGGCCGCACATCCCACATATCCTGAACACCTCAAACTCCTCAGACTAACATGTGACACCTATTTTGATGTTATTGATGTATGATTAATAAAACAAAGCTTAGAACCCAAACTTTCCAAATCATTTAGTCCCTTGGCATTCAAGATAAAGGGTATCCCAGTTCAGTCATAAAGGAATGAGGGACTCCCCAAAGGAAAAACATCACAAGCGCCTTTTTATTTCTGTAACGGCAAAGAGTAAAAGCTGCCATATCTTTTACAATTCATGTTAAATCACATCCTGGTGAGTGCAGCTTTCATTCACCAAACAATCTTTTTGGCCGATGGCAGAGAACACGTTGGCCCTGAATGTGTACCGAGAAAGGTCATGACTGCGAGGGAGTCTCCATGGAGAACTGTAAACTAAGATTCCCACCCATGTAGGACCTGAATCATGAGGTTTAGCATTAACCCTTATGTAAAAGCAAACAGCAGGACTTCAGCCAGTTATTGAATTGTTAGCTGCTTTGGTGATATATGTGACGTTTTGGCTCGAGGTAATAAGAAGCATGTGTCGATGTCATGTTCTCATAGCTGCTCGTGTTTCAGTGTCCTTGTGGGTAAAGCTGTGTTTGCAGTTCATTAACCTTTATTTCCTGTGTAAAGAGACGAAAAAAAATGAAGAAAGTCATACTTCCTTTAACCTGCAGTGAGTCTAATTAACTTTGCTGTTTGCATTTCTTGCATGTAGGAATTGGCAGTAAATAGAAAAGAGTTCTATGATAAAATATTTTTAGTTACCTAATATGGATTTTTTTTGTGTGTGGAAGATTTCCTTCTCCAATCTTTGTTAACAAATATGCTCTGCTCTGAAACGTAGTTCAGTCATGACAACTCTCGGAGTGGATTATTTCAACCAGCATTTATTGGCATGGGGCATGAAATATACATAAGCTTGATTTTAGCAGACAAAATCTGCTACGCTGCTGCTGAGCAAATACAAGAATTTGTTTATCTTATAGTCAAAATAACAAACAAAAAGGACAGGCTAGAAAATGGTAAAATCCCCATAGCAGATTTCTACAGGTGGTGCTGGGGAGGAGGAGGGACAGAAGTTTTCATAATCGTGCAGCAGTGCGATCGCCAGCTAGGGTACAAGATATATGATTACGTGGATTAGGACGTTCTTCTGATTGGCTGATGCAATGGCATTGGAAGAGCCAATCATCGCTTGGTTTGTTGCTTACGTAGGCGGTATTTTAAGACATCATTGACACAATTCCCATTGTGACCTTTTCCCAAAAGGTAGGCAGCATAATACCTTCTTTTGGCCAAGTTCCAATGTGGCATTGGATGAATCCTCCTTGTAGAAGTCAGTCATGTCATAATGCATAGCGACATGGTCAATAAAAAAGATTTTGCATACTTCATTACTATGCATAGGTGAAAAACAGTATGTGAAAAAAATAGTATGTGCAAATTCACAGTATAAAACAGTAGGCAAAAAAAGTACCCGGATGACCTTCCGGTGAGATTCTGAAGCGTACATCCAGTGTACACTTTACTATCCCATGAGGCAATGGGGGAGTAGTTGGGAATGGCAATGAAGTGACTCAAATGACACTGTAAAAGCCAACATAGTGGAATCATACCATATAGAATGTAATTGTCATGAAATTCACTCTTCATCCAGTGTAGGACAGTGTGTAATTTCGGTCACACCTACAGTAGAGTCTGTTTAAATTGTTCTAAATGAGGTTCCATTTCAATTAGTACGCTATCTCAGAAGGTAGATGTCTACATAGACAGTAGACAAAAAGGCTGTTTACTAGGTTTTTCCACAGAACCATTGAAAATTCTTCTAGCAGCATCCACTTGAAATCTAAATGCAATGCTGAGTCCATGCTAGATTCACTGTGTTCTTGGCTGTGGTTTGAGGACTGTCCATCCTACTGCTGCTCAGCATTTGTTAATGTCATTCCCACACTCACAGTGGGCAGCCCCAGTGATTTTGGCTGTGCCTCCTGATGAATTGTTCTGAGGGTCTGATTTCTCCATTGTGCCTCAAGGGGTTTGGCAGACTTTGTAGGTTTCTGAAATATCTGCATGCCTCATTGTGTCCTTTCACTGTTTAAGTGAACTCTAGAGTTTTCTGTGAACCAAATCCCTTGGTTCAGCTTTTTATCCAGTTTATCAAAACCCTAAAGAGTGATTTTGCATCCTAGACTCATCTTGCTGTAAATTCAGTGCTCTGTCAGCTCTGAGGATAAGAAAAACACAACACAACACAATGCTTCATTGTATCTTTTGGCTTTACTGTTACTTTGAGGTGTCATAAAGTTATACAACTTTATTTATTCGTTAAGATTTTAGATTTTTGAGTTTTTTTTCCCTCACTTTCTTAACTTTTAAGCAAAGTACTTCACACTTCTAAAATTAGTTTTGTATTGTATGAATTTTTTTTTTTAATTCATTCTTTTTCAGTGGATTGAAATTAACAGTCAGATGCTTTAAATTAAAGTCAGATCTAGACATGACCTGTGTTGAGTTTTATTTTGTTTGTTTTTGTATTTTGTTTATCTTTTGTTTTTTAAAATCTTTTTATTGTTATTAATAGTAAATTGTCTTTTCATTTTTGTCAATATTTCATTATATCATATTGTAGTTCATTTGTTTCTGACTGAAGTGTCATATAATTTTGCTAAAAAATACTAGTAATTGCTAAAGTAACATGTTGAATTAAACATAAAATCATGAAAGACTGAAATAGTGAAACGTACTTCAGCAATTTTTTCATTTTAACTTCATCTTTTTTACAGTATACAGAGGGAGGCACAATGTCCACTGATGCATGTGTGCATATTTGTAAATTTCTTCAGGAGAAATATTTATAGTTTGACAGTGCTTATAGAGTGTCAGTTAGCATGTGGAGGGTCTCTGTCACCAGCTCCCGTAGGCTTGTCTGAACAAGTGCACAAGCTCTGGATAACTCCGTAACTGCGCCCTGCATGAAGCACAGAACATGAGGTGGCCCCTGTCAAAACTAATTGTGAGTTTAAACCAGAGAACAAGATTTATATTGGAGGTTGGTTTCAGCATTTATGTTGGAGGTGAGCAAGATTTAGACAGCTTGTTCAAAGCTGGAGTGTGGAGTTAGCTACTGTTTGAACTTCATTGACACAGTGAAATGATTTATGACATCTCTGTCTCCTAAACAGAGAATACAGTTAAGTTGTTCTAACTAGGTAGCATAGTTTGGTTTTTATAGCATCTGTTAACTATGTATAATAATTACAGTGACTGCATATTGATTTTCCTTTGACATTCTGATTATTGATATCAATAATCTTTTTAGCTCTTAGACTTAGATTTCCGTCTTAGATATACACTGCTTTTCAAAAGCTTGAGGTCGGTAAGATTTTTAACATGTTTTTGAAAGAAGTCTCTTATGCTCATCAAGGCGGCATTTATTAGATCAAAAATACAGTAAAAACAGTAATATTGTGAAATAATATTACAATTTAAAATAACGGTTTTCTGTTTTAATATATTTTAAAATGTAATTTATTCCGGTGAAAGCTGAATTTTCAGTCTTCAGCGTCACATGATTCTTCCAAAATCATTCTAATATGTTGATTTGCTGCTTTAGATTTTTTTTATTATTAGCAATGTTGAATATAGTTGTGCTGCTTAATATTTTTATGGAAACCGTGATACATTTTGTCAGGTTCACAAGAACAGCATTTATTTGAAACTTTTTTTTTTTTTTTTTTTTTTGTAAAACTTACTTAACTGTCTTTTTTTGATCAATTTAATGCATGCTTCGTTAACTACTTACCACAAACTTTTCAATGGTAGTGTTATGTTGCTGTGGATAACTCAATATAGTGTCTCTGATGCAGCATTTCATAAAATTCCTAAATATCTCTTCTTTTCATGCCTTGCAAGCACTGGTATTTCTTTCAGAAAATACAAAAAAGTATTATTTTTTTAATTATAATTAAAATCAGAGGTTCAGCAAATGACAAAACCCCTATTTAAAGCATAAATGACTGTATTTAAGAGGTGTTTTGGGTGTTTAAGCAGCTTGTTTCTGTGTAACAGTGGATCTCTGGAATTTCTGTGCCCCTAAAAAGGCTGTAAAAGTAAGTTGAAACAACTCTAAATTCCATCAGCGAGGGCATTTGAAGCACCGGCGTATACAAAAGGACGCCTTGCAGGCATTTTTGGTAAGAATATCTATCATCAGAGACACTCTTTCACAAGGACAAAGGGGAGATGGAGCTACGGGGGAGGAAAAGGTCCCTAGCTCGTCCAATGACGAAGCAGCCCCCTGCTCTCTTTTAAATATGTTACTCCTCCTCTAAACTTTTCCTGCCTGGCTTGTGGGCTGATTGTGGTGACTTTACGGTGAGCCAGGGACGAGTCTCTGTGTGTGTGGTGTGGATTACTGTTGAGGGCATGTCAGGATCCTGCTTGAATTGCTGAATGACTGGAAGTGAACGTGATGTCTGAGCTCAGGTTTTGGCTGTGCCTCTTTATTGTGGTGTGCTTGAGGATATGCCACACACATGGCTGGTTCTGGTCTGATGACTCAAATGCAAAGGGCACGCAGACACCGGCCTACCTGTCTACCCTAAGGCCCACATCACGACCGAGGACAGAGCCGCCCAGAACAGCAGGTACAAGTGCTTCTGTAACTGTGGTGGAAAAAGAGGTCAGTTACAATGGAGGTCATTTTGAGGGGGAATCAGAGTTCATATCCAGGTCCGGGTTGGGGGTTGAGTCTGAATCTGTAAATGGGTCATGGTCTGAATTTGCTTCTGGATCCGGATCTGGATCTTCTCAATTTGAAAGACAGGATGCCTATGTTACGTCAACCAACGTTTCTGGTATTGCTGGTGAAAATGCTAGTTTGCATGTGGGAAACCTCAAACTGGAGACCAAAGTGGACCAGATGGATGGACTTCAGAGCATCAGTGACCCAGCATACAGTCAATTTAATGAAAGCATTAATGTCAAAAATGTTAGCACTTATAATAATTCTACTGAGCATGATGAGTATGATAACACGACGTTGTATTCCTCTGAATACTCTGTCTCCGATAATCTACTAACCATTGAAAGTGAGTATTTTGTAGCTCGCATGCCGGTCGTTGAATCCTCTCGCTGCTTGCCAGTTGATCCTGATTTGCCATTTTGCACCAGAACTAGAGTGGAGAGTTTCATGGTGCCCAATTTTCTAAATCAAAGCAGCGTGGAGGAAGTTCAGGTGGTTTTAACCCAGTGGGCATGGCTTTTGCGGTCAAACTGCCATCATAGTTTGGAATGGTTTTTCTGCCTGCTGTTGACACCACGGTGCGGCCCGCCTGGACTGCAGCCCCCGCTGCCCTGTCGCAGTTTCTGCGAGGTCCTGCGTGACAGTTGCTGGACACTCCTGGATGAGGGCCGCCTCCCCGTGGAGTGTCACTCTCTGCCTGAAGAAAAGCATGATGGGTATCAGTGCTTGTCAGTTAGTAACCAGAAAGGTAACGGACGGTTAGAATGCCATCTCTCTCAAAAAAGAGAGATGCATTTTCAACCAGTGCTGCCTGTCTGTATGTTTGTCATCCACCAGTCTTGGGGAGGGTTTTTGTTTGTCTGTAAGTGTTGTGTGGTCCTCAACAGTTGTAAGCACTCAGAGTCTCTGGGGAGATGTGTTTTAACGCATTCACTTTGCACGCTTGTCAAAACTGCATGGAAGTGTGAAGGATGACTGCATGGCGCTACTAAATCAAGTCTTTGCGTGTTTATGTGTTTGTATTTCAATAGACATGCGACTCTGTTCCCACGGTCTTGGATTGTTGTGGTTTTCAGAATTTTCCGAATTTGTTTTCTTCTTATAGTTAACCAGCTCCAAAATATTTTATTGGCTAAAAATAGGAATCCTCCAATCAGAGTTTTTGCAGCTGATACCGACTACCGATTTCTTGTCATCATGATCGGCTGATCCCGATCATTCAAGCTTTATATAAGTGATATGTAAGCTCTCTGTTGACTGTCACTGTTAACTCCTTACACATTTTTAATGATTTCATGTGATTTCAAGTGGCATACTTAAAATTAATGCTTATAAAAAAACAAGTAATCATCAAGTACATGTCTCTAATTTGTTAGTAAACCTTTCAAATTTTGAAGAAAATAGATTTTGATCATGTTTTGAGGTTATGTTACAACACTGCTGAGAAAACCCCAGAAGAAGTGATTCAATTTATTGATTTTGTTATTATTCATGCTCGACATGACTATTAGAAAGCATATGTGACCGGTCATAAAATCAAAATTGGGCTTATTCACAATCATGCCAAATGCATCTGGTCCAAATTTTGTGTGGATATCTCAAAGCAATCAAAAGTTATGGCATTTGAAACCATGGTAGTCTAAAAATCTGTGTTTTACTGAACATAAGAACTAATTACATGTGTAAACATTTAAACGCATAAAAATATTTATAATTACATAGAATAAGTAACAAGTAATAAGATCCTGGTTGATGAGTGATGATCTTTCAGCACTATTTCAGCTTCTATAGACCTTATGTGCCAGAGAAACTTTAGTATTATGTATATTTATATGGCATTGAAGAGTAATTAGCTGGTGAAGTAGATTTACTTATTGTAGAGTTAATGAAAGTTAGCATGAGCATTGTAATGTTTGAAGCGGATGTCATAACAAATGTCAGTAGACTGGGAAGTTTTTAAAACGAGCGGTTCATTCATAAATTTGTAAGATCTTACCTTCATGCTGTGGAAATACAAACCGGAAGACAGAACATAATGAGCATGGGGGGGGGGGTCTATTCTGTAGTGCACGTTAAATCAAGACCTGTGTAATATGAGCGATCGATCCAATTCATGAGAAATGTCCCTACTCATCATACCCGAGAACCAGTTTCCATTGGTTAAACTTTCAAATGACGTTTGAAAACACTGCGTCATGATCGCAACGCTGTCGGATCCTATAAGTCCTATAGCTTTAGCCAAGCAGCATGTCATGTCACTCCGTGAGGGTTTTCTTAAGATTTATGGATCATGTTGTGTTGTGTGTGGGCTCGTTTGAATTGAGACAGCTATGGTTTATTACTGTTTTGTGAAGTTACAAAGCAGAACATGGCGTGAAAGCCTCATGGGAGTCATCGGCAACCTTTTATGGTTTTATGTCATCAAATTGCGATTAGTTTGTGAGATTGGCCAAATTTATTTACACCATTTTAAACTAAAATCAACTTTTTTGCATTTTGGCCATTCATTTACATGACAACAGCATTTTGTAGGCCTGAAAAAGCTAACTTTTGAAAACTACAAAAACACGAATTTGTGAAAACGGTGACGTCATGCACATGCATATTACGTGTTCAGTCTGTAGGCGCGTAGTGTTTCTTTACAAAGTGACATTGCCAACTACTGGCCTGGCATGCATAATACAGTGTTTTTAGTTGTTTTCACTGATCTGTGTGAACAGGGATCATTTTGACAATGGTGTTGTCTGAATGCGAAAAATGCAAAGGAAACATTTTTTCAGTTTTTAGTGCATTGTTGTCGTGTAAACGTACCCTACCAATTGAGTCATAAAATGTCATTATCAGCTGATACTGATCTGTGGACGATCGATCGGAGCATCCCTAACTAAAAATTTTGTCTGTGACGGTTATCTGTTGAGTGAATTAAAATCAATAACGATTGAAAATGCCCTGTAAGTTCATTAGTCAGAAGATGTGGGAATCATGACTCTTAACCAACCCGTGAAGCACTGAATACATCCAGTATCAACAGCACACATTCTTCATAACCTAATCTGATACATTTAATTTTCCAATGATATAAACAGGGATCTGCTAAAGATCATATAGTACAATGTAGTTTAAAGGGTTAGTTCACCCAAAAATGAAAATAATGTCATTTATTACTCACCCTCATGCCGTTCCACACCCGTAAGACCTTCGTTCATCTTCGGAACGCAAATTAAGATATTTTTGTTGAAATCCGATGGCTCAGTGAGGCCTGCATAGCCAGCAATGACATTTCCCCTCTTAAGATCCATTAATGTACTAAAAACATATTTAAATCAGTTCATGTGAGTACAGTGGTTCAATATTAATATTATAAAGCGACGAGAATATTTTTGGTGCGCCAAAAAAACAAAATAATGACTTATATAGTGATGGCCGATTTCAAAAACACTGCTTTCTGAAGCTTCGGAGCTTTGTAAATCAGCGCGTCAAACTGATTTAAATATGTTTTTAGTACATTAATGGATCTTGAGAGAGGAAATGTCATTGCTGGCTATGCAGGCCTCACTGAGCCATCGGATTTCAACAAAAATATCTTAATTTGTGTTCCGAAGATGAACGAAGGTCTTACGGGTGTGGAACGGCATGAGGGTGAGTAATTAATGACAGAATTTTCATTTTTGGGTGAACTAACCCTTTAACTTTATTTTAGCAGTTGGAGGAATGATTGGTAGTGAGAGGTAGGATTTAAACTGTGACTTCACCCTGTGTATTGCAATTGCACAGATAATCATAGTTTCATAAATGTGGTTAGACTTGGTGAACTTAAAAGAATAAATCCATAAGAGATTGTCAAACAATTTACCATATAAATACCCCACATTCTTGCTTAACCTGCATTCAAGTGGGGTATCTTAGACCTGTTATTTGTCAAGTATAGGTAAATACAGAGAAACACCTCTGCACATTGCTCTTCTTTAATGCGTACTGTTTCTTATCTGAGTATGCAGTTAGTGGTCAAATAGTTAACCCATCCATACATCACCAATAAGCTGGATATATTACATTCCTCCATGCATGCATGTTAAGGCAGTGGAAATTCCCCTTACTTTGATTTATTAATAAATAGCAATGAAAGTTAAACAGAATCATTTCTGGTGCTGTTGGTAGATATGTTGAAAATGCCATGAGCTGTTCTGGTTGTAAGTTAATTTGGTTTTATTAAATAAAGATGGTCAAAAAGGAGTCTGCTGTACTTTGCCTGGAACTATATGTGTTTCTTATTGAAACATGAGCTCTTTTTTTATTGAATATATGGCTGGGAAGCATACACTTTGATCTTGAGTTGTTTTTGACAGTGAATTATGTTCATATGACTTTCCCCCTCATTCCAGAGTTTGTTCTTAACAGTAAAGGACAAATAAATGTTCATCGTCTCTGTGGCTGGAGGACAGAACCATCTGTATTCTAATAAGTATGTCTTTGTGCTGAGATGCAGTAAATGCAGCTTTCAGGTTACATTTTTGGCAGGAGTGACTTAACACAGAATTGCTAGTCCATATGTTCAGGCTGGATTTATGATTGAAATCATCTGCCAAGTAAATCCTGAGAGCATACAGTTGGTATTTGTGTGGTTTTGTGATAAACATCTAGAAACACGGTTATAGAATAAACTGTCATGTGAAGCAAATGAACATATATAAATACACAATAAGCAAATAGAGTCATGATGAATAGCTTCTGAGATAAAAAAAAAAAAAAACGTTATTCGGCAGTTGAGACTCTTGCTTGAGTTTCCAGTGCTGTTCATTTACAATATTTTTAGTGCACTGTAAGCTGTGTTTGCTCAGGCCAAATGCCTTTATCTTAAAAGAGTGTCTAAAAAAGACTTTATCTTTTAGACAGCTTGTTATATTGACAACTTTGAGTGGACATCATGTTTTAGGAGCACATCCAAGTCATTCTGAAGGGGCACAGCGGAAGAAAGTCTCTTTGAATTATTTTGAGAGTTTAGGGGCACAAAGCGGTCACATTTTATTGAGGCAAGTACAACTTTGGTGGCCAAAACAATAGTTTGATACTGTAAGTTTTACATTACATTTTACAGTTTTGTGTCATAAAACTTTTTGCTAAAAAGCCTAATGTACAAAGTTTGGGGTCTGTAAGATGTTCTTAATATTTTTGAAAGAAGTGTCTTATGCTAACCAAGGCTGCATATATTTTATAAAAATACTGCAATATTGTAAAATACACTGCCCGGCCAAAAAAAAAGTTGCTGTTTGGATTTTAATAGGCAAATACTTAAGAATCTATGAATGGATCATTATTACAGTGATTATTATGTTTCTAGCATGTTATAAGTTTGGCAACGGTTCTTTTAACCCTTAAAGATGGAGTGTGTAGCTTTTCATTTCTTTAACAACCATGTAGGAAGACACATCATGGCCATATTCTAGGATGACAATGTCAAGATTCATCAGGGTTAACATTGTGAAAGAATGGTTCAGAGAGCATGAAGAATCATTTTCACACATGAATTGGCACCTCTGAGTCCTTAATTTCATTGAAAGTCTCTGGTATGTGCTGGAGGAGACTTCACCTTTTGCATTGTCAATACAAGATCTTGACCAAAAATTGATGCACCTCTTGATGGAAATAACATCACAACATTTATTTCCATTGAGAGGTGCATCATTTTTCAGTCAAGATCTTGTATTGACAATGCAAGAGATGAGCACTCTGTAAAGTCTCCTCCAGCACATCCCAAAAACTTACACTGAGGTTAAGGTCAGTGCCAATTCATGTGTGAAAATGATTCTTCATGCTCCCTCCCAACAATTCTTTCACAATTTGAGCCTGATGAATCTTGACATTGTCATCCTGGAATATGGCCATGATACATCTTAATACATGGTTGTTTAAGAAAGGAAAAGCTACACACTCCATCTTTAAGGGTTAAAAGGACCAAACATATAACATGCTAAAAAAATTATAATCACTGTAATAATGATCCATCCATAGACTCGACTTTTTTTTTTTTGGCCGGGCAGTGTATTACTACTATTGAAATGTTAAATGTTAATAAGAAAAGTTTCTTATATTATCAATGTTGAAAACAGTTGCAATTGCATTTTTATTTATTTATTTATTTTTTTTTTGCAATTTTGCTACAAAACCTATTATAATATGTCCTATACATACTATTTAATGGCAGGCTTTGTTGTGACAACTTACCCCATATATTGTGACTACTGGGGCATGTTGTCACAAAAGTACAACGTTTTTAATGAACTTCAGTGAATCTTTTTTTTCCCCTGGGCATTAATGGTGGAAATATTTTGATAGCCAAGAGTATGTATGTATGTATGTGCATATATAGGAATTCACTTTCAAAAATAAACCTATCTTGAGAAATTTTCACTGGAGTAGGACAATGTACGCTGTAATCAGTTTATTGTTCTCCCTTATATGTTAGACCCTGTTTACACCTGGTATCAAGATGTGTGTGTTTTGGTCGATCCGATCAGTGGATGATGCTAAATACAGGTGTAAACCGGGTCTAAAATGTTTTGAGCTTGTCCACTCTCGACCACTTTCAGAGGTAGTGTACAACACATTAGGCCGGATTGCTTTCGTAGTGGTCGAATGCATTCAAACAGCCACAAAAGATGTAAACATTATGGGAATACATAAACATTATGGGAAGTGCACTAGCCGGATGGGATTTCAACTTTGTTGGCTAGAGACCCAGATTTTGTTCAAAGATTAAAAACGCACCAAGCACAGTGTTCTTTCACATTTCCTGATTTCTAACATTCAACGTGGTATTGAGGCTGTCAGAGCAGAAACTAAAGCTGATGCTCTCCGTGTTTTTCCATCGTCTCTGGTCACGTTCATATGTAAATTGAGCAAGCTTAGTTTGTCCATTAGATCGAAAGATCTGAAAAAAGCCCATACATTTACCCACCCATAGACTCTCTCTCAAAGAAATGAGGACAGAAGTGGTTGAAAGTGGACAGAAGAGACAGATTAATACTAGGTGTAAACAGGGACTTAGATTCTGCTGCAGAATTGGAGATGTGTTTGCGTGTATATGTTTGAATAATCTAATCATCAACCTCTATTAGAGTCATATAATAAGGGAAACATCTAAATTAAATTAGATTAGCCAATGTTTTGAGACATTCAAGGCTAATTTATGGCGGATAAGATCAAACCACAATATTAATGTTTTTTTATAATGCAAGCAGCATGTCACAAAGCCAGGCTTTCTCAGCAGCTGTAAAGCTTCCCTGTGGTGCTGCAGACTGCTCGTGTTGTGTTCATAGGTTTAGTTATGCTAATTATATGGTTCTCATGTTAGCTACATGTGAAAGATTTGACATTTCTTTCAACGCCTGCAAACTAAAAAGTGAATTCCAGGTGTTCTGCTTGTTTTGGAAAGTGAAATTGTCAGGGGCAATAGATTAAGTGTGACAGCATCTAGCCATTGTTATCTTTTGTGAGTCTCTGGGCCCATGTGCAAAGTACAAGCTAATGTGTAACAGACTGTCTAGTCTTCCTTTAACTACAGTTGTTTGGTTTTCTTGTTAATTAGTCTGTTATGTTAAGGTATTTGCATTCCTCATCAGAATTCCCTTCTGCTCACCGTTTCTGGGGAAACTACACTGAAACCTTAACTTCCCGAGCTACTACAAGCTCGTTAACTACTGAAGCGTTTTAACAAAGCACTGATCAGTTTTTAGATCATGTGTTTATCTGGCACAAAAACAGTCTAAATTATGATGACAGTATTAAATTGAAAAATAAATTTGCAGTAAAATACATTGCATTTGCAGAGATTTATGTGTAGCAATTGTTACATTTTTGTTTAACCGATTCATGTAAATTGATTCACTAAAATGAACAGATATGTATTTCTTTGATGTACACTACCATTCAAAAGTTTGGGGTTGGTAAGATTTTTTTTTTAATGTTTTTAAAAGAAGTCTCTTGTGCTCACCAAGACTGTATTTATTTGATCAAAAATACAGAAAGTTTTCTGTCAATAAAGGGAACAGTTGCTCACCTATCTAATAATACCTAGTATATTAAAGCATCTTTGGTGTTTTCATGGAAATCGAGGGTAACACGGATATGACATCATTGACAGGCGACACAGGCCATTACACTAGCTGAATTATCTGGATTTAAACATTGTTGGAAACTTTTGGGATAATGTAAGTACACAAGTCAACAAAAGATATAATATTGTTCTAGTGGTTTTTGGATATTTTAATAAAAAAATCTTACATATTGTGCCTTTAATGGATTTTTTCCCAAAAAAAGGGAAAAAAGTCTTACTGACCCCAAACTTGAACAGTATTATAGCACTAGAGCTACTACAAGCTACTGAAAAGTAATTATGTTAGTAGTGTCACTAGTTTTAGTTAGTTCCTCCCTCTCACTGCTGCGCACACACTTTCATATTCTGTACGGTCCCGTCTCATATCCTCCCATGACTGTTCTGAAAGCTCTCTCAAATAGTGTCACAGATCATAATGGGGTTATGTAGTGTCTGGACTCCAGTGAAGCTTGTAGATGGAGCTATTAGATTTAGGAAAAAAATGGCTTCAGTGGGAAAATGAAAGTGATTGTGCGAGATTTCTCATTGGGTCAGAGGCCCTCCATGGACCTTTTCCACAACAATAGAGCCTCTGAGTGCCAATAGACAGTGTGCTCAATTCATTCTGTAATGGATCAGCTGAGAGGGCAATTCCTGCAATTGCCAAGATGACTTGACTGTCAGGAAAAAAAGTAAAAATGTGGAAGTGTTGTGTTGAGAATCTTATCAGAGATGTCTTTTGTGCCTGTATTGTGCCTCCAAGGTTAAACGGGTTTGCTGGGGTAAATTGGCAGTGTTGATGTCACTTTGGATCATACTGCTTTCTTCCATTGTATTGGCAAAGGATGCTGTGCAGGTTTCCAATTGCATGGAACTGTATTATGGCCTTTAATGCTCTCTAGCGTCCAATAAAAGGTACAAGTCAACAAATCTTTAATACAGGCCTATTTGGTTTAATTAGGTCATGTGGCGTTTTGATTGCTGACATAAAATGTAGACCCACTCTTGACACCCCAACAAGTGATCATGCTCAACATTCAAGCTTCAAAGTGCAAGTTTGGTGAATGACGCTGATGATTTTGCATTTTCTGTCAGGATTAAGAGGGGACGCCTACTAGTAAAGCTTTAGGATAAACTGATTACAGCTCGCATCTTATTTAAAGTTCTTGATTAGAAATTGCATTCTGAGACAGCCTTAGATTAAAATACCAAACTTATGTAAACTACTCCAACATCAAGCTAAAACTCACAGAAAGTTACAAGCTGCTTGTTTATGTGGACTTTAGTATATGTGGGCTTGAAAGAGAGGGTTACATTTTATTTCAGTTCATGCACTTTGACTCTTTCAAGTGCTATTGAAGGTGATGAATATAGTTTAAATTATGCAACAACATAAACAATTAAGCAGTTTAATATAATAATGTTTATATTTCAGAGTTTTATAAGGCCATTTGCTATTCAGATATGCCTCGTAATACTCTCTTGTCAGCTTGTGGACTCTGCCCCTTTATGAAATATGCCCTGATCAGCTATAATGGTTGGGAGGGAGCATGAAGAATCTTTTTTTCCACATGAATTAGCACTGACCTTAACCTCAGTGTAAGTTTTTGGGATGTGCTGGAGGAGACTTTACAGAGTGCTCACCTCTTGCATTGTTAATACAAGATCTTGACCAAAAAATGATGCACCTCTCGATGGAAATAAATGTTGTGATGTTATTTCCATCAAGAGGTTTATCATTTTTTGGTCAAGATCTTGTATTGACAATGCAAGAGGTGAGCACTCTGTAAAGTCTCCTCCAGCACATCCCTAAGACTTTCAATGAAATTAAGGTCTGGACTCAGAGGTGGCAATTCATTTGTGAAAATGATTTTTCATGCTCTCTGAACTATTCTTTCACAATTTTAACCCTGGTGAATCTTGACATTGTCATCCTGGAATATGGCCATGATGTGTCTTCCTACATGGTTGTTTAAGAAATGAAAAGCTACACACTCCATCTTTAAGGGTTAAAAGAACCATTGCCAAACATATAACATGCTAGAAACATAATAATCACTGTAATAATGATCCATTCATAGATTCTTAAGTATTTGCCTATTAAAATCCAAACAGCGACTTTTTTTTTTTTTTTTTAGCCGGGCAGTGTATTTTCGAAGAGGTTAAAAAGACTACTATGGATCAATAGAAAAACAGACATTTTAATTAAAATGCTAATATTTAACTCTAACAAGGTGGCCCTTTAAGATCGTCACCATATTACAGCAGGCTAGTAAAACATTGACCACATATTGATGTCAAGGTTGGTTTGTTTGGTGAACTTATGGATGCTATAGGTCATCAGCAGTGTGTGACATGGAAAGAAGTTAATAGACTAAAACTATTTACTTTATTGTTTTGTACAAAATCAGATCAACCAATTGACAAAATGTTTTTTGCCAAAAAATAATAACTTAGGCATTTATAGTTGCTTTATATTACTCTGTAAGAATTATATTAGCAAATTTAATATTTTTACTTTTTATTGTATATTTTTATTTTAAATAAATGTTTTTATTTTAATTACTTTTACTTTAACACAATATTTACTTTTTTCAATCCAACCAATTCCCGATAAATAAAATCAAGTCCTACATCTCCCCCCATCCGCAATTATGCATCAGTAAATCGGTTGCATCCATTTACTTTAAAATGGTGTTATTTCTGTCTTTTCTAGCTAGACCAAGTAATGATGATGCTGTAAAAAATGGAAGCACTTTTCAGTTGCAAAAATATTGTCTTTATGATAGTCATTAGTGTCAAATATCTGAGTTGTTGTATTCATGTACAAGAGCAGACACACATGGCCTCAGGGACTTTTGTAAGTCTCATTTTATCCCGACACATCTGGATTCTGGAATTAGAATTTATTGACTGCTGTCAGAAAAGCAACAGTCCAGGATTCTGGTTTGCCTAAAGTGATTTTCACAAGCCCAACATGTCAACTTGAGTCTCGTGTTGATATGGCCATTAGCCATTCAGAACGCTGGTTTACACAGCAGCACCTGAACATGTGCGGGAATGCGAGGTGATCTTCAAAAGCTCCTCCTCTTCTAAGCTTGTCATTATTCTGTCATGATCTAAAGACACAGTTTACTCTTTGAATAGTGAAACTCGGAACAGTGGTTCTCCTGTGTTTAAATCAACCTAAAGAATAGGTTCACAAGCTAAACGTTATCCACCAGAAATGCATGTCACACCAAAACCATACATAAGGTGTTTTCTTTTCTATTCCTTTCATGTGCAACAAAGGCAAGAGGGTTTTTGTTTCAACTCATAACAAAGGCGCCATTTGAAGAACTTAATGATGAAAATGTAAGCCCCTAAAGGACTTTGATCCTTGTTTGATAAATAAGACCATGTGGTTGTGAGTTATACTTGCTAGTCTTTTTCAGGACCTTTATTTTTCAACATTAAAGCAGCTCAAAGTTCTAGAAGTTGACATCATCCTTGATGTTTCTGTAAATGGTTACAAAACACACATTTATGCAGTAATGAACTTTTGTTTTGTTTTGTCTTCTTTTGTTTGGGGTTTGTTTTGGCTTTCTTGTCATGCTGTTCTGCTTTTGTTTTTTTGTTTTGTTTTGTTGGCTTTCTTGTCATGTTTGTTTTGCTTTCGTTTTATGCTACTGTGATTTGTCTAACAAAACAAAATCATCTTTTGTATGATGGGAAAAAGGAGGTACTTTTTTTTTAGCAAGAAACACACTGTCCTTACTTATCTATATTTAACAAAGCAGAATCGCCCAGAGGATGAAATGTGTTTTGTGTGTGTAGGCAGGAAGGGTCTTAAGCTGTCCAGCTGTAACCTCACACCTTTCCCTCCTCCTCATGACATGTCAGCACATGGAGCCTGTGATGTTTCCATGTCTAGCTTATCTTCACAACTAGCTAAATATGCCTTTGCTGAGTGATATTAGCATGGGTTTGAAGGTTTCTATCCATAGTTCTTTAGGACACGCCTTTTGATCTCACCCAGCAGTCTTAAGTTTGATTTATATATATACACTCATATAATCATCTGCAAAAAGTATCCAGTGATGTTTTTTGTTTTTTATTTTTATTTTATTGAAATTAATTGTCTCTGAAGTTTCTCTTTGTGTCAACTGCTGATAACATGGCTTTTATTTTGGAGAAACCTAAATTTGCAGTAGTTGGCATGGAATTCCCATGTTTCAGGTCAAAACAAGTTATATCCTCTTGAGTCAAGTATAAAGTACTTTAACTTATTGCTGCCTCATGGGACCTATAAAATCTTGTTTTTAGGGTGTTCACATATATATAAAGCATTTACTTTTTTTAAAGATGTCAGTGCATTACATACATAGTAAATTACATTCTCAAGAAGGTCCTCTGGGAACAATAAACAAAGGGGTTGCTTTCTATTAAAACTGGGGAATTTTTACTAGCCGATGAATGTACATTCTTATTAAATCTAAAGGGTTGTTTTTTGGTTCAGGAGATCAAAAAGTCCCAAATATTCTTTAGAGAGCCAGCTGTCTGTTTTATTCACACATTTTCCTCCTGAAAAAAAGTTATCTCACCAAAGATACTATATACAGCCAGAAATAATACTTTTTCACAGTATTTCACAACTAACGTCAAGTCTCACTGCTTGATTTACATCACAGCTGTCAATGTTGAACACTTTACACTACAATATTTGTTTGAGCAGACTAATAAAGTGCTTTTTAACCTAGTCTGAGCCTGCTGCCCATCCCTGACCATTCACTTTTGTATTGTTCTTTGTAAAGTCCATTTATATTGTTTTCCTTTCCTTCCACAGAAGAAAGTGGAGTGTCGCTGTTGCAGTTAATTGGCGATCCTCCACCTGATGGCGTCACCAAAATCTTTGAACATGACAACAGCCCTAGCTATATGTTTAGCCCAAAAGCCAATGTTGGACAGTCAGCTGCGGCCCACCTGCCCAGCCCTTTCTACCGTGATTTCTCCCTCATTTTCAACATAAAACCCACGTCCACCAAGCCTGGCGTCATATTCTCCATCACTGACCCAACCCATAACATCATGTATGTTGGTGTGAAGCTGTCGGCAGTGGAAAACGGCAAGCAGCATATTATCTTCTACTACACCGAGCCTGACTCGCAGAGTTCATATGAGGCGGCCAGATTCGTCGTGCCCTCGATGACCATGACCTGGACCCGGTTTTCCATCAGTGTTTTGAATGAGCAGGTTTCCCTCTACTTCAACTGTGACTCAGATCCTCAGGTCATCAATTTTGAGCGGTCCCCAGATGATATGGACCTGAATGCCGGGGATGGAGTATTTGTTGGCCATGCTAGTGGAGCAGATCCAGATAAGTTTGTGGTACGTACAAGGACCCTACTTTGATATCAAGAAAACATATTGGAAAACAAGTCAAATGAAGGTTAGCTTAGGCTAGAAAAGGGAAAGTGCAATAAACATCTCTGTGGTTGAGTGACTCCTGCATGATTTGATTGCTCAAATTGGCCTGTTTAAAAACAACATACAATCTGTGGTTGTAAAACAAAAGTCCACTCATCTTTCCTTGTTTGAGTAGAGTAGTTAATTGCTTTAAGAAACCACAGGGGAGCAATTAGCTCCTGCTAGTTTTGTGTGGCGATGTCCAGCAGCTGACCCCACAGCTTGATCTCAGATCAGTGAAAACCAGTGGACCGCCGCCCTATTCTGTCCTCGGTATTTTTTGTTTTATTTGTATCCATTTTTTATTAAACAATTTATTTATCATATATTTGTAAAAAAACAAAATAATAATAATATTTTGTATTTATTTATATGTTATATATTATTTATATGTATTTTAAAATTTAATTTTTTATTTTTTTTATTTTTTATTAATTAATAAAATGTTTTTATATATTATATATTACTTATGTATTTATATATATTTTAAAATGTAATATTTAATGTACTTTAATTGGCTACATATTTGTTCTTTATTCCTATGCCTCTAAATAACTTAATATTAAACATAAATCATCCAGGAATAAAGAAATAAATATGCCAATTAAATTACATATAAAAATACATTAAAATTTAAAATAAATATAAATACAAATAGCTCATATAAGCCAGCAGATTCTTTTCCAGCTGCTGTTCTACTACAGCAGCCTAACTGATCTGTGAAGTAATGTGATTGAATATCCTGCCTTGTGTCCAGTAGTTATGCAAGTGCTTTCAAGCATATTGTTCAATAACCATAGTGAGGCAACTAAGGGCAGCAGGAATGCCTCAAATTTCCCAGAGCTCATAATGTCCACTCAAAAGCAGATGGATCTTGTTCAGTTCAGTATGACTCCTTGTTTCATGTGGCTTCCATTTCCTGTGGGAACTCCACCATAAGGAGATGGCCATCATAATTACAGACCTGATTAGGCAGGATATGATTGCTATTCCATCCCTCTCATTAAGAACATGTGCTTATCTGCAGAACTGTGGGGGCAATCAGGTCTGTAAATCTGACCCTGCGTTGGGGCTGTAAGAGGGTCTCGGCACAGGTCACAGCTTGACACAAAAGGACAATTAAGACATCTTAAAGCTTCCTTCACTGCATTCTGCTCCTAAACCTTTGACCTTAGTTCGTGAGACATGAGAGGGGAAGTCCTGTCAGATCTTACCAGCAACCAGCAAAAAAATCCTATTACCCTAGGAAATACTAGGATGTTCATGCTTTTCTTAATGAAAATAAATGGTCACCACACCAGTCATGCTCAAAAAAAAAAAACAGACATGAAGCACGACCAAAGTACCCTAACAGTAGTCCATACACTATATTTCACATATTCTGGAGCCATATGATAGCTTTGTGTGGGGAACAAACCAAAATTTAGCCACCTTATTAGTGAATAACAGCTTAAATGTTTGTCTTTTTTCCTCAAAGTTATCATATGGCTTCAGAAGACTTAAAGCAGAAATGGTTGTATGGACTACTTTTATTGTGCTTTTTGTCATTTGTGGAGCTTGACAGATCTTGGTCCTCATTTATTTTTAATTTTATATGTGTGTGTGTATATATGTGTGTATATATGTGTGTGTGTATATATATATATACATTCTGCTAAACATTTCCTTTTGTGTTCCACAGAAGAAAGTAAGTCATAGAGGTGAGGAACAATATGAGAGTGATTAAACAATGTCTGAACTTCCCCTTTTTAGATCAATTATCCATTTAATGAGATGTGTATGTTAGCCATTGAATGTTGAAATGTGTTGTTTTAGTGGATTGTATTGAATGTTATCCCCATCTGCATTGAAATTGTGCTGAAAACCATAAAAGGGAAATCCCACATGGAGACAGATAGCCATGTGTTTGAAAAGCAAGATATCAGGCACACATTGTTATCTGACTGCCAACGTTTCTGTTGTGGAAGGCAATGGAAAGAGCAGTGGATTCAGTCTCTAATGAGCAGCTGCCATTCAACATGGACTCTATGTCACCACACCTGCCTTGACCATCAAAATAAGCTTACCAATCTGTGCTTGTGTATTCTAGGGTGTTATCGGTGATCTGAGGGTGGTGAGAGACCCTGGGGCGGCTGAACGGCACTGTGAAGAAGAGGAGGATGACTTTGATGCGGTAAGTTCTCTAATGAGAGCGTCTAAGTGCCCTTTCACACCTGGCTCATTTGGAGCATTTGTTTTGGAACTTTTTCCTCCCTTAGCTCGGTTTGTTTAGACATTTGAACACTGCAATCACGCTAAGATCCGCACCAAAATAATCGGGTCGGAGATCGCTTGAATGAGGTGGTCTCGGCCTGATTGAAAATGAACTCTGGAGCAGTTTGGTTGTGGTTCTCATTTTGAAACGCTTTAAAATGTTGCTATGTGCAAGTGAACCAAACCAAGAAGAACATGCCAAATTTTAACATTTAGATCCTCTGTAAGCAAATGAGATACAGGGCTGAAAACACCCTAAGTGAAATTATCATTTTCACTTGAGTCATGCCTCAATTATGTCTCAACTAATTGGGAATGGGAAATGGCTACATAAATGCTTCACAGTACAGCTACACACACTCTATATTAAGTTGAGCGGTTCTAAAATGGGTGATTAAACCAAAGAATAGCTAATGCAGTGAAGTGAGAAGCACTGAAATTGTACTCTAGGAGATCAGTGGTAAAAAGCAAGGTCTTTAAATACCCGCATACTCAAACAAGTGGAAAAAGGAAAGCTTGTGTGTGTTCGTTTTTAATTTTTACCCAGTTATTTTGTAGTCTTTTTTTTTTTTTTTTTTTTTTTAAAAGACTAGTGTGAAAGGAAAAGATCGCCTGGTGCATTGTTTTGCCCAGATGACTCATCTTAGATTTGATGCGGCATCACCTTACATTTATATTTATGCATTTGGCGGATGCTTGTATCCAAAGCGACTTACAGTGCATTCAAGGTATACATTTCGTCAGTTCTTTGTTTCCTGGGAATTGAACCAATGTCCTCCCAAAGCCCTACCAAATTAGCTAAATTTACATTAAACACAATTCTTAATGGAATAGTTTATCCCAAAATGAAAATGTTATCATCGTTTACTCCCCCCATGTGTTTGTCCAACCCCGTATTATTTTATTTCTTCCATGAAATACAAAACAAGATGTGAAGACAGGATGTCAGATCTTTTCCAGACAACACAATTTAATTTATACCACTAAGCTCCAAAAAACATCATGAAATCATCACAAAAGTTTTTCCATGTGTGGCTTATATCCAAGTCCTCTGAAGCCACACGACAGCTCTACAGTACTGTTTGTAAGGAACACATTACAAACAAGAATCAGTGATGTTTAGTGTCTGGAACAAAGCATCAAAAGGTGCCATTTTTGACTTTCACACAAGTCTAAAAGTAATTTAAAGGATTAGTTCACTTCAGATTAAAAATTTCCTGATAATTTACTCACCCCCATGTCATCCAAGATGTTTATGTCTTTCTTTCTTCAGTCAAAAAGAAATTCAAGGATTTTTCTCCATATAGTGGACTTCACTGGGGAACAACAGGTTGAAGGTCCAAATTGCAGTTTTAATGCAGCTTCAAAGGGATCTACACGATCCCAGCCGAGGAATAAGGGTCTTGTCTAGCGAAACGATCTGCCATTTCTAAAATAAAAAATAAAAATGATATACTTTTAACCACAAATGCTCGTCTTGCACTAACTCTGTGATGCACCAAGCATTACTTAATCATGTTGAAAAGGTCACGTGTGACGTAGGCGGAAGTACCGATCCAGTGTCTACAAAGTAAACGTGCAAAGACTAAATCAAACGCCCTTTACAAAAAAAGGTAAAACAATGATATTTCCGCCTACTTCACATGTGACCTTTCCAACATGAATACGCAATGCGTGGCGGATCGCAGAGCTAGTGCTATAAGAGCATTTGTGGTTAAAAAGAATATAAATTTCTTTTTGACTGAAGAAAGAAAGACATGAACATCTTGGATGACATGGGGTGAGTAAATTATAAGGAAATTTTCATTCTGAAGTGAACTAATCCTTTAAGAGCTCAGGCAGAGAGGACATTATGCTTAACACAATAAGTGAAAACAGTATGGGTTTGGAATGACATGAGGGTGAATAACTAAAAGAGTACCTGGAGTGTTTGTCGACTGCTTGCTATCCATCTGCAGCTGATAGTGTTTGGAATTCACTTCCATTCATTTTTAAGAAAAGAATGTGTCGCCTCAAGTTAGGTTAAAGCTTTAATGCCTATCAGTTTGACCCATGGCATACATGCCCTCCAGCTGTCTAGAAAACAGTGTGATGAAATGTCCCTTTCTCATTGTTAACACTCTAAGAGAATTTACGCAGTTTTCCATTCACCATCAGAATCTGCAGGGATCAGGTGATTTTGGAGCAAGTGGAGATGGAGACCGACCACCATCAGTCCAGGTATTACCTTAATTTTCCTTGTTATGCTTTGGTAACCATGTGAAGCTGAGCTCACATTTGTAAACTTCTTGTGATCGGTTTAATGTTCACATTCAAAACATCTAATGATGATCCCGAGGTTCCGGGCTATTTACAGAGCAGCGGCCTGTGAGTTCTGGCAGGGCTGTCGTTGTATACTTGCTCATCTTCTGGGGGAAAGTCCCGGATGAACACTATTATCTCCAGACCAATCCCAGATGTTAAAACCCATCTTCCCATGCCTTGTGTTACTAATCCAGAAATAGGCCATGTGGAAATTGAAATGAACCCTTGCTACTGATGTGTGAGGCCCTGTCTGAGCATGCCAGAGCTAATTACAATGGAAAGAAACCAGGTGGCTCTTAGGTGTGGACTGCAAAGATCGTCTTCCATAAGAGTCTGCTTTTTTGTTTGACTGGTTTATTCATCAGTGCTGAAGTTTAGTGCAATTTGAGAACATTTAGGCCATTTTTCATTTTGTGTTTGAATTTTATGAGTAAATTGTACTTGTTTGGAGGTTGCTGTTTCTTTCTATTCACTTACAAGTGTTTATTGGCATTATATTTCTTTAAACAGCTGCTGCCAAGCATGCAGGTACTAATTTAATTCTAACCGAGTAATTTTAAATTACATGCCTTTTGTTTGCTTTTACAGTATGCAACGCATTTTAACATGCTGTGACAGAAACAGAGACAGCATTTTCCGAAGTGCTGTAAAGTAAACTTTCATTTGTCTTACCGTGCAATCCATTTTGAAGGATGCCACATTCCCCCCTGGGACATTTTCCACGCTTGTTTCACAACCAATCCAACTCTGTTAGAAAGTGCATTTGAGGAGAGGGCATCTGGTGGGCATGCATTCTTGCAAACTGTGCCTAATTTTGTGTAATCCAATTGTATGAGATTATTATATCTAGTGGAAGAGAAGTAGTCTTGTGACAGTGTGGTAAACACAAGTTTGACTTCATTTTCAGTTTGACAAAATTGAATTTTAGCATGTCTTCAGTGCTCAAGTTTTATTAGTCTATTTTTATTTCTATCTGTTCTCATAATAATTAAGGATACCTAGAGAAGCCTGTATACAGATGGTCCAAAAGTCTGAGACGATAAGTGAAATTGCATTTAAATTTAAGCATTTGGTAGATGATTTTATTTGAAATAATTTTTTATTCTTTTCTAATTTAATGAAACATTTTCAATGCAAATTATAATATATAAAATAACAATTTGAGTGAAAAGTTGGAGTGAACAGAAGTAAAAATTTAAGTTTTAATATAGAAATTCTATAACATTAATATGATTCTTTTATATAATATATTCTGATATATAATATGATCGATAGATAAGATGATAGATAAGATAAGAAGATAAGATGATTTGTTTGATATTTTGTAAAAATTGTATATTTTGTTTACATTTAATACAACACTTTCAACACACACACACACACACACACACACATATATATATATATATATATATATATATATATATATATATAATTTTTTTTTGTCCAAAGGCCTTAATAATAATAAAAAACATAGATATGACATCCAAAGCATGTAAGGTAGTACAACTAAATCTCTTTTATTGAATCCAGAAGGTTTTAATTATATTTTGCAACATATAAAGGTATTTCAAAGATTTTGAAGTGTCAAAAGGTCATTCGGTTTGATCATCCAAAGGCCAATAGAGCCATTTCATTTGTGAGTAAAATATCTTAAAATGTAATACAGTAAATATATATATTTTTTATTCTGGCATGATTTTATAACATCATATATCAACATAGTGCAAAATGGTATTAAAATTATGTGTAGAAGTTGTTGCTTTGTGATGAGAAAGAATGTCCGGAAAAATGAATTTCGTTGATGTCATGCTGAGTAACCAAAAAAAAAGGGACCATTTTGGATCGCGTCATGCGGTCAGTATCATGTGATAGGATGTGACATCATCATGACACCTGCAAAGGACCACATGGTCGTGAAGCAAAGTAACTAACTCTCTTTCAACTATTTGAAAAATTAATGTTTTCACTTGCTCATACGCATGTCCCGAAACATCAGGTCATTCGGTACAACCGCTATAAAACATGGAAAATGTTGTAATATTTTAAAAACATGTACTAAATATAAAATATTTGATTGTCCTTTTGCTAGCTAGCTAGATATCAGCCTGTTAGCATTGTTTGAAAATACCGTCATTCGGTATAACCAAAAGTGTCATTCGGTAAAACTGAAATTTGGGTTAAGCCAATTGACTTTTTTGGTGAAAAATTTTTTGTCCACCTTGTAAAAAATGACAAAAGCAGTGTTAATTGATTTATAAAAACCACATAATCTCATTGTTAACACTTAATAAAACTTCAAAATTAATTATATCTCAATTGTTATTTTGTTTTTTTTTACACTTTTAAAAACCTTATTCGTCAATGACCTATATATATATATATATATATATATATATATATATATATATATATATATATATATATATATATATATATATATATATATATATATAATAAGTTATGAAATTAATATGAATCTTTATTTTAAATCTTAAAACATTATTTTGAAGTAGATTAATAATTGTGAATCAGTATATCTCACTCTTTTGAACCAGCATATAATCTAGACCAGAATGAACAGGACACAAGGGGGTGCTAGGGGGTAAATAAATAAATAAATTTGAATTTACTAAATTTGACATTAAAAACTTGTAATGATTTCCAGATATTACTTTACACATTTAGAATATTTTTGATTTTTTCACAGTATAATATAATTTAAAATATCATCATATTTTGTGGAATTAAATAGTTTGAAAACCTCAGATCTAGAGTCCTATAACAAGTTTACTGAAGTGTACCAGCCCTAGAACATACTCAGAAGAATCCATTACATCTAAATTGCTTTCCTGGAAGACCATGATGCAAAAAACATATGGCAGCAAAGAATGGCCCCTTTTTTTAATGCACAAGGAAATATCCTTCTGTGTATTATGATCGCCTCCATATCCTCAACTCCTCCACCATAACTCAGTGTACTGTGTTCAAGGTCAGAGTGGCTGCCGAGATTCTTCCATCTCTGCAGCAGTGACCGCGATGGCAGATGTTTAGCAGCCCCTCCTCATCTAGCCGGACAGCCCCCACCTGCCCACTCCTGACCTCTATCTTTAGACCCCTGGACCCGTGTCCTGCATTCCCCCGGTCTCTTGGTCCGAAAATACATGCTGTCAGCATCCTCTCACACTGGCCATCAGAGCACTTCATGTCCTCCAGTCTCCTTTTTCTCAATCCCGGCATGAAATCTGAGGATCAGAGTGTTCTAGAACCTGATGCCTGGGATTTCGTCAGTGGGTTCTGCCATTTCAGCAGCGCATGTTTTGTAAAGTGCAAGGTCAGGCCCTCTTTGTGTCTGCGCTTCAGACGGCCAGCCCTGGCAGCTTTTCTTCAAGGAGCTTTGTTAACTGTTAGCTGTATCTCTCAATCTCTCTCTTAGATGGTTGAAAGCAGGTGTGTGAGTGTGTCACGGTCCTTTGATTTGCCAAATCAAGTACCATCTAGTATTTTAAAAAGGTCATGGTAATATTTCAGGTCACAAAAGGCGAAAGTGTTTGTATACAATCAGTGAAATGAAACAGGTATGAAAGGAATAAGCAGTGATCTACTTGTACTATTCTTTAAGAACCCAAGGATTTTGTGGCATTTAGTCCACGTCTCTTAACTTTAAGACAATTTATATTCTAGAGTTCCCCTAAACATAGAAAAGTAGAAATATCTAAATGTCCTTAAAACAAGATAAATTTACCTGAGAAGCAAAACTGCAAGACATATTAAGACTTTTTAGAGTCTTAATTTCTTTTAATACTTTTGTTAAGCAACAAGTATGCATTAAATTGATCAAAAGTGACAGTAAAGACAATTATAATGTTACATATGATTTCTGTTTCAAATATTCCTGTTCTTTTGAGCTTTCCAATTGTCAAAGAATCCTGAAAAAATGTATGTTTCAAAAAATATTAAGCAACACATCTGTTTTCAACATTGATAAAAATAAGATTTTTTCTTGAGCAATAAATCAGCATATTAGAATGATCTGAATTATGATCATGTGAAGACTGGAGTAATGGCTGCTGAAAATTCAGCTTTTCCCTCACAGTAATAAATTACATTATAAAACATTAAAATAGTATGGAAGCTTGTTTCCGCTACTGAATAAAAAATAAAAAAGGTAGTTGCAATTCTGACATTTTTTCTTAGAATTGCAAGATATAAACTCACATTTGCGAGAAATAAAGTCAGAATTGCGAGATATAAACAGATATAAATTCGGACTTTTTTTTTTATATCTCACAATTCTGACTTTATAACTCACAATTGTGAGTTTATATCACGCAATTCTGAGGGGAAAAAAAAAAGTCAGATTTGCGAGATTTGAACTCGCAATTGCGAGAAAAAAGTCAGAATTGCAATTACCTTTTTTATTTTTTTTTCAGTGACGGAAACAAGCTTCCATACTATTTTAATATGTTTTATAATGTAATTTATTACTGTGAGGGAAAAGCTGAATTTTCAGCAGCCATTACTCATTACTTCAGTGTCACATGATTGTGAGATAAAAAAATAATCTTTTTTTTTTTTTTTTTTATTCACAGTGGCGGAAACAAGCTTTCATAAAATAGTGACTAGTTATTTTAAATTGTAATAATATTTCACAATATTAATGTTTTTACTGTATTTTTTATCAAATAAATGCAGCCTTAGCCAGCATTTCTTTCAAAAACATTGACCTCAAACTTTTGAACAGTAGTGTATCTTGAATGTAAATGTATTTTGTCTTGTAGCATTGGCTGATTTTTCAACTTTTGTGTGCTTAAACAAAAATATGAAATCTGCCAGTGCCACAAGACAAAATACAAGTATTTACAAGATAAATTATCTGAAAACAGGCAATAATATCTAATATTTACAACTGTTTTGCAAATTTGTCTTGTTTTGAGGACGCTTAGACATTTTTGCTGGGAAACAAGATGAGGCGCTCTTTAAGAATATGATTTTTATCAGTGTACATGCTGTTATTAATGTACATTGCATTACAATTTTGATTGACTGTCTGATTTGCAGTTTATTTATGTTAATTGATATATTAATGATATGTATCACTTTCAGCCGACACCTCCCTCCTCTCGGCCGATCCAGCAGCCACCAGTGACCAGCAGAACAATTGAGAAGCAGCTGACAGGTGAGCTTTCTCTTTTCAGTATCAGGTCTGAACTGGCCTGTCTGTAAAACATCAGCTAGTCTGACAGTTCGGCTCATCAGTAGTATTTATTGCTCTGTTGAGCTCTTAAGTGACTCTTTTTCTTCCTGTAAACTTGGAGTAATGCATTTTTGTGCCTTTGTTGGTTAATTTACAACTTTCTTTATGTGTATACAGTCATTTTGTTCATGACATTTGAGTTGCATGCTTAGATTCCACTTCTGAAAAGAACAGCATGAATGGTCACCAGTATGTGTTGCAACCAGCAAGTTCAGTTTATTAATCAGCTTACTCAAAAAAGTACACTTTCCCCAACTGGTCAACCAGATCTAAGATAGTGTTTTTAGCAGGGTATTGAAGGCAAGGAGATTTGAGGTTTAGTAATGTTAGTATTAATCATGAAATTATGTGTGTTTATGGAAGGAGCCACTGTGGTATTTGGCTCCCTCTACTGGTGGAAAGCAAAGAGAAAATGTCTTTTTACATTCAATTGCATATGTATTCTTAAAAGATGTGTTATTCAGACTTTGTAATAGATGGCTTAAACCCAAGGATTGATTATGGCCCATGCCAATGGGGCAATGTTGCAGTTTTGATGTGTACAAATCTAGATTTGTCATTGTTGAATGTACTGTAATTGTGACTTTTTTAATTCACGGTTGTTATTTTACTTCTTATATTTGTAAAAACGTATATTTGTATACATTCATATTAGCAAAAATTCTTACATTTAAGATCTACGTTTTAGATTTTTATCTGCCACCTCATAAAGTTAGACTTATGAAAATCTGAAGTTGTAATTTTGAGAAGTCACAATTATGAGAGATAAAGGTTTTATATAACAATTAGACCATAATTCATTCTTACTTGCTTCAACAATCATTTACATTGAATGGTTTGATGTGATCTTTCCTCAAAATGAGCTGAATTGGCAAGTTTTAATGAACATTAGGATCAGTCGATTCCTCTCGGCAAACTGGCTCCTACGGTGGTTCTCGAAAAACATCTGGCTCATATGGGGATCCCCGAAAAACTTCTGTCTCCTACGGTGATTCTCGACAAACATCTGGCTCATATGGTGATTCTGAACAAACTTCTGGTTCATATGGTGATTCCCAACGAACCTCTGGCTCATATAGTGGACAATCATCGGGCACGGATGGTGGTTCTCGACAAACTCTTGACTCAGTCGTTGTTAGCAAGCAAACTTCGGGGTCGTATGATGATTCTAGAAAAACTTCAAACTCACTAAGAACTTCGGGCTCAGCTGATGATGGAATACGGTATTCTGTGGAGTCCAGACTGGGTTCTGCAGGTCCAACAGGTGGGTCACTAATAAAGAGATGAAAATCTCTCAAATGGACATGGACATTTTGGATAGAAATTCTCAGTAGAATTTCTACACGATGCTTTGCATGAAATGCCGGCAAAAAGGTGTGGATGCCCAACAAGGACTGCAGCAAACTGGGTGCAAGTGATAGTGTTGCCGCATATGTATGTTGTTTATTGCACATATGTATGTTTGTTGTTTAATGCTAGCATAATTGATATATTGTATTTGTATTGACAGATTGCTTATTTAGCTGCTTATAGAAGCTTCTGCTTGGAAGCATATTCTTACATGAATATGTGGAGTTTGGCCTATCGTCCTTAAATATTGTCATGGTTTTTTTTTTTTATACATACAACTAAATAAGTATTTTAGGTTGAAAATCACAGAGACATGTCCAGGTTATGTTTCACAACAAAGATATATATAAAAAGACATGATAAACCTTTTTTGGACCTTTTAGATCTTCTACATTCTGACATTATTATTATAACAATTAGGCACATTTTCCCCTAAATTTCTTATTATTGTAATATGTCTGTATGTATGATTTACTTGTAATTCCCATGCATGTATTGTCAGTTGGATTCTTGTTACTGTAGTAGTCAGCATGAAGTAAATGCCACACACCAAATACTAGTATGACGTATAAATGCATACTTAAAGGGTTAGTTCACCCAAAAATGAAAATTCTGTCATTAATTACTCACCCTCATGTCGTTCCACACCCGTAAGACCTTCGTTCATCTTCGGAACACAAATTAAGATATTTTTGATAAAATCCGATGGCTCAGTGAGGCCTGCATTGCCAGCAAGATAATTAACACTTTCAGATGCCTAGAAAGCTTCTAAAGACGTATTTAAAACAGTTCATGTGACTACAGTGGCTCAACCTTAATATTATAAAGCGACGAGAATACTTTTTGTGCGCCAAAAAAAACAAAATAACAACTTTATTCAACAATATCTAGTGATGGGCGAATTCAAAACACTGCTTCATGAAGCTTCGAAGCTTTACGAATCTTTTGTTTCGAATCAGTGGTTCGGATCGTGTGTATCAACTGCCAAAGTCATGCCCCCCAGTGGTGAACCACTGAAATTTCGAAACACTTATGACGTAACGAAGCCTCCTTTACTGTTTGATACACGCTCCAAACCCTGATTCGAAACAAAAGATTCGTAAAGTTTCAAAGCTTCGTGAAACAGTGTTTTGAAATCACTCGTGACTAGAGACTGTTGAATGAAGTCGCTATTTTTTATTTATTTTTGGCGCACAAAAAATATTCTCGTCGCTTCATAACATTAAGGTTGAACCACTGTAGTCACATGAACTGTTTCAAATACATCTTTAGTAGCTTTCTGGGCATCTGAAAGTGTTAATTATCTTGCTGTCAGTGGAGGTCTCACTGAACCATCGGATTTTATCAAAAATATCTTAATTTATGTTTCGAAGATGAACAAAGGTCTTACGGGTGTGGAACGACATGAGAGTGAGTAATTAAAGACAGAAATTTCATTTTTGGGTGAACTAACCCTTTAACAATTTAAATAATATGTAATTATTTTTTAGCAATTATTTAGCATTTTGGTAATGAAAATAACAGGAAAACTTATATATATTACAGTTTAAAAAATCTTAATGGTCTCAGAATAGGCTTTATTTTCTTAATGCAAAATATGATTTCTTTTATTTTGGAGTGAAAGATATGCACCAGATATGTTTTGGTAAATGTAAAGCACATAAGATTAATGCATGATTAAAGTCATTTTCAAATTTACAGGTTCTATTGGTGCAAGAGGAGAGAAAGGAGACAGAGGAGAGAAGGGTGACAGGGGCCTTACAGGGCCAAAGGGCGATTCAGGATCTGGATCTGTGTCTGGTGGTGCTGCAAAAGGAGAGAAGGTCTGTTGAGTAGTGTGAAACTCACTGAATGTTTCTGAACATCTCCAACAGCTCAGTTTCAATATAAAGTAATAAGAAGTATTATTATTCTGTCTGTCTGTCTACATTCAGTCATTCTATCATGTATCTGATACAGGGCTCTTTTTTTAGTTGAATTGTTATATTTTTATGTCCTTCAAAATTCACAGTAATGTGTGAAGTCAGTGATGGGGAGCTTGAATGTTCAGCCATCTGTTCGAGTGGTGCGAGTGGCAGACAGGTCAATCATTTTTGTCTGTGTGTTTTCACAGGGTGACGCAGGAGAGAAAGGAATAAAGGTTTGTTGTGATGCTTATACCTAGACATGACTGTGACAATGAAAACATATTTTAATGTGAATTTAAGGAATAGTTTGTGACAAAATAAAAGTTGTCATCATTCACTTACCATCTTGTCACTTATTATGAATCACAGAATTAGATAATAAGCAAACAGAAGAATATCTCATTTTGCGTTTCTTAAAATTAGTAACATACTTTTAATAAAAACAACAAAATGATCATATTTGAGTGAATTATACCTTTAAGTGCCTGTCTTTAATGCATATTCATTTACAGACATTTATGAAGATTTTCTCAAATGCTCAAATCGCTGTTACCTTTTGGTTTCAGGGCAGTTCAGGTTTTGGTTATCCTGGATCAAAGGGTGATCGTGGTCCCGCTGGGCCTCCAGGACCTCCCGGTCCCCCCGGGCCCAGTGCAGATGTAGAGATGAGAGGAGATGGGTCAGTTGTTCAAAAGGTGGCAGGACCAAGAGGACCACCAGGACCCCCTGGTCCTCCTGGAGTTGATGGGGAGCCGGTGAGTAGCTCACAGAGAAAGGAATGGTTCAATTACTGCCTCTGTTTTCTATTAGCGAATGCATTTACATTTAAAAGGAACAGCGTTATACCATTTCAAGCTGCATGTGTCAGAAGTGGTCTTGTATTTGCCGTTGATGTGTTAGGACAGTAATAGATCCCTATGGTGTTCCCCATCACAAGCAGAGAATGATGTTAATACAGGTTTAAGATATGCATCATTGCAAACACAAAGGCACATTGTGTTTCTGTCCTTGAGACTATGCATAATGCATCGGGCATTGGTCATATCTGAACAAAACTAATATTCTATCCTCTCTTTTATAGGGTGACCCTGGTGAAGATGGAAAAGCTGTAAGTAATGCATTTCATAAACCGTCTTATAAAACAGACCTGGGTCAAGTACATTTCTCAATATATCTGAATGACTTTATTCTTTTGAAATTATACCTGCTTGTGTATTTGGAGGGACCAGTTTGTTTTCACCATACAAAATGGGAAGTAAAGTCTGATTGTGTTGTTGTTGATTTTGTGTATTTGTGTTTGCATTCTTATGCTTCATGTACAAATGATTAAAAATCTATTTTTATAACAGGGCCAAGTTGGACCACCCGGATTTCCTGGGACTCCTGGACTCAAAGGAGAGAAAGTAAGTATTGTTGGTGTCATAATAAGTCAATGATAATTGACAGTATTAGATTTGTTCACCATTTAGGGCCCTGTCATACACCCGGCGCAATGCGACGCCAGGCGCAACACAAGTGTTGTTTGCTAGTTTCAGCCCGACGAAGGTGTAATTTTCACGCCACGTTGTTTAAATAGCAAATGCACTCGCGTCCATCTGTTCGCTTCATGGGCGTGCTGGTCTGAAAACGAGGTGTGTTCAGGCGCATTGTTGGCGTGTTGCTATTTTGAGGCAACTGAAAATGACTGCACCATTGACCAACAAAACCCTGGTCTAAAGTCAATAACACAGTATTTTTAAAAAAAATGTTTGTTATTTAATGGGCGCGTTAGTAATATGCGCCTATAGGCGGGTGCACAACGCACAGACACTCTGCTTGTTAAACACACAGGGACGCGCAGTAGCACACAAACATTTTAAATATTAAAAATAAAATGATTCCTCTCTGGAGAAGCGTTTAGTCTTTCCGCTTGCAAATTCCGCCATGTAAATAGTGAATCCGCCATGTTGCAAGCGTAACTGGCTTTTAAAGAGAATGGGAGATGAGACTCTGATTGGTTTATTGCACGTTACGCCCAAAACACACACATTACTCATTAAGAGACTAGGTACAACCCTTTTAGACCATTTTTTTCATTAAACTAGCAAAAGAGGATTCGGACACGCCCTAAGTGCACGTGTGCCATGCGCTTCACACCATGTGCTTAGATTGTTAAAATAGGGCCCTTAGAATTGAATTGTGAATGCCTTTATATTCCAGTTCAGTTGTTTGACATTTTTTCTTGTTTTCATTTTAGGGAGACCGAGGTGAAAGTCAGCCAGGACCCCGTGGGCCTGCAGGGCCTCCTGGCCCACCAGGACCCCCCTCTCGCTCTGACAGGCCTGTGAGTTCATTATTAGTCATCTCTTTTCATGATCCCTTTCCTATTGAAAAACTGGTTTATAAAAGCGTTCATTCCTCTGTTTTCATTTTTCAGACATTTGTGGACATGGAGGGCTCTGGATTTGATATGGACAGTGTGCGGGTATGTCATGTGGACACTATATTAACTATATTAACCATGTTCAGATTGCCAGCAAAAATCAGATTTTCTGCATATTCAGATTTTTTTCCAGATGGGTTTTTGAAAGTCTGGACAGCAAAAAAAAAAAATACTATTTTTACTAATCTGGTTCAAACCACATTTGGAGGTGGTTTGTGAGATGGTGCACCTTAATGTTTCCTGCATCCGTTTTGAAAGCCTCGTCACATACGTGTATACGACTATGTCATTACCAAAGTAGCCCATTCAGATAGGTTGGTTGTGTCTGGACACACAAATCTTATTTGATCACTTGCAATTAACAGTGTCTGCCTGAAAAGATCTGATTTGAGAAAATTCCTGCAGTCTGAACAGAGCCTAATAGTATTAATTCAGATCTCATGCTGAACAACTAAACAGTCTTCGTTTTGGAACCCCACAAATGTCATTCATTGTTGATATTCCTTGATTTACTTAATGTACACTACTGTTCAAAGATTTGGTTTATTTGATTAAAAATACAGTAAAAACTGTAATATTATGAAATATTACTATTTAAAATAACCCATTTTCTATTTTAATATATTTAAAAAAAAATGTAATTTATACCTGTGATGGGTAAGCTGAATTTTCAGCATCATTACTCCAGTCTTCAATATCACATGATCTTTCAGAAATCATTCTGATATGCTGATTTGCTGCTCAAGAAACATTTTCTTATTATAGAGATGAGAACCGTTGTGATGCTTAATATTTTTGTGGAAACCATGATATGTTTTTTTCCTGATTCTTTGATGAATAGAAAGTACAAATAATTAATGAAGAAAAAAAAAATTCTTACTGACCCCAGACTTTGGATGTTAAGAATCAGAATGTGGCAATTTTATTAACATTTCATCTGTAATTCTCAAATTTTCCGTTAAAAGTTTTTCACTTAGTTTCCTTAAAATGGTTGATAGGCAATGCCCGGTTTGCCCGGCCCACCTGGTCCTCCTGGTCCCCCCGGTCCCCCTGGCCTTGCATCTTCAGTCTCTGGTGGTTTTGGGCCTCCTGGTCCTCCTGGGCAAAATGGAGCTCCAGGTCAACCGGTAAGTCTAAGGAGACATGATACATGTGTATAGCATTGGTTTGAATATGTTGTGTTAGAATAAAGTGTTTATTAGTCAAAGACATGGCCTTGTGGCTATTGTGTGTTCTCTGTTACATTGCATAGTATATAGTCCCACCCCTCCCTGTCATTTAATGTCATAAAAAGCCTATAAAGTAATTGTAAAAATTGATGTTGTTTTTAATAGGGACTTCCAGGTCCACCAGGTGCTGATGGAAAACCAGGCTCACCTGGCCCAAGAGGAGAGAAGGTATGAAGTAGGGGATTGAAACTTCAGAACCTAAAACATAACAGGGAATTTAACGTTGTCATTTATAGGCCTGGAAAAGTCTTAGAAATATATAAAATCTCACAAAGTTGCTCTAAAACATTTCATCATCTTAATTTCGCTGTTTGTGAGTGCTTGTGTAGAGTAAACATTCTCACAGGCCAAAGTGATGACATCAGTTTGTTTATTGGTCTTACTGGAGACATTTGTAAACTATGTATGTATTTTAAATCCATTAATTCTCTTGACATCAGGGTTATCTGTAAAATTACCAAGTTCAGGGACAAAATATTTATGGCTAGGCTAAATTAGTAGGCAATAACATACAGTAGTGGGACTCCCTCATTACAGTCTGACATACAATGTAAATCCACCCAGGCAATCTCTATAAAATGATTTCTAAAACATCATTATGCTAAAATCACAAACGATTAGAAAGGTCATGGAAAAGTCATGACAATCCATTGGTAAAAAGTATGGGAACCCTGTCTATATATAGACAGCTATGCTGGTCGTCTAATGGATTTGGACTTGCATAATTCAGCTCTGTTGAGTTCCCTGTAATGGTAGCTATCTTTAGACATTGGACTGATTTTGTGCTCCACAGGGCGATGCCGGTGAGCTGGGCCTACCTGGACCTGTGGGAGAGAAGGTCAGTTTGCGTAATGTGTGCACCTAGTGAGAAACCTCTGAAATACTTGTGCACAGTATGAACATATTTGTATATCACATATCTGTTGTGTACAGCTGAACAAACTGAAGCTCTGTATGACTGAGAATTAAATAAGAGTCAAACATAATGTTCTACCCAGGAGTGACACAGCAAGATCCAGGGAGAAGTAGTTTGTCTTCACAATAACAATCACTAAACATGTCTGATGTATAGTTATAGGGAGTACGATTTTGTACCAGTGAAATTTAACTGTCAGCATCACAAATGCAAACCTATGGAACCTATAGGAGTCTTTCATCACTTTAGGGGTTAATTTTTATTCAAAAACTTTTATTCAGATTTTTTTTTTCCACGACTATCTACAAGTATCTACAGATTTTTTTTTTTTTTTATCCTTTACAAACTCCTTTTCCCAGATGCAGCCTTTCAGTCTTAAAATATGAAAATCCATAATAAAATATTATAATATTTAATTGTAATAAATATTTACTAAAATATTTTTAAAATACTTTAAAAATAGGATAATCTAAACAAAGTGAAAGTGATTTATATACATACTGTACCAACAATTCTCACCATAACATTTTATTTAAAGTTAGTTTACTTGGTGACCATGCAAACAAAATTGTCAGTGAAGAGCATGTTTGCACTGAAAGTTAAACATTAAGATAAATATTATTTGATAATAGATTTTTTTAAATCCTGCATCATTTCCAATCAAGCTATGATTTTGCCAAAATAATAATAATAATAATAAAAACACTATAAAGATACATAAAAATGAGTCCAAAAATTTCCATAACTGTCATTTCCACCATAAAATGCTCTCAAACACAATGCATATTTTGAAATATAGTAGAAATGACATTTTGGAGCAGATGTTCATGATCAAAAATGCCCATTGTTGTAGAAAAATGCAAGAATAGTGTTGCTTTATTGTGTCACGCCTAGTTAGAAAATGGTGTTGTGTGGAAAGCTGTTTCAGAAAACATCTTTTTCTGAAACAGTCAAACCCACTCAGGATTCTTTTATGTTTCTGTCTCTGTAGCAAAACTCCTACTTTCCCAGCTATCTCTATGATCTTCTCTCCTACTATACCTCATCCTTCTCCTCTAAAGCTGCAGGGTGGCAGGTAGCAAGTCTTGAGTGTGGCAATCGATTTTCTTCACAAACATCTCAACTTTCTACTCTACAGTTCTAATGCTTGAAATGTAGCATCATTATTATACTGATGGTAGTGTGGACTTTTTGTGGCATTGCTTTGTAGATGCGTTGTGTGAATGTGTTCTCTGCAAACTAACATATTTTACTCTTGGAATTTTGCAAGCTAACTGCATTGTTTTATTCATCTTACTTCTTGTCTTTAAAGGGTGCCACAGGTTCTCCTGGTTCCCCTGGCCTCCCTGGACAGGGTGGGCTTGCTGGTCTTCCAGGACCAATGGGACCCGTCGGACCACCAGGGCCACCTGGTCCTCCTGGCCCAAGCTTTGCTGGTTTTGTAAGTATTAGTCAATCGTCCTTTGTGCCTCACTGTCTTTTAGGAAATCCACAAAATATTGTGTTCTCTGTATGTTCAGGATGATATGGAGGGTTCTGGTATTCACTTCAGTTCAGTCCCTGGAATAAGAGGACCAGTAGGAATCCAGGTACATTTTTCTCTGTTGTACCTTTATTTACCATTTTGGATTTTTAGAAGTTAATTTACTGCAATCCTATTTCATTTCAGGGACCTCCTGGTATCCCAGGACCACAAGTAAGACTATTTATTAATTCAAATGAGATTTATATACCAAAGATATAATTTTCCATTGGGGATTGTGTCATTTATTCATATCTTGCTCCTCAGGGTAAGCCTGGTTTCCCAGGATTTCCTGGTGAGAAAGGCAGTGAAGGACCTCAGGGACAAGATGGCCGCCCTGGTTTGGATGGCTTCCCTGGACCACAGGTGCGTTTTGTTTTAATAAAACTCTAAGGTGCAAATTTACTAAATAGTCAGTTTGGTGTGCAGTACTTCAGGCTGATATCAGTGTTTTCCATTTGCCTGCAGGGACCAAAGGGTGACAGGGGAGACCGAGGCGAGAGGGTGAGTTTACTTCTGTCTGAAGCGGATCAGTGTAATATCTAGGACTTCGAAATTGCAAATGACTTACTTGATCATTGTTAAATGTGATCATCTGCTTAGGGTGAACCTGGACGAGATGGAACTAGTGTTCCAGGTCCACCCGGCCCCCCTGGACCACCTGGACAAATTATTTATCGTTATTCTGAAATTGTAAGTCTTCAAATTTATATTGCGTTTTTTTTTTGCCTATAATAGTTTATTAAGCTGATTGTCATTTTTCTGTAAGGATGATGAAACTGGAGGAGCAGGGCCTCAGGTATGAAAGTCCTGCTTCTAATAGTCTCTTTAGGATACCAGAAATTGTTTTGTTGGCATCTAAAAATAGGCTCATAACATCAAATTTTCTAATATCTATATATCATTTGTGTGTTTTTCAGGGTGGGCCTGGTCTTCCTGGTCAAGCGGGATTCCCTGTAAGTACTGTATAATTTCATTTATTCATCCATCTACCCTTTTTTGATCCAAACACTTTAGACATTTATATATATATTAGAAGTAATTAATAAAGCCACAAGACAAGTGAGACTGTTGCAGTGATTTTAACTATGGGTAAATGGTTTCTTTGGTATGATGCAAAGCTGGGAAATATCCTTAACTATGGTAATGTTGAGCTCCCAGTTAGTTAATAGTTCAGTTAATTTTCTATTAAAATTATATAAAAAATATTATAATCTAAATAAACTATTTTTACAGTAGTTCAACTGTAGACTGTTCACAGCTTCCAAGTAACATTGCAATTTGGCGCATTAATAATATAGACTTGTGTGCATTTATCTAACACAATGTCTCTTTATCCAATCAGGGGCCAATGGGACCAAAGGGTGACAGAGGAGAACCTGGTTCACCAGGCCATGCCATTAAGGTTTGTAAGCAGAAACCAACACACAAAGCTTAATATGAAGTGCCTAAAAACCTCAACAGCTCACTGCTGCAACCTTACTTTGTTTTCAGGGAGAAAAAGGAGAACCTGGACTTATTCTTGGACCTGATGGAAACCCACATTACCTTGGTGAATTGGTAGGCCAAAAGGTATTATTTTATTTTTTATTTTATTTTATTTTACAACCATATATTTGTTGATTCATAGTTCTGATGACTTTACTTAAGAAAATACTAGAGTAGCGTACATCAAAATTAATTTGTTTTTCACCCTCTGTAGGGTGAGAGAGGAATTCCTGGACCAGTTGGACCTCTTGTACGTTTATATTTGTTACATATTTTTTAAATTTAAAGTTCAGACAGAAACAATTCTATCATGCCTCTACTTGGTAAAAAGAACATTCTGAGCAACTAAGTCAAATCTCATTTATTCAGGGTCCAGCTGGACCTCCTGGTTTGAAAGGTGAATTTGGAATGCCAGGCAGACCCGTAAGTCTCTCAAAAAATAACTTTCCTCAACAAAAAATATTTGTTAACAGGCAACAGCATACTTAACTGAGTATGTAATTGAATTTTACTTAATATCTTCATTTTATGAATGTAGGGCCGCCCAGGTGTGAACGGATACAAAGGAGAAAAGGGAGACCCAGGGTCAGGCTCTGGATATGGTTACCCAGTAAGTACACCATTCAGTTTGTTCCATCAGTGATTTGTTATATAAATGGCTTGTCCTCGTTAGTTATTTTGTGTCTTTTCAAGGGTCCCCCCGGTCCCCCAGGACCCCCTGGTCCCCCCGGACCTGCTGTGCCCTTGGACAGATTTGGAGTAAGAGCTTTTTGTGTCAAATAAGCAGTAATTCATGCATGAAATGTTGCAAAATGAGCTCCATATGGTGGCTATGTTGAATTGAAGTGATCATGATTGCAACAGCAATAATTTGCAATCTCCTTTTCCATTTCAGAGATATGAAGATTATTCAAGGCAATATACAGGTAAGTTGTTAGTCATTCTTGTCACAGCTGATGATCAAAAGATATTTTATAAAAGTGTCACAAAAGACAACATGAAATCAAAATGTACCCTATCTACTTTCTTAAAGATCTTAATGTGCAAGATTTATCTGTACATGTTATTTCAAATAAAATTATAAAAATAAAAAAGACATTTAAAAAAAAAAACTTGCTCTGCCTCTCAAACAATTTATTTTACTGCTGATGTAATGAATCCCTCTTGTAATGCACTTTTTCAATGTCTATTCTGGTCCAGTTATTTCCAAATGGATAAAATCAAGTCCCAACCTACCTTTTTCCCCCACTTCAATGCCTTTTTTCACTCAAAAATTCCAGAACTCAACATTCTGTTAGAAAAAGGGATTGGGAACTGCATTTCATGTTGATTTTAATGCATAGAAAGAGTTCAGATGTCTCCGATGATCCATAACTCTGTGAATTGTTGATAGCTTTGAACAATGCATTGTTTTGTTTTCTTAAGCAACGAAAGGAGAGAAAGGAGACCAGGGAGCTCCTGGCATTCCCGGATCGCCAGGTAAAATTTACCGCTGTTGCTGTTTCTAGATATTCAGGGCCATTGGCAGGCGAGTAAACAACGCTATCCTGGGCCCTGTAAATTTTAGTGACTCTCTTGCTAAAGTACCCTGACTTCTAGCTTGACATCAATATCAAATCATTGTAAAAGGTATTGTGATAATTAATTCACTGAAATGTAATATTCACTTTTTTTTTTTTTTTTTGTGACAGGTTTATCCTCAAACTTTGATATCTATGCCCTCAAGGTATGTGGATCACTAAATACATAAATCAAAGTATTTGATGAAACAGTTGTTTATGATTATGATGTAAACATAATGCAAAACATGACACCTGTTTCCTCAGAATGAGATGAAGGGGGAGCGCGGTGAGTCCGGTCTTAAAGGAGAGAAAGGAGAGCCAGGAGGTGGATTTTATGACCCTCGTTTTGGAGCGGTACAGGGACCACCAGGAAACCCAGGACTTCCTGTAAGGATTGATGGGAGTTTCTGGACACAACCTGAATTGAGTACTTACCTACTCTTCATATGGATGGTCTCATCAAAGTCATATTTTCCAGGGACCTAAAGGAGACTCAATCAGAGGTCCCCCTGGACCGCAGGGCCCACCAGGACCACCCGGGGTTGGTTATGATGGTCGTCCAGGAAACCCAGGGCCTCCTGGACCCCCTGGCCCTCCAGGGTCACCATCATTGCCAGGAGCCAACAGACCATGTAAGAAAAAAATAAGTATAAATTCTTCCTGCTTTCAGAATATTCTTGAGGAACTTAAATAACAATCAATGCTGTATGATTTTTGTATGTTTCAGCACTCAGTATTCCCGGACCTCCAGGTCCCCCTGGCCCACCTGGAATTCCCGGCACTGGATCTGGGGTGAGTGGGACATTTGCTGAAGAAATTACGAATGGAGTGTATCTGATAAAACACTGACACTTGATACTTGATACTTTAATCATACCTCTGGTTTTAAATGTGTCAGCAGGTGACTGTCCTGAGGTCTTATGACATCATGATTGCTACGGCACGCAGACAGACAGAAGGTGCTCTGATTTATGTTTTGGACAGAAACGATCTCTACCTCAGAGTTCGGGATGGTGTCAGACAAGTGATGGTAGGGTTCTTTAAAACACTAATTTTTGTGCACACCTATTCATTTATTTAAAAAAAAACAAACATTTTATGCATTAAAATGATGTTAATAATCGTCTTATTTGATAAGCATATGTTACATTTCTGAATTAAATTAATTATATATGTAAAGCTATTAATTAATAAAACAAATTATTGAAAGACTGAAATTAGTAGAAATTATTCAAAAAAAAAAAAAAAAAAACCTTGCCATAATCCTTCATTATTATTTCTTTAAAAACAGTTGAGTAGTTTTGTTCTAAGATATTAATATATATTTAAAAAAAAAAAAACATGAGTCCGCTAAATAAAAGTCAGTGTTGTATAACCAACATACAGGTTGCCATTTTCTTGTCATGTGACAAGAAAACCCTAAAACTGGAAATGAGTCATAAAGAGGACTACTGTAGACTGTAGACATGACTGGAAGGGTCAGTAAGTTTAAATAAAAAAAAAAAAAAAAAAAATCTGATAATTATATCCGATAATTGACCTTTTTATGGTATAGCAGGGTTCTGATTGTCATATGGAATAACTCCAAGAAAACTTACAAAAAATACTATGAAAAATATGCTTAAACTCTATGGAAAATAATGAAGATGATTATTTATTACTGTCTATTTTTATGAAAATAATTATTTAATTATTCAAGGTGTAATAAAACATGTTATCACTTTTTACTTTGTCATACCACTTGGCATTGTTAGAGCCATTAAATCAATGATAATCAAAATGACAACATGAATGCAGAGATTTCTAAGAACATGGTGGATGTGTTTTAAACTAGATTTTTTTTATATCCTTATTTGTCATTGACCCATTTCAAGAAGAACATTATAGTGTAGGAATTTATTCTTTTTTTTTTTTTTTTTTTTTTTTTTTCACACATTAACACAATTTTTCCTTTATTTGCAGCTTGGAGATTATAAACCCTTCTATGGAGTCCTGGTAAGCAGTCTGAATAAAGCTCTTTTTATGCTTTAATATTCAAATAAGCACCCACCATTTAATCAAAGGAAGTTGGAATTAGTGGATATGCATATCAATTTCTGAAGGTATGACTGTAGATTGTTGGCTTTTCCTTCAGGACAATGAGGTGGCAGCGGTCCAGCCGCCCCCTGTTGTTCACTATTCCCAGGACCACACAGCTAACAATGGAGCAGAGCAGATTTCTCCACCGCACCAGCCGATTGAGTTTCCAAGGAGTGAGCCAGAGAATAGAAACCCCAATCCGCCTGACTCCCGTTACCCAGATCCACGATACCCACCCTACACTGATAGCAGGTACAATCCTGTACAACCAGAAATCAGATACCCTGTTCAACCTGAGAGGAACCCTATCACTCCAGCCCGCCGTCCCAGCCCCCCTGTCAATCAACCAGAAGGCCACACCCATACTTCCGGACCAGGGGTTAGCTCAGTCGACTTCATCACAACTTTTGCAAAGGTCCCTTTTGTTTATTTGCTTTTTTGACGCCACTTTCTTTCTCTGTGCAGTTGCATCTTATTGCCCTGAATTCTCCACAAGTGGGGAACATGAGAGGCATTCGTGGGGCAGACTTCCTGTGCTTCCAGCAGGCTAGGGCCGTGGGTTTGAAGGGAACATTCAGAGCCTTCCTGTCTTCCAAACTTCAGGATCTCTACAGTATCGTCCGCAAATCCGACAGAGAGACATTACCGATTGTTAACCTCAAGGTGTGTAGTCTGTTACTTCATTCCAGATTATCAAAGCAACAAGCCATTAGATTACACTGATTTTAACATGGTAAAGAGTGTAAAAACCATGATA